>NC_133527.1:124135136-124760136 GCF_048544455.1 Silene latifolia
CTTGTTCTTTTCTTCACTCTCCTTCATCATCTTTTCAAGGAGATCATTCATTTTCTGCATTCGATCCTCAAGAGTATCGCCACTTATCACCATGACTGAAGCAACGTTAGGAGTTGAGGTTTCTTTCTTCTTTGGCGACGCTTTGGGTTTGCATGGAGAAGCCTTCTTGTCAACCTTAACACTTCTAGTCTCCTCGCGTGAAGGAGAAGAGGCGGCCGGAGCGCTGCTGTAGCAAAGCAATGGCTATGGAGGCGACGAGAGAACTTGCGCGGCCTAGTTGGGACGTGTGCGAGAGCGTAGACGCGGCGCGGCATGACAAAGCAGCCCTTCTTCGCCATTCCTCTTGTGGAGATGCCAAATGACTGCGTAGCAGGGGAGGTAGGAGCAATAGGGGTACCCTGCAGGATATCGGCTTAGGTCTTCTTGGATGGACTGGAGGAGATGCTTTGCTTGGTAGACATCTTCTTGTTTTGGTAGACTTGAATAAAACAGCAGTAGAGATGAGAGGTAGAGATTTTCACGTCGGGTTCACCAAAATTTGTAACAGCGAATTTTGTATTGCGATAACTGAAATACAAAATAAGGAAACAATTAAATTTTATTAATAAATATCAAAAGTATGTGTACAATCTCTAATGTATCCTCTTATTCTAATATGCTGTAAGGGGTACGTGTATGGGGTACACGTGAGGGGTGCGCGTGTAGACAAATTTAATTGCTCTACGCGCGATGTAACTTTGATTTCTTGAGAGGGTCGCGATGACTTGAATCTCTCTTGAAGGTTTGAACTTGTGATTGAATCTTCAACGCAGGCGGCATGATTTGATGTGCTTGTTGACTGCTTGCAATGATTTTGACAGAGAGGATTTGTAGGAATTTGTACCTTGTTCTCTCCAGCTCCTTTGCAATTATGAATTTCCAACCCTTTGCATGAATGAGGAGAGCTCTATTTATAGAGTTTCAAATCTCCTTGTTGGACTTTGGTGGTGACAGGCCCATTTGTGGGATTATTAGCAACCTTGGCCCAAGTTTGATTCTTTCTGGGTTTAGTGATCCGAATAACCCCTTTTGTAATCCGAATCGACCCACATTTCATTTAATCGGGACAAATTAATTAAATTAAGTTAAAATTTAGTATTAACTCAAAACAATTAATTCATTTTATTTATTCGGCACTTTAATAAATTTTCTGTGCCTACAACGCTGTCAGACGATGTACTCGGTCGAGTATGGACATACTCGGCCGAGTACGTCGCATTCGGTCGAGTACCCAAGCTACTCGGCCGAGTGACCACTACTAGGTCGAGTATTGCAAGGCAAATACGACATAGTCTCCCTTTGTCTTCTTTACCAAAGGTCACTCAAGGTCAACATGCAGTCAATGGGTCTCTAGAAGGGCGGGTATTACAACCTTATCCACCCATAACCACCTACCATGGTCGACCTATCACTAGGCCAGGAATCAACCCAACCCGAACCCAGGACAAAACGAGTCAAGATGGGTTTAAAAAAGATCTGAGTTCCACGTATCACAACCACCACACAACCACCCCTTCCTGGCGGTCACTGGTGGTCAACGGTGGGTTCGGTCACTCCTTGGTGGTCAACAATCATGGTCACGGCAGTAGTTGGTCACATGGTGGTCTAATTTACGAGTTATAATAATTATAAGATGAGTATGTTATATTGGAGACAGTTTTATAAACTTACCTTGAGACAATAATAAAGCTATATTCTTTTCTTCTTTCTTCTATAGATCTCCTCTCTCCCTTTATGTGTGATATTATTATGTGAATCACTTTTTGAAAATCACTTTTTGAAAATTACAGCCTTTTAAAAATCACTTTTTGAAAATTACAGCCTTATAAATTTGTTTTTGAAAATTACATCCAAAATATTACTTTTCTTCTAAAATTGCACCAACTTGAGGTTTCCGGTGAATTTTGATGATGTTTTTATGATGTTTGGGGTGATTAATTGGTTTGTGTTAAGGAGAGGTAAGAAATCTGGGTAAGTAGGCTCTCAAATAATAAAGGGTACATCATAAAAACATCATCAAAATTCACCAAAAACCTCAAGTTGGTGCAATTTTAGAAGAAAAGTAATATTTTGGATGTAATTTTCAAAAAAAATTTATATGGTCATAATTTTCAAAAAGTGATTTTTAAAAGGTCAGAATCAACAATTTTCTCTTATTATTATTATTATTATTATTATTATTATTATTATTATTATTATTATTATTATTATTATTATTATTATTATTATTATTATTATTATTATTATTATTATTATTATTATTATTATTATTATTATTATTATTATTATTATTATTATTATTATTATTATTATTATTATTATTATTATTATTATTATTCCGGGTGTAATTCCGGAGCAGAGTTTGTGACCACGTAAGCTTGTTGAATGACGTCTTTGCTTGTCTCTTCCTTTCGGTCTCTCCTGTAAAGATGAACAAACTGGGGGCTCGGCTTGGTACCGAGCGTACTCACTCCGACGCTCAAGTCAGTAAACTTAAAGGGATTAAGTTGTGTGTTACTTGGCAAAGTATATTGTAGAGAGATAAGGGAGTTTTATACCAGATTAATAGTGAGTTTATGGATGAGTTGTCGATTATTGGATCGTTTTCTCAATGAGGGTTGAGGAGTATTTATAGACTTTCACCTTTTGTCACGTAGTGGCCAAGTGGCCAAGTGGCAGAGCAGGTGAAAAGACTGTTCTACCCTCGGCCGAGGGACCCATGGCAGGCCGGCGGGCCTGGTTGACTCCATGCCGAGGAGACTTGGATGTGAGTACGCGAATGTGTCTCCCGGCTGGCTAGTTGCTTAGCCGAGACCCAAGTGACAGGCCGACAGGCGGAGTCGGTTAGGCTGTCTAATACGTTGACTTGCTGTGGATATCTTTGACCTTGCTCAATATGTTGACTCGGTCAGCGGGTGCAGAATATGCCCCATCAATTTGCCCCCAGCGTAGTCTATGCCGTGGTATGGACCTTCGATGAGTGTTGAGCGTATTCTGCGCAAGTTGAAAATTCTTCCCCGGCTTCCTCTTCCTCGGCTTGCTTCTGTTCAGGCCGTACCATATCCCCCCTCCACATGGATGTGTAATGGACATCAAATGTGGAAAAGAAGATGTCGCTGGCCGGCGGGTCCAAGGTTGAGAGTGCCGTTTGTACTTTTGATTGCCCCCGGCCGGTGCTGTCTTTGCTTTGTTGATTAGCTGGCCGGTAGCAAGTAATACCAAGGAGCGTGTTGAAGAAGATTTGTAATTGTATGTCGATTGACATTCCATGGCTGCATGCTTGACGCGTGGCTTGGCATTGATTGGTCGATGTTTCATGGGCTTTGCTCTGATTGGTCCACTGAGTGGGCTTTGCTCTATAAATAGAGCAGTGTGCACCTCAATTTTCCGCACAAATTTCATTTTCTCAAAAAAATTTCCTCTCTCTCGTTTTTTCGAAGAAATTTCTCTCTAACTTCCGAAGCGTTACTCGGCGTAACACTTATTTCCAAGGTAAACAAACAAATTTTTCCAACTTTTAATTGTTAAGTATTTGTTGTCATGTCTTCTGCTGATGCTGGACCCAGTACCTCTGCGCCGGGGGGCGAACCGTCGCATCCTGATGAAGAGGAGGCGCTGGTTGTCACCCCGATAGGGTTTGGGAGTCCCAAGTCTCCTTCTCCTGAAATTGATGAGAGATATTTGGAGGGTATTGATGATGACGATGATGATGAGGCGACCCCTTCTGCCGTAGAGAGGCCGCTTGTTTCGTGGCACGGTGATGCCTGCTCGATCAGTCCTGATCGTGCCTGGACGAATAAGTTCGCTAGCTGCTCCGGTTCTGATCTTTTTGAACACCATTGCTCCTTCGGCAGGGGGTATAGAATTGTTATCCCTGAGGAGGGTCAGGCCGTCTGTTGCCCTCCCGAGGGTTGTATCGGCGTATACATCAGACACCAGGAGTATGGGCTCTGGTTTCTTCTGAATGAATACGTTGCTGCCATTATTAAAGCCATGAATGTCGCCGTGGCCCAACTGCATCCGTTGGCCATCAGGACGATTGTTGGTTTTGTATGGTTGTGTCTTTTCAAAGGGGAGGCCCCAACGGTGAACCTCTTTCGCCGGCTTCACCACCTTCGACAGACTGTCCTAGGTGGCCCGGGGTGGTATAGCATACAGACTAAGCCGGGTTATATCACCGTCTCTAAGCTTACTTCTTGCAAGGACTGGAAGGGGCGGTGGGTATACGTTGAGGTTCCGGAGGACTACTCGCTGCCCCGGTCCTTCTAGAGCCGCGTCAATTTGCGGTGTGAGAACCAAGGGGAGCATGACAAATATGTCTCCCGGAGTAAGCTTAAGATGGACGCCAGCAGGGTCTATCTTAATGAGGACGAAACGCGGGCAATGAGGCTGTTTGAGGCTGAGAAGGATGGCACGCCGAAGGGATGGATGCCCCCGACGCAGATCGTTCTTCAGGATGAGCTGCTCTGCCACGTCGGCCTCATACCGGCCCTCGAACAGGGTGAGTGGGGTCGGTGTGAGGCCCACTCTTGCTTTTTATGTTTCTGTTTTTGAACCTTGCTTTATTCCTTTTGCTTGACTCCTGTTTCGTTTCTTTTGCAGACCGATTTGGCCCGGAACTGCCTGCCTCCGTCCTCCAGAGGTTGGGACTCGACGAGAACGGGAGAGTTGTTGAGCTGCATCCCAAGGCCCTGCCACGTGATCGCAGACCGGCTCCTCACGAACTTATGGAGCAAAGCGATTGAAGGCACTTTGGATGTGACGGCGGCTCGGCGCAGATTGCCGAATAACGTGCGCGCCGGAAACCAAAGACAACGTCTACGGCGGCAACGGCGTCAGCTCCAGCTCAATCTTCTGTCCCCGTAATCCAAAAGGAGCAGGTGGTTATCGTTGATGTTGAAGAGGAGGTCACCGTTGCGGAGGGTCCTCCTCCTTCAAGCAAGAGAAAAGAAGCAACGCCTTTCGCCGCTGCTGTTACCGATGCCGGGAAAGAAAAGGGGTCAGCCGGCCCTCCAACCAAGAAGGCCAAGGCTGGTACGGATCTAACCTACGGCTCGGATTTAGCGGGCTCTTTAGGCATTCCTGATGACAGGCTCTCTGACATGTCAATGAATGTTGACATGGATGCTTTGTCTGAATTTTTTGTAGATCAACCGCCACCGGCTACCGTTCCTACTGAACGGCAATTGGAGAAGCGGCCTATGCAGACGGGCAATCAAAATGTCATCGTCGACTCCTCATCCCTGAAGGTTTCCCCCGCTTAGATTGCGGCGGATGGTGCAAGGTTGTCCAAGAGGCTGGCGAAGTGGACTGAAATAGCCGGCGCTCACATTATGGAGCAAGAAAAGCTCATGGCTGAGGCTGCCCCTGCGCTTGAACGGCTTAGGCTCGAGCTTGCCGCTGCTAAGAAGGAAGCCGAGAGGTCGAGGGAGGCCGCCACGAAGGATCTCCTTGCTGAGCAAAAACTTAGGGAGGACGCTGAAAAGGCGGTCCTAGCCGAGAGAGTTAAGGCTGAGGCTGCGGTGGCTGACGCTGCTAAGCTGCTGGAGGAGAAAGCCAAATTTGAGGGCGGCTATAATGTCGTGGTTGAGCAGAAGGAGAGGTGGAAGACTCTGCATTCGGCTGAGGCGAAGGAGCATAAGAACACCAAGGCTGTCCTTGCTCAGAGGGTGAAGGACATTGAGACGCTCCAAACTGTCATCATCCCTGACATGTGTGCTCAGTACCGGGACCAGGCTGAGGATGCTACCAGGGATGTAATTAAAGAGCTCTTTCCTGAAGGCTCCTTCCCATGGCAAAAATTTGACCGGCTTCTTGATGAGAAGGCGGCTGCTGCGGAGGCGAAGGCTGCGGAGGAGGCAAAGGCGGCCAAGGTCGCTGAGGAGGCTGCGGCCAAGGCGGCCCATGCCGAAAAGGTGAAGGCGGCCAGGGAGGAAGCTGAGAGGGCGAAGGCAGGTGAAGCTGCCAAGTCGGCTTCTGGGCCGCCCACTGATGGTGATGCTGCTACTGCTGCCGGTGGCGAGCAGAAACAGGCATAGGGAGACGAGCGGTCGTCACCAGATTCACCCGCCCTTCGACGCCTTCACTGTTCGGGGCCAACTATTGAGCCTTTCCTCCCTGCCATCCTTTTGGCGCTTCAAATCTTATGTCTGTAACCTTTTGTTGTACTTTTTGTTTTTCTTAAACTTTTGGTAGGTTGTGTTTAGGCTATCCCTATGGGGACGGCCGTCGACTTTGTTTTGCCTTATCCTGTAAACATTTTTCAATAAAGTTTGTTTATTTTTACCTCCATTAAGTTGTCTTCTTACGTTTCAACATATTGAGTGCTTTTTTGTTTTTACTTCCGGCTTGGCCGAGGCAGTTAGAAGGCGCATCTCAATTGTACTTAAACGTTTAAACATGTTGGCATGTCGGTCGCTTCCTCCACCACCCCCGGTCTTAGCCGAGGCGGTCAGATTTGCGCTTCCCAACCACCGTTGTGAACATGTTAGCGTATCGGTCGTTGTGTCCCCGTCGCCCCCGGCTTTGGCCGAGGTAAAATGAGGTTACGGCTCGACAGCGTTTGTATCTGTAGACATATTGATCGCTTCCTCTGCCGGGCCCTCGGTTGGCCGAGGCGGCTAGATTTGCGTCTCAACTGTACTTATACGTTCCTATTAGCGTATCGGTCGTTGTGTCCCCGTCACTCCCGGTTTTGGCCGAGGCAATCGAGGTTACGGCTTCGACAGCGTTCGTATCTGTAGACATATTGATCGCTTCCCCTGCCAGGCCTTCGGTTGGCCAAGGCGGCTAGATTTGCGTCTCAACTGTACTTATACGTTCCTAAGCATGTTGGTCGCTTTCGCGAGTATCAACTGCATTTGGCGTGACTGCCCGGCTTTGGCCGTGGCGTCTATTCTGGCATGACTATGGAGGGGACAAGTATTTTGATGGAGAACTTGGATTATTCTTCATAAGGTGTAATCATGCGTCGGGGCGTCCACAACGGTCTCGGACACCTCCGCCGCTATACAAAATATTTTCTTAAGTTGTCCGTGTTCCAGTGGCTCATCAAAGGAACACCCTCCATGTCCGTCAGCCGGTAAGTCCCCGGCCTCATTTCTTCAACCACTTTGTAGGGTCCTTCCCAGTTGGCCGTCATTTTTCCATGGATGTTTCCTTTTTTTGTGGCGGCCGACTTTCTTAGGACTAGATTTCCTACTCTTAAGTCCCTTTTGTGGACCCTACGGTTGTATACTCTTCTCATCCGATTTTGATACACTGCCAAGTTGAGCCGTGCCGTGTCTCAACTTTCTTCGACCAGGTCCAGGGAGGCTTTCAGGCCTTCCTCATTTTCAACTGGGTCAAAGGTTTGCGTTTTGAATGTCGGCACCGCTGCTTCAATTGGCAGGACGGCCTCAGACCCATAGACAAGGTGGAATGGACTGTACCCCGTTGCTTCTTTTTCCGTGGTTCGAAGTGACCACAGGACGCCGGGTAGTTCATCAGCCCACCTTCCCTTTAGGTCTTCAACCTTCTTTTTCAGCCCGTTTAGGATTGTTTTATTAGCTGCTTCCGCCTGCCCGTTGCTCTGAGGGTGGCAGACGGAGGAGTATGCAAATTTGATACCGAGCTCTTCCAACCAGTTCATTACCATGTCGCTCCAAAACTCCCGGCCGTGGTCAAATACCATGACTTGGGGCAACCCAAAACGAGTTATGACGTTCTCCCAAATCACCTTTCTTACGGCCGCTGTGGTCTTGGCAGGTACCGCGACAGCTTCGACCCATTTGGTGAAGTAATCAACGGCGACAATTAGGTACTTTCTTCCTCCGGAGGCCGTCGGAAATGGCCCTAGTAAATCCATCCCCCACTGTGCAAATGGAAGGGGGCTAAGCACCGGTTGCAGGTCTCGGGAAGGAGCATGTATCACCGGAGCATGCATCTGACAATTCTTGCACTTCTTGGTCTTTGCTCTGGAATCCTCAAGCATGGTGGGCCAGAAGTAGCCGGCTCAGAGAGCTTTGTGGGCTAGCGTTCTTGCCCCCATGTGATGTCCACAGATGCCTTCGTGGATCTCTGTCAGTATGAGCTCTGCGTCGGCTGGGCCGACACATTTCAAAAGTGGTCTTATCACGGACCTTCTTTATAGTTCTCCTTCGAACACCAAGTACCTTACGACGATCCTTTTTATCTTCTGAGAGAGACTGCGGTCCTCCGGTAACTCTTTTGTTAGTTTGTATTTCATTATCGGAGTCATCCACGTCGTCTCGGCTTCGATGTCGCCCACCATGCCGACGGTCTCAGAGATGCTTTTAGCATTCCTGATATCCACCAGCACGGTTCGACTGACATTCTTGATGCTTGAACTGGCGAATTTTGAGAGAGCGTCGGCTCGGTTGTTCTCGGACCTAGGGAAACATTGTATTTGGAAAGATTTCAATTTTGCAGTGTCCGCTTTGACCCTTTCCAGGTATCTCACCATCCCGTCGTCTCGAGCCTCATACTCTCCTCTGATTTGGTTGGTCACTAGGAGTGAATCTGTCTTCAACACAATATGTTCCGCCCCGGCAGCTCTAGCTAACTCGACTCCAGTTATCACCGCCTCATATTTGGATTCGTTGTTTGAGGCCGAGAAGGTAAACTTCAAGGCGTACTCAAACTCGTCCCCGTTAGGGCTGGTGATAAGGATGCCGGCTCCTGAGCTGTTTGCCGTGGAGGACCCGTCGGTGTATACTTCCCACACACCGGGATGTGAATCTTCTTGGTATGTGCACTCGGCTAGGAAGTCTGCAAGTGCTTGCCCCTTTATCGAAAGCCTTAGTTTGTCTTGAATGCGTTTGGATAGCTCCACCGCCCATTTGATAAGTCTGCCTGATTTTTCGAATTTTTCTAAGGCTTTCTCCAATGGCTGGTCGGTTAAGACCGTCACGGGATGTGCGTCGAAGTAGGGTTTTAACTTCCTTGCGACAACGACGACGGCGAAGGCCGCTTTTTCAATCGTGGGTAATTTCTTTCGGCGGGCGTGTATGTATGGATAAAGTAGATTGGGTGTTCTTTGCTTGTTTTCTTCTCGACAATTACGACACGACCGTGGCCGAGGTAATAACTAGATATAGGTATAGCGTCTCCCCCGCGTCGGCTGGACGGGGTCGGGAGAGTTAGTAGGTGGGCTTTCGATTGCTTGAAAGCCGCACTCTGTTCCCCCAAAAAAAGTCTTTATTTCGTTTCAGCACCGTAAAGAACGGAGTGCTCTTGTCGGCTGACCGAGAAATAAAGCGGGCAAGAGCCGCCATCCTCCCGGTCAGTATCATAACCTCTTTTCGATTCCTCGGCTCCGGCAGGTCTAATATTGCTTTGATCTTCTCTGGATTGGCATCAATTCCCCTGGCGCTGACAAGTACGCCGAGGAACTTGTCGGCCGGACACCGTTGCATTTCATTGGGTTAAGTTTCATCTTGTATTTCCTTAGTGAACAAAATGTTTCGCTCAAGTCGGCCAAGTGCTCATTGTCGGACTTGCTTTTTACAATAGCATCGTCGACGTAAGCCTCGATGTTTCGCCCTTTTTGATCTTGAAACACTTTGTCCACCAGCCTAGTGTAAGTTGCGCCAGCGTTTTTCAAACCGAACGGCATCATTTTATACATGTATGTGCCGTGTATGGTGATGAATGCGCACTTAAGCATGTCTTCTTCGGCCATGAATACCTGATGGTACCCTGAGAAGGTGTCGAGCAGGCTCAGCATAATGTAGCCTGCCGTTGCGTCTATTAAACTATCTATTCGAGGCAAGGGGTAGCAATCTTTAGGGCATGCTTTATTAAGATTTGTAAAATCAACACACATCCTCCACCCCCCTGATGACTTCTTCACCATTACAACATTTGCTAGCCACTCAGGGTAAGTACAAGGCATGATAAAGCCCGCCTCTAATAGTTTGTCTACCTCGGCCTTGATGGCCTCATCCTTTTCGGCCGAGGAGTTCCTCATCTTCTGTTTGACAGGGCGAGCGGTGGAGAGTACGTTCAGCTTGTGAACGATCACCTCCCGGCTCACGCCTGGCATCTCGGCGGCTGAGTACGCGAAGACGTCTTTGTTCTTCCTCAGCAGGTCTAGGAGATCGGCTCTGAATTTTGGCTCCAGGCCGACACCGACAGTTACGGTGCGCCCTGGGTCAATTTCCACTTCCTCGGTCTCGGCTCCTTCGACCATGCCAACGTTGTTGGTGTTCATCGGATCACCCTCCTGTTGTAAGGATGGGCTCTTCCCTTTCTCTAACTTCTTCGCCACTTTGAGGGATTGCATGTTGCACCCTCTGGCAGATATTTGGACATTGACAATTTCGTCTCTTTCGTCCTTTGAGACGAGCTTTTGCGCTTCCCCCCGGTCCGAGACATACATCAATGCCAGGGCCCGGATGGACATCACTGCATCGGCCTCGCTCAAAGTGACCCGGCCTATAAGAACATTGTAGGCAGACGAACCATCAATGACCACGAACTCAGATAAAACATTCTTGGCCGCATCGGCTTGGCCAAACATCACCGGCGATCGATTGACCCCGGGGTACGGGCGGCCCCGAGAAGTCAGATAGCGGGTTGGTGCGAGGGCTCGGGTCTTCAATCTTGACCGAGATTGAGAAAGCACTCCCGAACATGATGTTTGTGTAGGCGCTGTGTCAATCGTGCACCTTTTGACCAAGTGGTTGGCTATGTCTAAGTGGACTACGAGCGGGTCGCTGTGCGGAGCGATGACTCCTTCGTAGTCCTTCTTTCCGATGGTTATATCGGGGACGGTGGAAGCGGGGATCGCTGTTTTGGCCACAAAGTTGATGGCTTGGTATAGCTCGTTCAGGTGCCGTTTGTGCCCATTAGCAGACCCACCGTTCTCGTTTCCTCCGGTTCTGACCTGGATCACTCCCATCCTCCGGAATACGATTTTCTATTCGCCCGTCGGAGCTTGTTTCGGGCCTCCGGCTACATACTTGCCGAGGGCCCCCTTTCGGATCGCTCCTCGATGGCGTTCCTCGATGCCGACAAGTCGATCTTATGGCCGGGTTGGCCGTGGTAGTCGCAGAACTGGCTAAGGTCGCCGTCCCCCCTCGCCTTGGGGGGCCTTGCCCATTTCTGCCCTTTGTTTTTGCTTAGGGCAAAGACTTCGGCCGGTGATTTAACCAGGGGGGTGAGACCGCTGTACCGCTTCGGGGTGTATTGTCCTGAACTCCCCCCGGCGCCCGCCGAGTCCTGTTTCCTATTAAATCTCTCAGGCCGTGACCTATTCATGTCACGGCGTCCTTCGTCTACGTTGTCCCGGCGGCCCCTCCTTTCTGGGTGCCCAGCTTCACTATGGCCTACCCAGATCTTGTGATAGTCTTCCATCTTTATGGCTCGGTCGGCCATCTTTCTGGCGGAGTCTAGGTTGAGGGCCTCGCACTTGATGAGCTCATTTTTGAACTCGCCTTTCGGCAGGCCTTTCATCAATGCGAAGGCCGCCAGTTCGGTGTTCAGCTCACGAATCTGCTGAACCTTAGCGTCGAATCTCTTGACGTAGCTCCGGAGGGACTCGTCCTCCCCCTGTCGGATAGTCAGGAGATCTGATGTCTCCACGGCCCTTCGTTTGTTGCAAGCGTATTGGGCTATGAAGCTGTCCCTTAGGTCGGCATAACAGTACACCGAGCCATTAGATAGCCCCCTGTACCAACTCTGAGACATGCCATGGAGGGTCGTTGGGAAGACTTAGCACCACACCTCATCAGGCTGCTCCCATACCGACATGTACGACTCGAAAGCCTCGGCGTGGTCGGTTGGGTCGCTATCCCCTTTATATGAAAGGGGCGGCAGCTTCAGTTTGGTCGGCACCGGGACTTTGAGGACAAAGGCATTGAGGGGCTGTCTGACCACGTGCCGAATGACACGCGGCGATCGGCTCCTCGCAATCCTAGTCCGGCTTCTCTCCCCGTGGCGGGAAGGGCTTCTTGTTGTCCGACTTTGGAGAGTCGGACTTCTTTCTTCATTTCTTCGGGGGTGGCCTCGTTGTTGCCGCGGCGACGCTGTCCTCCCACGAGTGGGGGAAGGACTTTGGTCTGCCACTGGCAACACGGGCTCCGCCGGCGTCCTTGCATGCCCAGCTCCTTGTATTACTCTGGTCAAGTTGTTCGGAGTTACTTTGTGGGCCCTGGTCACTAGTGGAGGCGCTGCCGTCACCGTCGTCGTGACAGGGGTGACCGGCGTACCTCCCATCAGGTCCAGGAATAGCTTCAGTTTGGCTGCATCGACCACATGTCCCATGACAGTGACTTGGCCGGTCGGCAGCGGTGTTTCTGGCTCTCTTGGCATCCCGTACTTCACCGGCTCAATCACTCGGCCGGTGGGGGACTGCCCGATCTCAGAATTAGGGAATGTCTCATCCTGGTAGAATTCAGTTTCTACACTCACAAGTTCTGGCTGTTTTGACATCTTCTTAGCTCTTTGAATGGATTTTTGGTTTTTTGTAAGGTAGGTGACCAACTTTTAGTATGGTTCCCCACAGACGGCGCCAATTGTTCCGGGTGTAATTCCGGAGCAGAGTTTGTGACCACGTAAGCTTGTTGAATGACGTCTTTGCTTGTCTCTTCCTTTCGGTCTCTCCTGTAAAGATGAACAAACTGAGGGCTCGGCTTGGTACCGAGCGTACTCACTCCGACGCTCAAGTCAGTAAACTTAAAGGGATTAAGTTGTGTGTTACTTGGCAAAGTATATTGTAGAGAGATAAGGGAGTTTTATACCAGATTAATAGTGAGTTTATGGATGAGTTGTCGATTATTGGATCGTTTTCTCAATGAGGGTTGAGGAGTATTTATAGACTTTCACCTTTTGTCACGTAGTGGCCAAGTGGCGGAGCAGGTGAAAAGACTGTTCTACCCTCGGCCGAGGGATCCATGGCAGGCCGGCGGGCCTGGTTGACTCCATGCCGAGGGGACTTGGATGTGAGTACGCGAATGTGTCTCCCGGCTGGCTAGTTGCTTAGCCGAGACCCAAGTGACAGGCCGACAGGTGGAGTCGGTTAGGCTGTCTAATACGTTGACTTGCTGTGAATATCTTTGACCTTGCTCAATATGTTGACTCGGTCAGCGGGTGCAGAATATGCCCCATCAATTATTATTATTATTATTATTATTATTATTATTATTATTATTATTATTATTATTATTGTTATTATTATTATTATTATTATTATTATTATTATTATTATTATTATTATTATTATTATTATTATTATTATTATTATTATTATTATTATTATTATTATTGATGGGGCATATTCTGCACCCCCTGACCGAGTCAACATATTGAGCAAGGTCAAGAATCAAGAGACAAAAGTCAACATGTTAGACCGCCTAACCGACGCAAACTGTCGGCCGGTCACTGGGTCTCGGCTGGGCAATCACCAAATGGGACACATATCCGCGTACTCATATCCAAGACCCCTCGGCATGGAGTCAGTCGGCCTGCCATGGGTCCCTCGGCCGAGGGTAGAACAGTCTTTCCACCTGCTAGCCACTTGGCCACTACGTGACAAAAGGTGAAAGTCTATAAATACTCCACTTCTCTCATTGAGAAGGGGATCCACAATCTAACCTAAAACTCACTATTCATCTGGTATAAACTCCCTTATCTCTCTACAATATACTTTGTCAAGTAACATACAACTTAATCCCTTTAAGTTAACTGACTTGAGCGTCGGAGTGAGTACGCTCGGTGCAAAGCCGAGCCCTCAGTTTGTTCATCGTTTCAGGAGAGACCGAAAGGAAGAGTCAAAGCAAGGAAGGACATCCATTCATCAAGCTTACGTGGTAAACAATACTGCTCTGGAATTACACCCGGAACAATTGGTGCCGTCTGTGGGAAAGATACTAGAAGCTAATCAAATCCCTTACAAAAAAAAACACAAAACCCACCCAACAAGTTAAGAAGATGTCAAAACAGCCAGAAGTAATTGTGACTGACGAAACAGAATTCTACCAGGATGATACAGTCCACAATTCTGTGATTGGACAGTCCCCCACCGGCCGAGTAATTCAGCCGGCGTACGGGATGCCAATAATACCAGAAACGCCGCTGCCCACCGACCAAGTCACTATCATGGGACATGTGGTTGATGCGGCTAAACTGAATCTACTCCTGGACCTAATGGGCAGCACGCCGACTCACACTGTCACGACGACAAGAGCGGCGGCACCCTCACAGGAGACCAGGGCCCAAAAAGTGACTCCGAGAAACTTGAACGGAGTATTGGAGGAAGCTGACCATGTCAAGACGCCGGGGGAGCCGAGAGTGCTAGTGGTAGACCTGAGTCCTTCCCGCACTCGCGGGAGGACAGCATCGCCGCAGCACCAACGAGGCCTGCCCCAGAGGAGTGAAAGAAGTCCGACTCACCAGAGTCGGAGAAGAAGTCCGACTCACTAGAGTCGGAGAAGAAGTCCGACTCACCAGAGTCGGAGAAGAAGCCCTTCCCGCCACGGAGAGGGGAGCCGGACTAGGGATGCGAGGAGCCGATCGCCGCGTGTCATTCAACACGTGGTCAGACAGCCCCTCAGCGCCAATGTCCTAGAAGTCCCGGTGCCGACTAAACTAAAGTTGCCGCCCATATCATACAAAGGAGAAAGCGACCCAACCGACCATGCTGAGGCTTTCGAGTCTTACATGTCGGTCTGGGAGCAGCCTGATGAGGTTTGGTGCCGAGTCTTCCCAACGACCCTGCATGGAATGGCACAAAGTTGGTACAAGGGGCTACCCAATGGGTCGATATACTGTTATGGCGACCTAAGGGACATATTTTTGGCCCAAGATTCTTGCAATAAGAGAAGGGCCGTCGAGACATCGGATCTCCGGACTATCAAACAGGAGGGAGGCGAGTCTCTCCGAAGTTATGTGAAGAGGTTCGACGCCAAGGTTCAGCAGATTCGTGACCTGAACAGCGAACTGGCGGCCTTCGCACTGATGAAAGGCCTCCCAAGAGGGGACTTAAAAAACGAGCTCATCAAGTGCGGAGGCCTGAACCTAGATTCCGCCAGGAAGATGGCCGACCAAGCCATAAAGGTGGAGGACTATCACAAAACCTGGGTAGGCCACAGCGAGGCCGGGCACTCAGAGAGTAAGAGCCGCTGGGAGGACAACCCGGATGAAGGACGCCGTGACAATAATAGGTCACGGTCCGACAAGTCCGCCAGGAAACAGAACTCGGCGGGCGCCGGGGGGAGTTCGGGACCGTACTACCAAAAGCGGTACATTGGTCACACCTCCCTGGTCGTATCTGCTGCCGAGGTCAGAAGTGGGAAAGGCCTCCCAAGGCGAGGGGGGACGGTGACACGAGCCAGTACTGTGAGTACCACGGCCACACCGGTCACTTAATCGACAACTCGCCGGCATCTCAAGAATGCCATTGAAGAGCGATCCGGAAGGGGAGCCTCGCAAAAATATGTTGCTTGGAGGCCAAAAGACTAATACCGGCGGCTCAAATAAGAAATCCGTCTTTGAACGGATAGGAGTAATCCATGTTGTCATCGGGGCAACGAGAACGGTGGGTCCGCTCATGGGCACAAACGACACCTGAACGAGCTATATCGGGCCATCAACTTTGTGCCCAAAACAGCGATCCCCGCTTCCAACATCCCCGACATGACTATTGGGAAGAAGGACTACGAAGGAGTCATCGCCCCGCACAACGACCCACTTGTAGTCCACTTGGACATAGCCAACCACCTGGTCAAGAGGTGCCGATTGACACAGCGCCTACACGAACATTATGTTCGGGGAGTGCTTTCAATCTCGGTCGAAGATTGAGGACTTGAGCCCCCGCACCAATCCATTGTACGATTTTTCCGGGCCGCTTGGTACCCCTGGGGTCAATCAGACTGCCGGTGATGTTCGGCGACGGGAATGCGGCTAAGAATGTCATATCTGAGTTCGTGGTCATTGACGGCTCGTCCGCCTACAACGTTCTCATAGGCAGAGTCACTCTGAGCGAGGCCGATGCAGTAATGTCCATCCGGGCCCTGACACTGATGTATGTCTCGGACCGGGGGGAAGCGCATAAGTTCGTCTCAAAGGACGAAAAAGACGAAGTAGTCAACGTCCAGATATCTGCCAGAGGGTGAAACATGCAATCCCTCAAAGTGGCGAAGAAGTCAGAGAAGGGGAAAAGCCCATCCTTACAACAGGAGGGCGACCTCATGGATGCCACTGTCGGCATGGTCGAAGGAGCCGAGATCGAAGAAGTGGAAATTGACCCAGGGCGCACCGTAACAATCGGTGTCAACCTGGAGCCAAAATTCAGGACCGCTCTCCTAGACCTGCTGAGGAAGAATAAAGACGTCTTCGCTTACTCAGCAGCCGAGATGCCAGGCGTGAGCCGGGATGTAATTGTTCACAAGCTGAACGTACTCTCCACTGCTCGCCCTGTCAAGCAGAAGATGAGGAACTCCTCAGCCGAGAAGGATGAGGCCATCAAAGCCGAGGTAGATAAATTACTAGCGGCGGGCTTTATCATGCCTTGTACTTATCCTGAGTGGTTAGCTAATGTTGTAATGGTGAAGAAATCATCGGGGGCGTGGAGGATGTGTGTAGATTTTACCAATCTTAATAAAGCGTGCCCCAAAGATTGTTATCCCTTGCCTCGAATAGATAGTTTAATCGACGCCACGGCAGCTACACTATCTTGAGCCTATTGGACGCCTTCTCGGGTATCATCGGTATTCATGGCCGAAGAAGACATGCCTAAATGCGCATTCATCACCTGTAACGGCACATACATGTATAAAATGATGCCGTTCGGTTTGAAGAACGCCGCGCAACTTACACAAGACCGGTGGACAAAGTGTTCCAAAATCAAAAAGGGCGAAACATTGAGGCTTACGTCGACGATGCTATTGTAAAAAGCAAGTCCGACAAATGAGCACTTAGCCGATTTATACGAGACATTTTGTTCACTAAGGAAATACAAGATGAAACTTAACCCAATGAAATGCAACTTCGGTGTCCGGTCGGGTAAGTTCCTCGGCGTGCTTGTCGGCGCCGGGGAATTGATGCCAATCCGAAAAAAATCCAAGCAATACTGGACCTGCCAGAGCCGAGGAATCGAAAAGAGGTTATGATGTTGATCGGGAGGATGGCGGCTCTCGCCCGTTTCATCTCTCGGTCAGCCGACAAGAGCACCCCATTCTTCAAAGTGTTGAAGGGAAATAAAGACTTCAGCTGGGGGGAGGAATAGAGCACGATTTCAGTGCAACTAAAAGCTCATCTTCAAACTCTCCCAACCCTATCCAGCCGATCTTTGGGAGACGCTATATCTATACATAGCGATTACCTCGGCCACGGTCGATCTGTGATCATCGAGAGAAGAAGACAAACAAAGAACACCCAATCTACTTTGTCACCCATACATTGTTGCCCGCCGAAAGAAATTACCCGCTGATTGAAAAAGCAGCCTTTGTTGTCGTCGTTGCCGCAAGGAAACTGAAACCTTACTTCGACGCACATCCCGTGACGGTCTTAACCGACCAACCATTAGAGAAAGCATTAGAAAAATTTGAGCAATCCGGCAGGCTCATCAAATGGGCAAGAGAGCTATCCGGCCGGCATTCAATACAAGCCGAGGCCCTCGATAAAGGGACAGGCACTTGCAGACTTCTGGCGAGTGCACATATCAAGAAGAGCCAAACCCCGGTGTATGGGAAGTATACACCGACGGGTCCTCTACGGCGAATTCGGGAGAGCCGATATACTTATCATCAGCCCAAATGGGGACGAGTTTGAGTACGCCTTGAAATTTACCTTCTCGGCCTCAAACAACGAATCCGAATACGAGGCGGTGATAATCGGAGTCGAGCTAGCTAGAGCTGCCGGGCGGAACACATCATTTTGAAAACAGATTCACTTTTAGTGGCTAATCAAATCCGAGGAGAGTACGAGACTCGAGACGACGGGATGGTAAGATACCTGGAAAGGGTAAAAGCCGACACTTCAAAATTGAAATCTTTCCGATACAATGCATTCCCAGTGTCTCGAGAACAACCGAGCCGACGCTCTCTCAAAGCTTGCCGTTCAACCATCAAGAATGTCGGTCGAACCGTCTTTGGTGGACATCGGAATACCAAAAGCATTACGAGACCGTCGGCATGGTGGGCGACATAGAGGCCGAGACAACGTGGATGACTCCGATAATGAAGTACAAACTAATGAATGAGTTACGGAGGACCGCAGCTCTCACGAAGATAAAAAGGATCGCAAAGAAGGTACTTGGTGTTTGAAGGAGAATTATACAAGAGGTCCGTGATAAGGCCACTCTTGAAATGTGTCGGCCCGACGCGGAGCTAATACTTGACAGAAATTCACGAAGGCATCTGTGGTCATCACATGGGGGCAAGAACACTAGCCCACAAAGCTCTCCGAGCCGGCTACTTCTGGCCCACCATGCTTGAGGATTCCAGAGCCAAAACCAAAAAGTGCAACAACTGTCAAATGCATGCTCCGTGATACATGCACCTTCGCGAGACTGCGGCAAATGATACTTAGTCCCCTTCCTTTTGCACAGTGGGGGATGGATCTACTAGGGCCATTTCCAACGGCATCCGGAGGAAGAAAGTACTTGATTGTCGCCGTTGACTACTTCACCAAATGGGTTGAAGCTGTAGCGGTACCTGCGAAGACGACGACGGCTGTAAGAAAGGTAATCTGGGAAAATGTCATAACTCGTTTTGGGTTATCCCAAGTCATAGTATTTGACCACGGCCGAGAGTTTTAGAGTGACACAATAATGAACTGGTTGGAAGAACTTGGTATCAAATTTGCATACTCCTCCGTCTCGCCACCCACAGAGCAACGGACAAAGGAGGCGACCAATAAAACAATCCTCAACGGTTTGAAGAAGAAAGTTGAAGACCTAAAGGGAAGATGGGCCGATGAACTACCCGGCGTCTGTGGTCCCTTCAACCACGGAGAAAGAAGCAACGGGTACATCCATTCCACTTAGTCTACGGTCCGAAGCGATCCTGCGCGATTGAAAGCGGTGCCGACATTCAGAACGGCCACCTTTACCCCGGTTGAAAATGAGGAAGGTCTGAGAACCTCCCTAGACCTGGTCGAAGAAAGCCGAGATACAAAGACGCCTCAACTTGGCGATACCAAAACCGAATGAGAAGAGAGCCTACAACCGAAGAGTCCACAAAAGGGACTTAAAAGTAGGGGATCTAGTCCTAAGAAAGTCGGCCGCCACCAACAAAGGAAACATTCATGGTAAATTGACGGCCAAATGGGAGGGTCCTTACAAAGTGGTTGAAGAAATGAGGCCGGGTACATACCGGTGCCGACGACATGGAGGGTGTGCCTTTGATGAGCCATTGGAACACCGACAACCTCAGGAAATACTTTGTATAGCGGCGGAGGTGTCCAAAAATTGTTGTTGGCACCCCAACGCGTGTTTATATCTATTGAAAAATCATCCAAGTTTTCCATCAAAGTGTTTATTCCCCCCGTAGTCATATCGAGGTAGACGCCACGGTGCAAGCCGGCAAATACCCCAAGAAGTAGACGCCACGACAATCACTACCAAATAAGCGCTTGATACTCGCAAAAGCGACCAACATGCCTTAGGAACGTATAAGTACAGTTGAGACGCAATTCTAGCCGCCTCGGCCAACCGAAGGCCTGGCAGAGGAAGCGATCAATATGTCTACAGATACGAACGCTGTCGAGCCGTAACCTCTAGCCGCCTCGGCCAACCGAAGGCCTGGCAGGGGACACAATGGTCAATACCCTAACATGTTCACAGCAGCGGTTGGGAAGCGCAAATCGGACACCTCGGCCAGACCGAGAGTGAAAGAGGAAGCGACCAACATGCCAACATGTTTAAAAAACGTTAAACACAGTTGAGATACGCATTCTAACTACCTCGGCCAGGCCGAAGGTAAAAACGAAAAAAGCGCTCAATTAATAACGTAAGAAGACAAGTGAAGGATTGTGATCAAAGCCCCGGCCAAGCCGAGGGCCAATAAACAAGCTTTATTGAAAATGGTTACAAGTAAGGAGAATACAGACGACGGCCGCCCCCATAGGGATAAGCCAAAACACAACCTACCAAAGTTTTACAAAAAAACAAGGAAAAGAAGAACAAAAGGTTACAGACATATCATTTGAAGCGCCAAAAGATGGCAGGGAGGAAAGGCTTAATAATTGGCCCCCGAACAGCTGAAGCTATCCGAGATGTCGGGTGAACCTGCTGACGACCGCCCGTCTCCCTATGCCTGTTGCTGCTCGCCATCGGCGACGTCAGCAGCATCATCTTTGGTAGGCGACCCAGAAACTGTCTTGGCAGCTTCAGCCTCAGCAGCCTCAGCTGCCCTCATTCTCTCAGCTTCCTCCTTGGCCGCCTTCGCCTTCTCAGCATGGGCCACCTTCTCCGCGGCCTCCTCTTCCTCCTTCTTCACCCTTGCCTCCTCAGCGGCCTTCGCCTCCGCGGCCTTCTCCTTAGCATCAAGCTTGTCATCAAGCAGCTCGTCAAATTTTTGCCACGGAAAGGAGCCATCAAGAAAGAGCTCCCTTATCACTTCCCTGGCGGCTTCTTCGGCCAGGTCCCGGTATTGGGCGCACATGTTAGGAAGAATGACGCTTTGGAGCTTCTCAATGTCCAACTCCCTCTGGGCGATGATAGCCCTCGTATTCCGAACCACCTTCCCCTGGGCGTTAAACATAGACTTCCATTTGTCCCTCTTCTTAGCAGTGAAGTCGACGACGGCCTGAAGATTGTCACGCTCCTCCAGCAGCTTAGCAGCTTCAGCCCCCGCAGCCTTAGCCTTAGCTCTCTCAGCAAGGACCGCCTTTTCAGCGTCCTCCCTAAGTTTTCGCTCAGCACGGACCGCCTTTTCAGCCTCAGCCTTGGCCCTCTCAGCTTCCTTCTTCGCAGCAGCGAGCTCAAGCCTGAGCCGATCAAGCTGTGGGGCAACTTCAGCCATGACCTTTTCTTGCTCCATAATATGAGCACCGGCCACATCAGCCCACTTCGCCAGCATCCTGGACAAACTTAGGCCCTCCGACCTAATCTGGGCGGGGGTAGGCTTCGGGAAGGAGGAGACGACGGTTGCATCTTTACCACCCGTCTGCGCAGATCGCTTCTCAGGACGCCGTTCAACAGTGTGTCCGGTAGACGGCGGCGGTTGATCTACAAAAAATTCAATCAAAGCATCCATGTCAACATTCATGGACATACCAGAGATCCTGTCATCAGGAACGCCTAATGAACCGGCTAAGTCTGAGCCACAGGATAGATCTATACCAGGCTTGGCCTTCTTGGCCGGAGGACCCATTTCTTTGCCGGCCTCGGCAGCAGTAGCAACAGTAATAGCAGCAGCAGCAGCAGCGGCAGCAGAGGCAGCAGCAGTCTCTTTTCTCTTGCGTAAGAGAGGAGATTCCTCTGCCACGGTGACCTCCTCCTCGGTAATATCAACGATCTCCACCGTCTCCTTTTGGACTGAAGGGATGGGAGGTGGAACTGATGTTGACGCCGTCGCCGCCGAAGACTTTGTTTTTCGCGTTCGGCGCGGTATGTTACCGGCAACCTTCGCCTGGGCCGCCGTCGTATCTAGGCCCTTCAACTGCTGATCCATAAGGTCGTTTGGCGCCGGTCTGCGATCACGTGCATCGGCCTTCGGATGCATCTCAATAACGTTCTTGTCTTTGTCAAGTCCCATCTTCAAGAGGATTTCCTCAAACAGATCCGGGCCAAAACGGTCTGTAAAAGAAACGAAGCAAGAGTTAAACAAAAGAAATAAATCAAAGTTCAAAAAAACGGAAACATTAAAAGCAGAGATGGGCCTCACACCGACCCCACTCACCCTGTGCTAGGGCCGGTATGAGGCCGACGTGGCAGAGCGGCTCATCTTGAAAAATGATCTGCGTCGGGGGCATCCATCCCTTCGGCGACCTATCCTTCTCAGTCTCAAACAACTTCATTGCCCGCCGTTCGTCCGGATTAAGAGGGACCTTCAAGGCGTCCATCTTAAGCTTGCCCCGGGTGTAATACCCGCCCTTTTAGGGACCCTTTGATCATCGTTAACTGACTTTGGGAGCGGGAGTAGTCTTAGAAAAGTATGCCAAAACCATCTTAGGGTGCGTGTTAGGAGTGGTACTCGATAGAGTAGAGGCTACTCGATCGAGTAGCTAGGTTACTCGATCGAGTAGGGGGCTACTCGATCGAGTATGTTGGGTACTCGATCGAGTACCTATTTTTCAGCGAGGGTTTTATATCGCGTTTTGTTAAATCCGCATATCACTTCCGCCACTTTCCTCCTATCTTTCAGTCGCCTCTTTCCCTTCCCTTCACCTCAAAACCTCCATGGAAACCTTTGTGAAGATCCTTGTGCCTTAGGAGAGCGCCTCTTGAGTCGGGTAGCAGTCTTTTGCTGAGTTTCTCCCTATAGGTATGTCATAATCATCATCCGTGTCCTTGTTCTTCATAGTTAGGGTTTGCTTGTTAGTAATCTAGAATTGTATTCTGGTTATAGGCGTTGCTTGATCGCTGGACATGTTATCTGTCGGCATGGATTGGTTGCGATGGCTTAAAGGTAGGTTCGCCTACTCAGTTTCTGTAGATCGTCTAGTGTGTCGGTCGTTGTGATAGTATTGTGATTGTTTGACATAGTAATTGTATTGTGATGATTGTGATTGTGGTTGTGACTGCTGTCTGTGGTTCTCAAGGCGTGTCCTCGGCTGAGTGGGGTCACTTGCGGGAGTGGCTTCACGCCCTAGTTTCGCCCTCCGTGGAACCCGCCACGGGAGGGGATGTGCACATTAATGGACAGGGTTATCGCTCGGTACGATGAGCGGGGATTTGGTGGGTACGGCTGCGGTCCCCATCGCGGGGATCGGTCCAGTGGGACGATCGATGTGAGATTGGTTGGATTGTTGTGATTGCGTGTGCGGGCGATAGCATCGTATTGTGTTGTAGTTGTAGTTGTTATTGCTGCGTCTTATCTCAGTACTGAACTTGTGTGGTTGTTTGTTTGTTATGTGTCTGCCGTGATCCCTTATGGTGAGCAGTCAGTCTTAGCAGGTGTTGATGTTGTTGATGGCTGGAGTCCGGGCAGGGATGAGTCCTCACGAGATATGGCGGTCATAGTGATTAGTCTTTGAGTTGTACCTTTATATCGTATTTTGGTTTAAATCGCATGTAATATAACTTAATAGTTCTTTTATCGACGTTTGGTTATTGCTATCCTCGGGCAACCGAGATGGTAACGCCCTTATATCCTAAGGAAGGCCTAGTTAAGGCTCCTCTGAATATGGGGGTGTTACAAAGTGGTATCAGAGCGACGATTTTGGAACCTGTAACAAATGAACATAATGAACGTAGGGAGTCTAATAAAATGAACCTGGTGTATGTGTAATGGGAGCCCCAGCTGATGCTAGATTTCGGGTGAGTAGGCGCCCTCATTTCAAAATCTTGGCCCCATGATACTTAAGCCAGTCACGTGGTATGGGAATGTGGTGTCCGTGTGTATATGTGTGATGTGTATGTTAAGTGTGCCGGAGCTACCTCCGGTTAAATCTTTGTTAGAATTAATAGGGGTGTGATATTGATAATTGGGTCATGTATGGTAATTGTTGATGAGATTATTGAAGTTCTTTGAATGATTAGTGAGCTTATACGATGGTTATGAGATATGTGACGAAAATTTACGAAATAGTGAGGTGTGAGGATGTGGAGCTGAATGTCGTGATATGAAGAGTGAACATGTGGGTGTTTGCTATAAGTTAATGACGACGGTAGTCATATACGAGTTTATAAATCCTACCGTAAGTGCTATGATGATAGTTATAGTATAGTTGAGATATAATTCGAGATATAGCATATAGTAATGCGTTTATGCCTTACTCGTTGGTTGAAATTTTTCCGCTGCGTAATATTTAATTCGTGCAGAATGAATTGTTTATGATAGAATGTAAAACATGATTGAATAATTTGTTTGAAAAATATGTATTTATGTGGTACGTGAAAGAAAGAAATAATGTTAATTATACGCTTCAAATTGAAGTAAACACGAGTTTATTAGTAACATGTAAAGCAAGTTTAAGTGTATTATGATGGCAGGATTATGTTTAGAAATGATTCGAGTTGGGCAATTTGTATGGCGTGATGTAATGTATGCTTTATTAATGATGGTAATGCGTGAGCAAGTGCGATAATTAGTGCCGAATTCCGAACTTAGTTTGGACTCGACACGTGGTGTTGTTTTGCAGGTATTTTCGATTTACTTCGCACTTCTGACCGAGTACTTAACTATACTTGAACGAGTGCGAGTGTTTACTTGACCGAGTAGACCTTACTCGATCTAGTTAGGAGGCTATGGCGTCTGGATGTGGGGAAATTTCCTACGGATACTCGACGAAATAGCTCCTACTCGACCAAGTAGGGTGGTACTCGATCGAGTATCCAAGGTACTCGATCGAGTAGGGTGGTACTCGATCGAGTACCCCAGGCACTCGATCGAGTAGGTTACTGTACAGTGATTCCTACGGGTTTCTTAAAACCCCTAATATTTCTATTTCTTCTCCTTCTTCTTTCCCTATATTTCGACACACCTAAACCTAATCTTCTCTCAAATTCCTTATTTCCTCTCAAACCTTCTCATACTCTTGGGTTAGTGGCGATTCTTGGGTTAATTTCTTTGCTTAAATTCGTTTCTTTACTTTGTTAATCAATCAAGGTATGCTTTCCTTCCTAATTTATGCGATTTATTGCTTTGAATGTGTTAGAATGGTGAAATAATCTGAAATTTTCGGTTCACATGGGTAGGTTGTTGTTTTTGATGGTTGAAATATGATTCACATGCCTCCTTTTCATGCTTGTTGGTGACTAATTGCTGTAAATTAGATTAGAAATTGCAAAATTTGAAATCGAAATTTCTAGGGTTTCCAAAATTGAAATTGATTTTTGGTTGTTTTATAATGGTTAGATGGTAGAATTGAGCCTTAAGTATTGTTTATATCATGTTGGAGGATAGATTTTGATGATTTTACCCTTAGAAAGTTGCCTTAAAACTCCGTCTTAAAAGTGCCTTAAGTGGAAATTCGTGATTTATATGTGGAATTTGGCGTTGTATGTGAAAGCTTAACTAAAGGATGAACTCCAGTATGATAGTAGAAACGATAATTGATGAAAAGATGTCAAAATAGTCACAGCTGTAGAGACCGTTTGACAACTTACCTGGGCTAATTTCTTTTCTAATATTGAAGATGATGGTCATATGTCCTAAAATTTCTTCTCTGCGAACTTGTATACTTGCCTCACATGTGTTTAGTAGCGTGTTGGAACAACTTTAGAGTCATACTAGGATGTTCGAAGTTGCTGAGTAAATGTGTTTACACGTCAAATTTTCATAACTATGGCCTATGAGTAGTAGTAAACTGAGCTTGTATGTCAAAATTTGGGAACCAGTGACGAGTGTGTGTACATAGTGTGATATTCAAGGTTAATAACATGAATTATGTGCTTCACATGTCAAATTCGTTGGTAAAATTGTGTACTTAGCTGAGTATGTTGAATTCAAATTACATGAAGTAGATGTTTGCATGTTTATACAAGTTGTTTGAAAATATGCCTAAAGCAGATGCCGAGACTGAACCTTGGAATCCGCCAAAGTAAGCGGGGAAGGGGTAATCCACCTGAGATGGGGGAAGGGAGAGGACCTGTGGTACCCGCAGTTCCCGAATACCCTTCAGTTGTTTTTGTTGATTTCAAGCAGAGGGAGCATTTTGTAGCTTTACAAAAACGCAAAATGAGACCTACGAAGTGTATAGACACTACTGTGTTAGAGGAGTTGGAGATAGAGACGGATGTCCGTCACATATTCGAGACCTTGGGTTTCACGGGTTTGTATAGGCTGAGGAAGCATACTTACCCTTTTCTTACCTTGGAGTTCATGAGCTCTTTTAGCTATGACCCAGCGGGCCAGACTGTTTAGTTTAGATTGATGAATACCAGTTTTCTGTTGACTATGGATCTGTTTGCCTCTCACCTTGGGTTGGCCAAACCTCCCAAGGACTCCATCACCGATATCCCAGCTGAGTGCGGCGTCTGCCGCCTAATGCCTTGCTTGACTGGGAAGCAAGCTCCCACCTCGAGCAACATGCTGATTAATGACGTTCAGCATATTACCTTGAGGGTCTTTCTCCGTTCTCTTTCGAACCTCCTCTATGACGAAAGGATATCGATAAATTGAATAATCATGAGGTCTTACTTCTGATGTCTTACCTCAACCCGGAGCGGGCCAAGAAAGTGGTCTTTAATGCTCCTTCTATGGTTTGTGCTGCCCTTGCCTTGATGGCTTCTTCCTCTTCCCGGTACCTGAGTTGTGGCGCTATTGCCACTCGGTTAGCTGAAAAGCTAACCTCTTTTGAAGCTTCTTCGGAGTACGTGCCTCTAGCTACCCCAGTGCCTACCATGGATCGTGACTACTATCTCGACCTGAAATGGTTGAGGACCTTGGCTGACGGTAGCCTAGCGTGGAGGGTGTGGGGCATGAGTTGGATGAAGATTTCAGCTCCTGAGCACCTCCCACCCACGGAGCCTTTGGAGCCGACAGTAGTGACGGTGGACTCCGATGATGAGGAGGAGGAGGATGATGACAGACCCCGCCATCTACAGACCTATCTCATCGACGGCACCATCCTCGAGGAGATGCCGGAGCCGACGAAGAGCGATAATGCGGGAGTTGCGGTGGTGGAGAGACCCAAATTGGGGAGGGGACCCCGTCGAGTGAGGGAGAGGGCCTTGGAGACTAGGCCGCAGCCGGTAGCGCCACAGCAGCAGCAGCAGAATCCTTTTCCGTGCTACCCTTACCTCGACACCCCGGAGACGCGGTCCAGCTACTTCGCAGATAGAGTGTCATCTACCTTGACACTCCGGAACATGCACTAGATGGCGTACGCTCAGGGGATAGGGACCGAGGGACCGCATCCAGTTTGGTGGAGTGGAGTTGGGGACTACTCAGGGGTCTTCCATTCCTACGGGGTGGATCAGTCGACGTGTGGGGCACCTCAGTCCTTTCCTTACGGTGGCTTGACTCCATGGTACGTGGGCCCAGGAGCAGGAGGGAATGCGGGGATCGGGTCATCGGGAGCAGGTACTTCTGGTGGTGTTGATGATGAGGTGATGTTCGAGCAGCAGCAGCAGCAGGAGGAGTGATACTCCTTGTTCTTATCTTTGTTGATGGTAGTTGATGTTAGGTGGTGATATTGTTGTTAGACTTTAGTAGTTGTTTCTTTTTATTATTGAGACTTAGTTGGATTTGTATGGTTGGCCATAAGGCCGGATTTGATATTCTAACTAGTTGCAGGGTATTAGAAGTCGGGGAGTCGTCCCGACCCGATTTTATATGACAAATATGCGCATGTATATTAAATTATGACAGGTTTTATGAGGAGTTTGGCCTGTAGGTACTCGACAGAGTACCCCGTACTCTATCGAGTAGCTACAGGATGAAATGAGAGAAACGTTTCTGATCTTGAGCTACTCGATCGAGTATCCAAGACACTCGATCGAGTAGCATGGCACTCGATCGAGTACCAGTGCATACTCGATCGAGTAGCACTGTTACAGGAGGTTTTTGAAAAATTAAAATGTTCAATTGTTTTATAATTGCAAGTTTAATGTTTAATGTGGTTATTAGTGCGTAGTTACACCTTTGAACCATTCATTTTATATGTTGGAAGTCAAGTTTCGGTTTTATATACATATTGATAACGATTAGTGAAGTGGTGACGGTTTCTTGTTGCTTTAACATTACAATATGTCATTTTTACCATTTATTCATTGAAGTTACATCTCTTCATACGCTGTGCGTGCAATGTTAACGTGCTTTATCGTTGGCGACTAGCTGTCCCGGAGAGTTATGTATGATTTATAATTTAACGAGTCTATGCTTAGCGAGTAATGTTCACAATAAATAATATGTTTTAACCCATGTCATGAATCAAATAATAAGTAATATGCGTTGAAATTTGGGTGGTGAACTTCGGGGACGAAGTTCCTTTTTAGAGGGGACGAGTAATGTCGCGAAGTAAAAAGGCTGTTTTTGAATAATGTTTTGCTTGTTTATAATGTTGTTGGTATTATGTTTCGCTTTAATTACAAAAATTTCTGAAGTATAACGGATTACTTTAGATCTTTGAAGTGAATGTGGTTGTATGATTCAAGAGACGGTCATGAAGAAATAGTTATGGTGGTAGTTGTGGTGCGATGTATCGTAATTGAATCACGTTGCCGGGTAACATGGTGGCATTAGTTGTACCACATGGAAGTTGATATGAGAAATGTTCTAGATTGATAGTTTGATAGTTGTTACCGTATGTTGGGTCGTCGTGGGTGGTGATTCGCATTGCGAGTTTGATGTTTTATATATATATATATATATAGCGTAACGATTGACAGTGATAATGCTTGCATGATGGTGGTAAGAATCGATAGGTATAAATGTAGACGGTGATGATGATGACATGGGGGGGGGGGGATGGTATTTCCAAGGAGTTGTGGTTTGAGCGGAAAGAGTGGTGAGGTCGTGTTGTTCTCGTGCCTCGAGCGGGAGATAGGTGAGTTGAACTTCGGGGACGAAGTTCTTTTCAAGGGGGGAAGACTGTAATACCCGCCCTTTTAGGGACCCTTTGATCATCGTTGACTGACTTTGGGAGCGGGAGTAGTCTTAGAAAAGTATGCCAAAACCATCTTGGGGTGCGTGTTAGGAGTGGTACTCGATAGAGTAGAGGCTACTCGATCGAGTAGCTAGGTTACTCGATCGAGTAGGGGGCTACTCGATCGAGTATGTTGGGTACTCGATCGAGTACCTAGTTTTCAGCGAGGGTTTTATATCGCGTTTTGTTAAATCCGCATATCACTTCCGCCACTTTCCTCCTATCTTTCAGTCGCCTCTTTCCCTTCCCTTCACCTCAAAACCTCCATGGAAACCTTTGTGAAGATCCTTGTGCCTTAGGAGAGCGCCTCTTGAGTCGGGTAGCGGTCTTTTGCTGAGTTTCTCCTTATAGGTATGTCATAATCATCATCCGTGTCCTTGTTCTTCATAGTTAGGGTTTGCTTGTTAGTAATCTAGAATTGTATTCTGGTTATAGGCGTTGCTTGATCGCTGGACATGTTATCTGTCGGCATGGATTGGTTGCGATGGCTTAAAGGTAGGTTCGCCTACTCAGTTTCTGTAGATCGTCTAGTGTGTCGGTCGTTGTGATAGTATTGTGATTGTTTGACATAGTAATTGTATTGTGATGATTGTGATTGTGGTTGTGACTGCTGTCTGTGGTTCTCGAGGCGTGTCCTCGGCTGAGTGGGGTCACTTGCGGGAGTGGCTTCACGCCCTAGTTTCGCCCTCCGTGGAACCCGCCACGGGAGGGGATGTGCACATTAATGGACAGGGTTATCGCTCGGTACGATGAGCGGGGATTTGGTGGGTACGGCTGCGGTCCCCATCGGCGGGATCGGTCCAGTGGACGATCGATGATGAGATTGGTTGGATTGTTGTGATTGCGTGTGCGAGGCTGATAGCATCGTATTGTGTTGTAGTTGTAGTTGTTATTGCTGCGTCTTATCTCAGTACTGAACTTGTGTGGTTGTTTGTTTGTTATGTGTGCCGTGATCCCTTATGGTGAGCAGGTCGGTCTTAAGGTGTGTTGATGTTGTTGATGGTCGGAGTCCGGCGGGGATGAGTCCTCACGAGATATGGCGGTCATAGTGATTAGTCTTTGAGTTGTACCTTTATATCGTATTTTGGTTTAAATCGCCTGTAATATAACTTAATAGTTCTTTTATCGACGTTTGGTTATTGCTATCCTCGGGCAACCGAGATGGTAACGCCCTTATATCCTAAGGAAGGCCTAGGTAAGGCTCCTCTGAATATGGGGGTGTTACACCGGGAGACATATTTCTCACGCTCCCCTTTGCTCTCGCACCGCAAATTGACTTGGTGCTGGAAGGACCGAGGCAGTGGATAATCCCCTGGAACCTCAACATATACCCACCGATTCTTCCAAATCCTTGCAGGAAGTGAGCTTGGGGACGGTGAGATAACCCGGCTCGGCCTCAGTATGCTATACCACCCCCCGCCACCTTGGACATTCAAATCGAAGGTGATGAAGCCGGCGGAATAGGTTCACCGTTGGGGCCTCCCCTTAAACCGACATAGCCACACAAAGCCAACAAGCGTCCCGACGGCCAACGGATGCGGTGCGCCACAAAGAACGTTCATTGCCTTAATTATGGCGAAAGAACGTATACATTGAGAGGAAACCGGAGCCCATACTCCAGGTGTCTGATGTATACGCCGATACAGCCCGGAGGAGGGCAACAGACGGCCCGACCCTCTCTAGGAATAACAATCTTATACTCCCCGCCAAGGAGAAATGATGTTCGAAAAAGTCGGGACCGAACAATCGGCGAACTTATGGGTCCAAGCACGATCGGGGCCGATCTTACAGGCGTCGCCGTGGTCCGAGATTTGCGGCCTCTCCACATCGTGGGATGAGTCCTTTCCTCATCATCACCGTCATCATCACCGTCATCATCACCATCGTCATCATCCGAGAAACCATCCAAATAATGATCATCAACCTCGGAGAAGGAGACCTAGGGCCCCAAAACCTTATCGGGATGGCGGCCGGTGCCTCCTCTTCATCAAGGCGCGACGGGAACCCCCAGCGCAGGATTACTAGGACCGATCGCGAGAAGACATGTTCACAACAAAAACTTAACAAGTAAAAAGTTGGAAAATTTGTTTGTTTACCTTGGGAAGAGTGTTACGCCGAGTAACGCTCAAGACTAGAGAGAAGTTTCACAAAGAAAACTAAGCGAAAAGAAGAAAATTTTTGAGAGAATGAATTTGGAAGGCCAAATTCAGGGGCTAACTCTCCTATTTATAGGGCAAAGCCCACTCAATCCGACCAATCAGGGCAAAACCCATGAAGCGTCAACCAATCAACAACGAGACACATGTCAAGCATGCAGCCACGGAATGTCAATCGTCACAATAGTTACCAATCTTCTTTGACACGCTACTTGGCAGAATGCCAATCGACGTATCTTCTTCAACACGCTCCTTGTTATCTACTCGCCAAAACGGCCACCGATCAACCAAGCTTGGCGACCGGCCGGGGCAATCAACGATCCTAAGACTCTTAACCTTGGACCCGCCGGCCAACGACATCTTCTTTTCCACATTTGATGTCCATTACACATCCATGTGGAGGGGGATATGGTACGGCCCGAATGTAAGCAAGCCGAGGAAGAGGAAGCTGGGGAAGAATTTTCAACTTGCGCAGAATACGCTCAACACTCATCGAAGGTCCATACCACGGCATAGACTACGGCGGGGCAAATTGATGGGGCATATTCTCGCACCCCGACCGAGTCAACATATTGAGCAAGGTCAAGGATCAAGAGACAATGAAGTCAACATGTTAGACCGCCTAACCGACGCACTGTCGGCGGTCACTGGGTCTTGGTCAAGCAATCGGCCACCGGGACACATATCCGCGTACTCATATCCAAGACCCCTCGGCATGGAGTCACCCGTAGGCCGCCATGGGTCCCTCGGCCGAGGATAGAACAGTCTTTCCACCTGCTAGCCACTTGGCGACTACGTGACAAAAGGTGAAAGTCTATAAATACTCCACTTCTCTCATTGAGAAGGGGATCCACAATCTAACCTAAAACTCACTATTCATCTGGTATAAACTCCCTTATCTCTCTACAATATACTTTGTCAAGTAACATACAACTTAATCCCTTTAAGTTCACTTACTTGAGCGTCGGAGTGAGTACGCTCGGTGCAAAGCCGAGCCCTTAGTTTGTTCATCGTTTCAGGAGAGACCGAAAGGAAGAGTCAAAGCAAGGAAGGACATCCATTCATCAAGCTTACGTGGTAAACAATACTGCTCTGGAATTACACCCGGAACAATTATTATTATTATTATTATTATTATTATTATTATTATTATTATTATTATTATTAGTAGTAGTAGTAGTAGTAGTAGTAGTAGTAGATTATTGTTATAACTATTATTACTACTATTAATAACACACGAATACATGCGGCCCAATACACACGGCCCACATCCATTTCCGATTCATTATTTTATTATTTTATTATTTTATTATATCATTCCATCTTACTCGCGATTATTAATTAGAAAAGTCATAATTAAATATTAAAAATGTTCAAATTAAAAATATAAATTCCATCAAATTACGGGGTATTACAAGAAGAGGTACGAAGGCCATATGCCATTTCTAAGTGGCGTATGAACTCATGCATCTATTATTTTGATATGTCCTACTTTCACTTGCATGCGCGAAATTAGGACGTAGATAGAACTTTATACTTTGAGATATAGTTCACGTATTCATCTAACAATAAGTCTTGCTTGCGACGGGTCGGATCTTGCGACGGGTATTATGTGAGTGCAAATGGGTAGAGAGGACAAGGTGGGCACCCACCCCATGTGCTTTGTCTCTCACCCTTATGGGTTTTGTGTGAGACAATATGGTACCCGTCTCTTGTTTGTGACGGATACCTCTGTCACAAATAAGAATTTGTGTTCATCTAAAACTCCGCGGCACAAAAATATCTTATGACGAGTGTCTAAAATATTCCGACATGAAAGAGGCTGTTTCCAGAGATTGGCGACCATTTATGACATGATGTCGGAATAGACCCTACAAAACGAACAGAGACGAAGCTAGAACAATATAATGACTGGGGCCGATATTAATTTTGTCAGTGTATATAATCATTTATTATAGACCAAGAAAAAGTCCAAAACAAATAAAAAAATAAAAAAACAACCTGCCAAGAGGATCGAACATGCGAAGTGTTGTACTCACGCATGAAATTCTTCGCTTACCACTGTACCAAATGCAGAACATTGTCTTATTTACTACACAAATTTTATTTATTCATTAAGAGCTTGCCCGGGCCATCGCCCCTACGGCCCAGGCGTAGCTCCGTCCCTGAAAACGAAGGTAATGAAATGTACAATGTGACTCAAATAATGAAAATAATTTTCGAGCAACAATGAAAAGTCTACTTATGTAATATTGCTAAAACGCAACAAAACTCGTATTGAGGTGCGATCATCATCGGGTGGCTCGTGATTAGCGAAAACATTGATTTCACGATAAGATCTCTTCTTGCGACAAACTAAAAAAAATAATAATTTCTCAATTTTTTTTTTCCTTTTTAGAGTTTTCGTTGCAAATTGCGTCGAAAAATCCGTCACGATTTTTTTTGATACATCATAAATTTGAGTGATTTTTTTTAAAAAATAAAAACAAAAAGAAAAAATTCGAATAATCCCCATGATACCCTTGAAGTTTGCACTTTTTTCCCAAATACACCTAATTTTGTCAACAAAAAATTTGACCGGTCATATCTTGTAGTTACGATATCAGAAAACTGTGAAATATTTTTCTAAGTTGATCGTTTTTACAGGATCTTCAATTTGATTTTTTTTAATACTTTTACGATATACTTCCCCCATTCAACTCCACTCTACCTATTTCACTTTTGTACTCTATTCACAATTGTGTTCAATTTCGATTTTCTCTCGATACGTAAGTGGAAAAATATTCATGTGGGATCTTGTTTGATTCGTCTTTACGAGTATATTAAAAATATCTAACTTTTATATTTTTTGCAAATATACGTAGCTAACGATATTTAACGCGTAAAACACGCGTTGGCAAACGTGAAAAAAGAAAGTGGTAGAGTGGAGTTGAACGGAGGAAGTAATACATTTGAGTTACGACTTGTCAAAGTATATTCATTTGATAAACTTTAACTAACCATAAGTTTTAAATACACATTCATAAAACGATTTTTTTCAAACTAATTGTCTTTACGAGATCTACAATTTTAGATAAAAAATAGTGACTTTATAAACTCGTGAATCATGAGTAAGAGATGCATACAATCGAAATTATTTTGACAAAAGTATTGATATTTAGGAAACGGTGGCAATTTTAAGAGTAACATAAAATTATCGAAAATATTTTAGCAAAGTTCCTAATCTCCCCTAGTAATAATCACATGAACGAATTGACACCGCAATGTGTATAGCCCTAGCCAATTGACCATTCCCTCGTAGAAAAAATGTTGTCGATAATCCATAAATATTTGCCCGTAACGTCGGTTCACGCGCTCATCTCGATGACTTCCCAACCCTCCCGGCGATCTCACGCTACGTCACCCTCTACACTAACCCTTATCATGCCCTGCCCTGCCCTTTCCTTTTCTCTTCCTTCTTTTTCATTCCTTCTCACCGCCGGCATCTCATTCCCTTTCAAAAATCCCCAAATATTCTCCGATCAAAATTATGGCCGAATTAATCCCATCCAATTCCTCTACCCCACCGCCGCCGCAATTCGTCTCACCTCCCTCCGTCCCACGTGCTATGCCGGCGCGTGAGGATTGTTGGAGCGAAGACGCTACTTTCACGCTTATTGAGGCCTGGGGCCAGCGTTACTTAGATCTCAATCGCGGCAATCTTAGGCAGAAACAATGGCAGGAAGTCGCTGATACCGTCAACGCCCGCCATGGACATATCAAGAAAGCTCGTCGTACCGATGTTCAGTGTAAGAATCGGATCGATACTTTGAAGAAGAAGTATAAGATTGAGAAGGCTAGGGTTTTGGATAACAGTGGAACTTACAAATCTCCATGGCCTTTTTTCGAGCCTTTAGATCACCTTATTGGTAATGTTAATGCTGTTGTTAAGAAGGTTTCGGCTTCGCCTTCGCAATCTCCCTCGTTGTCGCCACCGCTTGGTGTTCCGATCCACCACCTCGGGCGCAACAGCGCCAGCGCGTTAGGCGGTGGCGGTATGAATATGATGAGTATGAGTATGAGGACGCCGGTGTTGCCTCAGAAGAGGCCTGCTGTGACGCCGGTGCAGCAGCAGGAGGAGTATTTTAGGAGGAATTATGCCGCGGTGGCCGCAGCTGCGGCAAGGGAGGAAGAGAGCGAAGAGGAAGAGGCGGCAGCAGCCGAGGAGGAAGAGGATGAGGAGGAAGGAGAAGGTGCTGATGAGGAGACGGAGGAGAGAGAGGGGGATGGGATAAGGAAATTGGCGAGGGTGATTGAGAAATTTGGGGAAGTGTATGCCAGGGTTGAGAAAGAGAAGCAAAGGCAGTTGATTGAGTTGGAGAAACAAAGGATGCAGTTTGCTAAAGAGTTGGAGTGTCAGAGGATGCAGATGCTTGTTGAGATGCAGGTTCAGTTGGAGAAGATTAAGCGCGCTAAGCGATCTAATTCCGATGGTGACGCTCTCTTCCTCTACTACCTGTTTTCGCATTGAATTCCCTTCTGTTATTGTCCTTCTTATTGCTCTATAATTTTAGAATAATTTAATTAATGTCGTTGGATATGTGGTTTTGTTTGTGTTGATTGGGTGTAAAGTTTGATGATGTTGTTGCTATTTGCTATGTTAGGTTACTGATTCGATTTAAAGTGTAGGACATGTGTACATGTCTAGGTATATGACTCGGTTTAATTTTGACAAATCTCCCTGTTTGTTGCTAGACGTGAATTTTGGAGATGTTATAATACTCATATTCGAGTGTGGAGTGTAGGATAGAGGTATACGAGGTAACATAACTTATACTGTCTATGTAGTTTGGGTGAATTTCATTATAAATGATATGGTTTGTTGCTACGTATATATTGGTAGTTTGTTGTTTGATGTTGCAAGTAGAAATACTTCATTAGTAATTATTAAAAATTTAGCCTTTTTAAAGTAGATCTCCTTGCACTTTAAGAGGATGCAGTGATTGAGTTGCTTTGATATTTTTTGTACAAACATTTAGAATTGACTAATGAAGGGGGTAGTTTTCATAAGATTGATAGATGCTTGTGAAGGAGTGCACTCTTTCACATGACCTCCACCCTAGATGCTTGTGAAGGAGTGCACTCTTCCACTTCCCTTCTCCTTAGTGTCTAATTGTAATCATTAATTTATTATGGAACTGAAAAAGTAGTTTGGTAACTGTTGCATCAGTTTGCATGTTTCGTGCACTTCGTCTTTGATGTATGGATAATGTGTGTTAATTTCATGAAGTTATGTCTGCTGAATGGCCTGAGCATCTTATCGGCAATATTAGGCGTCTGTTATGACGTTGGAATCATATTGATCCCCCAATATTTTGCCTTTGGTGGGCTCCTCACTTGGTCACTTTTCGCTGTGCTTTTAGTACATTATTGTGTGTTCAGTGTGAATGTTATGTTCACAATTTGGTCTGTGACTCTTTGGAATGACAACGGCATAAGTAAATCTGTACATTGGCTTCCTTGCTCTTCTGCTGTTGTGCACTTGTACTTGTTGAGTTTATAAACATTATGGCCCTTCAATTCTTTACAGCATCCAATGTGTTTCTAAAAGGAAGGTTGTGCGTCCATTGTCACGCTGGCTTTGTATTTGCCCCAAAATTTTGCCTTTTTGTGCTTGTCACTTGGTCACTTTTTGTTGTACTTATGGATAGCTATGAGGGTTTCTGTGGTGAATTTGTATTTGTTGGTGTTATTAGAATTTTAAGTTCACTGTTGAAGCTTATCCATGTTTTTGCATATCAATATTTGCTAGCTCCTGTCTGAAATTTTTTTCTAGTCGTTATTTTAAGGATGAATTAGAAATAAGTTTTTATCCATTTTCCTGATCTTAAGCATTAGACGCCGTTTTGAAATATGCATTTGCTAGAGTTTTGAGGGTTTGCTAATGGTAGTTTGAGCTTATGTATTATGGAGTATTGTGGTGGAAACATTGTTGGGGTCTTTTGTGAATGTTCTGTAAGCTATCTTATTAGAACTTACATCATCTGTGAACTAAGCTCAAATTGCTGTAAAGGAGAGTTTTTTAGGGTCAAGCCTTCTTAAATACATACTGAATCTGGTAATCAAATTTATTGTTCCTTGAAACATGAATTATTGTCTACTCCAAGTGTGCATTTTGCAACTTTTGAAAATAATAAAATTATTAACTTGTGATTATATTTTGTTGCTCTCTGTGCAGTTTCCTTTTTTTTTCCTTTTTTTATTTTTTTCAGAAGTTCGAAAAAGAAAAATTATGTGTATTTCTATCAAGGTAACTCTAGCTCTATCTTTGATGCCTAAGAGAGCCTCAGTAATTATGCATTCTAAACTACGAGGCTGTGATTGAGAGAGAAGAATCCTTAACCTGATGGCAGGATTTAAGCTCAATCACCTCTTCTCTTTTCATTCTTATCATATTTTCTGAAAAGCCTAGCTTAGCATAGCAGACTGCAGACTTTTGGAGTTTGTGCCAAAGTTTTACCCGTTCATCCAACTCTTTTGGTAGACTCGGTTGCTGTTAGGTTGCTACAACCCTTTATTATGAAACCAATATTTGAATCTGGATATCTTCCTTTGGTCGTTGAGATACGATGGTTAAATTGAAAAATTACTACATCTAGAATGTTTGATTGCAGCGTATGAAACTAACCTGGATCAGTCTTGTCGGACCAAGGGAGTTTATTTTCTAATATAGTGCCAAGTTGCTGTTTTCCTGGATTATGTCTTGAAGTGTGGATGTGGTTTTGCTGTCGCTTGTTAATGTCGTTGTACACTTTTGTCTCATCTTATGAGAATTCCTTCTAGTTATGGTTTGGATTTTGTGTTAATACTATAGATATATTCGGTGTATGTTGACTTTATGAATGTAAACTGCAATGACGTGCACTTTCTTTAATTTGTGTACATGAAAATTTATACTAATAGGTTTGTGTCTCTGGTTTTTGGTGGCATTTGTATTTCCTGTCCACCCCAAATTCTGGTCTTCTACTATGTTCCATTCACATTGTGCGTTATTCTTCCGTTGAGTGATTTACACAACTGTTCATGAAACTGATGCTTTATTGTTGCATGGTGCAAGTATGTCTTAACACTCCATACAAAAATTTCTTAGGTACACAGGCTGTCCCATTTTACACCTAGCTAACAAAACATATTTTTGTCTTTAGATTCTGTTTCTTTATGCGTGGAAAGTTATGGCCATACATAGTTGTAGTTTTACCATTTACTAGAGTATACTATGAGGTGGTGCACTAGGTGTACCTTATATTTTTTTATCGCTGTACATATCTGAGGTTATTTCAAGCTGAATATGTTAGCCAAAGTCTTTTGAGGATATAGTTAACTACTACGGGGTAGAAACATTGAAGGACAATTCGGTTTTTTTGGACGGACGACTTTGGAGGTGAAGGGTGGGAGAAAGGGAGTTCCTTGTTTGGTTAGCAAATATCCTGGTGGGAGATGTAGCGGTAGGCAAATAGAGTGATCCATTCTCTCTATTCATTTCCTTCACATAGCCAAACACACCTTATTTTAACCACATGTAGCACTATTGCATAGTTTGGAGTTCGTTCATGAACTGCATTACCTAGGTTCTATACATTTTACCGAGTAGTGTTCCCCGAATTGAATAGAGAGCACTGAACCATACAACACGGGTAACAACTAACAAGTACATTAGTCGTTCGAATCATCTTTTTTGGTTGATAACCTACTATTGTGAGTGCTCTTACAAAATTCTTGCTTATATTTTGCAGATATGTATAGTTAGCTGCCCAGGTAAACGAGCTGACTTCTGATGTATCGAAGTATTCTGCAATTAGGGACAAACTATTGGAACTGATGTGGGGGAAAGATGATAGCAGGACTTGTAAAAGTACTTAGAGTAGTAGGTAATATTATTAGATTAAACAAAGTTTGTCGTGGTGGTGGATTGATTATTATGTAATATTTGATGTTTAAAGACTCCTTTAATATTCATCGTGTCTCTAATTTGAGCCCGAACCTTCTGTTATTTGAATTACTGTCGAATACATTATGAGGTTGTGTTGTTGGCAGAAAATGAATGTGCAGTTGATGGAAATTTGTTCGATATTCTCTGCGTCCTGCATGCGCGGTTTTGTTGCAGCAAGTGGATGACTAAAAGGTGTTTTGTAGGATTATCTGTAACCTATGGGTCTTGTATTCCCTCCATTTAACTTAATTATTATAGATTTATAGCCTATTTGACCCCATTTGTTTATTTTTGATAAAATACTCCTTATAAATGACTATGAAAAGGTAAACAAATGGTGGGAGACAAATTAAGTATATTAGTTGAATGGAGTGAAATAGAGTACAAGATAAGTCGGTTGTTCGGTTTGGGTATTTATTCATGAGTAAATTGTAAAGTTTCCCATTGATGTCTAGTATTCCCTATTTACCATGACAAAAATGTTTGATTTCCACCACAATAAAAAAAGGCACCGGTTTGGGTGGGTATCCAATTTTGCGCTTTCGATTCCCTGACAGCGGGCCTTTTAGGGGTGTATGAATAGTTGGAGTTGGCAGTTGGTCCTTCTCCGTTGGATAGAAAGATGAACTTCCATTTGACCGCTTTCAAGCTTCCTGAATCGAATCCAGTGGGACATCACATAAAAGTGACATCTGAATCGACCTATTGAAGCTGCATGAATAGTTGAAGTTGTTGCGAGTTCTTCTGTGTCAGGGTGCTTGAGTTCTAAGTTCCAACCCTGAAAGAATGATCCTAAATAAGGATGACACATACAGGCCCTGACGCGAAGGACGGGAATAAGCGGAATCAATGTATTCCAATTTCTGGCCTTGCACTGACCATCCAATGGACTATGGAATAAAGGGACATTGCCCTCGGTTACTTTCTAAGTCACGCTTGGTTACATCTACCTACCTTGATGTTGTAACTATCCTTATTGTTGAACTCATTGCACATGTCGATTAGGATCAAGTGAAGGCTTATGTGGGAAAGTCATTTCGGAGCTCATGAAATTCCTTATCTGCCGAGTACCTGATAGTAGGACACGAAGAATTAAAGTCTTGCGCTATTTAATCGTGGTTTTGTTTATTATTATGATGTTCTTCTATGTTGGACGATGTCTCGAGTAACTTAGTGGCAAACCCGTCGTTAGTTGTTGCTTAGATGGTATAGAGAGCTCAGCAGCTTACAAATGTCAAGTAAATCCGAAGAGTCTGAAACTCAGAAATACATTACATACATATTGCCATTACTGGATTCCAACAAAGTGTAACAGTACTTGGAACATTCTATTAATCAAATACTGCTTACATATAAACCATAGGTTTTAACTGATCTTGATAAACATGACTTGATTGTGTGCTACCTTCCTTAACTCTTGTTTCATCCACCATGCACATGCCAACTTAATAAACATTTGTTTAGTGGCTGGGCTACCTTGTACTCTTCTTAGTTCATCCCACCACAACCTGAAACCAAACCTGCAGTTTCAGTTTCAAATGCATCAACTACAATATTGACACACAAAATTTCACCACCACATTAATAATCCACAACTAAATAAGACAACCTTCACCATCTAAAAGGATCATGACCGACACATTTATATTACTTTTGTGTAACTACTCAACAATAGTTTATTATTTTTGTATTGTTCGTTTTATAACCTAATCCTAACGTATCTCCCACATAATACCACACAGAAACCCGTGTCTCATCAGTTCTGCTCGATCCCTTGTTTTTATTCATCCTTCATCTCTTCTACATTTCTTCTCCAATGCCAACCTATCATTTCGCAAATTTCCTTCTCAACTGATTCTAGACAAGCACGGCAAGGAGTATCAAACATGGGTCGTGTTATTTCATTATTTGAACTCCCTTGTTGAGCCACCCAGGTCATCGACCACATCATTCCCAGTGATGCTTCTGCCTCAGATGCTACTACCAACACAAGGAAAAAGCCTGGTAGTATAAGGACACATGCATGGAAAACTTGTTACATGACCGTTTTCCCGCTCTCGAATATAAAATCAAGCATGGACCAATATATTATGAATCTAATCCCCATTACCACCACTTTCGCTTAATAATGACTAGCACTTTAAAAAAACGTCATTGCTCTTTCATGAACAAGTTTTACTTTTTCATGTACTTTTTTGTCATAAAATTTCCAACTACTACCCTTTACCACAACAAAGCTATTTAATTTTCTCTTCTTTTCCCCCTAAAATCTAATCAAATTACTCCCAAATACTTCAATTTTGGATATTAATTTTCACATCAAACAATTATTTATTTTGTTTTATCAACAAATTAAATAGTTTGTGGTAGATTAAGTTGATTTAATTGTTTTTGTTTATAATTAGGGGTTAAAATTTTCAATTAGGGTTTTCAATTGGGAGGTGGTGCGGGTGGTGAGGGAAATGTCTGATGGCAGGGGTGGGGGAAGGAGGAGGTTCTCGCACCACATCCGTAACATCTGATGAGCGTGATAGTTTACATCATGATGCACTGGAACAACTTTTAATCATCACAATATGGACATATTATCAGTAGTCAACACAAATCTCAATTTTCATACCAATAATTTTACCATGTCACCGGTAATTATTCTAAGCATGTATACATTATACACATCTTCTATTGTGAACCATATAAGAATGATACACTGGACAATTTTGCCATGTTAAACAGCCGTGTTCAGTTCCATCTTCGTTATAGCTTTAGTTCATTCAAGCATCGGTACCTACAATGGTTGACTATGAAACTCTAAAGGACTTTTATTACGCTGGTGCCAAAAAACGGAAAATCCGGAGGGGGTCTCGAATTATAGACCTATAAGTCCTGGCAATGTGTTCATGCGTATTGTATCCAAATGTACTATGAATCGGATTGCCAAGGTTATGGGCTCTTTGGTGAGTGAAACCCAAAATGCTTTCTTAACGGGAAGGCACATTAGTGATAACATTTTATTGGCGCATGAAGCTATTCATAATATTCTAAATCACAAGAAAGGAAAATATGGTAGGTGTGTTTTTAAAGCAGACAAGAGTAAAGCCTATGATAGAATTAAATGGGATTTTCTGGAGGCAGTTCTTCTCAAATTTGGTTTCCCAAAAAAATTGGTGGAACTTATTATGAACTGTGTATCATCGGTTAGCTACGAAGTTTTGTTCAACGGAGCGCCTCTACCTCTTTTTCAGCCACGTTGTGGTCTACGTCAAGGGTACCCACTATCACCATTTCTTTTTATCTTATGTATGGAAGTGTTAGGCGGATATATGGAGCATGCAAGGGAAATGAGGCTCATTAAGGGGATTGCTTTGTGTCGAGGGGAAAAGCCCCTCACACACTTATTCTTTGCTGATGATTCAGTCTTCTTTTTTCATGATATAGCAGACTCTGTCACTCATTTGAAAAGGATAATTGATTCTTATTGCGAAGCCTCAGGGCAGAGACTGAATTTGGAGAATTCAGGTATCCTCTTTAGCCCAAGTACAAGATTGGCAAAAGCTCAGAAGACTATGCGAATCTTAAGTGTAAGGAATAGTAAGAGAATTGAGAAATACTTGGGAATACCTGCAGAATTCCAGACTTCGAAGCAAGGAATCTTTAAGTCTCTCGTTGAATATGTTCCGAAACGCATTTATTCTTGGAATGAAATTTTTATTTCACCAGCTGGCAGGCATACGCTAATTTCGTCAGTTTTATCAAATCTCTCTAATTACTTTCTATCGGTTTTTAAAATTCCGGTAAGTATGGCAATGGAGATTAATTCTCTATATATTGTCATAATTTTGGAGGACTGGATGTAAATTGGGTAAGAACATTCACTGGTGTAGTAGGAACTTTTTGAGCATTCCTAAATGTTTGGGAGGGCTTGGGATCTAGAATATTGAGAGTCTGAACAAGGCACTGTTGGCAAAACATAAATGGTGGCTTGTATCTGATGAGGAGTCACTTTTTAGTAGGATCTTCCGTAAACAGTTGTTCGGGGGACCTGAGTTTTTGGAGGGTATGGTTCAAAAAAATAGTAAAGGTTCATCATGGGGTGTGAGAAGTGTCCGGTATGGTTTGGAGCTTATTATGGAAAAGATTGGCTGGAAGCCAGGGTCTGATTCAAACATGAGCATATGAAATGCAAATTGGGTAAATGGCACGCGCTCTGAACCAAGAGATTGCTTATTGGAATCTAACTTCCTCCATCTGGGAGATCTACAAGTTAAAAATCTTTGCCAATCTGATCACACTTGGAACGCGTCCTTTGTGAGCTTCTTGTTTAAGGAAAGTTATGCCGCTCGTATTCTGGCATTTCTTTTTTGCCCCTCAAGGACCAGGGATGAGGTTTTCTGGCCTCACACAAACGATGGTGCTTATACGATTAAAAGCGGGTATGGTATCGTCTTTCGGAGGTACATGGAAAAAAAAGGATCTTTCAAGGATAGGACAAGGATCAGTGAGAATGGGAATGAATATTGCAGAACACGTTTGTGGAAATTGCCAGGACATAACATTTGGAAAATCCTCATATGGAAAATTCTTAATAATACTCTTCCCGTAGGCAAGAATTTTGAAAAACGAAGAATTGGAGTGAACTTTGATTGTAGTATGTGTATTGATAGCCAAAGTTGTGTTGAGTTGATTGAACATATATTTAGGGAATGTGGTATCTCCTCTAGAATCTGGGTAGGATCGGAGCTCGGAATCAGGACTGAGAGTGCAACAATGATCAATATTAGCGATTGGATCATAAACTACGGGTGGGGAATATGAGGAGGGTGAGGGTGAGCAGCGGGTTATTAGATTCTTAGCTACGTTATGGGGAATATGGATATTGCGGAATAATATCAATTTTAAGGGTGTGTCGGTCGTCCCACTTTTCCTCTTTAGGTGCTTCTCCATGACTGTAGAGGCTAATCTCCGGGTGGTACAAATGGAAGCGGAAAGGAAGGATAAGATGCAAAGCACTTCGGACTTGGGAAATGAGGCCCTTAACCATGGTCTGGTGGCCGTACGGGATGGACACCCTGTATATCTAATAGGAAAATGTGGCCAATGCAGGGTAATACGTGTGACGGTGGATGCTATCTGGGAAAAGAACTACGAGGCTGCAATAGGTTGGGTGGCGTACAATAGCCCATGGGTGGTGATTGACATAGGAAGCAGGAAAATGAGAGCTGAGTCGACCTTGCAAGCGGAAGCTTTGGGCATATGAGAAGTATTAAAGTGGGCAGATTACAAGGGTATGATACATCTGGAGGTCTCGACGACTGTCTGGAACTGATTAATAAGATAGCGGAACTAGAGAAGGAAAATCATATCATCAAGAGCATACTAAATGATTTAAAGAGTCTTGTGTTCGCTTTCACTGCGTAGGTTTCGTTTATATTCCTAGATATCTTAATATGATAGCTCATGGCATGGCACGCCAGGCCATGAAAATGTAACAACTTTTCTTTACAGTTGCCACAAAAACAAAAAAAGAATTTAATGTAGAGTAAATTTTTGGTTTATTTTATAGGAATAATTTCATCTTCTCAGATTAATCCAAACTTAAATTTAATTCAAAATAAACCATGTTATTACTTGCCCTCGCTCATATTACATTCATGTCATTTTTAACCTATAGAATCAGGTTATCTATCCAGTCATCTTCTTTTTGGTTTAAACTTTAAACCTTCAACCTCCTTTATAACAATCAACATGACAATTAACTGTCAATTCAATTTCCAAATCGCAAACCCAAATTAATCCGTCAACAAAAAATCACAACCATGCTAATTTCTCATAGCACGAAAAATTCAAAAACTAATAACAATTCAAATTGGCGATTGAATTTATAAGGATTTTGATTTGGGGGTTTTGTATTGGTTTTTGAATTATGGAGGTTTTTGCAATGATTGGGCAATTAATTCTTCAACAATCTCTTCACTAATCGTTGCACTCACTAGTGAAATTATGGCCTAGTGATGGTCGTCAATGAGATTATTAGGGTTTTGATATCATACTTGATTAGGGTTTTGATTGCCTACCTTAGAATGAGGAATGCCTGGAAGTTACCTTTTTCCAATGAGATTGCTAGACGTGTTTTAGTTAGGGAGATAATACCTTTTTCCAATTTAGATGCACCTTATATTTGACAGTTCCTTAATATAATTAATCAACTTTTGCAGTGTGAAATTAAGATTATTAAATGTAGGAGGAGCAGAAGAAATGATAATGACGCTAAGAGTAGTGAAAGTAACAGTAGTCACAACAAATGTAATGAAAGTAACAGTATGAACAACGGAAAAAATATGAAAAATTAGCTAACAATTCGATTTAAGAAATTTTATTTATTTATTTACTTATATATGAATTTAATAAAATTAACGGAAATGGATATAATTATAAAAATTGCATGAGTAGTCAAAGAAATATTGAATATAATAGTATTATATCGTGAAAGTAATAATATTAACCGTGGGAGTAGTGAATGTGTCTCATAATTTTTTGATAAGTTTTAACATTTCAGTATAAATACTAAACGACACGAGTTAAACAAGTCTAATGTAGTTTTATTTCCTAGAAAATAAAATTTGACGATAAATAGAGGTACTTCATTTCGTACATAAAACTTCAAACCATGAAGGGTTAAAGAAGTTTATGCATCTTTTGCACATTAGCCTCGCTCACTTCTGTGCGAGAGCTCAACCTTAAATAACAAGCTACTGGAGAAGTTATTGGCTTTGCCTCGTGAATGTTCCACCTCTCAAACAACTTCTCAATAGATCCTTTTTTATGATACCCATATTTTCTTATTTTTCATATCACAACATATTTTTATTTCAAGATTTTCTTGTTTTACATGACCCATGTTTTTCATAAAAAATTACTGGTCATTGCCTTCTTCAAGTTAGCGATATTCACAGTATTACGATTAACGATCAACATATTGTCAACATACAACAAAATGATAACATTATTCTCGCCAGAAAACTTCTTCACAACTACATAGTGGTATGTCCCTACGATCTATCATTATGGATGAAAATATCATGTAACAGTGCCGTAGATTTTATTTGAAACCATAAAAGCTCTTGTTTAACCGACACACTAAGTGTTCATTTCCCTTATCCTCAAACCTCTCGGGATGCATCATGAAAATTTATTCTCCCAAATCACCAAGCAGGATACTTTTTTGTGAAGTTGTTCAAACTCTGTATCCATTCTTGTAGCCGTGTTAAGCACAACTCAAAATTGAAGACATTTTCACGATCAGAGAAACAATTTCATCGTAATCCGTTCTTGTTTTGACTGAGCCTTTCACTACAAGCTTTACCTTGTACCTTCAGTGTAACCTTTTTTTTTTTTTTTTTTTTTTTTTTTTTTTTTTTTTTTTCCAGTCTACACCTTGAATGCCCACTTATTCTTGAGTGGTTATCTGCCCTATGGTAGCTTTACCAGATTATAAGTACAAGTCTCATGTAAGAACTTGGTTTTCTCTTGCGTGGCTATTTCCACTCTTTCTGGTGAACATAAACAATAACCGCAGTATAAGAGTCTGAATCTAAGTAATGAGAATATACTAGGTGAAGAAACGGATTTTGGCTTTCAAGGCCTACCAGATTTTGTCACTTCCTGAGGGTGCTCTTGAGGTTGTTAATTCACTTGATCTTGTAGTAATTAGAGTCCATCCCCACCAAGACCAACATCATGATCTATCCCCCCACCCCCCATGATTATCATTCCTTTTAGGAGCTTTTAGGTCTCATGGGGTCGAACTTTTTTTTCTCTAACTTCTTCAAATCATCTATTGTTTAGTCTTCGAGGAATATTACATATCTATTTATAAAGATCTTCTTATCTACTAAAGTCCCATTGATGATAACCTAACTCCTCTTCCTCGCAACAAATAAAGATGCATTGCTTCGTCATGTTGTCAAGATTGGCTCTTTCGTCTCTCGGGATATGAGCAAACAATATGTATCAAAATACTTTGAAATTATTTAAGGAAAAATATTTTGCTCCCTAGACCCTCTTTGGAATATCACCATGCAAACAAACTAAAGGGGATAAGTTGATCGGCTAAGTAGTTCTTAATGTTTCTTTTCAAAACATTTTTGTATGCGCCAGAGAGTATAGGCCGAATCCTTTCCGCATTTTTCATTTTCATTATATCTTCCATATCATAACATTTTTTGTGGTGTCTTAGGAATCGTTTCCTAATTGCGTGGCTTCAGCAATATTCTTCAAACAAACCTTGATATTCACCGTCATTGTCTTTTTAATGTTCTTCAACTATTTAATTCCATGCCAATTTCTTTCCAACGTTAGCATGAAACAACTTAAATATAGTACTTAAGATTTGTTTGATGAAGTATATACCCTATATTTCTAAAACTGATCATCAATGAAAGTCGTCAAATATAATGCACAATCACGTGACTTTTTTTTGTTGTAAATCAAATATTTTTATGGACTTAATCTAGCACGAAGGTACGACTTTTATAAGGCGTTCTTGGAAGTGTGACCTTATGTTATTCCCAACCAAACAATTAACATATGATTTTAGTGACATATGTTTCACTTTAGAGAGGATTTGCTTGTGAGTAAGGTTTTGTGGGCTTTTCTCGCTCATATGCCCACGTGTTTTGTGCCACAGCTCGGTTGGGGCATGTGGTGCAACAATGTTTGCCTCTCCATGACTCACATTTGCATGAGTCATATAAAGTGTTGATCATAGAACCTTTAGTATACTTCCATTTGTCATCATTAAGTTAAATGTAATAACCTTCATCATCCAACCTAATTCCGCTAGAGATTAAGTTTCATCGGTTGTCAAGAACATGTCAGACATTCTTCTGTACAAATTACGAAATTTTTAGGACTTTTTACGTACTTCCTCCGATTTTAGGAGAATGTCTCCATAGTCCCGTTTTAGCTTACTCATTGTAATTGTCCCGTTTTTATTTTTATTACGATTTTTTTTTTTTACAAAAGCGGTATCATTTCATTTTTTAAAAGAAAAGAAATTACGTTTTTTTTTGCAAAGGCTAGCCTAGAGCTGGCAAGTCTGACCCGACCCAAACTCGAGCAAACCCGACCCGACAGGATCCAAAAATTTTGCGAACTGAAACCGACCCGATTCGATGACGACCCGTAACCTGACTCGACCCGATTATCAGTGACCCGACCCAGACCCGACCCGATATTGACCCGACCCGATGCTGACCCGATTAAATTGATGACCCGACAGTTATTAAGCTTAATTTTGATCAAAATGAAAGTGATTTTGTGTTTAGATTGATATGTTTGACTTAGTAATGAAGTAATTAAGCCAAATAATAAGTTAAAAATTAAATTAAATGGTAAAAAATTATAGTAATGCGATTAAGTTACCGGACACGATAATAACACGACCCAAACCCGACCTGACCCGATACATCATTTGACCCAAATGACCCGACCCGAGAACGACACGACTCGACCCGAAAGGGTATGCTGACCCAATATGACCCGAACCCGATATGACCAGACCCTACGTGACCTGACCCAAACCCGGCCCGACTAACCCCATTGCCACCTCTAGGCTAGCCACTAGAGAATAAAACATTTTAAAGAGAAAATAAACCAAGTACAAAGTGTAGCAACTATAAGACTGTAATTTTGGTTTTGTTTTTTTTATTATGTTTTTGGTTTGGAAAAATCATCATATTTTATCCATGAAAACTGATATGCACCATCCAACTCACAACTTTAATCCTTGTGTGAAGCAAATGAAGAATTTACAAAGAATTGAAGATAGTAAACTAAATTCATCAACCACATTAATCAAACTCATTAGGCTTTAAGGTGGGTTTTAGAAACTGGGTAGATTTTTTGAATGGATTTTTTGAAGAAGTAAGATCAATCATGAACTTTTTTTTTCTATAATTGTAGCTTCTTTGGTTAATTTTTCTGCCATTGATTTTTGCTGAGAAGACTATACAAGAAATTATGTTTCTTTACAGTTATATTCTTTTATTAAAGAATTCTTTCTTTTATCAAAGAATTCTTTAGAGTTGTTTGCAGTAAATGGTATTGAGAGGCAAGTTAGAGTGTAAAAAACTATAGTAGGTGTAGCACAATAATGGCACTGGATTTTTTTTTATTTGAGGATCTCTTATATTTTGAACTCAGTTCATTGAACTAAGTTATTTCACTGAATTTGGCATGTACTTTTTTTATATGAGGATTTAAAGTTATTTCAATGAAACTTCGAAATTCACTTGAAATAAAATATATGGTCGAAGATGTTTCAAGTAAGAAAGTTTTTATTTGTAAATTTAATAATTATAAAATGGTGGATAAAAGGCCGGTAAATGGAACAATTTTACGAAATTCAACCTAGTTGGGTTCAAATTTAAACAACATGACATGACTACAGATGATATTTTTGCGGTGACATCTTTGAATGACAAATTGCCAAATAATTAGAAACACACTAGAAACGATTTAAAACATACTCACTCCGTACCACACCAAAGGTAACGTAGGAAAAAATGGAGTATTTAAGAAAAGGTGGAGAAAGTAAGGGTAAAGAGGAAAAATAGGTGGGGTATCTAATTGTGGGTTTAATTGTGTGTTGGTAGGTGGGGTATGTAATGACATTTTGTGTAAATATCAAATGGTTATAAGGATAACTTGGTAATGTTATGCGCCAAATAAGGAATGTTACCTTTGGTGTAGTACGTCCGTTTAAAGTAAGTGTTACCTTTGGTGTGATATAGAGCGAGTAATAAGGAAGATTTGTCCATGGAGCAAGTGCCTTCCCACCTTCAAATTGAAGTGGGGATTCTATTGCAAGATGCATGGATAAAAGAATAAAATATTTCGGATTCTATCATTAATGTAATGGAGGAAGAACAACCAAGTGAGATTAAAAAGTTCAAGAAGAGGCCACATATGAATAATACTGAGCATTCCAAATTTAACAAAAAAAAAACGGTTGTAAAGCCGAGAACTTGTTGGGAATGTGATGGTACTTACTTTAATAAGGATTGCAAGATTTGGAAGAAGAAGAAGAAGAAGAAGAAGAAGAAGAAGGAGAAGAAGAAACCTCAAAGTCGAGGCTACAAACTTTAATATTAATTTTGTGACTATGATTTTTGAAATCAATGTTATGCAGGTTATTGACTCTTGGTGAATATATTCGGAATATTCGACTTCTATGCAAAGATAGGGATTACTTCAAGGCTCTCCAAATTTTGAAAGTTGGACCAATCTGTACATGGGAAATGATTTTATCGTCAATGTTCAAGACATAAAATACGTAAAATTATTTTTTACTTCCTGTGTAAAGTTAACATTAAATGATTTATGATTTAGCATCTCGTGGTCTCCTTAATATGTATTAGTTTAAACTATGTAAATATTTACATAGTTTACACTAATATTGGTTAAAAGTAAGGTACAGTTAGGGGTTTGAATTTTCGTGTTTCTCGAGCCTTGAACTGGAATACTATGACTATTACCGATAAGTATAGAATGAATATTACGCGTATTAGAGGTAGAATCCAACGTACCTTCATCAGCAGTGAGATGAGACGAAGCACCCGTATCCATGAACCAAGGCCTATCCATCGGGGCATGTAGCGTCATTGCTTTAAAGGCCTGCCCAAGATCAGTAGGTTGGACTGGTTCGGCATCTACAAGATGAGCCCGCCCATAAGAGCGAGAGGCAGAGGGAGTAGAACGAGATGGGGCACGGGTGGCAGGAGGGCCCCATTGGTGCCATGGCTGAGTCAAACCCGGATAGGTAGAGTATGGGCATGGTGGTGGTGTCCACGGGTAGGGCCAGGAATCCAAAGTTGGCCATGAAATATGAGCAACAACAATCGACGAAATCGTGGCGAAGGATGATTGCTGCTTCTTTTGATAGCCGCGATTGTCGCGACGTCGGTTGCCATTGCCATGATTGGATGAATGAGTCTGAGTGGAGGCCATGTTGGGGTTGGAATTATCACCCCAACTAGAGTTTTCAGACGGTGTGGCAGAGGACGCGACAAGGGTGGTGTAGGGCTCTTCCCGAGCAGAGGTTTAGTGTTTTTCCAATTCAAGCATGCTTCATGCAGTTTCATTTAACTGATAGAGGCGGCTACCGTATCAAAAATAGGAGGAAGACCATGCACCAATTGGAGCACTAACCTTTGATTGTAAATAGAGGAACCGACATCTTTCATCTGGCCGGCTAGATCATGTAAACGTTAACAATAGGCTTCGAGGGAAGGCTGACTTTTGAGTTTTAGACTGTTGAACTCGTGCTCTAGGACCGCTGCACGAGCACTCTTATTGTTGAGGAAGATGTTCTCAACCCATTTCCATGCCTGATATGCCGTTGATTCATCTGCAAGCACGCGAGGAAGGAGATCGTCATTCATTGTGCCATAAATCCATTGGAGGACATGGGCATCGATTTGAACCATTCACAATAGTCCTCATTATCTGGCGATGGCGGAGGTGTACCATCAATGTGCATGAGGACTTTCTGACCACGAGCGTAAAGGGTGAAAAGACAGACCCACAAGGCATAAGTGACCTTTATTCCATTGAAAACACGAACCTTGTTGGTTATGTTGGAGACGGTGTAAACAGGGAGGAGGGGTGGCTTAGGCTACAACGTAGAGGTGGTTGAGGCGGAGTCTTTCTAACCTTCAATTATATTGTAGAGGTGGTTGTGGCGGTGGGGAAGACGGTCGAGGAAGGAAGCAGGTATGCTAGGGTTAGAGTTAAACCTAGGCAAATGATACCATGTAAGATAATGTAATCCCATAATTAGGGTGATACCATTTCATTGATATATATAGAGAGAATACAAAAATATATACGGGATATTGACTACGAGATACATGCTATAACAAGGATATGCACAATAAAATATTTGCATACCCCACCTATCTGGGTTGGACCTAGCCGTGGCAGCAATAGGCCCTCCCGCCACCCGTGCCCCATCTCGTTCTACTCCCTCTGCCTCTTGCTCTTATGGGCAGGCTCATCTTGTCCATGTCGAACCAGTCCAACCTACTGATCTTGGGTAGTCCTTTCAAGCAATGACGCTACATGCCCCGATGGATAGGCCTTGGTTCATGGATACGGGTGCTTCGTCTCATCTCACTGGTGATGTAGGTACGTTGGATTCTACCTCTAATGCGCGTAGTATTCATTCTAATCTTTTGTCAGTAATAGTCATAGTACTCCAGTTCAGGGATCAGGAAACACAGAAATTCAGACCCCTAACGGTACCATACACTTAACCAACGTTTATACACGCCCCGTATCATTAAAAAATCTTATTTCCGTTCGCCAATTCACTAGAGATAATAATGTATCTGTTGAATTTGACCTCTTTGGTTTTTCTGTGAGGGACCCATTCAGTCTGGGTCGACGATTCTGAGGAGTGATAGTAATGACGAGTTTTACCCAGTGTTTTCTAAGTCTGGGTCTTCCTCTTCTGTTCCGGGTCACAGCTAAGTCTCCATGTCATCCGACTTATGGCACAGCCGTCTCGGGCATCCAGGGTCCTATATTTTACAACATCTTAGGAGTCACTCATTTATTAACTGTAATAAGGAGACTAGTACTCATTTATGTCATTCGTGTCAAGTCACTAAACACAAATGATTGTCTTTTTTTTATTCTACTTCTGCTACTATTGCTCCATTCGATATTATTCACATCAATTTATGGACTAGTCCTGTTTTAAGCAAAAGTGGTTACAAAGTATTATCTTCTGCTCATTGATAACTTCACTAATATCGTTTTGGTTTACCCTCTCAAAAATAAATCTGATGTGTTTAACAGGTTCATCTCGTTTAATAAGTATATTCAAATACAATTTGGTTGTAAAACAAAATCGTTTCAATGCGATTTAGGCCGAGAATTTGATAACTCCTCATTTAATAGTTCTGCTAGTAAAAACGGTCTTGTATTCCGATTCGCCTGTCCATAAACCTCCCCTCAAAATGGCAAAGCGGAGCGCATGATTCACCATATTAATGATATTGTGATTTCACTCTTATCTCATGCATCCATGCCTCCTGATTTTTGGGTCGAAGCATTAAATGCTATTGTCTACCTACACAATATCTTGCCCACAAAACTTCTTCATTTCAAGTCCCCCACTTTCGCTCGCTTCTCTAAAAATCCGTCTTTTACGTGTCTTTGGCTATGCCTGCTATCCAAATATGTCGGCCAAACGTCTACATAAACTCGCCCCTAGGTCCCTTAGGCGTGTCTTCCTTGGTTACCCGTCACAACAACACGGGTATAAGTGTCTTGATCCTGTCAGTGGTAATGTTCACATTTCACGTCATGTCACCTTTGACGAATCGGTGTTCCCGTTTGCTGAAACTTCACTTGATAAACCCACCTCATACTCTTTCCTTAACCCGGACTTTACTCCTTTTAACCCCCTCCTTTACAGCCAGCTTGACCAACCCAAAGCCCCCTCTTCGACACCACCGCCACATACTCCCACTCACGAACAACTTGCAACCCCGAAACACACACACACTTTCCTCCTCACAGCCCACCCACTCCCCTTATGCCAACCGCTTCTTTACCTACCCCCTCCACTGTCCTGACGCCCAGTCCTTCCCTACCACCGCCCTCTCCTCCTACTTTACGTGCCCACACAATGTCTACCCGACCTATGGACGACATTTTAAAGCCCCGTGACCTTAACCTTCTTGCCACCATGCCGAAAACCTCCCTATCACCTTTACCTAAATTACCTCACCAAATCCTCCAAGACCCGAACTGGAATGCCGCCATGCAGGATGAGTTTCGCGCATTACAGGAAAATCACACTTGGGATTTAGTACCCGTCCTTCAGATGCTCATGTCATCCGTTGCTTGTGGTTATATCATCATAAATTTAGTAGTGACGGTACTTTACAAATGTACAAGGCCCGACTTGTCGTCAATGGTAAGTCTCAACGGGTTGGTATTGATTATGATGAAATAGTTAGTCTTGTTGTTAAATCGATGAGCATTCGTACTGTTTTGAGTCTGACAGTCTCTCGCTCTTGGCCCATTCACCAGCTTGATGTTAAAAATGCATTCCTTCATGATGACTTGGTTGAGACCATTTATATGCATCAACCACCTGACTTTGTCAATGCCACCACACCAACACATGTGTGCCACCTCCGAAAATCTTTACATGGCCTTAAGGAGGCTCCTCATGCCTGGTTTCAGCGGTTTGAGACATTTGTGTTTTCACAGGATTTTCGCAGCAGTACTTGTGATTCTTCTCTTTTCATTTATGCCTCGGATACTGACACCGCTTACCTAATTTTGTATGTGGATGACATTATCCTCATTGCCTCTAGCACTACTCTTTTGCGTTGTATTAATGCTTCTTTTTCACAAGAGTTTGCTATGGCAGATTTGGGTGTCTTATATCATTTTCTGGGTATTACTGTTACCCGCAGTGGCTCCGGGTTATTTTTATCACAACAGAATATGCCATAGACATCCTCAGTCATGCTTCTATGTCTTCCTACAACGCCACCTCTACTCCTGTGGACGTTGGTGCTAAGTTAAGTGCTACTGCTGGTCCGTTGATCTCTGACCCATCTCTTTACCGTAATTTGGTTGGAGCGCTTCAGTAACTTACCATTAACCGTCCAGATATTTCTTATGCTGTTTAGCAAGTTTGCCTATTTATGAATGCTCCTCGCGAACCACATTTGAAGTTCTTGAAACACATCCTTCGCTATCTTAAAGATACACTTGTTTACGGTATTAATATTACAGCATCTCGTTCTCTTTCTATCACTGCCCTGATTTTTGTCGCTCTACTTCTGGCTATTGTGGATTTTTGGTCTACAACTTGGTGTCTTGGTCCTATAAACGCCAAGCCACAATATCCTGGTCCATTGCTGAGGCCGAATACCGGGGTGTTGCTAATGCTGTTGCAGAAACGAGTTGGCTCCGTAACTTATTATTTGAACTTCACATTCCTATCAAACATGCCAGCCTTGTCTATTGTCATAATATTTCTACTGTATATCTCTCTGGCAACCCTATGCAACGTAAGCAAACGAAGCATATTGAGCTTGACATTCATTTTGTTTGTGAGAAAGTGCAAGTTGGAACTGTTCGAGTCTTACATGTCCTTGCTGAGTATCAATACACTGATATTTTTACAAAAGGGCTTCCTTGTTACTTATTTAATCGTTTTCGTTCCAGCTTGATCGTCCGGCGTCCTCCCGCTCCAACCGCAGGGGTGTATTAGCATAAACTATGTAATATCTTTGTTATAGCATGTATCTCGTAGTCGATATCCCATATATATTTTGTATTCTATATATATATATATATATATATATATATATATATATATATATATCAATAGAATGGTATCACCCTAATTAGGGGATTACATTATCTTACAATATATATAGTTTCAAGATGAACTTTTGATGCCAACAAGTTTATATTATCTGAAGGGGATATATTTTTAGGTCAAGAATATTTATGTAATTATATGTTTAAGTTTAATTATAACAATATATATAATGATTGTATTTATATGTTTGATGATATGTTTATAATGGATTTAGTACCGCCATTTGACATGAATATTGAGAAGTGTATAACATATATGTTAAATATGATCACAATACAACCATTTTCTAAAATTGTTCATAGACATACCAAATTGCTTAAATTAGTGCATAGTGATTTATGTGATTTTGGTAGCACACCATCTTTAGGAAATAAAAAGTGTTATAATATTTATCAACAAATATTCACGATTTTGATATGTATATTTATTGTTATCTAAAGATGAAGCCCCAAATAAATTTAAGATCTATATAGCTGAAGTAGAATTACAAATTTGTACATTTTCAAACGCACAAGGGTACGACGATGAATACTATGATGCTAAATATTTCGAGTCCATTGGTGTAGTTTATGAAAAAACTGCTAGCTATACACCATAGCAAAATGGTGAAGCATAACGGAGGAATAAAATTCTCAAAAAAAATGGCTAATTCTATGCTTTCCTATTTGGGACTCAGTACCGGTTTTTAAAGTGAAGCCAGGATAACAGCTTCTCATATTCTAAATATTGTCTTCTCTAAGAATAATAAAGTTATCTCTTATGAACTTGTGTATAAAAGTAAACCTTATTAAAATACCTTCTTGCATTGGAAAATTACGTGTATCTTTATGTGATTGTAAAAAATTGCCGGAATCTAAAAGAGAAGGAAAACTTAGGTGAAAGAGGACTTGAGTGTATCTTTATAGGCTATGTCGAACACAACAATGCTTATAAGTTTTATGTAGCATAATAATTCAATTAGGTGTCCACACCATTATTAGTTTAGAGATGTAATAATTGATGAAACAAGCTTTACTTCAATTCTTAAACCTAAGGACATTTTATGGTGTGTCCATAAAATTCTCTTAGGTTGAAATTTCAAACCTATTTAATTAAGGGATTTAGAGAAAAATCTAATTTCACAATTTTCATACTATTTTAGTGTAAAGGAGGATCATAATAAGATCTTTGATGAGATGAAATTCCAAGGTACTTCATTTGGAAAGTGGTCATGAATGATGAGATGAGTTCATAATATATGGATTTTGGTTAATTTACCGACAAGTTGTAAATCAATCAGTTGTAAGTAGATTTTCAAAAAGAAAATGAAGGTCAATAGTAGCATTGATAAATTCAAAGTCACATTGGTGTAGACCTAGCAAAAGTGACTCGATCGAAAAAACCCGACCTGAGGACGTAACACCTGAACTGCGGACATGAGATTGACCCATAACCCAACAAAACCTGATCAATATGACATACCCCAAGTGTTTATTGTTGCATACAGTCTATTCTCCCTAAATAACTTGATAATAACATACGGAAAATGGCCCGAACTCAAATTGACACGATTGACCCGATTTGACATGAATTCTGTCAGGCCAAAAAAAGACACGACCCCAAACTGACTCGATCCACATCCGACCTGGTTGATTTGTTTGTCAGGTCTGGATTGGTGGCTTAGGGATTTAGGCAAAAACATGAAATCGACTATTTTGACACAATATGCATCACTGGCTAGAATAACTAATTAACTACTCTTGGATGATTCATAATCTTGTAATTCACCAAATGTATGTCAAACGATATTTTTAAATGGTGAATTGGAGGAGGAAGTATATATGAAGCAACCAGAAGGTTTTGTTGTCAATGCATAAAAAAATAAAGTTTATAAGCTAATTAGATCCTTGTATGGGCTGAAATAAGCACCAAAGCAATAACATCAGGAATTTGATGATGTTGTGTTGACAAGTGGTTTTGAGATCAACCAATTGGATAAAAGCATGTACTATACTAAGTTAAAGTTCAATCGTAAATACGTTTTATATGACCTTATAAAGATGTAAATAAAAATTCTATACAAAGGTGTAAGACATAGTTATGTAGGGGAACTAGCAAGAGATCGAGGTGCAATTGTTAATTTTATAAGCTCGAACTTAAATTTGGCGGACCCTTTTATGAAAGGATTGTCAAGGGACATGGTCTAGAAACTACAAAAGGGATGGGTATTAAGCCCGAATGATTTAATTACTTCCTCTATCCCAAGCTAATCTTCCTTGTTTGACTTGCAGAGTTTACAAGACACCACTTTAACTCAATTTTTTCTCCATTTCTATAAATAATGTTTAATTCAAAAAATACCTTTGTTAAAAAAAATTTGTATGATGAATGTAAATATTTTATCAGAAAGTCTCGCTTGTGACAGTCACAAGTTCGTAACCTCTCCCATTTTGAGCTTATGATAGGTCACAAGCGTATAATGAATTCAAAGTTTTTAAACTTTACCTCATATGTAAAACTAGAAAGATTATCTTAGGCATTTCCATCTACTAATGGTTCTATTGACCCTAGGTCTTTATAAGTTTTGAAAATTGTCAAGTACGCTTTATTTCTAAGTTATTATTTAAGTTTTATTTATGCTTTTATAAGCTTGGTATGTGTTGCATTGTATATTATTTAGGCATAAAAGCTCGAAATCAAAAGGAAGCATAAAGATGATGATCAAAGGAAGTCTTCATGAAGTCCAAAAACAAAGATTAAGGTCTTTATTTATAAAAAGAGATTTTAGAACTACACACAACTAAAACTGTAGCTGAGGTGAACGTCACCTCAGGCTAAGGTGAATGTCACCTTAATTGAGGTGAACGTCGCCTATGAATTTCAAAACGACTTTAAACTCTCTAAAATATTCCTGTTTATGTTTTAAATGCAAATTATCTTTTGAAAATATAATATCGTGATTTATAAAATGGAATTTTAATTAAATTTGAGAATTTAACTTATACATCTTTTGATAAACGATTTCCTTATATCTTGTTTTTACAAGATATGAAGTAATCTTTTGTTAAGAGATGGAGAAGGTAGTTTTTATTCTTATTTTATAATTCTTTATCTTTTATGATATTCAAAATTTGAAAAAAAATCTCATTTTCATCATCTTTTTAATAACCAAAAGATCTGTATACTTCTATATACTTATTCGATTATTATTCTTTTCACAAAATATCAAACAGTGTTTATTTTTTCAATTTTATTTTTGACCGAAATACTTTAAAAAGATTATCTTTCAATATTTTGTGAAAACCTAATTGTGGAGTGCGTAGCAAGGTACCATTAGCTGTGTAAACCCTAGATAATTAGATCTAGAATGTTTGCCCTAATTGTGTTGTCTATATATGATTGTATACGTTTCATAATTAACTAAGACTTGCCATTTGATTAAATCTATTTTTGTAAAACCTCATCCGCTGCAACTCTTGCTCGTTATAAACGTTTTCATTTTCAAAATATTCTTCAATATCGAGTCCTTTAAACGTGTGCTTTTCATGTCAAAGTTTATCGTTAAAAGTACATAGTTTTGCAATCCTTTCTAAACAAATGAATTGTATTGTTTTTATCTTATACACCGAGAGCCTCACATCTCTCACACATGAGGTCTTAATATCCCTCTTCAAGTGAGTTTAGCATCTCTGCGCACCGTATGCTTAATATCCTACAACCTAAGGGCTTCACATCCCTCTCCACCGAGAGCTTAACATCTCTCATTTAGCATGATTAGGATTAATCGTGAGGATTGTTTATTTATTGTACAGTAGACCGAATTAGGCGGTCATGATAGATAATCAATAAAAGAAGGGATGGATATAGGCGTTTCAATTAGGCCAAACTACGTTAAAAATATCTTGTTTTCTTTATTGTATTCGTATCTTTGTCGTTCAAGTGTTTTCCATTGATGCGATTCTTATTTATGCACTTTTAACCCCTTAACCAACCTCATTTTGCATGCCAATCTAGCTAGCATTATCGTCATTTTTGTAGTCATTTGCTTCCTATTTTTTATTACCTCCTTTTTATGGTCGCTTGTAGAAAGGAGCTAATTGGAGCAGTTGTAGCATGATATGGGGCTTAAATAAAGACAAATTGACTCACTTGATGATCGGCATAGGAGGCAAGGAACAAGGATCCTTTGATCAATAAAACAAGATTTGAGATGGTTTGGATGCTAGCCCCTACAAGTTCTTGGTCAACCATGACGAGATGGGAGCAATTAAAAGAGAAACTCACTCGGACCCAAACCAAGAAGTGTTGCTTAGCGTCAAAAAATCAAGTGGTCTAGGCTTTTGAATCCCTCGATTCGAAGTCCGGATAAGCAAATGTCGCCCATTTTTACAATCGGAGCCCAAACTGAGATTTGGCTCGGGAGAGTTCTTCTGCAGCTCGAGTGAGTTGTCCTAGGACTCACACGAATTGAGAGGCAGTGATGACCACTCACAGGCCAATTCCCACGAGCTGCTCTGGGTCTAGCAATATAATGTGACAAATTCTCTTATTGAGACAATACTTTATTAAAGCCTCTAATTAACCCTAATATTGTAGACACTATATATATCCCTCTTGTAATAAGATGATCTATTAAGTCCTCTTAGAGGAGGCCAAGCTTAGATTAGGAGTAGATTAGATTTAACCATTCCCCAATTTATATTAGTATTTCAATAATTATTCTTTCCTTTACATCTTTAATAGTTTACATATTGGATTTCTTGGTTTTATGATTGAAGATTAGTGACAAGTCTTCAGCTTTATTCAAAGATTCATCTTTGTTCATGTTCATCTTTACATATTAAGTTGGTACACTTCTACTTCCCTTTAATCCTTTGTTATTACTTGCTTTATATCATCATGCGTAGTTTAGACTCTTTATTTGTAGTTGTTTTCATCCTTCTTTCTATGACTAGTGAGTAGTAATCTTACTAGGGTTAATGGGGGAGTAGGGGATGATTAAAGGGTAGAATTTATGCTTGTTGAGTCTTCCAAAGTGGATTGATTGTTGTAATTTCAACTAGTGCATATTAACTGTTTGATGAAATGCTTGTTTGAATCTCCATCTATTCAACACTCCTATAAGATCGAGAGCCTTAGGAGTTCTTAGACCATGCACTATATTGGTGGGTAAAACGGGTGTACGCGAGAGCTAACCTGAATCGACCTAGGCAGGGCCGTAAGATCGAAAGCCTCGGTCCATAGTCCGACTATAACATTAACCCAATTTAGACTCGCATGTGTAGAACCCTTTGATTATTCCTGTAAACCCATGACACCCTAGTGCTTTCATTTAACTGTTTACATCTTCTACTTTCAATACTTACACATTTAATTAGCTTAATTTAAATCCAGAACCTTATTAATTGTGACACTTGCATAAATTAACATAGATAGACTTAGAACCCAAAGTACATCATCCCGTGAATCGATCTCGACTTAACCACTTACTAGTTATTTGTTAAGATTATAAATGTGTTTGATCGAATGAACAACGACCCGCTCATAAAAATGGCGCCGTTTCCGGGGACGGTGTTTTGTGACTAAGTTCTTGTTTATTTGTCTATTTTAATTGTGCTTTAACTTTGTGGAACTTGCTTGATCCTCAAGGTCATTCGTATCGTTTTCGTATAGTTTTCCTTATTTTTAGTTGTTTATTTGCATAGGCACCAATGATGGCACTAAGTTTCCAACAAGAAGAGTATGAGCAAGGTGGAGGAGATGGGTATGGCTTGTATGAATGGAGAGGGTTTGTTGAGCAAGAAAACACACTCATATCCTACATCTTCTACAATAAAAACACAAATTACTCCACAAACTTCCAATAAAAAAGCCCCCACATCCAAAATCCACAAGAGCCACCCTCCCAAAACCCAATTTACAACCAAACTTTCTACAACCACCCATACAACCAATCTCCCATATACCCACAACAAGAAGACAACCATCACCTTGACATGCAAATATTGGTTTACCAAATGCTCCAAGACCAATGACAATTTTATAGCCGAATGCAAGAAGAAGTACACGTAAGGGATTTGGTTCTCGATAACATCATGGAGCATAGGAGAAAGTTGGAAACTCGAATAGCTCAATTGGAAGTCGACCAAGAACTCTAGAACACATTGAAGAGGAGAATGATGACACTAAAGAGAGTGAAATATTCTTTCTTGCTCATTGCCACTCACCCTCACAAAATGCCATATAGATGACTTGGGAGGAAGGTGTAATTGAGGAAAATAACGAGGGTGAAGAAGAGTTTGGGAGTCACTATGAAGCAACTTATGCAACTATCTCACCACCTTTCCAATTTCTAAGCTTTGACCACCTCATATTCCAACTTGTACCAAACTTTACAAACATTCCCAATGAATGCAAATATGAGGTTGTGACTTTTGAAGAAGAGGATATGAAGTTGGAGGATCAAAGTTCCTTGAGTTAATGTAAATATGAAGAAGTTCCCTTTGAAGTGGAGCTTGAGGTGGTGGAGAAATAGTTGTTGAAAAGGAGTGACGCTCTTATATATGACTCTTATGAAGAAAGTGATGATGAGGTAGAAATGGATGAGGATTGGGATGGTAGTATTAACTTGCTTGAAGAGCCCACTCTTGAGGAGCTAAAGATTTGCTTTGACATGGAGGATGAATCTACTACATCCATAGGTTATGAAGACCTCATTAACCCCACTTTTAAGCTCAAGAATGAGGCTATAAATGGTCTCAAGTGTGAAGAATTGACCCCTCTATCCCTTACACTTAAACTATCTCCTCATCAAGGAAATGAGAATTCTCCTTCTACTATTGACAAGTCAAAATGCTATCATCATGAAATTTGAAGGAGGTGGAAGAGAGTGAAAGCCACCGGATGAATATGAGCCATACTTCATATATTGTGTTGCCATGAATCATGGGCTTGTTGATTGGAAGCGTATAAAAAAGCCAAATGTTAAGGGTAGCGAGTAGGAGAATGTTTAGCAAGTTCTATTTCAAGCCAAGATGGCTAAGCTATTTTTTGCCATTGAAGACCTCCTATCTTTGCTCATTCAAAGCCCATTCACAAGTTTTTCATTATTTGTTGAGATCATTGAATGGACAATGCTAATTGGAAAACTTGCATTTAAGTTTTATGGAGTCCTTTCTTAAACCACCGCTTGTAAGATATTCTATCCCATGTCTTTAATTCTTGCATGAATTTAATGTTTTTGTCTTAACTTCCCCTTGGATCGTCAAGGATGAAGCTCAATTATGAGGGTGTGCCTTGGTTGGTTTGGGAAAGTTAAAGATTATTCATACCATGAGTGATGGCATTCAAGAGTCTTGTTGGGGGTGTGCACCTTAGCCCCATCAAGGTGTTTATTTTTGCTCCCATGGAGAAAAATACAATAAGACAATTGAATGGACATTATTCTCATTTAGTTTAATTACACTGCATTTCATTAGTTTCATTGCATTTGATATGTTTTTGCATGAGAGAAAGTAAGGGAGGGTACTCTCACATGTGCTTAAATGTTGATAAAGGATAAATATGAAATGTGGGGATGTGTGGAGCCTAGCTAGGACGATCCTAGGAAATCCCCACGAGCTAGGAAGTACTAAGAAGCATAGGGAAGATCTCTGGAGGAGAATTCGTGCGAGTCTAGAAGGAACTCGAGCGAGTTCCAAGGCCAATTCCCAGATCTGTTCCTGAACTCGAGCGATTAATGCTAGAACTCGCTCGAGTTGTGCTAAACTTGATGGCTTATGCTCGTGCCTCCCCACATGACCTTCATATCGCCTTCCCCTCTCACATAAACAAACGCTACTCTCTTACTAATACACTTTTATTTGCCATTACAAATCCCTCAAAAATCAACCCAAATCGTTCCCATTGGTGGAAATGAAGGATTGCCTAACAAAAAGAGGCCCCTTCGGAATACCTTCATAAAAATGTCTCGTACATCCTCATAAATACAATCCTTTTGTTCGCAAAAGCCCCAATATGGGGGTGTGTAAAGCATAGAGGTGGATAATGAAGAGGGTAACAAAGAATTGAGAAGGATGACGATGTTGATAGGCTAACGACGATGATAAAGGTGTTGAGAAGAGGATGATGAGAGAAGAGGCAACCGAGAAAGAGTCGATTGATCCATGGGTGAATGGTGGCTCGCATAACAACTAGACCTTGGACAATTGTGAGTACACTTCTCTTTCTCTTCTAGCTCTCAGGTTCATTAATTTGCATTTCATTTAGTATAGTTGCATCTAGCATCATATAAGTACTTGCAACCAAACCTTCTCTCTTTTTGCATTGGAAATAATGTTTTGTTCGTTTGGGGAGGTTTGATTACAATATTACGAGTTAATTCAAACTAGCTCTCTTCTAAATCGAGTATCATGCATCATAATAGTTTAAATAGCTCATATAGTTTAGCTCATCTCATTTATCATAGTAAAGATAGCTCGTGTAGTTAGTTGCATTTAGATAATACATTTTGCATTCATGCATGGTCACTCATGATCAAACCTCCTCATTTTTGCTTTAGCGATAGTGTTTGGTTCGGTTTGGGGAGTTTTGACCATAAGTAATATAAGCTAATTCAAATTAGCTTTCCAATTAATAGAAATTATGCATCACTTTAGCTTAGCTTAGAAATAGTTGCATCATTTGTAATATATTTCATCTAGATAGTTGCATTTACTTAGTGCATGCATTCATTCATATAATGCGTTGCATCTTGCATTTGTATTTCCATTTCCAATATTCAAAACCCCAAAAACAAGTTTTTACTTTTTAAATTATGAAAAATCCAAAAACAAGTTCTTTATTTTCCAATAAAACCATATTTCAAAATACAAAAAATGTTTTTACTTTTCTTTCCTTATCCTACCTTGTACATTGGGAATAATGTCCAAAATAAGTGTGGGGATGAGAATTTACATTCAAAAGCTTTTAAAATTTTGAAATTTTTCAAAAAATTTCAAAAATATGTCTTTTATTTCATAAAACCCAAAACCTCCTAAAACTTTGAAATTTTCAAAAAATCAAAAACATGTTCTTTACTTTTGTAGTGTAAAATTGTATATACTTGTGTGCTTTTGTTCTCTTCTCACATAGGTACAACACTTCATTTGAGACATATCTTAAAAACCGCTTGATATGATCGTTCGAAGCTCTCTTCCGTTCCATTTCTTTTTATTTGTCACATGAGGAGGATGGGCTATATGTTGATGAATATGTTGTGGAGTTTTGTTGCGGTTTTTGTGCCTATGTGTTGTTAGGAGCTTGCATTAAGATTATATGTTATATAGTTGGTAGAAGCATTTGCATTACATTGTTTATATGTAGGTTGCATCATGGCATGTAGTTGTATTAGTGATACAATTTTGGAAAATACCTAATTGGGAACCTTGACAAGGGTGAATAGGCCATTGTAGATACTCTTTCTCCTTAAGACTTTATTTACTAGAATAGTCTTAAAACACTCTAGGTAGTGTCATGCTAGTATCGCTTGACCCATGCACTAAGGCCTAGTCAAGAGTACCTTGTGGTGTGATAATTCCTTGGATACCGTTTATTCCACGGTGACCCTTGAAGCCATGAAACCGTTCTTCCACTTCTAGCATCATTATTTTGCTAACCAAAGGGAATGGGCATTATAATCGTCAAATTGAGTTCAAATGCCATATGAAAGCCGAAAAGTTTGCAATTTTGCTATCCTTGTCCAAGGCTTAGGAGTACAAATAAGACTTCTATCCTCTTCTAGGGTACCCTTATTACATATGGGGTCGCCCTTAATGTCACTTCGACGAAGATATGCATATTATTGGTCATCGCCGCATTCCTTTGCCGAGAGATCAATTGCTAAGTATCAAATGCCAATCATAAAAAATGGTAAGAAATATGCCTAATGTTTAAACACTACAAATGGGGGAAAAATAACCCAAAACAAACTACAAGTGTGAAACTCAATATCTTGATTCCCTTATTCATTGATAGTCCTATCTTTGTTGCATCGTGGAGAGGGGACGACCCTTCCTTTTGTCTAGGCAAGAGGGGAATTCCTTGATCTTCTAGTCTCTTCTAACGTCATAAGGACCCGCTATTGACGAAAACATTTAGTAATTTTGGACAAATGTAACCTCGCTTGACACCATTTTGAGGTGATTTACTTTTATCTTCTTAGACTTAGTAATTTGTAGAACTAGTATGTATGAAGGAATATTTGCCCTTATATTTGTTCCCTTTTAGTTGATTCTGCCACTTAAATGAGGAGAGTGGCTATTATTTTGTAGATGAATCCTATTACTTGTTATGTGCTTATTAATGCTTGGATAGATCACCATTTTGGACAGACCCCACTTGCCTCGCAAGAAGGCATCTTACCTCATAGTTATTTTTTTTAGAGTTGAAGGGGCAGAGTGAGATCTGCTAATTGTCTTATATCGGATATGCTATTAGAATTAGTTTACATAAAGGTCTTGGTTTTTGTCACCCCTTTACTCGGGATGAGTAAAGTGTAATACCATTGTTTTCTGGGTCTTGTTACTCGGCCGAATAGGGCTAACTCGGCCGAGTAAAGTGTCGTGTGTTTTCTGGCCAGGCTACTGTCCAGGAACACTCGGCCGAGTAACCGGTCTGACGGGATTTATTTCCGCGGTTTGATTAAGAATGATAAAAAGTTATATAAATCGTGTTTTTACAGTATCTATTCATTTTACCAAAAGCTAATTACATTCTACGCTCCTCTAATCATCCTTAATCACTCTCAAGTGATTGATCGTTCGTGAGTCTTTTGTTCATCTCTTTCACGTCAATTCGTCGGTAAGTCATTAGTTTCACATCTTTTATTTAGAGTTGTTCTTTAGGGTTCTGCCCTAATGTTGGATTTTGGGAAAATGGTTGTTGGGCATGTTTGTGATTAGATTATTGTGATTATTGTTAGGTGAAAGATTCGTAGAGGAACGTTTCCAGCTTCCGCTATATACTCATGATTCGAATCAGTGATAAGTGTAGATACCCGTATCCGTCGATATTGGAATTTATAGAGAACCCGACAAACACCCGATGATGATAGGACACATGTATTCTTTAGTTGTCACTGTCATTATTTGGAGCTCCTTTTACGAGGTGGAATGGGCGCCGTCGACGAAGTATTTTATTAATTTAAATGATATTTAAATTAATGCTTTTAGTGAATTCTTTCTGTTAACTTAAATGATATTTAAATTAATATTTTTAGTAAGTTCATTTTGTTATTTTAAATGATATTTAAAATTAATGTGCTTTTTTAGTGAATTCATTATTCATTTAATTTAAATGATATTTAAATTAAAGCTTTATTTTGAATTTATTTCCCCAAGTTTATTTTATTGAAAATAAAATAAATAATTGATTTGAAAAATCATTTTATGAGTATATTTGATTTGAAAAGTCATTTATTTTAATTTATTAATTGATTTGAAAAATCGATTTTAAAAGCGAAGAACTCGTTTTTAACCGTGTGTTTTGAGCTCGATTTTAGCTCGGTTTTTAAGCCCGTTTCCTTTGCGAATTGGCACGAATCTCGAGTACATTAACCCACCTAGACCAATACCCATCAACCCATGTTCGAACCCCCTCACAAGCAGCCCAAATTCTCGTCCCAAACAGGCCACAAGCAGCCCGCAAAACACCAATGCAGTCCCCTGTTTTTGCGTGTCAATTCGCGAGCCCAAACCCGCTCCAAACACTACCAAGACCCGTACCCATTAACCCTAACCCATACCCTAGTATCCTACCCATATTATCCTAGCTTAATCACCAAGAAAACCCTCCTCAAACCCTCACAAAAATCGATGGACAGCAGCCATACGGGATTGAGCCCGACTGCCTCCTCCTCTCTTTTAACCTACTTTAACTCCCTATAAATACCACCCCTTCACCATACAATCATTCCTCTAAGTCCTCCATACATCCAAGCATCACATACAAGCTTTAAACTCAGAAACAAACCCTAAACGTCCTTCAAAAACCCTAAACAAAACCGACACACAAACTGAAACTGTTTGTGTGTCCTCTTCGAAAACCCTTTCGTTCCTCCATCAAAACTCCATAAAAATTCGAGTTTCTTGTTCCTAATTAACCACATAACATCCATCTACATATTAGACAAAGAATTACGAGCCAAATTGCCCTTGAGAGTACACGAGATCCCTCGAAAAACAGAGTGAAATAACACTCTGTTTTCGCGGTTTACTCTTGTCTGTCCAGTTCTGTTTGTGCTCGTTTTTCGTGCCCAATAACCCAAAACGAGCAGGGGTTGCTTTAAGATCCTTGTTCTCCTCTCTTTCTAGTTTCCAAAACATCTTTCGGATCGAATTTTCGTCGTGAAACGAGGGAGATATCACTGTTTTAAAATCGCTGTCCAGAAACTTTCCAAAACCCGTGTTTGCTTTGTTCTTCGTCGACGACGGCCTCTCGAGATAAAATCTACCATCGATTACGACCCAAGACGGTGTCAACGATACATGTAGGTTGAGGGTGCATCAAATCCCCTTCTCTTCTCTCTTTTTATTTCGTTTTTTTATGCCTTTTTTATTGTCTTTTTTTTGTTTGTTTTCGTTTTGTTTATCGTTTGTTTTAATTAACTATGAAACTAGTTAGTCCGAGTATGAGTTAAAGTACCACCATGAACACCCGCGTTGACTTGAGATGGGAAAAGAAACCGCTACATCGTCGGTCGTACACCCCCGTCTCATTTACATATCCTCGTGTTCAAAGTAGGGCATAAATAAAACAATTATCTAACTTTGTTCTTCGTTTTCGACCCCCTTTTGTTTCGGCCAAATCGACAGACCCTAGGACCCGTTGTATGTTAGTTTAACCTCTGATTGTTAACCTATGACGTATTTAGATGACTTTAATTTAATTTAATAACCTAATTAGACACGATAGGTGGCTTCGACGTAAGTTATAAAATCAATCGACGATTCTGTAATTAATTGAATGCATCTCTCTCTTTCACCTAATTTCTCGCTAGTATAAGAGTGCGTGATTAGCACCTTCTTATTGACACTCGATGAGTTAAATTAATTAGCGAATTTGACCTAATTAGACCCTTTAGGCCGTGTAGAATGCACCCTCATGCGACAATCAATCAACATCGTTTTTAACTCGTTTTCTAACTTGTTTCCTATCCCTTTTCGCAATCATTCGATCTAACCAATGAATCTAACTTAGGAACTAGGTTGAGCTTATCTTGGCCGTTGGTTTGGGCCGTGGCTTTAGGCCGTGAGGTGTCCGTGTGTCTTGCCTTTCTCGTTTTGTTTTTATACCGTTTGTTTTCTCGTTGTTTCATTGTTTGTAATTTATCGTTGGTTTATCGAGTTGTAATCTTTCAAGTTTGTTTTCTTTTTATCGAGTCAAATGATTTCTAAAAACCTTAGTCTTGTTTGGTTAGACGGTTGTTCCCCAATGCTTGTAGGAGCGTAGTAAACCGCATGTTGTTTAAAGCAACATGGCCCGGTTTATGCTAATGCATGCTTTGGTGCGTAGCCTTATGTCTAATTCGATGAGATTAAGCGCGAGCACGCATTACGAGGAGTGACCCAAGGACCGTGGGTCATGTGAGCCGTGGGCCACCCTCATGTGCACGGTTTTCAAGGCCCAATGGCCGTGTGTTTTGTGTCGTGTCTTGAGTTGTATGTAGCAATTGTAATTAAATCGAGTTGTAATTTATTTATCGTTGTGTCGGCATGAAATGCCTGGTTTGTAATAGGTAGATCCCAACGGCTCCCCCATTCCCCATCAAGCCTTGTTTGTTTCGTTTGAATGTTGCTAGATCAATCAACCCACATGCTAAATTACAACTTTGACAAAGTTAGTTTAGTTGCATCTAAAACGACATAGAAATTGTTGTCACATGATAGGGTTAGAACAACGTTTGCATTTCATACATCGTAGTAGCTATGACCTTGTTTGAACTCCGACACTTGACTTAGTAGAGGCCGTTATCGACGGGCGGGGTTGGGTGTCCTTATGGGCTTCCCAACACGTACCCTCACCCCTTACTCAAGATCTATGGTTTGTGGATCCGTCTAAATACCATTGGATTACGAGAGTCATTCAAATCGAGTGATATAGGGTACAAGTCTTTATCTTTAATCACTCGTAGTCGATTGGCTTTATGCTTTTCGATGAAAGGTGTAAAGTTGACTTGAACGGTTCCAAGTTCCCAAAAACTTGGTGGCGACTCTAATTTGTCTTAATTCGATTCGAAAGAACCTCGAGTCGATTATGCCTAGTGTGGATCCCGCGGACGCAGCCTTCCCGAGGGCCTTGTCCACGATTTGGCGACTCACTGGGAAAAGAGCACTAGTTACACTTTGTTTCTAGGGTCTTTTCCTCCGAGGTGAAACTTGAAAAGAAAGTGTTGGAAAGTAAAACATTACTCATAGTGCTACGATTCATGCATAAACCCTTAAGGACTTGCCCGGCCGTCCCGCGTTTCTTCGTGATGCGTGGGGGCGACGTCCCACTATGCCGGGAAAGCTGCACATTGCTGCTCGCTTCCACTTCGCCTCGCGTGGTTCTTGATGGTGGGGACGATCTTCTAGGTACTTTACCTTAAGACACCTTGCTCTATAAGACCGCAAAAGGATGGAGGGCATAGACCTTCTTATAGAAGACTTGCCGAGACTTAGAGATGTCTAGGAGCATACATCCTTATAACATGAGAATGACAATGTGCAATTTGCTTTCCCGAGTCTTTTTCGAAAATTCCCATGTCCTTTTCAAAACCGAACTTTTGAAAAACTTACTTTCAAACTAGCATGGTTTTAAAAACGCGGAATGCTGCCCAAATAGGACTAGAATTTTCGACCCAAAATGAGCTTTTATAGCCGGCATGCTGCCCATTTCAAATCTCATTTTCAAATCAATCCTTCGTTTTTCAAAATCAATCCAAAATGTTTCTCGAACCTCAACCAAGCATGAAATGCGTCGAGTCGTGTCCGGGTCATGGCCGTGTTAGGCCGGGTGTGTTTCGTTCTAAGAGTCTAGAACACGACCTTGTTGGGTCACCCAAGCTCACCTCTTGGGCTTTGAGTCATGTTGGTCGACCTTTTGGTCTAGAATAGTCCATAAAAAAAACGTCCAAGCTAGGCCTTATGGACGTTTCACTCGAACCCTGGGCTATGTTAGCCCAATCACGGGTTTAGTCACACCGAGTCCAGTTTAGAATCGAGTTATGAAAGTTTGAGTCATGTCGTTTTGTCGAGCCTAAAATGAACTGATGTCTAAATCAAACCGTGAGTTGAACCTTTGGTTAGTCAATCTCAAGTCGAGTCTTTGTTTGAGTCAAGTTGGGGTCGTGTCCTTAAGTGTGCAGGGGCTCTTACTTTAAATATTGACTCAGTACGGGGTTTTCTTGTAGAAAGGCCGCCCAAAACCCGACGTCAAGCAATGGAAGATGCTATCAACAAGCTTACTGAGGCCGTGAACCTCATGATGACCCGAATGGATGTGATCGAGTCTAAGTTGGTTGAAGATTCCTCTTCATCTACTCCACCTCTGACTGATTTAGAGAAACGGTTCAAGTTCATCGAGGACCGTTTGAAACTCTCCCAGGGAAGAACATTCACTATGAGAATGCTAGGGCCTATGCCCCGATTCAGACAAGTTGCCCACGAACATGGTACTCACTGACATCCCAAAGTTCAAGGGCACCGAAGATCCAGATCCACCATGTTAAGGCCTATAAAGGGTACTTGGCACCAAGGGAGTACTGCTGATATGCTCTCTGAAATTTTCGCCCAATCTCTGGGAGAACACCCAAAGGCTTGGTTCTACAATCTTGACCTTAAGAACTTCCCCACTTTCGAAGATATTACGGTGGAGTTCTGTAAGCACTATGCTGACAATGTTGAGATTCAAACCAACATAAGAACATTGGAGGTGATGACACAGAAAGAAAAAGAAGGCTTTACTGAATTCCTTGCAAGATGGCGCGCTGAAAGCGTGAAATTAGCCAAGAAGCCTAACGAAGTTGAAATGGTAGATAAGTTCGTAAAGAATCTACGACCTGTTTACCGTAATGCTCTGAAATACCAGAATTTTGGTTCTTTCAAAGAGTTGATAAGAATCGGGATAAAGGTAGAAGATGATGTCATAAGGGCAGAGGCTGAAAAGCCGAAAGGGTACCAAGGGGCCTCATCGTCTAAGGGCAAGGCCCCAAAGAATCGCCCATATTGATGAAGCCATCAATCTCTTAGAAGGGCAATCGAAGAAGTCGCAGCGCCAAACACCTAGGGCATTCACCGATATCGGATGCACTTATACATATGCTCTCCAAAGGCTCATAGCCCAAGGAAAGCTGAAGCCTATTGGTCCAACTCCGGACCCTCCCACTGAACAACAAGGTAAATGGTATAAACCAAATGCCTACTGTGCCTTTCATCAAGGGAAAGGCCACGATACTGAAAAGTGCTTTAGACTGAAGCACGAAATCCAAGACATGATTGAGAATGGAACACTCCCGATCCCAACTGTTAAACCCAATAACATCACCAATCCATTTGGTGATCACACTAACTTTGTTTCTGTCGAAGACAATGTCGATTATTCTCATCTTATCCGCCCATGTCACTTGAAAGGGGTGTTCATCGGGAAGATATTTGTGGATTGCTTTGAATTCTTGCCAAACCCGAAGAATGAAATTCAAGCCGGGAGTCTTGCTCTAGAATGTTGTCCTCTCATTAACGAAGTTAATAAAAAACAATTCGGTTCACCAACCTTTATCACTGGCGTAGATCCTCAGAGGACTACCTCGGGATGGAGGCAGACCATCAAAGGGATCAAGGACAAGAGCCGAGCATCTAAGTTGACAGCTGAACAAGAGAAAGCTCATGACCAGATTTGAAAAATTATGAGTCGGGATCTGTTTTCTTTTCTTAGTCGAGTCGAGTCTAGGACTTTCTTTTCTTGAAGTTGAGTCGTTTGTCCCGCGATGACCTAGGGTGTGTCCTAGGCATCGTTCCTTCGAGTCTGTTAAGCATTTGACATTCCAATAAAAAGTTGCAGTTTCATTTCCAAATATGTCTTGTTTTCAATCCTCAATCATTCTGAAAGCATGATAAAAGGCACAACACACTCAAAGGGATCCCTGGGGTAGAAATATGTCCCGTTTCAAAATGTAAGGTACACTAGGATCCCGTGTTTGATTCCTTTACCTATTCCATGTCTGGTGGTAGAAAACCTCCATCTGAACCAATGTTTGTGACAAGCTTTTAGATGATTCTATGACAAACCCGGACTAGCTCCTTGTTTCCCCTATCGATGATGGAAGGCAAGCCTTTTCCCCAAAAAAAATCATCCCATCTCGAAGAGAGAAGATATCAACCCGTTCTAACAAGGAATTATTAGTTCCTACCCAATTTAGTTGGCGAAGCCCAGTTTTTAAGGTGTATCCATTTGTGACTAAGAGAATGAATAGAAGATCATTTTCAAAGAGAGAAAAAAGATGAAAAAGAATGAGAAAAAGAGAAAAATTGGAAAAATGAAAAAAATGAAAAAAAAGAAAAATGAAAAAAAGATGAAAGAAAAAGAAAAAAGGAAAAAAGATGTTGAAGTTATTGCGGAACGCTTTTGGTTGAATGTCGAAGTTACGGAAGCCAGAAGTCAAGTCAAGTACCCATAGTTGAAGTTCAATGGGCGAAGCCCAAAAGATTAAGTAGTAACCTCTTTACCCTCTAAGTCCTTCTTGAGACGATTCTGAGGATAGTCGAATTTTGAGAATCATTCCGCTTGTGTTGTTACACCCAACCTTTAGGGTCCAGACATGGAAATTTGAACCCACATCATTTTTCAACCCATTTGCACTCGTGGTTCATCAAACCCGAGACACCCATTCCAACCACATCAGCAGCCATAACCCTTGGCCTTAGCACCACAAAACAAACCTTCAGAATGATGGTTAACCATTCCAACTTGTTATTACCAAGCTCCACATCCCAAAGAATCAAAACCTTTTGTACCAACCCTAGACACGGGATACAACGGTACCTTACAGGCTAGAATGGGATACGATATGATACCTTAGGTGAAACCTTTGAGTGTGTACACACAATCAAAATGCCATGTTTATGCACCATGATCGAACTACGTCGGATTTGATTTCGCTCCACGCGAATACGTAGGCAGTCCTTCAGAATAAGGGATTCAATCCACTCATCAACCAAGTTGTCATCTTGTCGGTTTCTTACGGGTTTTAACCAAGTCCAAATGAAGCCACCTTTGTTTGAGTCGGTCTTAGCACTCGATGTAGGCTAGGATAAGGATATAGGTTCAGATGAGTAATGTCAAATCTCAGAATGAGCTTTATCTAACGGTTTAGGCAAAAATGTCGAGTCGTATATATGTGAGTTTGTGTTGGGAACAGAAAATATGAAAAACCCGCTGAAAAGAAAGAAGGCGTGGAAGAAAAATAGTAAAAGCCCGCTGAAAAGAAAGAAGGCGGTGGCAAGAAGTGACGAAAACTCGCTGAAAAGAAAGGAGGCGGGGAGAAGAGTGGCAGAATGTTCCCAACAAAAGTCATGTGTGATGTCTAAGTGTTCTCATAAAATCAGTCTGTGTTTAGTGTCTAGGCGAAGCCAACGTTGTTGATCTGTGATTTTAATCCACCTTGTCAATGCCAAGTGATCTTGATTCCCATGTGCCCTTGGGAGCACGCCCATGCCATACAATATCTGTGTCTCAAGTCCGATGGCCTTGTGATTCCTGTTTGCCATCTTTTGGCGCCAGAGTGGCCAATTTACATTTCTACCCCCAACAAGTCAATATTTGAATTAACACCCGTGCACACTTACGGTTTTATTTTCTTTTTTTTTGTTTTGCGGTAGCGGGCTACGCCCACGTTGTTCACGAGTCATATAGAATGTCTGAGTCGCATTTCATGCTCACCCATCAAGGGTCGATGATCCAACCTTTCAAAATTCAAAATTTCAAAAACTTTTTATGATTCGTTTCAAATTCAATCTTTTGGGTCGATAGCCCAATTACTCAAAATTTTCAACATGTTCAAATTTCGGGTCGATGACCCAGTCTTTCAAACTCAAATTTCGGGTTGATGACACAACATTCCAAGTGATGCCAAATTCAAAAATTCGGGTCGATGGCCCAATAATTCAAAATTTTCAAATTCAATTTTTAGGTCGATGACCCAGTCTTTCAAATAATCCAATTTTAATGTGCTTAGGTGATGATTATTGCTAGTACGTTTTTGTGTTCCAATTTTAGCAGGATATGCTTCAACTGGGGGCTCTAAAGTCTTCGACTTTAGAGCCATTGCAAACTAGGGGCTCTGAAGCCGTCGGCTTCAGAGACCATTATCAAGATGTAAAGGATGACATCCACCAAGAATTCAATTCAATACAAGAGTATGAAATGGAAGAATTCCGTAGCTGAAAGCAAATGATGAAAGCGGCGGCAACCTCCTTGGAAGGTCCCGTCCCATTCGGACAAGCGCCAGCAGATGATAAATTTTGGGCAAATGTCAGCAGATGATGAATTTTGGACAAATGCCAGCAGATGATAAACTTTGGGCATGTGTCAGCAGTGGCCGAACTACGACGCGGGTTTGATTCTGTCAGAAACGGATACGTAGGCGCCTAAGGATAAGGCTCAACCCACCATTTATACAATTTATGGGTCGATGACCAACGACGATAATTTGACACAACAGAAGCAAGAGCCAATCCCCAACGAAGTTTCAGGTATGATCTCTTCTTATGGCTGACGAGCTTATATACGCGAGTCTAATGGACTATAAACGACCCGAAGAATCCTCAGGTCGAAAGGGACCTGGGGTATACTTTGACTTTCGCCTTGTCCAAGCCTCAGTCAAAGTGGGGCTCTCAGATACCCGTATCCGTCGATATTGGAATTTATAGAGAACCCGACAAACACCCGATGATGATAGGACACATGTATTCTTTAGTTGTCACTGTCATTATTTGGAGCTCGTTTTACGAGGTGGAATGGGCGCCGTCGACGAAGTATTTTATTAATTTAAATGATATTTAAATTAATGCTTTTAGTGAATTCTTTCTGTTAACTTAAATGATATTTAAATTAATATTTTTAGTAAGTTCATTTTGTTATTTTAAATGATATTTAAAATTAATGTGCTTTTTTAGTGAATTCATTATTCATTTAATTTAAATGATATTTAAATTAAAGCTTTATTTTGAATTTATTTCCCCAAGTTTATTTTATTGAAAATAAAATAAATAATTGATTTGAAAAATCATTTTATGAGTATATTTGATTTGAAAAGTCATTTATTTTAATTTATTAATTGATTTGAAAAATCGATTTTAAAAGCGAAGAACTCGTTTTTAACCGTGTGTTTTGAGCTCGATTTTAGCTCGGTTTTTAAGCCCGTTTCCTTTGCGAATTGGCACGAATCTCGAGTACATTAACCCACCTAGACCAATACCCATCAACCCATGTTCGAACCCCCTCACAAGCAGCCCAAATTCTCGTCCCAAACAGGCCACAAGCAGCCCGCAAAACACCAATGCAGTCCCTGTTTTTTGCGTGTCAATTCGCGAGCCCAAACCCGCTCCAAACACTACCAAGACCCGTACCCATTAACCCTAACCCATACCCTAGTATCCTACCCATATTATCCTAGCTTAATCACCAAGAAAACCCTCCTCAAACCCTCACAAAAATCGATGGACAGCAGCCATACGGGATTGAGCCCGACTGCCTCCTCCTCTCTTTTAACCTACTTTAACTCCCTATAAATACCACCCCTTCACCATACAATCATTCCTCTAAGTCCTCCATACATCCAAGCATCACATACAAGCTTTAAACCTCAGAAAAAAACCCTAAACGTCCTTCAAAAACCCTAAACAAAACCGACACACAAACTGAAACTGTTTGTGTGTCCTCTTCGAAAACCCTTTCGTTCCTCCATCAAAACTCCATAAAAATTCGAGTTTCTTGTTCCTAATTAACCACATAACATCCATCTACATATTAGACAAAGAATTACGAGCCAAATTGCCCTTGAGAGTACACGAGATCCCTCGAAAAACAGAGTGAAATAACACTCTGTTTTCGCGGTTTACTCTTGTCTGTCCAGTTCTGTTTGTGCTCGTTTTTCGTGCCCAATAACACAAAACGAGCAGGGGTTGCTTTAAGATCCTTGTTCTCCTCTCTTTCTAGTTTCCAAAACATCTTTCGGATCGAATTTTCGTCGTGAAACGAGGGAGATATCACTGTTTTAAAATCGCTGTCCAGAAACTTTCCAAAACCCGTGTTTGCTTTGTTCTTCGTCGACGACGGCCTCTCGAGATAAAATCTACCATCGATTACGACCCAAGACGGTGTCAACGATACATGTAGGTTGAGGGTGCATCAAATCCCCTTCTCTTCTCTCTTTTTATTTCGTTTTTTTATGCCTTTTTTATTGTCTTTTTATTGTTTGTTTTCGTTTTGTTTATCGTTTGTTTTAATTAACTATGAAACTAGTTAGTCCGAGTATGAGTTAAAGTACCACCATGAACACCCGCGTTGACTTGAGATGGGAAAAGAAACCGCTACATCGTCGGTCGTACACCCCCGTCTCATTTACATATCCTCGTGTTCAAAGTAGGGCATAAATAAAACAATTATCTAACTTTGTTCTTCGTTTTCGACCCCCTTTTGTTTCGGCCAAATCGACAGACCCTAGGACCCGTTGTATGTTAGTTTAACCTCTGATTGTTAACCTATGACGTATTTAGATGACTTTAATTTAATTTAATAACCTAATTAGACACGATAGGTGGCTTCGACGTAAGTTATAAAATCAATCGACGATTCTCGTAATTAATTGAATGCATCTCTCTTTTCACCTAATTTCTCGCTAGTATAAGAGTGCGTGATTAGCACCTTCTTATTGACACTCGATGAGTTAAATTAATTAGCGAATTTGACCTAATTAGACCCTTTAGGCCGTGTAGAATGCACCCTCATGCGACAATCAATCAACATCGTTTTTAACTCGTTTTCTAACTTGTTTCCTATCCCTTTTCGCAATCATTCGATCTAACCAATGAATCTAACTTAGGAACTAGGTTGAGCTTATCTTGGCCGTTGGTTTGGGCCGTGGCTTTAGGCCGTGAGTTGGCCGTGTGTCTTGCCTTTCTCGTTTTGTTTTTATACCGTTTGTTTTCTCGTTGTTTCATTGTTTGTAATTTATCGTTGGTTTATCGAGTTGTAATCTTTCAAGTTTGTTTTCATTTTATCGAGTCAAATGATTTCTAAAAACCTTAGTCTTGTTTGGTTAGACGGTTGTTCCCCAATGCTTGTAGGAGCGTAGTAAACCGCATGTTGTTTAAAGCAACATGGCCCGGTTTATGCTAATGCATGCTTTGGTGCGTAGCCTTATGTCTAATTCGATGAGATTAAGCGCGAGCACGCATTACGAGGAGTGACCCAAGGACCGTGGGTCATGTGAGCCGTGGGCCACCCTCATGTGCACGGTTTTCAAGGCCCAATGGCCGTGTGTTTTGTGTCGTGTCTTGAGTTGTATGTAGCAATTGTAATTAAATCGAGTTGTAATTTATTTATCGTTGTGTCGGCATGAAATGCCTGGTTTGTAATAGGTAGATCCCAACGGCTCCCCCATTCCCCATCAAGCCTTGTTTGTTTCGTTTGAATGTTGCTAGATCAATCAACCCACATGCTAAATTACAACTTTGACAAAGTTAGTTTAGTTGCATCTAAAACGACATAGAAATTGTTGTCACATGATAGGGTTAAAACAACGTTTGCATTTCATACATCGTAGTAGCTATGACCTTGTTTGAACTCCGACACTTGACTTAGTAGAGGCCGTTATCGACGGGCGGGGTTGGGTGTCCTTATGGGCTTCCCAACACGTACCCTCACCCCTTACTCAAGATCTATGGTTTGTGGATCCGTCTAAATACCATTGGATTACGAGAGTCATTCAAATCGAGTGATATAGGGTACAAGTCTTTATCTTTAATCACTCGTAGTCGATTGGCTTTATGCTTTTCGATGAAAGGTGTAAAGTTGACTTGAACGGTTCCAAGTTCCCAAAAAACTTGGTGGCGACTCTAATTTGTCTTAATTCGATTCGAAAGAACCTCGAGTCGATTATGCCTAGTGTGGATCCCGCGGACGCAGTTCCCGAGGGCCTTGTCCACAATAAGGTAGGGTTTCCCTACTCAGGTTTCTTTTTAATTGATTTAAGATAAATTATTGTGTTGATGGCATGATTGATATCGTATTAGAATTGTTTTTTGTGGTTGTTGGAATTGTTGTTGCTTGTTTATGTTGGTGAGGTGCGTCCTCGGCTGAGTGGAGTCATTTTCGGGAATGGCTTCACGCCCTTGATTCGCCTCTTGTGGTTGGCGTCATAAAGGGGGATATGCACATTAATGGACATGGGTTGTTGCTCGTTGCGATGAGCGGGGCTTAGGTGGGCAAGGCTGCGGTCCCCCACTGGCAGTAAGGATTACCTATTGCGATTAGTAATCTGGAAGGGCTACACACTTAAGTGTGTAGCCGTATATGAGATATGATTGGAGTTGGAGAATGGTTGTACAGTTGTTTGCCTTGGTTGTTTCTTTGCGATTGGCTTATCTTGATTATTCAGTGAACTGGCCCCGTTGTGTTTTATAAAACTTTGGTGATCCATTCGGGGATGGTGAGCAGATTGTGGCAGGTGATGATTACATTTAGCTGCGGGGACGAGGATGGATGTCATCACTTTGAGTCTAGATTCCGCTGTCACGAGTTTAGATACCTTATTTTGATGTATTGAGACTTATATACTTTTACTTTGGTTTTCAGTTGATACGATGTATTCACTAAACTTTATACTTTAATAATTGTTCTTTAATGGTTACTTTTGATATACTTACCTCGGGCAACCGAGATGGTAACCACTTCATATGCTAGGGTGGTCCTTGGTAAGGCACCTTGGTTTGTGGGGGTGTTACAAAGTGGTATCAGAGCGATGATTTTGGAACCTAAAATAAATGTACCAAATGAATATAGGGTGTCAAATAAAATGAACCCGAGTAGGAATTGTTTGGAGCTAACGTAAAGGTTTGAGAGACGTCCTAAAACCGCAAATTGCCCTTACAATTTCGAGCAGGTCACTAAGAGGATGTCTTGGGATTTGTTATGTGTAATGAATTATTGTTACGTGATAGAGTGGATGTAATTGTTGGCTTGAAAAGTTTATATGATATGGAAAGGATGAAGGATATGATGTGATATGGCGTAAAGGTGAACATGACTTATAGCATGCATATATATTAAGTGTTGTGTTTGATTTATATGATGGTAATATAAGGGCTCATCTAGTATACTGGTTTTAGAGATATTGAGTTGTTATTGTCCGCATTGTTGTTGTTTAACTTTTTTGGGTAAGAAAGATTGATTTGTAAGAAGTCCGATTTTGGGAAGGCTGTCTTTATAAGGTCATAAGTTGAGTTCTAGGAATGATATTGATGTGATTCTAATTGGAGGTGATACCTTGTCCTCTTATGATTTTAACGATAAGTCACACGCCCAAAATGACTAAGAAACGAGTGAGATACGATTGTTTTATGAAAACAGGACGTTGCTGAGAACTGTGCACAAACTCCGCCGAGTAACCCGTATTTGGCCGAGTAACCATTCGGTGATAATTTGGGCCAGCTTCTGGGGTCGATTACTCAGTCGAGTGGTATAGTTACTCAACTGAGTGTCCTGTACTCGACCGAGTACGTCATGTACTCAACCGAGTACCTCTTTGGGCGGTTGTTTTAAGTCGGAGGCTATGTTCTTACATTTATTTTGAGTCGTAGGTTATGTGCACACGTATGTCTTGGGTCTTAAAGTATTTTTTTACATATGTGACGGTCTTGATACGTAAGTTACCAGATACTATGATGTGGAGAATACCAGGTTATGTAGGATATGTGTTCAGTGGGGAGGACATGGGTACACGTGATTGTGATGGATAGTGGAAAGAATAAGCGAAGTTGATGAGTTATTGAGATAAGGAGCACATTCGTTGAGCTATGGTGAGTGAATTAGTCGTTGGCTTAAGTGGTGTAGTGATGACCGTATATGGTCGAGTGATGATGAGGGTTGTAAGGTAAATTCGAGGAATGTGAGAAATAAAAGTTTGAAATGAGGGATGTGAAAATTATGAAAATTTGGGATATATAGTGATTTTTGGAGGGAGATGATTATGACGATGTTAGGTGAAGAGAGGTGTAATGGAAGGTTGTGATAAAAAAAAATGGAAAAGATTGGTATCTAGTGAGCTTAGATCGAGGGATGCCACAATGAGGACTTGTAGGTAGTAGTCATTATGGAGATTGGTATTACTAGAAGGTGAGCCTAGTGTATAATCATTTGGGAGGTCACGGGATGATGTGAATCTTGGTTTCTAGAATTATTAAAAGAAGATGTAATCAATTAAGGAGAAATCATTGAGTGGGTGGATCTATCGGTGAGGAGTATGAGTGAAAAGCATGATGATAGGGATTGTTGATAAGAAATGAATGAAAGATAATGATATAGGCTAATGGAATCGGATTTTTGGAGGTAATGGGAAGAGAATGGTGATGATAATTTGAGTGAATGTTCACAAGAATTAGAGGACACGAAAGTAAGGAATCATGGAGTTGTGTAATACTATCATGAGGGTGTGAGTTAAGGGATATATATAAATTGCAGGACGACTTGTTAGTCATGAGTTTTGAGGAATTAAAGGAGTAAGAAGTTGGTAGAGCATTTGCTTGGTATGAGATTATGGTGGGGAGCTAGGCGACGATATAATCAAGGATATAATTTGAATAATTGTTGAGGTAATTTTGTTGATGGATTTAATGTTCGTTATTTGGGATGATAACCAAAGAGAGGAAATGAATTGTTATATTTAGAGATGATTGTAAAAGAGTAGTGATACGAAAGATGGTGGTGTCATGGTGTTGTCAGTGGTGGTTATGGGTGATGTTAAATAAGGAAATGAATCGTTCGAAAGAGAGCGATTTTTGTTAGGGGCTGGATTGGTATGTATGGTTGCGAGGGAGTATAAGTTCTGAATATAGTAGGCGTTTGCCGGTAGGTGAACATTAATGTTGTGGTTACTTTGGTCGAGCGGTGGTAGTTATGCGAATTGGAAGAATGTGTTATGAAGGGGCATATGAGTTTAACCTCGTGTGAAAGATATATTTAAATAAGTGGTAATTTACGTGATCAGGATTGGCTAGTTAGATTTGATTATGAGTCTGTGATGTGTGTAAGTGATTGTGTGAGGTTCTGACCTCATGAGTAGTAGTATGGTATGATGTTCATAAAGCTATCTAATTATTCCGTGTAATATGTGGTATTTTCGTGATCTAGTAAAGCGGTATTTAGGAAGTTTTCTTTTATCAAGGAACTTGTACTTAGTCAATAATTATGAGATTGTATAAGTTACGATGATTAACAATATGGTTGTGGTGTCTCGGGTTACGATCCGAGCACGGTACTCCATGTTGCGATGCAGGTACTTTTGCGCTGCGGTGCGGCTGTTGGTAGCGGTGTTACGATGCCGTCATCGGTTGTGGTGGAGTAGGTGGGGTACTTGTGAGATGAACTTTTGAAAGATTATGTTAGTCTAGTATGGGCATATATATTGTTGTTCTGTTTACTGCTGTTTCCTGTAATTTTGGCTTGTGGGTTAGACTAGGGTATAATATGGAAGAGAGTCACACATGTGGTCGATGTTGTCATAATTACAGGGATACCGTGGTTGGAACACTTTCGATCTTATGTTAGATGAGACTTTTGTTAACTTAGTTGTGACAAGTAATTAGCAGAACATGTGGGTACTGAACTGGAAGTTGCGGTCGGTTCATAGTCTTTTATCGGAGTAGTAAGTATGGATTGTTTGGAAATTATTATCATGTTAAGTTGTGGACGAGTTTGACGACAACAAAGAGAAGAATTTGAGGACCTAGTGAGTGTGTAATAATTTATGGATCGTGGGTGATATTGTGGGAACATGTACGAGAATAGGGAAGTATGTGGTTGTTCGGTAATATGGGAGAATTGTGGTAATGTTTATGTTGAGAATTTTGTGGTATATGTTAGATGGTGTGCGGAATGATTAGGAGTATAGAATTAGAGAGAGAGAGAGAGAGAGAGAGAGAGAGAGAGAGAGAGAGAGAGAGAGAGAGAGCGCCTTAGAACTGGGAATAGTTATCGGTGTTAAGGTTATAGTCGGTTATCAGTGACATGAGATGGTGATAAGGGGAAGGAATAGCTAAGGATCTAGTACTAGTTGGGTTACGAGGACGTAACATTTATCTTAAGAGGAGTAGGATGTGACAAAGAGAATTTGATGGTTATGCGTACCGTGGTATATTTGGAAGTATTGAGTCTTGATGTGGAATAAAAATGGACTTGTGGTTGATATTATGAAAGGTGGAGATTATGCTTTATGGTTATGGAGTAAGGTTGTAGGTAAGTATGGTTATGATAATATTGATATTTTTGGGTGGTGATGTTATGAGTGTGATTAAACTTCGAGGACAAAGTTCATTTTAAGGGTGGTAGAATGTAACAACTCGCTTGTTAGATGGTGGTGATATTGGATTTGCTAGTAAGCGGTATGTAAGTAAGACAAAGTTGGCGGCGCTTATGTTGTTGGTATTCGATATAGTTATGGAGTCAGGTGGGCTACTCTATGGTTGATGCTATGTTGTGAGCTACGTTTTTAGGTAGGTGTTAGGCGTTGTTGGGGGAGTTAGTGTCGAGGATGGAGGATGAGAGCTGTGTGGTGAGGTGATGGTTGGTGGAGTAATATGTGTGCTTACCATGTAGGTATGGGTGTGAATTTCGGGGATGAAGTTCGTTTTTAAGGAGGAAAGACTGTAATACCACGGTTTTTTGAGTCTTGTTCCTCGGCTGAGTAAAGTGTCGTGTGTTTTCTGGCCAGGCTACTGTTCAGGAACACTCGGCCGAGTAAGGGGTACTCGGCCGAGTACTCTTGGTACTCGACCTAGTAACCGGTCTGACGGGATTTATTTCCTCGCTTTGATTAAGGAAGATTAAAGGTTATATAAATCGTGTTATTATAGTTTCTATTCATTTTACCAAAATCTAATTACATTTTACACTCTTCTAATCATCCTTAATCACTCTCAAGTGATTGATCGTTTGTGAGTCTTTTGTTCATCTCTTTCGCATCAGTTCATCGGTAAGTCATTAGTTTCACATCTTTTGTTTAGAGTTGTTCTTTAGGGTTTTGCCCTAATGTTGGATTTGGGAAAAGGGTTGTTTGGCATGTTTGTGATTAGATTATTGTAATAAAAGTTAGGTTAAAGATTCGTAGAGGAACGTTTCTAGCTTACGCTATATACTAGTGATTCGGATCAGTGATAAGGTAGAGTTTCCCTACTCAGTTGTCTATTTAATTGATTTAAGATGAATTATTGTGTTGATGGCATGATTGATATCATAATTAGAATTGTCTTTCTTGGTTGTTGGAATTGTTGTTGCTTGTCTATGTTGGTGAGGTGCGTCCTCGGCTGAGTGGAGTCATTTTCTGGAATGGCTTCACGCCCTTGATTCGCCCCTTGTGGTTCCCGGCACAAAAGGGGATGTGCACATTAATGGACATGGGTTGTTTCTCGTTACGATGAGCGGGGTCTGGGTGGGTAAGGCTGCGGTCCCCTACTGGCAGTAAGGATTACCTTTTGTGATGGGTAATCTGGCAGGGCTACACACTTAAGTGTGTAGCCGGATATGAGATATGATTGGAGTTGGAGAATGGTTGTACAATTGTTTACCTTGGTTGTTTCTTTGCGATTGGCTTTTCTTGATTATTCAGTGAACTGACCCTGTTGTGCTTTATAAAACTGTGGTGATCCATTCGGGGATGGTGAGTAGATTGTGACAGGTGATGATTATATTTAGCTGCGGGGACGAGGATAGGATGTCATCACTTTGAGTCTAGCTTCCGCTGTCATGAGTTTAGATACCTTGTTTTGATGTATTGAGATTTATATACTTTTACTTTGGTTTTCAGTTGAGACGATGTATTCACTTAACTTTATACTTTAATAATTGTTCTTGAATGGTTACTTTTGATATACTTACCTTGGACAACCGAGATGGTAGCAACTTCATATGCTAGGGTGGTTCTTGGTAAGGCACCTTGGTATGTGGGGGTGTTACATAAAGGTTCAGTTTGAGGATGTTTGATGTGGTTCATATTACGTACTTTTCACTCCTTAACCGACCTCATATTGTATTCCAATCTAACTAGTTATTGGCATTTTCATAGTCATCTACTTCCTATTTGCTATCCTCTCCCTTTTATGGTCGTTCTTAGGTAAGGAGCTAATTGGAGCGGTTGTAGATTGATTTTGGGCTTAAATAAAGACAAGTCGAGTCACTTGATGATCCTCAAGGAAGAGGAGGCAAGGAAGAAGGACCCTTAGATCAATAAAACAAGATTTGGGATGGTTTGGATGCTAGCCCTTACAAGTTGTTGGTCAATAATGACGAGAAGGAAGCAATTATAAGAGAAACTCACTCGGACCCAAAACAAGAATTGTTGTTTTGGCTATGAAACTATGACAGATGGAAGGGCGTCGAAAAATAAAGTGGTCTAGGCTTTTGAATCATTCGATTTGGAGTCCGGATGAGCAAATGACGCCCATTTTTACAATCGCAGCCCAAATTGAACACAGACTCGAAAGAGTTCTCTGCAGCTTGAGCGAGTTGTCCTAGAACTCACATGAATTGAAAGGCAGTGATGACCACTCACATGGCAATCCCCACGAGCTTCTCTGGGTCTAGCAACGCGGCGAATTCTCTTATTAGACCAACACTTCATTAAAGCCTCTAATTAACCCTAATCTTGTAGACACTATATATATCCCTCTTGTAATAAGATGAACTTTTAAGTCCTCTAAGAGGAGGCTAAGCTTAGATTAGGAGTAGATTAGACTTAATCTTTTCCCAATTTACTTTAGTCTTTCAATATATAATTGTTCTTTCCTTTACATCTTCAATAGTTTACCTATTGGATTTATTGGGTTTATGCTTGAAGATTAGTGACAAGTCTTCACCTTTTTTCAAGGATTCGTCTTTGTTCATGTTCATTTTTATATATTAAGTTGGTACACTTCTATTTCCCTTTAATCCTTTGCTATTACTTGTTTTATATCGTCGTGCTTAGTTTAGACTCTTTGTTTGTTGTTGTTTTCATCTTTCTTGCTATGACTAGTGAGTAGTAGTACTCTTACTAAGGTTAATTGGGGAGTAGGGGATGGTTAAAGAGTATAATTTATGCTTGTTGAGTTTTCCAAAGTAGATTCATTGTTGTAGTTTCAACTAGTACATATTAAGTGTTTGATGAAATGCATGTTTGACAAACTTGTATGAATTTCCATCTATTCAACACTCCTATAAGATCGAGAGTCTTAGGAGTTGTTAGACCATGCACTATGTTGGTGGGTAGAACGGGTGTACGCGAGAGCTAACTCTAATCGACCTAGGTAAGGCCATAAGATCGAGAGCCTCGGTCCATAGTCCGACTATAACATTGACCAAATTTAGACTCACATGTGTAGAACCCTTTGATTACTCCAATAAACTCATGACACCCGGCCTTAGTGCTTTCAATTAATTGTTTACATCTTCTACTTTCAATACTTGTATTAGTTTACATTTCATTAGTTTAGTTTAAATCCAAAATCTTATTAATCGTGACACTTGCATAAATTAAAATAGATAGGTTTAGAACCTAAAGCACATCGGCCCCTGAATCGATCTTGACTTAACCATTTGCTAGCTGTTTGTTGAGATTATAAATGTGTTTGATCGAGTGAACGACTCGCTCACCATCCATCTAGTTCAATCATACAATTTACTTATTTGTTCTTAATTCATAAGACACAAAAAGAAAAATATACATCGAATTACATAATAAATTTTTAAAGGTACATATTCCCCCTCCCCCTAAAGTATTTGTTGGGCTGTTGAACTCTACATGTTCAACAACATTTTAATATTTTGAGCCTATGTGTAGAGTCTTTTGATTCTAATTGTAAGGTAGAGTCTTTTGTTGAAAACTTTGTATACAAATTAGTTTTAAGTTACTTTTATATCCTTACTGATCTATTGGTTAACAATATGATATAAACATGACTTGCCAATTAAATTTCCCAAGGATTTTGCAAATCATCTAAGAAGTCGAGCAATTACACATACTACCTGAGTTATTGAACATAGAACTTGAGCTTCTATAAAAAAAAAATTCAGCCATCAGTCATCAGCCATTGAAGCAGCCCCCACCATTGATGCGTGACTTGTCAATTGAATTTCTCAAGGCTTTTGCAAGTCGTCTAAGAAGTCAAGCTATTACACATACTACACGCGCTATTGAACATAGAATTCAAGCTTATATATAAAGAATTCGAGCCATCAGTCATCAACCATTAAAGTTACGCCCACCATTGTTGGTAAAAATTGATTAATTTCCTAATGATTTCAATTATAGAAGGAGAGTTATAATAGTTGATTGAATGATTTAGAGAAAGAAGATGATTAAGTAAGGTATAATGGAAGAAGATGGTTATATAAAAAATTGGAGCCATTAGTCATCAACCATTGATGGTAAGAATTGATTAATTTCTTAATGATTTTGATTGAAAAATGAGAGTTGTAATAGTTGATTGAATTATTTAGAAGGTTTAGATGATTAACCTGTATACTGAAAGAAGATGGAGAGCAGTTAGGGAGAATGGTGGATTACGTTTAAATTTTAGGATTTAACAATTGTATTAGAGAAATTAAATATTAAAATAATCCTTGATGTATAATAGTATTGTACATCCAGTTGTATAGTTTATGAATTGATTAGTTCCCACCCTTATAAAACTACTGCATCATTTTTTAAGTACGCGTGATAAAATTCTCATGCATTATAGGTAGGATCAAATTAACAAAACAAGTTAATTTAAAGTATAAATTGATAATCAGTACTAATATAATCACCATTTTTCATAATCACTACCAACATAAAATTTAATTGGTAAACAGTACCAACTTAATTGCTCCGATCAATAAGTAGTACCAAATGGCCGGAAACTGCCACTTATTCACTTAGACTCCCCTAAAATGATGAAAATACCCTTATTTTAACCTTTAACCCATCATCTTCCTCTTATTTCATTTCGTTCAATCCAAACCTACACAGTACACAATTCATTCACTTCATCCTCTCATCACCATTATTCAGTGCCACCATTCCTCACGCGCACATCATCTTCAACATTCAACCTCTGAAGATCCCACCCCCGACTAGAGCTCGATATTCAGTAGAGTCGTCATGGAGATACCCATCACGAAGAGTGAGCTTGACGACGGAGTCCATGGGGGTAATAGCGCATCGTGAAGAGCGCTGGACTTCAATTCGAGCCGTGGTGGTTCATGGCATCTGGGTTTCGGGTTTCGCCATTACAATATGGAGCAGTGAAGGAGAGAAATCGGGGTTGGAATTGAATCTCGTTTCTGGGCAGTTGTGCTCGGGCCATCTGGGCTCGGCTTGAATGTCGGATTGGGGACACTAGGTGGGACTTGTTTCTGGGTTGCTCGGTGACGGAGATGATGGGGTTGGACTGAGATGAGTGACATAACAAGAAATTGGGAATTGATGATTTGGTGGGTTGATATGATGACGAATAATAGATGAAGATGATATGAAATAATTGTGTAAAGAGTGGAGGAATTGGCAGAGAAGGAAGCAAGAAAATGAAAAATGCAACAATGGAGAGGGAGGTGATGTTCTATAATAACATAATGGAAGGGTAGAATGGGAATATAATAAAAAAAATTGACGGAAAATTTCAAATTTTAAATTTAAGTTGCACTTTCAGGTCAGTTGGTACTACTTGTTGATCGGAGGAACTAAGTTGGTACTATTTACCAATTAAATTTTATGTTGGTAGTGATTACGAAAAATGGTGATTATATTGGTACTGATTATCAATTTACACTAATTTAAATGTACCTTCGTTGTATCTCAAAAGTCATATCGTGAAACATGGTCGGTTGTTTAGTTTCTGAGAGGGCCGATATTAGACTTTTACAAAAGCGTTGCTTCATGTGCTTAGAAGATTATTTATACATACGTCTAGGGTTATGAAATGAATATTTATCCGTATCCTTGGGGTGGTAATAGTATTAAGTGGAACATAGTGAATTTGTTTAAAACGTCCATGGACTCTTGTAACCTTATCGACCTTGGGTTCTCTGGCCCGAAGTTCACTTGGACTAATAAAAGACGCCACAACCCCATCCTCGAAAGGCTTGACCGCGTGTGGGTCAATCAGAACTGGCTCGACCATTACCCCAATTCCCATAATGCCCACCTTACCCGCCTGTCCTCCGACCATTGTCCCATCCTTCTGTGTTCTACCCTTCCTAGACGTGTCCAGGCTAGAGCTTTCAAATTTGAGTCTTTTTGGCTGACTGACCCGAGATTCCTCCCTACTGTTGAGTCCTATTGGTCTTCCTCTGGGGATGACGTCCCCACCAAGCTTCTTTCTCTTAGCCTTATGCTTACGACTTGGGCTAAAAATGTCTTTGGGAGCATTCAAAAGAACAAAAATGCCCTCAATGGCCGTATCCTTGGGGTCCAGCGTGACCTCTGTCACGCTCCCAACTCTGACTACCTCAATCAGCTCCACGACTCCCTTACTCACGACCTCAACCGGGTCCTTGACACGGAGCACTCGTATTGGCAATATAGGGCCCGTATTAGCTGGCTCATTGATGGTGATAGAAACACTGCCTTATTCCAAAGGTCGATTACCCTTCGACGTAGCTTTAAACGTATCATTTCCTTCGTTGATGAGGTTGGTCATACCATCTCTGGTCATGATGACCTCTCTATCCACATCACTGCTTTCTTCACCACTCTTTACACAACCGAGAAGAAATCCACCAACTGGACTGTCCACATCTCCCCCTCACCCATCACCTCCCACTCGATCCCTTCTGAGGATGAAATCCGCCTTGCCTTGTTCACCCTTGGTTCAAAAAAGGCTCCTGGACCTGATGGCTTCCATGTAGGTTTCTTCAAGAAATGCTGGCACATCTTAAAAATTGATCTCATTCCCTTTATCCAACGTGTTTTCCTCGAAAAGCGTGTTCCTGAGTGTATCAATAAAACTGCTATTTCTCTCATTCCCAAAATCCCCTCCCCCCAAATAATCAAAAACTTCCGACCCATTAGCCTCGATAACACCTCTTACAAAATTATCACAAAAATCATCGTCAACCGACTCAAACCCCTCATGCACAAAATTATCTCCCCCAATCAAGGTAGCTCGATTCCAGGCCGAAGTACCGATACTAACTTCATTATTGCCTCTGAAATTCTTCATTCTATGCACATCTCCAAATGCAAACTTGGATGGTTTGCCCTCAAACTTGACCTTGAAAAAGCCTTTGACCAACTCGAGTGGGACTTCATCCGCCTCTGCCTTTCCAACGCTCAGATTGATAATGACACTATTTCCCTTATCATGCACTGTATCTCTTCCTCCTTTACTCAGGTGGCTCTAAATGGGACTCTCCTTCCGAGCTTCTTCCCCTCTAGAGGCATTAGGAAGGGAGACCCGCTCTCCCCCTACCTTTTTATCATGTGCATGGAAGCACTTTTAACCCTAATCCACCAGTCTTGCGATGACTTAGACTGGTCCCCTTTCCCCCTTGATAAAGGTGGAACCTCCTTCTCCCACCTGCTCTTTGCTGATGACATCCTCCTCTGTGGAAGGGCATCGGAAAAAAATCTGTGTGCCCTCTAAGATATTCTCCATACCTTCTGGTCTTCCTCAGGACAGAAGATCAACTACTCAAAAAGTAAGATCATCTTTTCAAAACACACCTCTACTGATCACATAAACATGTTCGAAACCGCCCTCAGCATTAAAGCCACTTCTAACCTTGGTACCTATCTGGGTTTCCCTCTCAAAGAGACCAAACTCAAGAAAGCCGATCTTTGACACATCATTGATGCGATCCATTCCAAACTTTCCAACTGGAAAGCCAATTTCTTATCTAGGGCTGGAAGGCTTTGCCTCATCAAATCCACTATTAGCGCCATTCCCTCCCACTCCATGCAATGTATTCGCCTCCCCTCCTCCATTCTTGGCGATATCGATAAGCTTACTCGATCCTTCCTCTGGTCAGGATCCTCTTCCAAGAAACTCCATCTCTCCAACTGGGACCTTGTGACCCTTCCCTTGTCCCAGGGGGGCCTTGGTGTCAAGGCAGCTCGTCCCCTTAACGATGCCTACTCTACTAAAGTCAGCTGAAACCTTCTCCTCAACAAGAACTCTCTTGCTTCCATTGTTATCCGAAGCAAGTACCCGACCCACTCCTCCTATTCCTTTCGCAAGGGCTCCCACATTTGGAAAAATGTGGGCATTGGCTTCCCCCTTCTCCAGGACCATACCATTTGGTCCATTGGTGATGGTGACTCTATTTGCCTTTGGACCGACCGCTGGTCCTCTCTAGGCCCCCTCAGAGCGGTTATCCATGGACCCCTCAATGTTACTTCTCATAATGCTAAGCTCAAGTCTATCATTTCTAATGGCACTTGGGCTCTCGACAACTTTGACTTCGTCCTCCTCAGTGACATTTCAAGCACTATTCTTGTCCTCCCCCTTCCTTCCTCCTGCAAACCCGACTTACTTACCACCTGTCATGCCCCCAAAGATAAATTCTTGGTTAGCTTCGCTCACTCCTCCCTCATTGACTTGACTAACCATCCCCTCTCTTTCACCCCTACTCTTGACTGGATTTGGGATCTCCATACTCTTCCTAAAATCAAGTTTTTTCTTTGGCTTGTGTGGTGGGACAAGTTACCACACAATAAAACCCTCTTTAAATGATCTATTCTCCCCTCCCCTTCTTGCCTCTTGTGCTCCAATCCTTCTGATGCGTGTCGTTTATATGATGTTTTACACCCTATTTTACATGCATTTCAGAGCTCAATTGAGTAGTTTATGCTACTATTTCCCTTATTTCGTGTATTTCTTCCTTTTCTTGTGATTTTGTAGGAATGTGAAGATTTCAGTGGAAAATAAGCCGAATCCGTCCCTAAGTACTTAGCATTGCATTTGACATGGAGTATTGACTCGAGGAATGAGCTTGATGCGCGTTTCAAGGCCTAAAGATAGCAAAAGCAAGGGTGCGTACGAGTTTAACAAGCGAAGAAGCATTTCACGATATTGTAGCCTCGTTCAGATGGCTATATCTCGAGTTATAGAGCAGATAATCGAGGGATTCCAATTGGAGGTGAAAGCTTATCCTCTTAGCTTTCCAACGCCGCGTAGAACGCCTGATTTGACCAAGTAACGAAGAAATGGCAGCTGTTTTAAGATCAGTGAGCGCTGCAGGAATCGTCAGAATGCAATTCTGTACAGCACCTTTGGTCGATCGACTGGCCTCAGTGGTCGATCGACCACTACACGAGCTGATGCGCAAATTAAAAGATCGTGAACTAGAAAGCCCAATGTATTCTTAGGTTTAGGAATAAGAGTGCGTGATATTCCTATATAACTAACCTATATTTTCCGAATAATCATCAGTTTTTAGGAGAGACATTAGGTCTCGAGTTTAGCATAGTTTACATTCAAATACTTTAATTTCTCAATAAAGTTCGGTATTTTGCATCTGGATTTCCTTTCGGCCTTCAGTTTCGGTATTTCTCAATCATAATTTCAGTCTTTAAGTTTATTATCTTCGTAGTTAGAATTGCTAGATTAGTTCCTTAAAACCGTAATTTTCTTTATTGCGAATTTACTGTTAAATAGTTTTAATCATGCTTTCGTTTACTGTTTTAATTGCTTTCGTAGTTGTAGTTAAAATTAATATGCGTAGTTAGAAACCCTGTGCTAAGGTGTGAGGGGATCTGCAGCGAAGACGACGTAGATTAGTAAACCTGATGTCGGCCTTTGGTCGATCGACTGGACCTGTTGCTCGATCGACTGGCTTAGTTGGTCGATCGACTGACGCGCGATAGATTATCACCGTTTCAATGTTTTAATTGCAATATTAACGACGAGACCGAGAGGAGATTTGTTAATTACTTAGGAATTGACCGACCCGGAAGATCGAGAGATAGGGAAGGGAAATAGACTAAATTGAAACGACTAAATTTTACTAAGATCGAAAGATAGGTAAAGTTTAGGCATTAGGAATCAATTTTCAGGGCGAGAGCTAGTATTAGTGAGACCTAGAGACCAGTAGCATAGGCTGAGAGGCGCTACTAGTTAAGAATGGACCGAGAGGACTTCTTATTTTCCCACCTATCGTGATTATTCAGACTTACTTAGGAACCCATCGTCGTAGCTGCAGTGAACCGACCGTCTTAGCATTCTTTTTATTATTGTTTATATTTCTTTTTATTACTTGCGTTTTATTTATGCATTTAGACTTAGAAATAATCCAAATCAAAACCCCCCAGAAAATTCATAGACTGAAATAAGACAATTAGAACTCCCTACCTCCCTGTGGTTCGACCCTTTTACCGCTAACTTCATTAGTAGTAATTAGGTTTATAAATTTATTTTTGATACTCACATCGACAGGTATCAAATTTTGGCGCCGTTGCCGGGGAGGCAGCGCTAGTTTTAGTTGTTTTTAATTTTAGTCTTTCTTTCTTTAGTCTCAGGGAACTTCGGTTCCTTGAGACCGTTCTCATGTTTCATGTTCTAAGTTTTCCACAGGAAGAGCATGAAATATTTGGTGCTTATTTAGCCAGACTTTGGGAGTTTATTGAGCCCAGACGAGATGCCTTTTCTGATCTCCAAATATGCTGCACTATTTTCCGGCATATGAATGACCTTACGCGAGCATACCTCGAGTCTATAGGTAAGTGGGATTTCGAAGGAATCCCCGTAATTGAGGTATTAGAATTCTTTAATTGGTTTGCTACTGAATCTCTTAAACCCAACTTTTCTCTTCATGTTGACTCAGATGAGGGGGTGGGTGAGACCTTAGAAACCGATCTAGGAAATGCTGACGGAGACATAGATGAGACCATTAGCGTGGTTGACAATCCTTTTTATGAGGATAGTTTAGAACCCCCTTATGATTCTTGCACTGATAGTGAGGTCGATTTGGAGGATCTCTTTGAGAACCTCCAACTTGATGAGTCTAGCGATAAGGAGAGTGAGGAGGAAAATTTTGACAGTTTTGAGGTTAATTGGGATGTGTATGACGATATTATAGATGAACCTATTATAGAGGACCTGATTGACCCATTTGACTTTACTATCCCATGCATTTGGGACGATCATCCACCTTCTCCCTTAGTTGACCAGACTTCTCCACCTCATAGTTCATACCCGACTGAGCATCTTAATTCTACTCGCGTTATTTTTGAGTCAATTGCTCCTGAGCTCTCTAATTCTCCACCTGTGGTTAACTTGAGCTTTTATATTCCGCCCTTAGCTGGAGGGCAGAATTATTTTGTGGATGATTTTAGGAGCTGCCATAGGAAATTTGTTAGGCTTAAACGATTTTACATTTTAATTTCTTATGTTATTTCTATCTTATGGTGCTACTTACAGTTTTGTGTAGCACATGCGCAGATGTATGATAGGTTGCTGAGAGCCTTAAGTTGTTTTGATTGGGCTCCATTAGAGTAAGTCAAAGAAAAAGAGGTCGAGCGGGACCGGTCTGAAACCAGCGCTAGCCGGGAGGCAACCCGGATGTGATTTGTTTAGTTTTGCGAATAAAATTCGTAGTTGTTTAAAAAAAAAAACTCTTAGTGTGTGCTTAGTTTAATTTCCGTCTTTAGACTGTTACAATTGGGTTTAGCGCAATTTTGGGCGCGTTTTTATGTGCATTTACAGGTTATTAGACCAAGTTAACTCAATTCATTGAGTTAATTCGAAGAAAGAAGATGTTTCGTCAGGTAGGTCAATCGATCGATCGACCTAGGTCGATCGATCGATCGCCCTCGGCGATAAAGACTTCCTCGATCATCGTGAACTGGTCGATCGACCAGGACCATCGGTCGATCGCCCACTGTAGCTGTTGTACTTCTTTCTTCAATTTAATTCTTTGCACGTAATTTACCGCTTCATTTTTTGTTTTTCGGATAATGCGCGGTATTTTCTGTCTTTTCAGGTACTTTATGGTAGCACTGCTGGCTACTGAAACCTCCTAGCTCACGCTGGTTTGGGGAGGTTTCCTTTTGCTGCGCTTAAAGTCTTGTGAGTTTCGGAGTCCTCTTCATGTCTTATTTAGTTATTTATCGCAAAATCCCATTTCCTTTGCTATTTTCATTATATGATTTTGTACAATGGGGACATTGTGTGATTTGGTGTGGGGAAGGGTTTTGCATTGCATTCACATGTTTTATTGCATTTCTGTTTCACGTTTATTTCAGTTTGCATTGTTTATTTCATTTCCTATATATATATACAAAATTCAAAAAATTTCAAAAATTTCAAAAAAATTGCACGTTTATTTTAGCATATAGGTCGAGTCGGAACGGTAGTATTTCAATGATGACATTGCATTTTCAGCTGTTTATGGCTAAGCCTTGCTAATTGACATGTTATTAGTAGAATCGCATATGCATATCTACGAGTTTTCGTTAAATTATCTTGCTGAACTTGAGACTTGACTTTGATTTTTGGCAAACTACTTATATTTTCTGAGGTTTAGAGCTTATAACTGGTGACATTCATGACCAGTTTATCTAGGATTGTGAGTAGTTACTCCTTATGAGACATGTTACATAAACTTGCATAAATATGAACTTAATCTGCTTAATACCTGTATGCATTCGGTTTGTGGTCTGTCGACACATGTGGTAGAGGTCCCCTTTTCTCATTTTACCCATGAGCCTCTCATAGCCAAATTTAGCCTTTTGTCCTTTAACTACATCCTATATTTAGCCTGCCTTTGTCAAGCTAGTAGTCTTAGTTTTTAGGAAAGTATTTATTGCTGTTTGGTTATATGCTCATTTTGAGATGATGTTGGGAAGATGAAAAAAGGAAAGAAAAAAATAGAATTGAAAAAGAAAAAAAAAATAATTCGAAAAAGAAAGAAAAGGAAAAAGAAACGAGTGCTGTAGAAGCTGGTCGATCGACTGACAATATTGGTCGATCGACTGCAGCCCGAGAGAAGACAAAAAAAAAACAAAATCACATGCTTCATTTGTTACGAGTTGGTGATTTCCACTCCCATTTTATCATTTATATTCTTTGGGGAGTTAACTTTTATGGAGGTTGTGAGCTTTGTGCCTCGAATTGGCACCGTGTTGTAGCATTTACATTAAGTTTGAAGTTGGGATTCGCTTATAGTTTGGATTGAAGTTACTAGCTTGGCTTATTACTCCTCATATCCAAATTCACTTTTGCCTCTTCTTACCCGTAGCCTCACATATCCATATTTACCTCGGCATGTGTCATGGTCATTTGATTGGTTGGAATGCATATGTACGGTTGTAGAGATCATTTTCATATTAGACTGCATGCATGTTCTTATAGGTCGTAGTTAGGTGAGTGTCATTACAAAATTTACTTCTTTCTATCTTTTACATATACTCACCCTTATTCATTGTGTGATTTGAGTGACCCGTGAGAGTCCATAATGATAAGTCTCTATAGTTGACGGTTCAGCAGTTTTTAACGACTTTATAACTCGTTTGCATGATTCACATTGCTAATTGATTGTTGGTTATTGCATTAAATTGGTTTAGGCTTTACATGTTGCATTTCGCTCTGAGATTGAACTCGTTCCATTAGGTTTTAGGATCGAGTCTAGTTCTTGCTTGGGGACAAGAAAGGGTTTGGTTTGGGGAAGTTTCATGCGTGTCATTTATATGATGTTTTACACCCTATTTTACACACATTTCAGAGCTCAATTGAGTAGTTTATGCTACTATTTCCCTTGTTTCGTGTATTTCTTCATTTTCTTGTGATTTTGTAGGAATGTGAAGATTTCAGTGGAAAATAAGCCGAATCCGTCCCTAAGTACTTAGCATTGCATTTGACATGGAGTATTGACTCGAGGAATGAGCTTGGTGCGCGTTTCAAGGCCTAAAGATAGCAAAAGCAAGGGTGCGTACGAGTTTAACAAGCGAAGAAGCATTTCACGATATTGCAGCCTCGTTCAGATGGCTATATCTCGAGTTCTAGAGCAGATAATCGAGTGATTCCAATTGGAGGTGAAAGCTTATCCTCTTAGCTTTCCAACGCCGCGTAGAACGCCTGATGTGACCAAGTAACGAAGAAATGGCAGCTATTTTAAGATCGGTGCGCGCTGCAGAATCGTCGAATGCAGTGCATGAAAGACCTTTGGTCGATCGACTGGCCTCAGTGGTCGATCGACCACTACGCGAGCTGATGGGCAAATTAAAAGATCGTGAATTAGAAAGCCCAATGTATTCTTAGGTTTAGGAATAAGAGTGCGTGATATTCCTATATAACTAACCTATATTTTCCGAATAATCATCAGTTTTTAGGAGAGACATTAGGTCTCGAGTTTAGCATAGTTTACATTCAAATACTTTACTTTCTCAATAAAGTTCGCTATTTTGCATCTGGATTTCCTTTCGGCCTTCAGTTTCGGTATTTCTCAATCATAATTTCAGTCTTTAAGTTTATTATCTTCGTAGTTAGAATTGCTAGATTAGTTCCCTAAAGCCGTAATTTTATTTATTGCGAATTTACTGTTAAATCGTTTTAATCATGCTTTCGTTTACTGTTTTAATTGCTTTCGTAGTTGTAGTTAAAATTAATATGCGTAGCTAGAAACCCCGTGCTAAGGTGTGAGGGGATCTGCAGCGAAGACGACGTAGATTAGTAAACCTGATGTCGGCCTTTGGTCGATCGACTGGACCTGTTGGTCGATCGACTGGCTTAGTTGGTCGATCGACTGACGCGCGATAGATTATCACCGTTTCAATGTTTTAATTGCAATATTAACGACGAGACCGAGAGGAGACTTGTTAATTACTTAGGAATTGACCGACCCGGAAGATCGAGAGATAGGGAAGGGAAATAGACTACATTGAAACGACTAAATTTTACTAAGATCGAAAGATAGGTAAAGTTTAGGCATTATGAATCAATTTTCAGGGCGAGAGCTAGTATTAGTGAGACCTAGGGACCAGTAGCATAGGCTGAGAGGCGCTACTAGTTAAGAATGGACCGAGAGGACTTCTTATTTTCCCACTTATCGTGATTATTCAGACTTACTTAGGAACCCATCGTCGTAGCTGCAGTGAACCGACCGTCTTAGCATTCTTTTTATTACTGTTTACATTTCTTTTTATTACTTGCCTTTTATTTATGCATTTAGACTTAGAAATAATCCAAATCAAAACCCCCCAGAAAATTCATAGACTGAAATAAGACAATTAGAACTCCCTACCTCCCCGTGGTTCGACCCTGCTTACCGCTAACTTCTGTTAGTAGTAATTAGGTTTATAAATTTATTTTTGATACTCACATCGACAGGTATCACCTTCCCTGGAGAAATCCTCTATCCACCTCCTTCGTGATTGTAGTATCGCTACTTCTGTCTGGGCCCAGTTTAATGTTGACCAGTCCTTCTTTTCCCTTGACCTCCAACCTTGGATCCATGAGAATTGCACCTCTCGTAACTTGTCCTGGGCTACTCTCTTTCCCTTTGTCTTGTGGCGCCTTTGGACTCAGAGATGTGACTTAGCTTTCAATGCCACTAACCCCAGACCGCCCCCCTTGTTTTGTGGTACCATGGCCAATCTCGTCTCATCCTCCGCCTTTGCCTTGTCCTCTAGCCTACCACCCTCCTTACCCGGTCCTACCTCTGCCTCTTACTACCCTTGTAGTTGGGCCCTTCCCCCGCTTTGTTGGTTCAAAATCAACGTTGATGCGGCCTTCTCTCCTCCCCCTCTTCCTTAGCTTGTATTGGGTGTGTGGTCAGGAATGACATGGGCTCGTGGGTGCGGGGTTGGTCTAGACGGCTTCTTGCTCCTAACCCCTTCGTTGGCGAGATCTTAGGCATTAGAGAGGGTCTGAGGGCCGGTCTTGCGTCCATGTATCGCTTTATTATTGCCTTTGATTGCCTTAATGCGGTCACTACTATTTTGAGCAAGGCTCCGCCTTGTGGTCAATTTGCTAATGTTATCCTTGAGTGTAGGGATCTCTTGGAAAGCTCTCCCCGGTTGAAGATCGTCTTTGAGAAAAGATCTGCCAATGGAGTTGCGGATGCTCTCGCCAAGGCCGATTTAGTTGATAGTAGTTCTAGTAATGGATGTATTAATTGGGACCTTGCACCACCTTTTGTTCTTCGATTATGTACTAATGACTTTGTAGCGGCCATCGAGCCGCTTCCCCCGGACCCGCCCCCTTGATGTACCAGTACTTTCTTTTTTCTTAATTTATGCACTTCTTTTCTCCAAAAAAAAAAGAAATGAATATTTATCCGAGTGACATAAAGACTATCCTTATAGCCTTGAACATTCTCGTACAAAATATACAAGTAATAAACAACTTTAGACTAGATCATACGCCAACAAAAATGGCAGCACATGTTTGGAGTAAAATCATGAAAAGCAAATGATTGAGTTTCTATGTAATGATACGTCTAATGACCCCTACAAAATCATTCAATCTCCATAATCGAGTCATTCTTTAATTTGTCGGAATCTTAATTAAATTTGTTTTAGATTGAATTTTAGTTGTTTTAAAGAAGCTCAACATCGTACAATTATATGTGTGGGCATGATCCATATGTGTTGCGTTTATGTCATCTCAAATCATTTCATCTTCAAAAGAAAAAAATCAACAATAATACAAAGTCCAAAATTATCAAAATCTCTTTATTTCTACAATTTTCATACAAGTTGACCTGCCGTCTAATGGATTTAATATGGGTTATGTAAATTTTGTGTGCTGTGACTGTATAATTCTTGGGTAATCCATTAATGCAAATTATTTGTTTATCTCTAATTAAAACAAAACTAAAAAAAAAGACAAATAAACCTTTAAGAAATTCCTTTTATCCAAAAAAAAAAAAAAAAAACCTTTAAGAAATGAATTTTATGAAATATCAACTAAACAATTTGCATTTGATTTAAAAACAAAATCAGTAGAAGAGCATGCATGACATTATAAGAGGCCATTTTGGGGTCGTTTGGTTCCTAAGAGTAACTGCAATTTCTGGGTATTTCACATTAATTGGTAGTAAGTTATTTGGTTGGAATGCGGGAAGTAAATTTCACAGGAACTCCCACATAACTAGGGGTAGATCTAGCAAAACTGAGGCCGACCCAAATAACCCGACCCGCACCCAAATTTAGAACTCAAATCTAATCCAAAATCCGAATTGAACAGAACTTATTCAATACAACCTGAATGTTTATTAACGAAAATTGGGTGTTCTCTAAATAAATTGTACCCTCGCCCCCCCCCCCCCGAATAGACCCGATCCCAAAATGACATGATCCACCCCGACCCAAATTCTTGTAAACCCGAACAGCCCAAACCCTACTCGATTGACTAGTTTGTTAGGTCTACCTAGAAGGGGGACTAAGTAAGCAACTTCCTTCATTATGGAAAAATTGGAATTTCTAAGGAGTCTAATTCTTGGGATTTGGGGGCAAACAAACAACTCACTAATTTTGCAAATCCCATCTTACAATTGTTGCGTTTTAGAAGAGGTAACCAAGGATTTATCGAACTTTTTCTCGATTTTTTTCTTCTTTTTGTCTATTTAATGAGTTTTAATTTAGCTTATTTAACTTATCAATATAATAGTCTCTATGTACTCTAGCCGTATTCAAGTAGTAAATTCCAAAATAAAAATAAAGACAATTTAGTTTTATCATTTAGAGATTATAATAAATCTTTTCTTTTATCATTTTTTAATATTCATATTTGTCATTTCACAAAAAAAACTAAACAACCTATAAGTCTAAAGAAGTCTCTAAATAAATATGCTAGTTAAAGACGTCAATGTTACGGGTCAATTTCTATTGACCTAGTTTTCTTTTCCTATATATAAAAAAAAAGAGGTGTCATTTAAAATCTGCCATTACAATTTTGTTATGCCTATATAAATAATGTAAAAAATAATTATTATTAGAGGACTATGAGAAAATAATAATTGTGATTACTTGTTATTATAGTTTCCCACCTTGAGTAGAAAACCCGACTTTGTAATAACTATCGCTGGGCGACGCTGGCACAGTTGGATTGCATACTATCAGGTGATACCAGAAACACTGGCATCATTGCATCAACATACATTCAGGTGCAACTTCATTCTTGGATGACCGGAAAGGATATTAAAACTTATTTTGAATTGACATTCAATGTGATCATGTTAATGATTTTCCTGACGTTTTTTAATTGACATTCAATGTGATTTGTCGATTCTGAAATTCTTTTTAATCAAAGGATTTCACGAGATATCAAGATCAACGTTAACTGTAATATCATGCTCTTGTAACCTTAGTTGGAATGAAATATATATATATGTTACAAACATTCCAGAGTACTACGGAGTATATAATATTCACCAAAATAAACTAAGTCATTTAGCAATTGATATGTTGGGATACATATGCTAACACATTTTAAGGATATGAAAACTTATTTTACTTGAATATTTTAGCTCGTCTATGTGAGTCGGATAATAGGGTTTAATAGTTTTGGTGCATATTCCTATCCAGCTACGTATATTTACCTTTTTGAAATTTATTTCGTGTGAAATGAAATTGCGCCAACTTGTCTAATTCATACATTTAGCATTTAGGATATACTTTTGTATGGCATTTCTTTGAATTATTATTAAGATAACATTTATCAACCAAATTATGAGACACTTACGTTATTCCCGTTATTATTACGGTTACTTTCATTACTCCCGTTGTTACTGTTGTATGTTAGTTTCACTATTTCCGGATTTCTCGTTGTTACTACATTACTTTCACTACTCTTGATGTTACTTTTACTGCTCCCATTCAAGCTAAATTATGTGTTTTCAAGCTAAATTATGTGTTTTCAAGCCAAAGTACAAAGTACAAATTTTAGGTATAAATTATGTTAAAAAATGCGCCGTTTGACTTCATGGCTTTTATGATATGTCAAACACAAGACGAGGAATTAAATTTTTATCATGTGGCAAAATTTCTTTTTTATATTTGTACGATATAGAAATTTTAAGAAATAAACTAGATATCAATAGGGTGGAGCCAGTTTCTATATTCTAACAACTTTTAATCTATAAACATAGAACATTTATATGTTTTCAAGCTAAATTATCACTCTATATTTTACGGAAATTTGAGTAATATATATATATATATATATATATATATATATATATATATATATATATATATATATATATATATATATATATATATATATATCCATGTTACATGTTGGAGAAAAACAACTAAACAACCATTTTGATGAATGTGTTCCATATTTAAAGAAAAAAAAAAGGAAATCTAAGTAGCACTATTGTTTTGTAAAGGAAAATGGGTTACTTCAACAATAATTGCTTTTAAAATGAAATCTTGATTATTTTGTTTGCAAACTGATTTAGTCAAGGAGTGAATCTATCTAGGCTCATTCATGAATTTGACAACTCTAAAGTTAAATAAAAATGTTATCTAATCTACTCCCCGTCCCAGTCAATAATTTACATTTACTTTATTTTCCCTCACAAAATAAAGTAATTATAAATTATGCACCGGAACAAAGGGAATACATTGGTTTCTAAACTTAAAATATTGATTCATTTGATGATGAGAAGTTGAAAGGTTTTAGAAGATTTTGGTTTTCATACTACACATAACACATACACTCCAAAATTAGAACAAATACATATACTAGAGATTTTTTTTTTTTTTGATAACGAGGAACATCTCTCATTAGCAGCCTACGGCAATACATTTTTGAGAGACCAAAGCCCGAGAGATACGCTACATCACGGTAAGCCGACACTCTCTTTTAACAAACCTCGAAGGTCTCTCTCTTTTAACAAACCTCGAAAATCTCTGTTCAAATAACCGCATACTGCTCATGCAGAGAGTCAAACTCGGGACCTCGCAATTCATGTCATTACATGCTTTGAGGTTGACCCGCGCTCCACTGCACCCGCATACTGCATTCACATACTAGAGATTTTCTTCACAAATATAACCTAGCCCAATATGTAAGAGTGGTAATATATACTCGGTACTTAATTAGTTTCATTAATAGATGACAAATATATGTTCTACTTACTAATTTTTATATAAACTATATATTAGTATTAGTATAATAATATATATGAAAGACAACTATAGAATCACATGCAATATAAACAAGTTGATGATCGACAGTGTTTTAAATGATATGAGAGATGGATCGATGAGAGACAGATTTTCTTATGGTGGGGCAACCCGAATATTTCATGGGTCATCCATTTAATCCTATGGACATTGTGGAGGTCTTAATTTACTAAGAGCGATGCCTTCAACACTACAAGCTCTTTGCTAACATATTCTTCACTACCTATATGCCTATTTAATAATCTAGCTAGGGTTTCATAAACGTTAAATCTATTTCACTCTTTTCTGACATTCTTTTCCTAGGAGACTTATTAGATCATTGCCATGTTGACAAGAACAATAATATTGAGGTTATTTTCATATATATATATATATATATATATGGTCTCTATCATTATATCGAGCAGGCTTTCAAAAGCAGAGTTTTACATAACTGCACAAAAACATATATGAGACGATTTTAAAAATATATCTTTCAATAAATTTCCATGTTAATATTTGACACCGACACACCGTCTCATGCACAACTTACTGATCAAAGTATATTATATATATAGAAGTGTATGTAGGAAGAAGAAATATACCTTATCGATGTAAACTCGAAGAAGAAGAGCCCTCATGAGAATCATTATTGTTCTTCATAACAAGATGGTTCTTCCTCTTCTTCTTTTTCTTCTTATAAGGAATCCCTCTAGCTCGAGCTTGAGCATCCTTAACTTCCCTAAGGTAAACCCTTATGGCACCATTTCCAAAGGGGTTTGTCTCAGGGGACCCACCATTTTCCTCATACGCCGCCCTAAGCCGTCCGATCAAGGCATCAAGGCTCCCCCACGCCTGCCGGAGCGGACAGCTACATGGGCCAGGTGGGTCAGGCTGCCCAAAGAAGGCACACCCATTCAAATGAACCTTAGTTTTTCCAAATTGATCAAGGTACCTTAAAAACTCAAGCACGTGATGGCACGTGCACTGGGTTATACCCACGGGTGGTCTCATGTTTCTTAGGTATTGTCCAAAAGTGTTCCAGTCCCGCCTTTTTTGGGACTCGTACCGGCTTAGGGTGGCAGGCTGGGCCGTCTGGGATGAGCCTGCCACCCTAGGTGGTTCACCCGGGAAGCCGGTGGTTGTTGACATGGCGGCTTGATTGTATTATTGTATGTATAGCTAAAGATACTAGGGATTCTTTTCCTTTGTTCCTTTATTTTTAAGGAAAAAAAGGGAGACAAGAAATGGTGAATGAGGGTAATGAAGTGGGGGAAGAAGATGATGGAGGAGGTCACATCCTTAGATTTGATATAGGCTAAGAGACAATATTTTGCATGGGGCCCTATTTGAATAAGAGGGTCGTGCTTTTTATTTGGTTCGTTCCTTTCTTTTACCCTCATCCTTTGTCCTTAAGGTTTACACCTTTAGCAATATATGATTCCTTTAAATAATAATTCAAAGTTAGTCTTCACTCTCTTCGTTCCAATTATTTATTTATCTTTAATTAAACTACAGTTTATAAGAAATAAAAAATGTAAACAAATAAATGAGACGGAAGAAGTAATTGATTTAGGTACGATTATTAATATTGACAAAGTTTTTCTTATTGTATTGTTGTAATTTTGGGATTTTGTTTAAAAACAATATCTTGTGAGAAGGCAAAATAATAATAATAATAATAACATTGCTCTAACTTAATTTCTCTAAAGTAGAATTATTATTTATTTTTGTACAACTGAAACGAAGCAGTACATGTATGTACTCCCCCCAATTCACAATAAACCTCCCTATTTCTTTTTTCGGTTATTCACAATAACCTCTTTATTTCCTTGTTTGGTAAGTGTTTGTGTGGTCCAAATTTAATTATATGGTGGGGTAGTGTATTTGTGTGGTCCAAATTTAATTATATGGTGGGGTAGTGTGTTTCCTTAATTTTTGTGCCAAAATAAAATGAGAGGTTTAATGTGAATTGGATGGAGTATATTGTATGACCTTCTACATTTATAATTTGGGATACAGAGTACTTCCTCTGTCTCGGTCAATTATTGTTCTTTTATTTTGGTACAAAGACCAACGAAAAAGGAGAGGTCAATTACTAAGTGACAAGTGGAAGAGTGTGAATGATCATATTGTTCATATTGTTCATTCTTAAAATAAAAAGGACAACAATTGATTGAGATATCCTAAAATGGAAAAAGACAACAAATGACCGGGACAGAGGGAGTATATTTTAAAGTTTTTTTTGATGTTGACGAGGAATATCTTCTACCGACAGCTGGGGCAATCTTATTTGGGGCACTGAAGGGAATTTAATTTGTCGACTCCTTTTAAGTTTGGTTCGAACTCCTGACCATTTGTTTAAGAGATGAGAGACCTTACCACTCACACCAATCACCTTTAGTAGAGTATATTTTAAAATTGAGGTGACCATGTTAAACATTAAAATCTTTTTATCTCTCTCAAAAATATTACTTCATTTAAAACTCCATTTGGCAAAACATTTTAGGTACCTTATTCATTCTTGGTAATATTACCTTTTTACCCTTTTAATTTATAATATATTAAATAATTATTATATTCTTTTACGTTATTTTACCAAAATAAGCTAACTTTTCAGTTAGTTTGTCAAACAATTTTTTATATAATCAGTCAACTTATTAGCTTTTAATTTTCAGTTACCTTATCAATTATCTTTTCAGGTTTTAATTAGTTTTTTAGTTTTTAGGTAATTTTTCAGGTTTCAGCTATTTTTTTTATTTCGTTTTATTAAACAGAACCAAAATAAACAAGCAAGCAGTTCGTCGTGCTTCAGGCCATTGCTTTTGGTCTGAAATAAGACGGACAACATGTTATCGTTTGACAGTAAAATGTTTGTATTTTTCTGATAACATGTTACCATTATTTTTCCCATTATTTTCAGGGTAAAAAGTGACACCTCTAATAATAACATTTTGTAGATTTACTGCTTACATTTTATTAAAAAATGACAACATTTTATCGGTCTTATTTCAAACGAGAAAAATGCTCGTCTGAAATAAGATTTTGCGACAAGTAATATAAGTGAGATACTCTTAATAATGCTTAAAAAACATGGAAAGGAGAAATAATGCTACTCGTATCCAATCAATTAGCACTAACTATTGAGCGGCTAGTTATATATTGGCATCCAATGGGAGATTTTATCCATTATTTTATATGTAATGGTAAGGTTTATGGACTTTGTGTCCTTTTTTACCTAGTTGTATCATAATTGCATCCTATGTTTCTTCAAATAGTTCTTGTGGTGGTGCCTGTTTAATTATGACAAGGTTTACATAAATAAATAACTGTTTTATATCGATTTGGATTTTCTTAATGATCTTTGAGATGCTTGAATATAAGAGGTTTGGGTTGCATGACTGAAGTGTACACATCATCATCCAAAATATGGAGTGGACAATGACTTAATAGTTAATACTGCTTCTATGTTTTTTTGAAGTGAAAATTGTTACTTACCACCTAATATTTAGTGTATTTTACAAATTACTATCTTGTATTTCGTTTATTACAAATAACCACCAACATTACACTTGATATATCCGAATTCCCACCGTATTTCATTATCAATAATCATTTAGCATAATTCCCGACTTATTAAGTGAATAAACTATTTTTTTTTGTTCAAATTAAGTGAATAAACTATGAAATGACCATAACGCCCTTACCTTTTATCCACTCCAAATGCTCGTTACCATCGAATTAAAAGACAAACAAACTCAAACACAAAATTACAATCACAATCAAATTATCTTTGAAAAATCAAAATCAACAATCAAAATTATATATAAGGGCCTTCATCTATCAAGAGAATCAACAATCAATCGTACATCATTCCTCCCACCATCTCCTCGCCATCACCACCGTCTTCACTTACAACTTTTTCACCATCGCCACCTTACTCTACCGCCCTCCGCACCGCGAACCTATGCCTACTGTCTTATTGCACAACCAGATTTGCCACCTTCCTTACCACTAGTCGATTTCCAACTTGTCGCCACCATTGCCCCGATCCCACGAAATCCCCTCTCCCATCCATGAAATCCCAAGATCTAGGGTTTTTATGGGTGGTGAAGACGGTTTCATTGGTCGGCCTAGGGTTTTCAGGGGGTTTAGTAGAGGTTTTGAAGATAAGGGTGGGGTTTTTGATATGGTGGTGGAGTTTCGACTAATGGAGTTGGGTGGTTGTCTGACAAGAGATTAGAGTTTGTGCTGTTGTTGGTCGATAGTCTGGTAAGGATTGACGCGGCGGTGGCAAGCGATGCTTTGAGTTTCTTCTTCTTGTTGTTGTTGGTGGTGGTCGGACATAACAATCTGGCAATTTGATGATGATGATGATGATGATGATGATGATAAATGAATCACTTGGGAGTTGGGGGCGTTGGTGATGAATGTCGAATGATGTTATTTACTCTTTTTTTGTTTTAGGTGTCAGTATGTGTTTGAGTGAATTAAAATAAGGGTATTTTGATCTTTCTACAGTATATTAAGTTAACTAGTTGGGTAATGAATAAGATAATGATCGAGAATGAAATACGGTGGGAATTCGGATATATCAAGTGTAATGTTGGTGGTTATTTGTAATAAACGAAATACAAGGTGGTATTTTGTAAAATATGCTAAATACTAGGTGGTAAGTAACAATTTTCACTTTTTTTATATAGACATTTAACACAAATTCTTGTTTAAATCGGAAGTATCCGTCTTAAATTTTAAAACGGGTCAAATATGTATTTCCTTCCATTTCATTCAATTCTATACATTTACTTTATACACGTATACCAATACTCGTTTTATTTTCTTCATATCTTTAGTTACATATTAATAAAAATTATAAAAATTTGATATTCATAATGTACTCGTTAAGACAATTTAAATAATATCTCACATGACTATCTTTTATGCTATATATTAGAAGTTGTATAGAAGATTCTGCCCTCTTATGAATAGTGCCTAAAAAGCAAATGTATAGAATTGAATGAAATGGAGGAATATTAAATAGTATAACAAAGTGCGTATAAAATGTCAATTTTTTTTTCAATATTATCACCATGTTCTAGTATTTTTTTTTCTTGGTCGAAACGAACAAACTAATATTAAAATGAAACAAGGTTCAGTTACATCACGGAGGCGGATCAGGATTAATGACCGTACAAGCCGAGATAAAATTTAGAGTGCATAAATCTATTACAAAAGATGGGGCATAATCCCAAATAAAACTACCATTACAAGGACTAGTGTCTTTGGTGGAGAAGGAAGCAATAGCATCCGCAACCTTGTTAGCAGTTCTCTTCTCAAACACAATCTTCAAATGGGGTGAGTCCCTTAAATGTACCCTACACTCAAGAAAAATATTAGCAAAGGGACCACATGGGAGGTCCGTCCTTAACATAGCATTGGCTGAATTAAAACAATCCGAGGCAATCATAAATTTCTCCATGGACTGAGTAGCAAAACGCAAACTTTCCCTAATCGCAAGCACCTCACACATGAAGGGGTTAGGAGCAACCAAATGAGTAGACTAACCCCGAACCCAAGAACCCACACTATACCTAACGACGCACCCAATACTAGCTAAGGAGGAGGAGGAGAAAAAAACCGCATCAACATTAATTTTAAACCAATCTAGCGGAGGAGGGGCCCAACTACATGAAAAGCAAGAGGCAGAGGAGTGATAACCAGGAGACGTGGGTGTGGAAAAGGAGTAGTGGATGGCAGCCACCCAAGAGGAAGGTTTGGAGGAGATGTTAGCGCAGAAGCAGGGAGTAGGAAGGGGCTGGCTGGGCGAGAACAAAGGCTCGCACCGTCTTGCCCAAAGTCGCCAAAGAATAAAAGTAAAAGGCTGGTCTAGGAGGTGTCCAAAGAGGAACATTTTTCATAGAGTTAAGGTTGGAGGTCAAGAGAGAAGAAAGTGGGTTTGACCTTAAAGTGAGTCCAAATCTCGCCGACAAGGCTATAATCGCGAAGGATGTGAAGGGAAGACTCGGAGAGAGAAGGGCTGGTACATATAGTACAACCAGAGGAGGCCAAGATAGTTCGCTTATGAAGAGTGGAATTATGAGGGAGCATATCCCACCAAGATAACCAAAGAAAGAGTTTAATCTTTAGTAGAGTAGGCAAGTCCCATAACCAAAGGAGGTCAACAGTACAAGATGGAGGTCGAGAGGATTGATCAAAAAAGGACTCATAACACGCACCCACTGAAAATTTGTTTTTAAGAGCGAGAGAGGTGGTAAGGATGTTAGGTCTAGTCGAAGAAGGGAGAGGCAAGGCGAGAATGACACTTGTGATGGAGTCAGGGAGGATGGAATAAAGAGAGTCGATGGTCCACTGGCCATTATAGATAATGGAGCAAGTTTTGCTCCAAAGGGGTTTGAGTTAAGAGGTCCAAACACAATGTTTCTTAACGGCCCTAAGCCAGACAAAGGATCATTCCATAGACTAATGGCTGACCCATCCCTGATGGACCATATAAGATGGTCCCTAAAGATGGGCCACCCCAAACCAAAACTTTTCCAAATATGAGAACCTACTCTAAAGGGGATGGGAGAGGGAGTCAAGTATTTGTTTTTAATGGCAAGGGAGGAGATGAAGGTTTTTGAAAAGAAGTTTCCAGCTAAGCTTAGCTGAGAGAGTGACATTAAGATGACGGGAGGATTTGATTCCTAGGCCTCGAAGGGCCATAGGCTAAGTGACCAAATCCCAATGAGAAAAATAAAGTTTGTTGGAAGATTGGCTGCAGCAGAGGAAAGATTGAGTGACTTTGTCAATATCACGTAAGATGGAAGTCGGTAGGCGAATGCATTGCATAGAGTGAGAAGGCATGTCATTTAGAGTGGATTTGATTAGTCAAAGTCTACTTGCTCTAAAGAGGAACCTGGTTTTCCAGTTGGCGAACTTGGATTTGAGGCTATCGATGATATGCTGGAGGTCACCTCTTTTAGGCTTCTTGCACGTGAGAGGGAAATCCAGGTAAATACCAAGGTTTTTAGTAGTTTTAATACAAAGGGAGAGCTCAAATATGTTAATATCTTCAACTGGAGTATGTTTAGAGAAAACAATTTTGCTTTTAAGACGGTTTATTTTCTAGCCCGAAGCCGAGCAAAAAGAGAGAAGGGTGTTTTGGAGTGCACAAAGGTTTTTCTCGGAGGATAGACCAAAGAGAAGTATGTCATCCGCAAAAACAAGATGGGAGAAGACCGCTCCACCCTTTCCAAGAGGGAAGTGGGACCAATCCAGACGGTGCAAGACTTGTGAATAAGGGTCACGAGAGTCTCCATGTGGATGATAAAGAGGTAAGTGGGAGTGGGTCACCTTGCCTGATCCCCCTCGACGGGTAAAAGCTGGGTGAGGTCGAGCCATTGAAAATAAAATGGGTGGAGGATGTAGATATGCAGCTCATAATGAGAGAGATAGTCTAAGGGTCAATGCGAGCCTGAATAAGGCAAGCATGAATGAAATCCCATTCAAGGCGGTCAAAGACTTTCTCAAGATCGAGTTTGATGGAAAACCAACCAATTTTGCTCTTAGAAGAATGCATGGAATGAAGGATCTCAGTGGCAACGACATAGTTGGACTCCGTACCTCTTCCAGGAATGGAGCTCCCCTGGTTAGGGGACATGATGTTGCACATGAAGGGTTTTAGGCGATTGACAATTATTTCCATGACCATTTTATAACTAGTGTTTCAAAGGCTTATTGGCCTAAAGTTTGCAATGGTTTGAGGGGAGGGAATCTTTGGGATGGGGGAGATAGAGGTTTGGTTGATACTAGCAGGAACACATTTAGAGGCAAAGAAATAATGGATGAAGGGGACAATATCATGCTTGACAATGTCCCAACATTTCTTGAAAAAGCCAGCATGGTAGCCATCAGGGCTAGAGACCTTGTTCAAGCCAAGGGAGAAGAGACTCACACGAATTTCCTCCTCAGAGGGGATGGAGAAAGAGTTTATGTGAGGAAGGGCCTCCGTGGAGTAGAGTTTTTTAAAGAGTTTTTTGATATAGGTCATAAGATCATTGTGCCCAGAGACAACATTCCCAACATCATCAACAAGGGATAAGATGCGGTTGAAACTGCGTATAATATTTACAGACTTATTGAAAGAAGGAGGTGTTACGGTCACCATCAGTCAACCAATTAATACGAGCTTTATCTTTTCAATAGGAGTGCTCAAGGTCGAGAACGCGATTAAGATCCTCATGAAGGGAGTCATTCATATTAAGAAGAAAATCATAACTATGATGGACGCGCAGGTCACGTTGGATACCTAGAAGTCTGGTATTTAAGGAATTCTTTGTTCTACGCGAGTTCTCGAAGGTGTCATGGGCCCATCTCGTAAGGGTGCTATTAAGAAGGGAGAGTTTGGAAGAACGCAGCCGAAAGAGCTGCACCACGTTAGGGAGACAAGGGGAAGGAAGAACGGATAAAAAAACCACAAAGACTCAAACTTAAACCTCTTAGGAGCATAAATGACGTGAACGGAAGTTCTAAGCATAATGGGAGAGTGGTCCGAGGAAAGACGAGTGAGATGGTAATCATGGGAGTTTTGGTATTGGTCAAGCCAGGAATGCTTAACCCACACCTTGTCAATATGCTCAAAAATAGGGTTGATGCATATGCGATTAGTCCATGTAAATTTAGGCTCAGAAAACCCTATGTCAGTCAGATTACAAGTATTCATAGTGGACTTAAATAAATTGACTCTACTGTGTTTGATACCATTGCCACCCAACTTTTCCGACGCACAAGTAAGCTCATTGAAGTCACCAATACAAACCAGGGAGTACTCAGGTTATGCGAAAGGGTCAAAATATCATTCCACAACAGTCTGCACCTTCTAAACTTGAGACTCGCATAAATAGTTGAAAGTAAAAAGACAAAGTTATTAGAGATTACCTGAACCACTATATTCATAATTTGAGTGATTTTATTGATAAAAGTCACTGCAACACCCCTCGCATTCCAAAGAATGATGATGCTCTCGGCAAAACCAACCAGGTCAAGGACCTCAAAGGAGTCAAAGGGAAGCTTATGCACAATGGTCAAGGAGTTAGGAGAAGAGACTCTAGTTTTAGAAAGGATGACCACATCCAGCCTGTGAGCATTGATCAAGTAGAAGATATGAGTAGAAAAGGATGGCCTAGCGATGCCCCAACGGTTATTATAAAACAAACCGTAGTTATTAATAATAACAATGGTAATCATAAAACAAACCGTTGTTATTACCTTTTCTCCAATAAACTATTAAGCGCGTGCATTACTATCAACAATGAGTTGATCAGATAAAACTGTTGTTATTACCTTCCCATTCACTCTTTTAATTCACAACGGATGTCCTTTAACAACAACGGGTATAACCCGATGTTATAATACTTACATAAACGGTTTTATGTCATGAAACCATTGTTATTACTTTCCCACCAAAGTATTATTCAATACAGGGACTTATTTTCACAACGGATAATTTATAACGACAATGGTTATAAACCGTTGTTATAACCTTTGGCAATAGTTATTTTAAAAAAACGAAACCGTTGTTAAACGTTTTAACAACGGCCCGAACGACAACTGTGGACATGGGCCACCCGCGGTACGCGTGAAAGGGCTTGAATAAACCTGCATTTGTGGAGTCGCCACCAATATTTATGAGAAATTAGAACCGTTCGAATACCTCGTGTCATGTCAAGACACAAAGTAATGACATAGAAACTAAGAACTCGTTACCCTTAGCATTCTATGTCTAGAATGACTCTCGTAGATGCCAATGGACACGGATGCCCAGAGATAACTAGAGTAAGGGGTGAGGGTACGTATTAGGAAGCTCTTTAATCGAACACCTAATCCCGCCCGCCCCGATAGCGGCATCTACTAATGATTAGGGAAATCGTTCATATTTGATAAGTTGTCGATGTAATGCATGCAATGCAACAAACACAGATTAATCCTAGCATGTAAATTTAACTATGTTGGTGAACACGTAATTTTAGCAAACAATATGGTCGAAGTTGTACGTTAGATTAGATTACATGTGAAAGACAAGTAAATAAATCACACAAGGTAATAACAAATAAGATAATTAAATTACAATAATTATAAGGATTACAAGGTTTAATTGATTTACGTCAAAAGCACATTCAAAACGGAATTTTGGAAAAGAAAATAAAAGAATTAGAATTAAAAGGTCAAAACTACGGCAGATTAGAGGCGAAAATACAATTAATAGTCGATTTAATACGTAATTAGAAGCTACGTCAAGGCGAGAAAGAAATTCAGGGACAGAAGCCAACCCAGAACAGGCGCAGCATCTGCTGCGTCACTTGGAAGAGGCGCAGCTTCTCCTGCGCCTGTTCTTGAGTTGGACTCTGTCTGTGAAGTCAGAATCGCGGATTGTTAATGTTCATTGGTAATTTTAATATCAGTTATTGATATTAGACTCAAGTAGAAGTGATTTAATAGATTACATGCATCTGAAACCATCATAAAACGAACATAAAGGTGAAAATTTACGGCGATTTAACATGATTAATATTAATACGATGTCGGAAACGGGTTAATATAAAAATTCGAAATTAATGGTGGAAATGAAAGATTACGAATTAATGACAAAAACAGAATTAAAACATGTATCAAAGACGAATTCAAGAGACTTGACATGAATGAACCGGGCCTCTTAAATCCGGGTTTGTATGAGTGACGATAACCCGCAAATATCGAGTTATAAGGGATTTATATCGAATTATGCGTTATAATTTGAAAAAGATTAATTAAAAACACGATTATATACTGAAAATCACAAAAGAAACGAAAGAAATAAGAGAAAGGGGAAAATTACAGAAGGCCGTGGAAGAAGAAGAAAGGCAGAAGCAGCGGCAGCCTCAGGAAGAGGTGCAACAGATGCTGCGATTCTTCGAAGAGGCGCAGCTGCTACTGCGTTTCTTCTCGACGCCAGACCTCCCCCGTTTTGTAAATACGGTTTTGAAAGGTGTTTTTTTTAAGACGGTTTTGAGCGTGCTTTTGATATAAACCTTAAATTCGTGGTACAAAATAAAAAGGTACAATAAAATAAATAGGAATTTACACCCTCAGACTTACATGTTTGACGAAACGAGATTGACTAAGTTATCTTTTAGTGACTGCTAGACTCGAATAATGCTTGGAAAGTGCTCTTGTTAAAGGATTTAGATTAATTGATTAGATTGATTGAGGTGGAGTTGGTCAAATTGGTCGGTCTATGCAACGTCACTGGGACTCAGAATGATCAAGCACATAGGTGTCGAAAGCGAAGAGCGTGGTCTAGAATCCAAAGAGAGAAGAGAAGGGCGGACACTCGCGTGCCAAATATAGAGACCGAAGGTCTCTATTTGTACTAAACACACGAAGGAGTTTAGGTTTGGCACGGATGCGGAAACAAATCTCGAAAAGATTCTGGAAAGCATGGAAAGAGGGTTGGGGAAGAGGCGCAACAACCACTTCGACCTTTGGAAGAGGCGCAACACCTGATGCGTCATCTCCCCAGAGGTTTCCTCCTCTGCAAGCAAGCTTTCCGCGTTTTATTATGGAATTTCGGTAGACGTATACTTCCTTATTCCACAAAACACAATATACGGAAGATATTTCCTTAGAAAATATTAATTTTAATAAGGAATTTATATCCAGAGAATTCTAGAACACTCCGGAATGTTCATACTCGGTATTTAAACGGTTTTTAGAAAATGAAGCGGTGTTTGACCCGGACTCCAAATGAACTCTAATTACTGTCAAAACGACCGTATCGGCGCATAGATGACGACTATGAGGTTGACTTGAGTATTTGAGCTATCACTTGTTGATGAACTTACGAACTGTCACAAATTATTCCGCGTACCAAACATGCGGCCCAATCATTACTGGGTGGTTGGCGGGAGGTGCAGAAACAAGGTATTTACAGAGCCCCCACTTTGACTGAGGCTTGGACAAGGCGAAAGTCAAAGTATAGCCATCAGATCAATCGAAGATTACAACCTGACGACTATGACGACGCGAGGCAGCTCAAGGGGTCTGAGCCAAGGACCTGTCGTCGGTAACATTTTAGAGTCTGTCGACTTCCGGGGAGGGTCGTTTAAAGTCCATTAGACTACGTAAGGAAGCTCGCCAGCCATAGGAAGAAATCATACCTGGGGAATCTGCTTATGTCGGTCCTCAAACAAACTATCATTGGGGAATGTTTCGACGATTAGGAACATCTTGATCGTCATGGAAGAAATCTTGAGTGGGCAATACTGCAAAAAACTGCTGCGGAGAACACATGTATATTGACGACTAGGAACATCTTGATCGTCAGGGGGGAAATCTTGAGGGAGCAATACTGCAAAATACTACTGCGCTGGATATAATGATTTAAGCAATACTGCAAAATACTGCTGGGGAACATGAAGACTTGGGGAGTACTGCAAAATACTATTGGGGAACATATCGATGACTCTGTCGGGGCCGCATCATAACTTTCGCTGGGGAGAATATATCGATGACTCTATCGGGGTCGAATCATACGTTGAGGAATAAAAACGTCGTGGTTGTCTATAGTCTGTTGAGGAGAAAATACCAATCTGGACGAAGAAAACATCCAAAAAAGAGAGCAATATGCTGGAGAAGAGACGCATAAAGCCCGAGCCCACAAATAACAAACTTATTACAAATTTTGGGGGAGCTTTGTTTAGGAAAAGGCGCAGCAGAAGCTGCGACCTTTGGAAGAGGTGCAGCTAGAGCTGCGTCCTTTCCCAAGCTCGTCCCTGTCTGGGTAAAAACGCGACTTAAGTCGTGTTATGTTTTTATTTCAAAACACAAACACTCCGTCTTTCTCACAAAAACCCGACCAAATTCCGCCAAAAAATTGCTCAAATATCACCATTAGCCATGACTAATCAAGGTATGTATCTTGTACTTGCTTTTATTTGCATTTGAGCTTGATTTTTGAGTCAAAAAATTAGGGTTTATATGCACTTCATGTCAAAAATTTGGGCTTTTATCCCAAACGAAATTGCCTCATGAAATTGACATTAGAAATGAGTAATTGGCCATGTTAGGAACACAACCATGTATTTCCTTTGAATTTTCATCGAGTATTAAGGATTTGAGGACGAAATGTGACGGTTTCTCTACTAAACCGTAAAACCCTTTGAAAATGGCCCTATATTAGCCCATTTTTGATGAAACTTGGTGTTCTGGAACCCTTGAGTAATGGATAAACTTGCTATCATGCTGGATTTTTGATTTGTGACAGCTTCTTTGGGACACTTTTTCATGGCATAATTGACATTGTAGTGAAATGCTGCTGAATTTTTGGATTAAACCCGTAACTAGGCTTGAATTTAGACTTGTCTTTACCCCTCCTACCACATGAGTGGTTGGACTTTGGAAAGCGTGGCCAAAGATGGCCAGAAATGCCGTTTTTATGCTTGAAATGCTCGAAAATGATTGAAAATACGCTTAACATTGCTTCATTTACTTTGATTGCATAGGATATTCCTTCTACATTGGGGACGGACTTCATGTAGACCGGCGTTGACGTTGAGCTTTCTACCGTTCAGGTGATGGAGGAGGACTTAGAGGAGGAGGAAGAGGCCCCACGGAGGGCCAACGTGGGACGAGGCAAGCACCAGCTCACATGAGCGCCTGAGTGGGCAGAGAAATGGGATGGTAGACATCTCATTTAGACGGCTGAGAGTCACTTGTCGTATAGGACGACAAGGAGTATGGTGAGCCTTCAATTCACCATTTCCTTTTATTTACATATTGAGCATTTCCTTGTCTGTTTATTCCATTCCTCATGATTTTCTTGTGCTTGTCTATGATTAAGAAAACTTTCTTTTGAATTGACGTAGGATGCTGGGAATATGAGGTCCTTCTCGGGTTACACGACGATGATGGATGCCTTTGGGAAGCTGACGGAGGAGGAGCAGACTATCATCGAGCATGGAGCCTTTGGTGCTTTGGTGAGAGGCTGAACAGAGATCAAGGAAATGAAGATTCGGGCCAACCTTTGTCTGATTCGAGCCTTTCATGATCGGTTATAGGACACGACCTCGACTTTCCATATGCCTTTTGGAAATATTGGGGTCACACTGGAGGACACGACATGATCTCGGGTCTGCCGTGTGGAGAGGAGCCGGTGGTGTGGCCATCGACGGCCATGAGAGTAGACTCGGTCGAGGCGAGGAGTCTGATCTGCTGGAACCTGGCTACGAGTGCGGCCCAGATTTTTGGTTTGGTGCCGAGTTCTTACGTGAGAGACTACTTCGGCGGTAGGGTTCCGGCGAGGGTGAGGATGAATGGGCGGATGGTGCCTCCACCTCCTTGTACTGCTGAGCAGAGGGCTGGTCTGTGGCTTTGGTGGTTCTTGTCTTCGATTTACCTCGGAGACAAGGAGGAGAGGCTGTCGACGAAGCTTCTTCCATTCCTTGCTGACTTGGGTAGCCTAGATCGTTGGGACTGGGTTACCCCTAGCTTTGCGGTCCTCACACGCTACATGAGGGCCATGGTTCGTCCGGAGCTGATGAAGAAGGGGACTTCTTCTGCCACTGTCGGCCCTGGACTTCTGTTGGAGGTATGAACCTTTCTTGCAAACATGAAAGATCATTTTGTCATTATTCTTTTATTTCTTTTAAAAATATGAAAGATCATGTAATCATTGTTGTTTTGCCTACAGGCGTGGGTGTACTCCTGCTTTCCTAGCCTCGCGCCCAAGAGGGCGGCGGACGTATCGAGGGAGTACCCCCATCGTGAGAGACTAGATCGTGTGTCGTCGGAAGAGCCAACGGTCTTCTTACGACGTCTGCCGGAGGGGCGTGAACGCCCAGAGCTTAGACAGCGTAAGTATCTCTGATTTTTACTTTGTCTTTCATTTATATCTCCTTCTCTTAGAGAAGATCACATGAATGATCCCCATTTCTTGATTTAGTGGGTGCCCCGGCCTTGGGAGGGCTACATTGGAGCTCCAGCCTTCGTGGCTGAGGTTCTCTGTCCTCTGAGCTCGAGTCGGTTGCTGTTGACGACGCCCATGGGGCCCGTGTGGTACTTGGGTGAGCTTTTGGCTCGGCAGTGCTCCCGCGACGCTTTCACGGTCCCATCGATCCTCCACGGACGATGTTTAGGGAGTTTGCGGAGGCTGAGAGGACGACGGACCTGGCCGGTGCGAGTGGTGACGCTCTCCTTCTTCCTAGCGAGGAGTACTCGGAGTTTGTTCATCAGAGGTTAGCGTACTGGCTGATCGTGGTAAGCATACTTACTCGTCATTTGTCCTTGATAAAACCGATAAATGATGAATGATTATCAAAATAATGAACGATTTGAGCTTTGCAGGAGATCGAGGTGGCGGGCTTCGAGCCCCCAGCGTTTCCAGAGACACTGGAGTATATCGACTCGACAGGCATGACGACGATCTCAGAGATCCGGGACTTGAGCGAGGCGGTGACCGATGATGGCTTGGACGAGTGGCAGCATATCGTGAGGAGGGTAATCTCCCAGCTTTGGCAGTCTTTAGTACCTTTTGATTTATGTGCTTTATTACATAGGAATGCATTTGCTTGAACCCTTTTTGAATGCAAGTGGCACCATCCAGTCACATGGCGTTGTGGAGGATGGCCAACCGGCTGCAAGCTACAACAATTGAGGCCCTTGCTGGTGGCTCTGGGAGGCAGGTATGAACCTTCCACCCGTTCTTACTTCTAGTCTTTACTATTTACAACTCCGTGAAGGGAAGTGAATTAAAATGTCGCTCCATTTCTATTTTGTGCAGAGGGAGCGTGGGTTGGAGCGTGAGCTAGCGTAGTCCCAAGAGGAGACGGCCCGCTTGCTGAGAGAGCTCGAGGTTAGAGATGCTGAGATCGCTGCTCTTGAGGTGACCGTAGCTGAGTTGAGGGGTCATCTGGACTAGTCAGCTTGGTGTTTGTTGTACATTTGTACCTTTTGGATGTTATTTTGGGCAGGAGGCCGTATTTTGATGTACATTTGCTTTTTTTTGTTTGTATATATGATGGCATGTGTGCCTTTGCTGCTGGGTGTTTGCTGTATCTGCAGGTTAGCTTAGAAAACAGGTTTGGGCATGTGACGGTTTATGCCGTCGTGCTGCCGAAATTTACGTAGAAAATCACATAGCAAAGCATATAATAAAAGACTTAAAATGAAAAGATGGCCTAAATAAGCGCGAAAAAAGAAAAAAAGTGCCCAAAAAATGACAAAATTAAAAAAATGAAAAAAAAGAGTGTCCGAAAATGGACAAAAATGACGCGACCAGACGGTAGAGAGGGCTACCCCCTAAAAAAGAAATTAAAATAAATGTCTAAGTGTACTATAAATATTTTAAAAGGAGGGAGTGAAATGATTCCTTGAAAAGAAAAAAGAAAATAAAAAATGGGTAAGTGTGCGTATATGGCGAAAATGGTGATTCTGCCTCGAAAAGGGAACCCGTAGCGATTAGGAAACATAAAATTTGGCAATTACACGGAATTACCGAATTAAATCCCCATAGGAATAGGAAATTTTAACTAAAACGAAATTAGGAAAGATCCACGGCCGTCAAACGAAGAAAAGGACCTGGGGAAGAGGCGCAGCAGGAGCTGCGATCCTTCGAAGAGGCGCAGCAACTGTTACATCATTTCCCCGGCTTGTCCATCTTCAGCTGAAATTAGGAAACAGCGAATAGTATAAATAGAGACCTCGGTTGAGCTTCTATTCTCATAATTCTTTCTTCCCCGACTTTGTCTATTACATAAAACCTCCTATATATCTTCTCAAAAATTCCAATAAGATGGATGCCTTTGAAAATCGCATTAAGGAGTGGACGGATGAATTTACAAATGTGGAGAAACACGACATGGATTCTTTCAATTTAGGATCGATCATAAGCTTGAAGTTAGTGAAGGTAGTAAGACCCTTTTTGGACGCTTGTCTTGAATATTGGGACCCAAATTTCCATGTATTTGCCTTCCCGGGAGGCGAAATTTGTCCTTTTCCTGAAGAAATTGCAGCGGTTGGAGGATGGGACGCGGAATGTGTTCCGGTTATACCCCTGGCACTCAAGGATACAAAAACAAATTCAGGGATTTGCTTGGATTGACTAAGGCTGAGGTAGACCGTCTTGTGACCTCAAAAGTTGTCCGCATGTTTGATTTTGTTGATCGATTTATAAATAGGGAGGATCCTAGTATTTCTTATGTGGCGAGGTGCCGGGCTTATGGATTTTGCCTTCTTTATTGTTATGTGTTTTGAGCGCATGTTGATAAAGAGATGAGGGGTGACCCTCGATTTCTAGGCATAGTGGATCAAATGGAGCTTCGCAGGAGCCCAGCATGCTTGATTTTAGGGGAGACCATTCTTGGATTGGACAATAGGAAGGCGAACCGCGAGCTTCCTTATCTTAGGAGTCCTATCATTTTACAGGTAAGAACCCGTCGTCTTGTCCTTATTTGGCCGCTTTATTATTTTCGTCCGTTTTTTTTTTGGCCGAATATAGGACTGACTCCCGTCTCCTTTTCTTTGCATATTTGGCTGATGGAAAGGCTGTGGTTGATCGAGCCCCCAGTTGATGTGATAAGATATCGCTCCCGGTCGATTGCAATGAGAACAAGGCTATATATGGTGGACTTCACTCGAGTGTGCGACTATTGGGAAAACAAACTGAAGAGTGACGGTGGCTTGGAGTTTATGGTCCATACCATTCCGGAGAGATTGATGAGGCAAGTGGGCCTAAAAAAGAAAATCCCAAAGCTAGACACCGTCCCTCAAACTGCTTTGGCACATACTGCGGAGTCTTGTCAAGAGTGGGCTATTCGTTGGGCCCAAAGGAACATGTGGTTCATACCCGTCCTGGTTGGCTCATTATGGGTGTCTGATTCGTATTTGCAATGGAGGAAAGCTTTCACCCCCGAAGAGCGTGAGAAGCTAAGAAAACATGAGCCTGTGGACTACAAAATCCGTGAAGTGGTAAAGGAGAACCAGAGGTACTTGACTGAGGAGGAAGAAGAAGCCGGATGTCGGGTCGTTCATCCCTCGAAGAAACCAAAGAATTCTCCTACCAAGAAGATGGTGTGGTTCGGATATTAAACTCGTCGTCAAAAGCTACCAACCAAAACAATATTTATAACTTCACAAACTACTCTTAGCAAAGAGGCAAGTAAAGGTCGGATCCCAAGGGACGGGTATTGATGTAGGATTTTCAATTGCAAATGGTTGTGTCTTAGGGTGTCACAATTTGGGTTGAGATGAAGTTGGTCTAAACTAATCAACAATGTAAAAGTAAAGTAATGAAAACAAGCAAGATAATTAAAAGGAGATGTAAACAATTGATTAAAAGCACTAGGGTCTCGTGGGTTCATAGGGGATTCGTGGGAGTTGATAATTGATGTGACCATAATTAGAGCATATTTAGCCCCCAAATTAGCCTTGTTCCCATGCTTTTTAGTGCATATTTGGGTCATTTATTGTCTTTAGTCCTTTGTTTTGCATATTCTTTGAGGTTTTGTTTCCTTGGTAGGAAAGGAGTGCAAACCTTGCATTTTCATGGCAAAATGAAGCTAAATTGATTGAATTTAATGACCAAGCATCAAAGAGAAGACAAGACGAGAAGGCCTTTGTACATACTATAGTAGATGGGCAATGATGAGAAAAGATCCTTGCATCCCCGAGGAAATCCCAAAGGATTTTATGAAGAGAAAGGAAGAAAAGAAGAAAGAAAGTAGCTGTAAGACAATCCGAGCGGATTGTCCACAAGCCGCCCGTCCAACAAGGGCAATCTGAGCGTCTTCCCCATCTGGACGCCCGTCCAGAATAACCCCAATCCGCCCGTCCACCACCACAATCCGCTCGGCCAGAACCTCCACAATCCGCCCGTCCCGTGCCCTGGACGCTCGGATTGTGTGTCAGCCATTTCCTCTTCTACAAGTTTCAAGGAAGGATGCGCATATTTTTCTAAGACCGGCAAAAAGGAGACCGGAGTCTCCCTTGAGACCGGCGATTCCTCAAGGACATAATCGTCATTTAAGCCCTTAGTAAACCCTAATCTATGTAACTAATCCCCACTATAAATACCCCATTAGGCTAATTAGATTATCATGTTCTTCTTAGCAATCTTTAGTGTAGTTAATATCAATCTAATCTCTCTTTAATCTTGTAATCAACATTTAATCAAGTCTTAATACAAGTTTCATTTCCTTAATCTCTCTCTTGTTCATCCTTTGTTTTGGGTAATTGAAGATTATTTGGGTTATTATTGGGAGATTGACAACCTTCCAATCAATCATCAAGTACTTCTATTATTCCTTGCTTTATTATTGGAATTAGTAGTAGGTATAATTCTCTTAATCCATTTTTAATTATTGTTAATTATCTTCATTTATTCATCATGTTTCACTTTGTTGGTATGATTGACAACCTTGCTAGCATGTTCAACATGATAATGAGTGAGTAGTTCCTTAGCTAGGGTTAATGGGTAATTAGGGGAAAACAACATGGGGGATGATTCATGCTTAAATTAATATGTTTCCATAGTTTATTTGCTTGCTTGTTGTGATCTCAACTTATGCACATGTTATGTTTGATGAAATGCGAGCCTATGAATCCTTACATTTTTTACCCATCACCTATCCACTACTACAAATACAGGCAACCACAACGGCCCTTTAACAACGCTTATTCACGAAAATCATCAAAACACGTTGTAGAATTTATTCCGCGAATTTTACCAAACTTAATTACAACGGTTATGTGTTGTTAGCCGTTGTTATTTGTTTTAACAACGGGTCATACTTAAACAACCGTTGTTAATAAAAAAACTAATAACAACGGTTAAATTTTAACCGTTGTTAATGGTTTGGCGCCAAATTAGTGAAAAGTAATCACAACGGTTATATTAGAACCCGTTTTTAATACTTTTTAACAACGGTTGTAATCTAAATAACCGTTGTTATTAATAATATGAAAATCTTAAGAACAACATATTGCTTTATTCTGCTATACGCTACAAACACAAACACAAGCTAATATCAAGCACTATATATATCATCCTCCATTCCTCCCTGATCGTCTCTCTGTCTTCATCTCCGTCACTGTTGTCACGTCTTCTCTCCCTCATCGCGCGTGTTTATCAATCAGGTATATATATGTTTCTTAGCAACGCTTATTATAACTAGATATAGGATTTTTTGGGTTATTATCTAATTTGTTGATAATTTAGCTTAATTGCTTTCCTGAATTTCGTTTATTTGTTTGCCTATTATTGTATTTTCTGAATTAGTTGCCTATTATTACGAATGTAGAATAATGACTCGAACTTGGATGATTGATGCAAATATGAGTGACCGCACCTACAAGGATGGTTTAGCTGAATTTTATGAATTCGTTTCGAACAATTTGAAAGGTTCTTCTAGTATTGCATGTCCTTGTGAAAGATGTGGTAATATTAGCTATATGGCTTTTCCGGACGTTAAAATACACCTAGAAAAGTGGAGATTTAGTCGATCCTATACACTTTGGATTTTTCATGGGGAATCATTAGAGGAAGAGAATAACTCTGAAGAAGATGATGTTGAGGTACACGAAAGGCTAACTGATGATCCTGAGTTTGCCGAGTTTTTTGAGTTGGAAGAGTTGGAAGAGTTGGATGTAGAGAAGTTGAATGTTGGGTCTATAGATAATGAAGAGAATGATGATGAGTCCATTGCTTTTGAAGATGTAGGTGATGACACTAGTAATTGGGATGACCTTAACAACATGTATGAGAAGTTGTGTGAGTCCAAGCACCTCTTTATCCTGGTTGTAAGTTCACAAAAATGTCGGCTGTGGTGAAGTTGTATAATATCAAGGGGGCAAATGGGGTGAGTGACACGTGTTTCACTAGTTTTTTAGCCTTAATAAAGGAGTTGCTTCCTGATGGTAATGTTCTACCTGTTAAGACATATGAGGCGAAAAAACTAATAAGAGGAGTGGGTATGAAATATGAGAAAATACATGCATGTCCAAATGATTGCATATTGTATCGGAAATTATATCAAAACTTAACCAATTGCCCTAAATGTTTGGAGTGGCGTTATAAGGATAAGGAAGGGATCCCGGCTAAGGTGTTGTGGTATTTTCCATTGATACCAAGAGTCATAAGGATTTATGCGAATCCCGGTGATGCAAAAATGTTAACTTGGCATGAAACAGGAAGAATAAATGATGGAAAGCTAAGACACCCGGCTGATGGTAAGCAATGGAAATCGTTCGACGCTAAGTATCCCGAGTTCGGCAATGAACCTAGAAACTTACGTCTAGCGCTGTCCACCGATGGAATGAACCCACACGGAAACATGAGTAGCCAACATAGTACTTGGCCAGTAGTGTTGGCTATTTATAACTTACCTCCATATGTGTGCATGAAAAGAAAGTATTTGATGTTGTCGTTGTTAATTTCCTACCCCTAAACAACCTGGAAATGATATAGATGTATATTTGGAACCTCTTCTAGATGATTTGCGATTGTTGTGGGATAGTGGGATAGAAGTATTTGATGCATATAAGAACGAAACTTTCAATTTGAGAGCGATGTTATTGTGTACAATATCCGACTATCCGGCTTATGGCGACCTTTCTGGGCACACAGTTCATGGGAAAGAGGCTTGTCCATTGTGTGGGGAGGATATCGAGTCCGAATACTTGAAGTCTTCTCGTAAGTATGTGTATATGGGAAATAGGAGGTTCTTGTCTCATGACCATTGTTATCGCAAGATGCTGAAAGCATTCAATGGAAGACAAGAACTTCGTCAACCTCCTAGAATTTTGAGTGGGCATGAAGTTTATCAAAAAGTAAAGCATATTGAGATAGATTATGGGAAGAAGAGCGGCTCTAAATTGTCTACTCGTGGGTATAAGAAAAGATCCATATTTTTTGATAAACTTCCATATTGGCCTGACCGGAGGTCGCATTGCCTCGATTTCATGCACATTGAGAAAAATGTCTGTGATAATATTATCAATACCCTTCTCAATGTTCCTGGTAAAACAAAGGATAACGCCGCAGCTAGGGAAGATATGAAAATGATGGGTATTAGGCTAGAGTTGGCACCACATAAGAGAGGTAATCGTACATTTTTACCGCCAGCAGCTTTTACCCTTTCACGGAATGAGAGAAAAGAGTTCTGTGCATGCTTGAATGGAATTAAAGTGCCACATGGTTATTCGTCGAACATCAAAAGCCTAGTGTCGATGCAAGACCTAAAACTCACCGGGTTAAAGTCACATGATTGTCACACTTTGATGCAACAATTACTACCCGTGGCTATTCGTTCCATTTTACCTGAAAAGGTAAGATATGCTATAACTAGATTCTGTCTCTTCTTCCAGTCCATATATGAGAAAGTCATCGATCCCGATGACGCGGATTCATTGCAGGACCTCGTTGTAACCTCTCTTTGTCGGTTGGAAATGTATTTTCCACCCTCTTTCTTCACTATCATGATTCATCCGACCATTCACTTGGTTAGGGAGATTTTGTACCTTGGGCCCGTGTACTTGAGATACCAGGATCCTTTCGAAAGATTGATGAAAGTCTACAAGGACTATACATCTAATCGGTATCGTCCGGAAGGTTGTATTGCTGAACGCGCTATTTTAGACGAAGCTCTTTCATATTGTTACGCTCATCTCTCCCTGAGGAGTTGATTGGCGTTCCTAAGAATCGTCATAGTGACTGGATGACCGTAAAAGGTATTAGGGGCCGGGTTGAAAAAATTGTGACACGTGAAATGTTGCATTTAGCACACATGTATGTGCTAAACAACGAAGATGAGGTGCAACCTTATATTCAACAACACAAAGATGAGCTCAAATACGATCACCAAAACAAGACCGAGAAGTGGATTGCGAACGAGCATACGAAGACGTTTCCAGAGTGGTTTAGGAATATTGTCTTACAAAGATTACTGATCAAACTGGTGATGACATCTCTCCTAGGTTACTACGTCTTGGTTTAGGTCCAAATGCCAGGGTCACCTTTTACAACAGTTTTGCCATTAATGGATATACTTTTTACACCCGCGAGCAAGATGAGGTGAGCACAATGCAAAATAGTGGTGTGAGTTCTGAATTTGAGGCAATGCACTTTGCTACTTCAAAAGATAAAAAGCCTATTTGGGGAAAATGCCTTTATTATGGTGTTATTCAAGAAATATTGGTACTAGATTACATTGATTTCACAATGCCTTTGTTTCGATGTAATCAAGGTTGATAACAACATCCATTGTGTCCGAAAGGATAAGATGGGATTTACGTTGGTCAATCTGGGTAAGGTTGGCAATAATAAGGATGATCCTTTCATAATGGCATCCCAAGCTAAACAAGTGTTCTATGTCACCGATCCTATGGATAAGAAGTGGTCTGTTGTACTGTCTATAAGGAAAAGAAGGAGTAGTCCATCCGATAATGATGATGATGATCAGGATGTCGTTTTTGAGGGAATGGATCAGTCTACCACTGTATCTTATTTCGACGATGTTGACACTGATCATGAGGACACTGAAAGCATCTATATGCGTGATGACCATGGTGAAGGTATTTGGGTTAACGAAGAAACTATGACATCCAAGAAACGTCCCCGATCCTGAGATAGTTCATCAGGACACATACAGTATATGCATGCATGCTGGTGTAAGTTGTCTTATTTTCTTGATCTTATTATTAGATGTGGATGCTGGTGTTGAAATTGCTGAATAATGTATTGTTACAGGTTTGGACTGTAATGGAATTACAGTAATTTTTAAAAAAAAAAGAGGTTCAACAATAACAACGGTTATATTTAAATTACCCGTTGTTAATACTTTCAACAACGGGTGTAGTACCTCTACCCGTTGTCAATTATTTTTTTGACGTATTTCATTTTGGCGCAAATTTGGTGAAAATATATTACAACGGGTATATGTTACCCGTTGTAATAAACTTTTGACAACGGTTGACTTTTATTGACCCGTTGTTATTAACATATAACAACGGTTCTTCTTTGAGCACCCGTTGTTAATAGTTTGTCTTAATAAAAAACTAATATAGAAACCCATCCAAAGATGCCATACACAAACTAACACACACAACATTATTACTCCAACCGTTGGTATCCTGTGTTAATCCTTCTCTCTTCCTCGCTTTTTACATTCTCGTCGTCCGCTTCCGAAACCCGATTCCGTTGCCTTCCCTTATCATCCTGCTCGTTCTCTTTATCATCATCATCAACAGGTATGTTCACTTTAATTTTGTGTTTCGTCATTAGGGTTTTAAGACGATCATCTTGTTTCTTTTTTCATGCATTTGTTTGTTTTTCGTCTTCTTTGTTATCTTTATCATCCCGCATCATCTACTTTACTCCTCTTATCAGTGTTTAGGATTTTAGAAGCTCAATCTGTTGTTTTAAGTTTTCATTCCTATTAGGGTTTAGGGTTTTAGATAATACTGCATGTACGTTGTTAAGTTGTTCATATCCAGATATATCATTCATATTTGGTTTTTAGGATTATCATGGGTGAAAAACGTAAAAGAAGTCAAAAGAATAATGAGCCTGGTGATAATAAGCCTGGTGAGAGGGGTGCTACGAAGTGCAAGAAAGTCCTTGCAGCTATAGCCGCTAAACAAACTGCTCGAAATAACATGGAGTGAGAAGGGTTTCCCTCGGTCCAAATGCGGGTCTTTTCTCCGCTTGATTGGTGCTTGCACAAGACAGTTTGTGCCTATCCATTTAGAGGATGTTAAAAGTTTGAATCCAAAATTGGCGGAGTTATACTTGGCTCGTATAAAGGAAGGCTTTATTATACCCGATGAAAGTCATGATGAGTATTTAATGCATAAGGCATCTGATGTCCACAGGCAGTGGAAGTGTGGCGTTGCTAGGGATTGGTTGTATGTGGACAAGGCAACGGGGGAGATGCATAAGAGCCCACCGGAAAACAAGTGTCCCACCATCAAGCAGGAAGAATGGGATCTTTTCAAAAAGATGAGAACTACTGAGAAGTTTCAGGTTAAATATCCTCGCCTTTTAACGATTTACCTATCATTTTTTTAATTAATGAGTCCTTTATATAATGTTTTTATTATCTCATCTACTTGCGCTTTTATATAATTATTTGAAGGCCGTTAGCAAAAGAAATCGTGCTAACATTTCATGCAAGAAGGGGAAATTCTATGGTTCTCGAGGCGGTTCTGAAAAGATAGAAGAGGACCTCGTAAGTAGCATGCATTATTGCCCCGTGAGACTTTATTTTTTTAATCACACTTGGACTTGCATTGATACACATTTACGTGTATAAATGTTACCATGTTAATGTGTAGGTGGCAAAGGGAGTAAAAGAGGTGGATCGGCATGTAACTTATAAACATGGGCACACGCCTAAAGGATCCCTACGTCGTCGCATGACAAATACGATGAGGAAGTTTTGGCCAACATAGTAAGCATTATTTTATTAAGACGAGTTCATTACTAACTTTATTATTTTAGTCACAAATATAATTTGAAGTTTATTTAATATATTATAGGATAACGTATTGAAAGAGGTAGAAGAAGGGAAATTCACTCCCAAAGGGTCGTAATGACGTTCTTGCTAGAGCGATCGGCCGACCCGAACATCCAGGTCGTTTGAGGGGCGTCCCGTTACAGGTTGGAGTAACGAAATATTATGGGAAAACTGCCCGGATAAAGAAGAAAAGGAAGACTAAGTCTCGAGAACGCCGACATGGTAACATTTATTCTATTATTTTCATTTAAGTTCAATTCACATGTTATTGTTGGGATAAAAATTGCCGACACATTACATTCTTGGCAAGCGACTTGATTAATGGCATCCGTAGTACTAAAGTGAATGCGGAGGTAAGCTTTCCGAAGAAGAAGTGAAGATGATGGAGGATGTCATTTCTAAAGGGGGTAATAATAAGGTACAACAGATTGGTGAAGAGGCCGCTACTACCTTGGCAATACATGAGAAGGAAGTATCGGTCAACGAGATTCGAAAGATCGTGTACCTAATAATGCTTCTTAAGTTGTAACAACTAAAGCCGATCAGGTACCTAATATACTTCCTTATTTTTCTTTTGTTTTTTTTTGGGTAAGATCGGGGGTGTGTTCACCGCCAACTTCCGACATGGTGCCATTGAATTGGTTAATTTTATTAGGTAAATAATGGGTCCGAAAAGGAGATGCAACTTGATGAGAAGACGGCCGATGGAAAACAAAGATACATCCCCTTCAAGTCAGTTCCCTGTTTTCAGGAAGGTATGCATGAAGTGTTTAATTAGTTAAATTTATATGAATGCTGAAGTTTGTGCAAAAATCGGCCCGAGACAAAGCGTTTTTGCAAATCTTTGAATGTCAAGCGTTTTTGCAAAGATATAATAATGTATGTATGTGTATATTCTTCAAAGCCGTAAACAATAGGCCAGTTATTCTTGCTGACCCTAATAGAATCGAAAAGCCACGTGTGCGTGTTGGCCGGGTCTCGTAGAAAACAAATCACAGCGAAATGAAATCGTAGTTATTCATGGCGAAAAACTTTTGCCGAATCATACAATAGTAGAGATAACTACAGTCTTTCCAGGCCATGAAAACTTTCCACCGCCTCGTCCCAGTTCGTGACGACATTACCATTCTGGGAGATGCGCTTGGAAGTTTCATCCAATGGCCTAATACTCACATCTACTTGGCGAAGATATCTCCGCCGCCTCCGCCCGAGCAAATGGAAAGCAAATGGGGTTAGAAGAAATACCTTTATATATATATATATGTGTTACATTTTTAATTGTTGAATGTTTTTATATGTTAAATTTATATGTTATTTTTTTTTTTGTAGGGAAAAAAAAAGGCGGCTTTGGCGGATAAGCCTAAGTCCACAGACATGCCAACAACCTCGACTTCACAACAACTTGATGAGGTATGTATTTAATTAACTTCTCCATTTTTTTAAAAATTAACCTCGCCCCTTTATTTATATTTTGTCTGTATTTATAAAAAGCATGGTAATTTTGTGTAGGGGACAAAAAGACCGATAAGCCCAAGTCCCCGCTTACTCGCTACTACTACCTCATCATTGAAAGAGCAAGTTGACGAGGTATTTAATTAAGTACGCTTTTATTTTTATTACTCCAACTAGGATATGTTACCTTTGGATTTTTTATTATTTTAATTATCTATACTACATGTGTAGGCCGGTGGTAGTAGCACCACATCAAAGACTCATTCTTTCCCTACCGTGAAAGTTAGGAGTATAAACTCCACAAAATATAAAGGGAAGGATTACATGGAAAAAGTAAGAACGGGGACGATGATGAGACTGTATGAGGAGGCTGGCCATCGCATAGCCTCCGAGCAACGATAATTATTCCGCTCGAGGAGGATATTCTAGGGGCCGAGCGCCAAGCGCTTATATCATGGGATCTGCTAGCCGTATGGGCCGGGACTAGACCAGATTGATATAGCACACATATTTGTTTGGATGAAGTAAGTTTCTTAATAAATAATTTCATAGTCTAATATTCACACTACTAGGTAGATAGTGTTTTAAATACCGGAATTAATACCGTAATAATGTAGGATATTGCAATTGAGAGTGATCCCCGAGAAGAATATTCCATCTGATCAATACGGATTCCTGTGCCCCTATGTTTTATCTTTATTTATTCCGGATTTCTCGTTCAAAGAACGGGTAGATTATATTGCTCAAAGAATTGACGACAACCAAGAAGCCGATTTTTGGCGCTTATAATGAAAAAGGGTAATAAACAAATTAATATTACGTTTCCCCCTACAATTGCATTTTCATAACTAATATATGTACTTGTTAATAATGATGATGTCTCTTGATGTAGGACTCATTGGGTGCTAGCAGCCATCATGCCGACAAAGAAAAAAGTTTTCTGGTTGGACTCTATACATCACCAACCAAGCGAGACTTTTAAGCGCTTGATTAATATGTAAGTTTATAATACTGATTTATTTATAATAACATTAAGTTTCAATTTTTATTTATAGAAAAAAGCTCATTTTTGCCCCTAAAAAAATGAGTTTCTGCCTCCTTTTTTATTTTTTAAAAAAAGGGCCTTTGAGAAGAAAAGAGCAAACGAGCAGGATCAACCCACGAAAGATTCTGATGTTGGCCCTGAATTTATTACGATAACAGGGGTACGTGCTCAAATACAATAACATTAAGTGCAAAATCTGTGTTTAATACTAATACAATACCTAAAGTTCAAGATTCTGATGTAAGCCTTCTCTCGTCTGTTTGTTTTTATGTAATAATAGGCCCTCGCCAAATTGTAGATAGCATACAATGTGGATACTACGCTTGTCGGTTCATGTTGGAGATTATTAGGCGAAGATATATCATTATTCCTCCAAAGGTTAGTAATTTAATAATGTGTTTATTACTTTTTTTAAATTAGAGCTAATGTTGTGTTGCTTGCTGCTATATATGCCATGATGTTGCTATGTTGTCTTGCTTGCTGCTATATATACCATAATGTCATCTCTTTGTTTTTTCCGCAGTATGCAATCAACCCGTCGTAATGCATTGAGCAAAGACTCAAATATAGATATAGACGAGGTAAGAGACATGTGGGGCAACTACGTCTTAGAATATATTAGAAATGCATGATACTCAGAGTTTAGATCAACTTATTAGTAAATTTTTTGTTGAAGTTAGGGAATGATTAGTTCATGTAAATTCAACTCCTTGTAAGTATATATATATATGATGCAAATTTCTTGTTGTGGTTGAATTGAATCTATTGAGTTCGATGAACCCAAATGTGATTTATCTTTGTCTTTGGTATATGGTGTCACGACATATGCAGGTTTTTGAATAGCATGAAACCAATTTATTTTTTCAAAACATTAGGCGTTTGTAATAAAAACGGTTACTAAAAAAAAACCGTTGTGAATACCTTTAACAACGGTTAATAAAAATAACACCGTTGTGAATGACATTCACAAATACCCGCGCATAATATTCAACAACAGGTTTTAATCGAAGAACCGTTGTTAAAAGTATTCACAATTTTGGAGGTAAAATTACAACAACGGGTATTAAACAAAGAACCGTTGTTACTAACACTTTCAACAACGGGTATGTAACATAAACCCGTTGTCAAAGATTCATAATTTTGGAGGTAAAGTTACAACAACGGTTATACATACGACAACCGTTGTTATATTATTCCCTCCAAAATTTTGAGACACTTTCCACAACGGAGAACACCCAACAACAACGGCTTTTAACCGTGGTGAATACTTTAGACAACGGTTTCACTAAATAAGCAAACCGTTGTAAATACCTTCTACAACGGCCGCTTTAACAACGTCCGCTTTTTTATTTTACAACGGTTTTTACCCGTTGTTATAGGCTGTATCTGTAGTAGTGATCTTTTCAATGAGACTTGTAAGACATAAACCAACTCGAGTCTCATTAGACCATGCATATAGTTGAGTAGGTAAGATTAAGTCGACTTGTAGGTGTTGTACAATCTAATCGATTCGGCTCCGGGACCCAAACTTTCCTAGGATTGTAAGATATAAACCAACTCGATCCATCACAACAATAATTGCTTGCTTATAATTTGAGAATATGTTTGTATGATCAATTCCCATGAATCCCCAATGACCCCATGACACCCTAGTGCCTTTTATCAATTGTTTACACCCTTTTTTAATCATCTTGCTTGTTTACTTTTATTGCTATTTAGTTTAGTGATCTTCTACTTCAAACCTCAAATTGTGACACCCTTAGACACCACTAGTTGCAATTGAAAATCTCATCTCAATTCCCGTCCCTTGGGATCCGACCTTTACTTGCCTCTTTACTAATTGTAGAGTTATTTGTGAAGTTATAAATTGTGTTTTGGTCTAGGTGCTCCTAACGACAAGTACCGAAAACTAAACCCTCACAAGGGAACACGACCAAAAATGGCGCCGTTGCCGGGGACGGTGTTAACCTGATTTAGATTTTCTTAAATTGTTATTAGTTGTGTCTTTGTTTGCCTTGGGGAAGTAAAACTCCTCAAGGTATGTTCTAATTATTTTCAAGTTGTTTGATATTTTGCATGTCTAGAAGATCACAAGGTAACTTGTTACCCTTTGATCACGAAATTGAAAGGACTTTGACAACCAATAGAAGACTTGCTAGGAGAACTTTGAGAGGTATTGGTGAGGTTGTAGATATTCAACCAAATACTATTGAGTTCATCAACCCTTTTGCAAGAGAAGGTGAGGAGAACCTAACACAAAATTCAACACAAAGTCAACCCACAATGCCTAAATTTTCATCACATTCCGTACCTACCGAGGAGAACCTACCCAATGGTACTCCCACACCACAACATTTAACCGGAAATTTCATTGTCAAATCCGCCTTTATCCAATTAGTCGAAAGAAGCCAATTTGGGGGGATGCCTAGTGAAGACCCTCACTCTCACATGGAGACTTTTTGCGACTATTGTGATGCTATTTCTCAAACCGATGTAACTCAAGACCAAATTCGATGGGTCTTATTTCCTTTTTTCTCTAATTGGCACCACAAAACAATGGTTGAAAGGCCTTGATAAGGCTACTCTCGGAATTGATTCTTGGAAGTAATTGGCTCTAGCTTTCTACAAAAAGTTCTATCCACCAGAAAAGACTAACATGCTAAGAGCTCAAATTACGGGCTTTAAGAAAAGAGATGAAGAATCTTTGTATGAAGCTTGGGAGCGATTCAAGGGAATTTGTCGCTCATGTCCTCATCATGGACTTAGCGAGTGGTTCTTGGTAAAACAATTTTGGAACGGTCTTTATGAAGACTCAAGAAACATCCTCAACAGGGATCAATTGGAATGTTCACCGAAGTTGACGACAATCAAACTTGGAACAAGATTGAGGAAATGGCGGTCCATAATTAACAATATAGTAGACCTCGCAAGGCTACTAGAGGAGGAAAGCATGAAGTGGACTCTATTACTTAATTGGGTGCTCAACTTAGTGCTCACATTGATACAATCAATTTGAAGTTCGAAAAGGCTATGGCTAGACTTGAAGAAGCCTCAAAATCACCAAAGCAACATGTTAATGCCATGACGACATCTTCATCAATCCCAAGTGGGATATGTGAGAATTGTGGAACTTTGGGACATGACCAAAGTGAATGTAGGGGAACAAATGAACAAGTGAATGCTTTTCAAGCATACAAGAGTGGTACCCATTATTCAAACTATTACAATGAAAACACCAAATTCCACCCAAATCTCTCATACAAAAGCCAAAATGTTCAAAACCCTCAACCAACATACACCCCACCTCCCATGAGAAACCAAAATCAAAGACCCTTTTACAACCAATACCAAGGTTACCAAAATTAAACTCCATACAATCAACAAATTGACCAAGGTTTTGATGTTCAAAAAGCGGTCCTCCAAATGCAAAAGAAACAACAAGAGTTTTTCACTCAAATGCAAAAGGATAGTCAAGCAAAGGAAATCACCATCAACAACATCCTAGCCCACACCAAAATGTTGGAAACCCAATTAACTCAACTAGAATCTTCAAGCTCACAAAGACAAAAGGGGCAATTACCACCTCAAAGTAATCCCCCGAGACATGAAACGGTTAGTGTCATTCACTTGAGAAGTGGTACGAGGAATGAAGCACCGAAGAAGCAAGTTGAGGATAAAGTTGTGGAAGCTAGTGATAAATAAGAAGTTGTGCAAAACTCCAAGGATGGAGAACCATCAAAAGAAGAAAGTTCAAAGAAAAATGAAGACAAGGCCAAGGAGAAGGAGCCCATTGTCATTAGACTTCCTTTTCCGAGTCGTCAAGCCAAGCCCAAATTTGATGACCAACTTGGAAAATTTATGGAGATCGTGAAGAATTTGGAAGTCTCGATTCCTTTCACGGAATTAATCAATCACGTGCCGACCTATGCAAAGTACATGAAAGACATCCTTACGAAGAAGAAGTCGATCCGGAAGCTTGAGACTATCGCCTTCACTAAGGTGAGTAGTGCAATACTTCAAGGGAGTTCACCTCCAAAACTTAAAGATCCGGGAAGCTTCTCAATACCGTGTACCATTGGCGACACCACAATCAACAAAGCCTTATGTGATCTAGGGGCTAGTGTGAGTGTTATGCCGTACTCGGTGAGTAAAAGGTTAGGGATGGGAGAGCTTAAATGCACCAATTGTGGGGTAATATCCGTATAAGACCCTTTAAATTTAGGACTATAACGTAAATTTAACATGTGAAATATGGTCATAAACGAAATACAACAATGAAACGATAAAGATTAAGAATCAACCTCGGGTCCTTTGATGCACGGCGTAAAGAACAGAAATCAACAGAGATTTCCTCCTAATTGTTGCACCCAAGACCGTCTGAGACTATGCCCTCGTGCTAGAAATGCTTTCTAATTGACTTGCAATATTGAGAAAGCTCTTGTGAGGTTTTACGATGTGAGATCTAGAAATTTCAGAGAAGAATGCTCTGAAACCCTAATGTTTTGTCAAAATGATCGATTAGGTTAGAAAGGAGGAGAGGCTCTCCTTTTGTTCCTCCATTCGGCCAACCGTGAGCCCTCATGGGGAAGTGGGCTTCCACTTCCTCTTAATTTTAACTCGTGGTCCGGCTCGACAAATTGCTAAATGTATATGACGCGGTTTTTATTATAAATCGTCATCGGTTATCGGATATTGAAATATCAACTAATAACACGATTAGTTGAGTTATTAATACATGTCCGACAAAGACGATATTGTATAATTTATTCAATATACATTAATTAAATATAATCGTTTATATTTAATTTACGAATTAACTGGTTAATTCGCCTTAGCCCATTTTATTTAATCCGTATTAAATATAATATCTCAACATCACATTTTGACTTATTATTAGTCAAATAACTCGGACTAACCGGTTAGTCAAAATTGGCATCTACATGATCAGTATTTTCATCTTTGTCACATCTCTCAAACGTATCCTATAGGTGTGACTTTTAGGGACCAGTTGATCACCGCCATCCGTATGACAATAACGTCAAACTTATCTAGCAAGCCAACCGTTATTGATAAACGTGGATCAACCGATAATAATACCAAAAGTATGCCCTTTGATCCTTTTAGAGGTTTATAAGTCCTTGCACTAACCGTTAAGGACACTAACCCCAACAAGCTCCCACTTGTCCGTACAAGTGTATGTGCAATGACGTTATCCGCACTAACCGGAGGACACAAGCTCCAACAAACTCCCACTTGTCCGTACAAGTGTATGTGCGATAACCGATTCTCATATTCATTTAAAACTTTCTCCCACTCAATGTAAAACAATTTGCGATCCGGATCCGCAAAGGTCGTATTTTTACAATCGATCCAGTATCAAGAGTAGTTTCCCGACTAGAGAATAACTTAACGATAAAACGAATCCGTATCCGAGCATGGCCATGCATTTCGATTCTGACTCCTCGAGTGGCCCTGAGAAATATCGAGTACCCGATAAAGGCTGAATATTTCCTTCAACTCGACTCCTTCCGATCTAAGCACAGCATGAAATGACCCAGAAAAAATCTACTTGGCCCCCTGTTACGGATGACCGTGAGAAAGAAACCAAAGTCACCCAAAATCTGCCTTAGTCTCAAGAGACAGTCGATAGTCAAAAGAATCGACTCTTAGGATCACCATGGAGGTCCTATCCACGACCGGGCACCGAATGTTATAAAACATTTAGGACTCCACGTCGATGTCACAATTGTGTCCTACGAAATATCCGTATAAATCGCCTCTCGTGATTGGTCACCAACCGGTTGACTTATGGCTCGTTGAACCCACCATCAACCAACGTCACAAAATAATTGCCAGAGTTATCAGCTCATGTGGGCAATTAAGGACTGAAAAATATAATGTTCGTTCAGTTCACTTTGTGGTGTTCAAAAATTGTCGTACAATTCCACATGAAAAACAAAATATATATAAATATCAAAACGATGATGTCGTATAGAGTACATAAGGGAATGAATCAAATCCATAAAAAAGTACTACAACTTAGGAACACGTTTAATTCCCATGGAATTAACGTGCCCTTCATGCTTATCTTGTCGTAATGCTTTAGTGAGAGGATCTGCTATGTTATCATCTGTAGCAATCTTTTCTATCACTACTTCCTTTTGCTCCACGTAATCCCGGATTAGATGAGCTTTCCGTTGTACATGTCTAGACTTGTTGCTAGACTTTGGCTCCTTAGCTTGGAAGATGGCACCACTATTGTCACAATAGATGGTGATCGGGTCATTCGAACTAGGCACTACAGATAGTCCATGTAAGAATTGACGCATCCATATCGCTTCCTTTGTAGCTTCGTAGACGCGGCATAGTACTCGGACTCGGTCGTAGAATCTCTTTGTAACAGTTTGTTTCGAACTCTTCCAGTGACCGCAGCGCCATTAAGAGTAAAAACGAATCCAGACCGAGATTTCGAGTCATCTCGATCCGTTTGGAAGCTAGCATCTCACAGAACCGGTTGCGCATAGCTTTTGAGGGCCTCCATAAGTCAATGCCCAATCTTTAGTCCTCCGTAGGTACTTAAGAATGTTCTTGACAGCCAGCCAATGTGATTCACCTGGATGCTGTTGGAATCGACTTGTCATACTCAATGCATATGCCACGTCCGGACGTGTGCATATCATGGCATACATGATTGATCCTATAGCCGAGGCATAAGGAATCTGTGTCATGCGCTCTTTCTCTTCCGGTGTCTCTGGTGCCTGAGACTTGCTCAAATGCACCCCTGGAGCCATAGGAAGGAACCCCTTCTTGGAGTTAGTCATGCTGAATCTCTCTAGGACTTTGTCTATGTAAGACTCCTGACTGAGAGATAGCATCCGTCGTGATCTATCTCGATGGATACGGATGCCTAGAATTCTCTGTGCCTCTCCCATATCTTTCATCTGGAAATGGTTTTTCAACCATACTTTCACCGAAGTTAAGAGAGGTATGTCATTCCCAATCAGGAGTATGTCATCGACATATAATATTAGGAAGACAATCTTGCTCCCACTCGACTTGATATAAAGACATGGTTCCTCGACCGATCGAGTAAATCCATTTTCTTTAATCACTTGGTCGAAGCGATGATTCCAACTCCGAGATGCTTGCTTAAGTCCATAAATGGAACGCTTAAGCTTGCATACTTTCTTAGGATGTAAAGGATCAATGAAACCTTCGGGTTGTACCATGTACAACTCTTCCTCCAAAAAGCCGTTTAAGAAGGCGGTTTTCACATCCATTTGCCAAATTTCATAGTCATGAAAAGCGGCGATCGCTAAGATAATCCGAATGAAACGCAGCATGACTACGGGTGCAAAAATTTCATCGTAGTGCAAACCTGGCACGTGGGTGAAACCTTTAGCAACTAGTCGTGCTTTATAGATATCTTGTTGACCTTCCACAGAATGCTTTATCTTGTAAAGCCATTTGCATTCAAGGGGACGAACCTTAGCAGGTAAGTCAACAAGATCCCACACGTTGTTCTCATACATAGAGTCCATCTCGGATTGCATGGCCTCAAGCCATAGCTTTGAGTCAGAACTAGTCATGGCACCTTTATAGGTTGCGGGCTCACTACTCGTTAAGAGTAGAACGTCATCTATGTCATGTTCCTCGACCATACCAATGTATCTGTCCGGAGGAATAGAGACTCTTCTCGACCTCCTAGGTTCCTCAGGAATGTTAACCGCAGCCGGGATTGAAGGAATAGGTTCCTCCAATAGTTGCTCGGTACTTGGTTCTGGAATCTCCGACAGTTCGAAGGTTCTATCACTCTTTGCATTCTCGAGAAATTCCTTCTCTAAGAATGTCGCACTAGCCGCAACAAAAACACGTTGTTCGGTTGGCGAATAAAAGTAATGACCAAGCGTTCCTTTAGGATAACCTATAAAGTACGTCTTGACCGATCGCGGGCCGAGCTTATCCTCGTGTCTCCACTTGACATAAGCCTCGCAGCCCCAAACCCGTATAAAGGACAAGTTAGGGACCGTTCCCTTCCATAGTTCATATGGAGTCTTGTCAACAGCTTTAGACGGACTTCGGTTAAGTATTAGAGCAGCTGACAGAAGAGCATAACCCCATAATGAATCAGGTAATATCGTGTGACTCATCATGGATCGAACCATATCAAGTAGTGTTCGATTTCTCCGTTCGGACACACCATTCAATTGAGGTGTTCCAGGTGGAGTTAACTGTAGGGCAATCCCACAGTCTTTAAGGTGTTGATCAAACTCGTGAGAAAGATACTCGCCACCACGATCTGAACGTAGTGTTTTAATCTTTCTACCTAATAGGTTCTGTACCCTATTTTGGTATTCCTTGAATTTCTCAAAGGATTCACTTTTGTGCTTCATTAAGTAGACATAGCCATATCTACTTAAATCATCCGTGAAAGTGATGAAATACCTATAGCCTTCTCGTGCGGTGATTGACATAGGACCACATACATCCGTGTGTATGAGCCCTAATAGGTCAGCAGCGCGCATTCCAACACCTTTGAAGGAAATCCGAGTCATCTTACCGATGAGACATGATTCACACGTGCCGAATGATTGAAAATCAAAGGCCGAGATAGCTCCATTTTTAATGAGTCGTTTTTACGCGTTTCTCATTAATGTGTCCCATACGGCAGTGCCATAGATACGTTTGATCTTTGTCACCAACCTTTAACTTTTTATTCATTACGTGTAATATTTCGGTCGTCTGATCTAAAACATAAATTCCATTCATGGAGACTGCCTTGCCATAAATCATATCGTGTAATGAGAAAATGCAAGTATTATTCTCTATTACAAATGAAAATCCAAGTTTGTCAAGTGCAGAAACTGAAATAATGTTTTTCGAAAGACTGGGTACATAATAGCAGTCATATAATGACAACTCAAATCCGCTAGGAAGCTGGATCTCATATGTCCCCTTTGAGACGGCAGCCACTCTTGCTCCATTCCCGACACGCAGTCCACCTCACCCTTTACGAGGGGTTCGATGTTTCGAGCCCCCGCACATGATTACACAGATGAGAACCACAACCAGTATCAAGTACCCAAGTTCCGTAACTTGCGTGGTTAATCTCAATCATATGAATAAAAGTAGAAGAGGATGAAGACATACCAACAGGTTTAACACGACCTGCCTTTAAGTCCTCATGATAAACAGGACACGTACGCCTCCAATGCCCAGTCTTGTGGTAATGGTGACACTCCATGTTACCATCCTTGCTCTTTGTCGTGCCTGATGAGGTGCTCGACTCACCAGGCCCACTCTTACCTGAACCCGACTTCTTGAACTTCGGTTTACCTACTGCTAGGTTTGCCTGAGCTTTGCCCTTACCTTTCCCCTTGTTTGTCACAACGAGAACATCCTGTTTCATGCTCCCACTGAACTTCATGTCCTTCTCGGTTTGTACGAGGAGGGAGTGCAGTTCATGGGGAGTTTTCTTCAAATCATTCATATAGTAATTCGCTCTAAATTGCGAAAAACCATCGTGGAGTGAGTGAAGCATGCGGTCGATAACAATGTTCTCGCTGATCTTACAATCAAAGGTCTCCAGCTTCTCGACATTCTCAATCATGCTGAGAATGTGTGGGCTAACTGGTTGGCCCTTTTGGAGTCTCGCATCAAAGAAGCGAGTGGTATGCTCGTAGGTCACGATTCTCGGTGCTTTCGAGAATTCCTTGGTGAGCGTGGTGAAAATCTTGTTCGCACCATGGGCTATGAAGCGTTTCTGCAAATTGGGTTCCATTGCAAAAATGAGTACGTTTTTAATCGCACCCGCTTCCATACGTAAATCATTAAACTTGGTGATTTCAAAGAGCTCTAGCCGTGGGACCTGGGTTTTCCGGGATGGGCTCTAATAGATATTTGAGCTTCCCGTCGGCAGGCGGCAGCATTCCGTAATGCCGCCTCCCAGTCCGCGAAGTTTGATCCATCATTCTTCGATCGAGTAGACCGATTCATCCGATTCATGAAGATCCGGCCAGGACTCACAAATCCAATGTGGCACTTGGCATTGGGTTATCTCAGAACCAGCCATTTGTTTTTAGTAGTTTAAAAGTTCGTGATCTACACTGAAAAGAAAGAAAAACAAAAACGAAATAAGCAACTCATCGAGGTGATTTAAGTCTATTTAAAAATACATTTTAACGTGTAGACTTGCACACTTTCATAATTAATCTCCCTCAAGAATGATACAAGTGATCCCAAGACTCAATTTCTGTAAATTGATAAGCCAACTGTTTAGCTAATTCTTCCGGAAGAACTCTTGGTCGATAGATTTCCGTAAATCCTATCTATAGTCCACCATAGTCACAGGATCGTACGAGTGACCATAGTGTTGAGGTAAAATAGGTCAATCGGTTCCAACTTACCCGACGTAGAAGGGGTCATATTATGCCTACCGACGAAGAAGGGACTCATTGGAGTTTGACCTATAAAGACCGTTCTCAATTTTGGTTTATACGAGGAAGATCCCATCAACTTAATTATAATTCATTTTAAGTGAACGAATAACTAGCGTTTGCGTGAATGAATTAATTTAGGTGATGGCTTAGCATAGATCGTGTGACATGAGAATGTCAAAGAAAACTAACTCGTGACCTCTAAATGTGTCAGTTTTCATGCAATAATTAGGTGGTTTGGTTTTTAGGCGGAATATGATGCATATTATCGTTACGTAAATAAAAATTCCTAGTGTGGCCTATCCTAATAAAACGAACATAAAACAACTTTGGAATCCACCGTTGGACCCGAGAAGCTTGTCTTGATGTTCCATCTTGATCCATGTAGCGGGAGTGAGCATCCGGTCTCCATCTTCGGTCTTCTCAAAAATTACAATTTAAAATTACAAATATAAACCTATTTACATTCTAATTAAAACTGTAATTACAAGTGAAAAATCCAAAACGGAGATACGAGATCTCAAAATACAACCAAGACCGTGTTCCATCATTACGGTAACACGTTCTACTAAGGCCACACTAAGTTACAACTGATTGTAAAAATAAATACGTAATAAAAAGGCATTCAAAAGCATTCAAAATTAACGATAAATAAATGCATCAACTAAAAACAAATTCATTCGTGACATAATTCCGTAATTATGTTAAATTTATCCAAACCACCTTTTAATGATTAAAATTCATGTGATAAAACCGCTTCTATCAATTTAATTTTAATCTAATACAGTCCGTTACTTTAAATACGCTTTAAAATAACTTAATGGTACGTGTGTGAACCGTTTCACAATCATAGCGAGTGTACAATATCCGTATAAAGTACATATTAAGGCCAAAAAAAAATTTAAAGCAAAAAGAATAAATTTTCAAAGCCGCCAAAACAAAATCCCTCGATCCAGGGACATAAGTGCTCGATCGAGGAACAAAAACAAAAACTCGATCGATGAACTGCAAGTCGATCGAGAGGATGGCCAAACAGAAAGTGCTCGATCGACTAAACTGGTGGTCGATCGAGTACTTTTATCAGCAAATCTGCTCGATCGAGTACGAGGACTTCTCGATCGAGCAGTAGGGTTTTAAAAAGGGTCGATCGAGTACAACAAGGACTCGATCGAGTAAAAACAAGACAGAAAAACCTCTCGATCGATTAAAACATGCTCGATCGAGAATAAAATTTCTGGAAAACCAAAAACCCTCGTGAAAACAGTTTTGACGAAACAAAACAAACGCAATTTTGATCAAAACCGCATCAAAACAATTTCAGAATTTGACAAAACTTGACATATTGTTATAATCTCCGTATAAAACAACAATATGCACAAAAACAAAACGAAAATTAGATGAAACAACCGTGTAAAACATGTCACGGTTTCAAAAAAAATTTCAGCCGTGTAAACAAGACACGGTTTTCGAGACAAAGACAACCGTTTCAAATCGTTTTATGAAAACTCACAATGATAATTTACGTGGCCTCGCTCTGATACCACTTGTGGGGTAATATCCGTATAAGACCCTTTAAATTTAGGACTATAACGTAAATTTAACATGTGAAATATGGTCATAAACGAAATACAACAATGAAACGATAAAGATTAAGAATCAACCTCGGGTCCTTTGATGCACGGCGTAAAGAACAGAAATCAACAGAGATTTCCTCCTAATTGTTGCACCCAAGACCGTCTGAGACTATGCCCTCGTGCTAGAAATGCTTTCTAATTGACTTGCAATATTGAGAAAGCTCTTGTGAGGTTTTACGATGTGAGATCTAGAAATTTCGAGAAGAATGCTCAAAACCCTAATGTTTTGTCAAAATGATCGATTAGGTTAGAAAGGAGGAGAGGCTCTCCTTTTGTTCCTCCATTCGGCCAACCGTGAGCCCTCATGGGGAAGTGGGCTTCCACTTCCTCTTAATTTTAACTCGTGGTCCGACTCGACAAATTGCTAAATGTATATGACGCGGTTTTTATTATAAATCGTCATCGGTTATCGGATATTGAAATATCAACTAATAACACGATTAGTTGAGTTATTAATACATGTCCGACAAAGACGATATTGTATAATTTATTCAATATACATTAATTAAATATAATCGTTTATATTTAATTTACGAATTAACTGGTTAATTCGCCTTAGCCCATTTTATTTAATCCGTATTAAATATAATATCTCAACATCACATTTTGACTTATTATTAGTCAAATAACTCGGACTAACTGGTTAGTCAAAATTGGCATCTACATGACTGTATTTTCATACTGTCACATCTCTCAAACGTATCCTATAGGTGTGACTTTTAGGGACCAGTTGATCACCGCCATCTGTATGACAATAACGTCAAACTTATCTAGCAAGCCAACCGTTATTGATAAACGTGGATCAACTGATAATAATACCAAAAGTATGCCCTTTGATCCTTTTAGAGATTTATAAGTCCTTGCACTAACTGTTAAGGACACTAACCCCAACACCAATATCACACTCCAAATGGCTGATAGATCGACGAAGACACCATTAGGGATATGGGAAGATGTTCCCGTAAGAGTTGGGAAATTTTTCATCCCGGTGGACTTTGTCATTGTTGACATGGAAGAAGACTCCAACATTCCAATCATTCTAGGTAGACCTTTCTTACACACCGCAGGTGCGGTGATAGATGTGAAGCATGGAGAGCTCACTCTAGAAGTGGGAGATGAAAGCATAACTTTCAATCTTGACAAGACCATGAGAGCTCCCCGTTTGCATGAACCATGTTTTATGGTTGATCATTATAGCCGGAAGGATGATAGGAAGAAGTCGGAATTCCAATGGAAGAAGAAAGTCGATGATGCTCCATTCAAAGAGCAAGGAAATTGTAACAAAGAGAGCTTGAAAAGCTCACCAAAGTCAAGCAATGAAGAAGATGGCCTCATTGGCCAAGACAAGAAAGTGGGATAGTTGTCTCTATCAACTCAAGAGATCTTTAGTGACCAAGTAGATGAAGTTTGTGGTCTTTGGGACGATGATTTTGAAGGGATTTTTAATCCCTACATTGGTACTGCTATCGATAAAGACCAACATGAAGGACAACAAGAGAAAAGATCTATTGAAGATCTTTACCATGATAATGAACAAGCTTTTAACTACTTCTTCAAGGTGTTGAGTAACATCAACAACACCTTGGACATGCCCCCATGACATCTCACTAAGGGTGAGAGTTTGGTGGAGTCCTCTCCAAACCACCATTTGTAAATATTTCTAACTCCCTAACTTGCATTTTAATTCTTACATTGCATTTTGTCATTTTTGGATTTTTATGCTTTGATCAAGATATTTATCATTTTTGAGAGAAGTGAGGGAGGGACTAATGATTTTATTGATGTGTAGTGCTTTAGCTTAGTGTGGGGATAGCAATTGCCTAGGCTATTCATGCCTTAGTAGTGCTCCTACAATGAAGAACACGGGATTTGAAGAATGAAAATGACACGGGATATGCAAGTGCACGGATGGAACTGAATCCGGGTAGACTAGGAGGAATCCGAGCGTCCTTAAGGGGAATCTGCTCGTCTTAAGGGAATCCGGGCGTCTGTTGGAGAATCCGTCCGTCCAAATGAGCTGCAAAGTTGAAAATTTGGGACTGTTAGAGAATCCGAGCGTCCCAGCAGAGAAGACGCTCGTCTGAAAGAATCCACTCGTCTTTGCAAGAAGACGCTTGTCTTTTTGCCAGTGCAGAATAAGAAAAGTTCCTGTAACAGAATCCGCTCATCTCTGAAGGAATCCGCTCGTCCTGAATTGCAGAAATCCGCCCGTCTTCACTGAAAGACGCTCGTCTTTAGGCGAGATTTCCTGAACCCAAAATGAGCAGAATCCGAGCGTCCCGAAGGGAATCCGCTCGTCTTCCCCCCACAGTTTGAAGATTTCGGGTGTTTTAAATACCCCTTCCCACATTCATTCATTCATTCATTCATACATTCAAAACACTACCCATAAACCCCAAAACCCCAAAACCCTCATCCTCTCCATCACCAAAAACAAGATTTCCTCAACCAAATTCAACAAAATCAAATCCAAACTTCCTTACAACAACAATTAATCACTCCTTATCCAATAATAATCAATCCAAGCAAATCCTTTCATCTTAAAATCGATTTGGGTATAGTTGGAAATTGAAGATTTTCTATCTTTTCTTGGTATAATCATCAATGGCAAGAACAAAAGGGTCAACAAAGGCACTCAAGGCAAATACACTCTCAAAAAGGCAACAATGCCTTCAAGCAAAGAAAGCTTCAATGGCTATGGTGGTTGCTAATGCAAACTTGGAAGTTCAACAACAACAAGATCCTCCCTTGGAAACAACAACTCCAGAAATTGCTCAATTATCAAACTATCCGGAGGTAATTTTCATTTCTAACTCCCATAGGGATACATTTGCCAAGTATGCTAAGAAAGCCATTCTACCCACCAAATTCATATGTGAAGATGCCTTGAACAAATTAGGTGTCCTTGAACAAACAAAAGCCTTCTTTGAAGCCATGGGGTTGGGAAAATTGTTTACTACAAGAGAATTGACATACCCCACCCTTACCTTGGAATTCTTGAGTTCATTGAAAGTGACTAAGGTAGAGACTAGAACATACATCGAGTTTCGCCTTGCCAATGTGAATAGGCGCATCACCTTTGATGTTTTGAGTAAAGCCTTAGGTCTTAGTGATACACCATACTATCATAAGATGCCCGAAAAGTATGACCCCGCTCCTCTTTGGGAGGAGATTTCCGGGAAGAAATTTGTGAACTTTCATGCTTGTCGCGCTCTATTAGTCCACCATCCGGGCATTAGTGTGTGGCACAAGGTCATCAGGAATACTATAATTGCAAGAAAAGACACTAATCACTTTACAAAGCTCTATTTTGTTCTACTTGAGTCGGCCTTAAATGTTGGAAGGGAATTCACTAAGCCTTACAATGCTCTAAGGCTTTTCGTGGTGTAGATACCTCATTTCTGCACCTCTCGCAAACCACCCGGTGATGATTGGGTCGCATGTTTGGTACGCGGAACGATTTGTGACAATTCGTAAGATTATCGTCAAGTGATTTCTCAAATATTAATGTCTACCTCTTAGTTGTCATCTACGTCCCGATACGGTCGTTTTGACAGTAATTAGAGTACATTTGGAGTCCGGGCCTAAAACCGTCTTCATTTTCTGATAACCGTTAAATCCCGAGTCAGAATGTTCTGGAATGTTCCGGATATTTCTATTCCATATTTCATAAATTTTATCTTTTGGTAAACAATTTCCCGTAATATTCACATAAGATATTAAGGAAAACCGAATTATTTCCGTCCTACCATAACTCAAACACGGAAATGTTTCTTCCGCAGGAGGAAACCCCTTGGGAACAGACGCGCAGGGTCTTGCGCCTCTTCCAAGAGACGCATTCTTCTTTGCGCGCTCTTCCCGTGCCCTTTCTCGCGTATTTCTCGTATATTTTTCATATCTTTCCGAGATTCACTTCCAAAGAGTCTCCGAAACCCTAATTCCTCCACGTGATTAGTATAAATAGGAGCCTTCGCTCCTCATATTTCGCACGCGAGTGTCCGCCCTTCTCTTTTCCCTTTGCATTCTAGACTTTGTTCTTACTTTTTGGCGTCTACGTGCTTGAACATTCGACCACGTAAGCTCGGATCCTTCTGAGTACCAGCCTCGTTTGCATGACCGACCAATTTGACCAACTACACATCAATCAACTTAATTAATCTAATCGTTTTCCTCTTACGAGGGCACTTTCTTTGCATTCGCGTCGAGCATCACTAATCGATATCTTAGTCCTTCTCGTTTCGTCAACATGTAAGTCTGAGGGTGTAAATCTCTCTTTTATTTATTGTATTTATTTTTTTGTATCGTCAATGTAAGGTTTATGTCGAAAATATCATTAAAACCGATTTCTAAAACCATGCTTTAAAACCTCTTTTTACGGATTTCCAGTAGATAACCGTCGAGAAAGGACGCAAAGAATCGCCGCGCCTCTTCGAAGGAGCGCAGTACCTGCTGCGCGTCTTCGTGAGGCTGCTGCAGTTCCTGCTTCCTTTCTTCTTCGTTCGTCCTCTGTTATTCGTCAAAATTCTTTCGTTTGTTTCGTTAATTCTTCATCATAATAGCATATAATTCACATGTATATTTATTATTCATCTTTAACATGTTTTAAATCATCACAAATCCGACTTAAATCCCAAATAATTCAATATTTGCGGGTTTTCGTCATTAAAATTCAATTCCGGATTATAGAGATTCAATTCATCAATATTGGGTTTCTGGAATTCGTCTTTGATATAGTTTTAATCTGTCCTTTGTCATATTTATCACATATTCGTCATTAATCCATCGTGTTTAACTTAATCAATTGATTTAATTTGTTTAGTTTGTTAATATCTTTCACTTCTGTAATTAATCCATCTTATATTAATCCGTTTAATTCCGTCTTATTCATGTTTTATCGTTTCTATGACCCATTCATATGTAAATAACCTTTTAAATCACTTCCATCCGAGTAAATAGTTGTAATCCATCTTTAAATTTACCGACGAGTATTAACAACACGCAATTCCGGCTTCACAGCCAGAATTCAGGTCAGGAACAGACGCAGCATCTGCTGCGCCTATTCCAAAAGACGCAGCTCTGCTGCGTCTGTTCCGGGTTGAATTATGTCCCTGAACTCCGTTTTTGCTTGACTTAGTTATTTAGTTTACGTACTAATTGACTATTATCTGTATTATCACCTTATGATCTGTTCGTTAATTTATTCTTCTATTCTTTTTCTCAAACTATCCGTTTTAAAGGTATTTTCGACATAAATCGCTTATTCCTTTGTAATTAATGTAATTCGCATTATTGTAATTCATAATTATTGTGTTTCTTTTATTGTTTGTATGTTCTCACATGTAATCAATATTAAATCCTACTTCGACCCAATTGTTTGCTAATTACGTGTTTCACCGACATAGCCTAATTTTCACATGTTAGGATCAAAACTTGGATGTTGCATTGCATGCATATAACCGACAATATATCAAGTATAGACGAATAAATTCCCTAATCATTAGTAGAGGCCGCTATCGAGGCGGGCGGGATTAGGTGTTCTATCAAAAGAGCTTCCTAATACGTACCCTCACCCCATACTCCAGATATCTGTGAACACCCATGTTCATTGGCATCCACAAGAGTCATTCTAGACATAGAATGCTAAGGGTAACGATTGCTTAGTGTTCATGTCACTACTTTGTGTCTTGACATGACACGAGGTATTCGAACGGTTCCAATTTCTCATAAAAATTGGTGGCGACTCCATACAAAAATGCAAACGCTTGTTTCTCTTTTCTTCCCAAGCGCCCCCGTGGGCCCCCGCTGTCCACAGTTTGGCGACTCCGCTGGGGAGATACACTTACGTGTAGCAAGGGTGAAACTTGAACAAGGTTAGGGAATAGTTTGTACAAGACAATTGTCGGTTTTCATAACTCGGTCTTCCTAGATCGTTTCATTCGGCCTTCCTAGGCCCAACCCAACCCATTCGACCAATCGTCCCGTCTAAACGGTCCTAATTCTTATTTGGGCCTAAGGATGGATAGCGATTGACGTCATCCATACCATGATGCTTACTCTTGTTTGTATCAAGGGCCTTCACTATTTGAGGAAATGGACTAGGAATCGGCCTTACTCTTGTTTGGTACGAGCCTCTCCACAGACTTCGGGTTTGATGGCTCGGTATGACAACCCACCCTTTAAACCAAAACCCTTTTAAATGCACTCAGCATCCCGTTATAATGCTTGCATAAATGTTTGTACCTTACGTGATCACCACTTCTAAACAAAACCATGACAATTTTTCAAAAATCAAAACCCATTTTCAAACAAAATTTCGAAATAGGTTTTCAATTAGCGCAAAATCCGGTCAAAACTCTGTCCGTTTGCCGTGTCAAAATTCGGGCCACAAGCCCATTTCAAAACCTCACTTCGAGTCCACTCCTACAACTACACTATAGTTGACTAGGACACACATTTTCAAAAACCTTGTCTTTCTTCAAAGCTCACTCAACACAAGTGGCACACACCCACTTCACGAGTCAAAACATTTCTTTCTTTTAGCAAGTGTGTTAGAATGGTCGATCGTGTTTTGATTCGTCGCCGATCTCTTATCCAGTTTTCAAGATGCCTGGATCCAACGAAACAAACCTCCACCAACTTCAAGATGGTAATGATCGAATCCTAGCCGCGCTAGCCCAAATGCAAGTCACCCAAGACCAAGTCTATGACCGCCTTGAACTCATTGAGGGCCGTATCTATGCCGTAGAGGGAAGGTTGCCCCCTCATGAAAGTGAAGTAATAGGTGACTCTGATAATGAATCCAAGGATGAAAATCCTCTCATGGGGATGACTGTAGCTGAGAAAAGACTCCAATACTTAAAGGAGCAATTGATGTACCTTAAGGGGGATGACATTTATAGGGAGAACAATCGCAAGTATAAGGCCGTCAATTCCAAATTGCCAACTAACTTCAATATGACGGATATCCCTAAATTCAAGGGACACGAGAACCCTTTGAACCACATCCGTGCCTTCAAGGATTACATGTCTATCAGAGGCATCAAACCCAAGATGTTCTTAAGGATCTTTCCTTCATCTCTTGACACTATCCCAAAGCAATGGTTCTACTCCTTAGATCACAAGAAAGTCGCTACTTGGGAAGATGCCGCAATCGAGTTCTCTAAATAATATGCGGATAATGCCGAGATCCAAGTCAACATGCGTACTCTAGAGGTTCTTACCCAAAATGACAAAGAAGGATTCACCGACTTCCTAAGTAGGTGGAGGAAGACTAGCACCCAACTAGTTGAATGCCCGGATGAAGCTACCCTTGTGGAGAAGTTTGTGGATAATCTCAAACCCATCTATGCCAATCATTTGAGATACCAAAACATCAAAACTTTCAAGGACTTAACCGTACTAGGGATAAGGATTGAAGATGACATCCGTAAAGGACACTTGTCCAAAACGGTAGGTCGAGGATATCAAGGTTCCACAAGTCGTTCGTACGGCTCTACTAGCAAGACCGATGAAGTTAATCTTCTCGAGCCATCCAAGAAAAGTTCCCCACCAAGGAAATTCACAAATCTTGGGGACACTTACTCCAACGCTCTAAAAAGGTTAATGAAGCAAGGTAAGCTCCAACCCATTGGACCTACTCCTGAACCCGAAAGAAAATCCAAATTCTGGGACGAGAATTCGTACTGCGAATACCATAGGGGCAAGGGGCACGACACAGAAAAATGCTACAAGTTGAAAAACGTGCTTCAAGACATGATTGAAGATGGTCGACTACCAATACCACCGGGAGGTAAGCCCAACAACACTGAGAATCCTCTTGGAGTTCTAGTGATCACAAGTGATGAATCTACCTTAGATTGCTCACACCTCATTTCTCCATGCGAAAATGAAATTTATGCAATCGAGAATGAAGGGCTCTACTCTACTATCTCCCCTACCATTTCCGACTTCATCACATGGGCAAGGAGTGTGGATAGACAAGTTTGGGAATTAGAAAACATAGTGACAACTCTACGTGATCCCAACGCAACACCCGAAGAACATGTGCCACTAATCTTCTCTCAGAATGCTACTATGCAAGAAGTAATCACCGTGGTTGATAAACTAGTTGACCAAATCATACGACTAGAAGGTGATGTCATGAGAATGAGAAAGCTAACTGCAATCAATGGAGTTTGGGCCGACGATGACGAGGACGAATATCTCACTGAAAACTCCCTAGTCAAAGAAATAGTCCAAAATGGTGAAGACCAAGACGTGGACCACCTAACTCGTTCGGGTCGTCCATATCAAAGCACTACTCAAAATGGTCCAACCAACGTCATCACACCAAGTGACAACAAAGATGACTCCACTGATCATTTGCTCAAGCAATTACAGAAGACAAAGGCTGATCTTTCAGTCTGGCAATTAGTAGCAAGCTCATTCCCACATCGCCAAGCTTTACTGCAAGCTTTGGCCAAACTAAATGTAGCACATAACTCCACTCCCGAAGATGTAGTCAACTTGGTCTTCCAAGACTCACCTAAGCTAAGTAATCCTATTACTTTCTCGGACGAAGATCTGCCACCTTTTGGCGCTAGTCACAACCTTGCTCTATACATCACTGTCATTTGTCTAAAGAAGAATGTGCCAATGACCTTGGTAGACGATGGCTCTGCAGTCAACGTCATACCCCTCAAAACGGCATACAAGCTAGGCATGAAAGAGTCGGATTGGACCCTTACCAATCAAGGTGTGCGTGCGTATGACGGTACACGACGAAAGGTGGTAGGACTTGTTAACCTAACCATAGCCACAAGGCCAATCGAATGAAAGGTTAACTTCCAAATAGTGGACATCGAAGCTTCCTTCAACATACTTCTGGGAAGGCCGTGGATTCACGCTTCCAAAGCGGTAACATCCACCCTTCATCAAAAGATCAAGATCCCACTAAATGGCAAAGTAGTGACGATCACTTCATCACCTATCAAGGCAATAATCGAAAAACAGTCGAACAACCAAGTCCCTGCGGATCCCGTATATGAACTTGGGGGCTTCCAAAGCGTGAGCGTCATAGAAAGTGAGTTGGCACCCTTACACTATGATCCCTACTCCAACTTGGTGGTCAACCACATACTCAAAACCCAGGGATACTTCCCTGGAATGCCTTTAAACCCTACTCGAAGAAACACCTTCGCACCATACAAGGAAGACAACTCAAAGAGGATACCACTTGGACTAGGGTACAAACCCACAAAAGAGGAGGTTCTCGAAATGCTTGCCCAAGTCCAAAACTGTAAGCACGTAGGAGTCCAAATGTGACCCTATCTCCCTACTTTAAATGGGTACTTTGTTCAAGAAGGAAGTGTAGAACTCTTTCACGGATTTCCCGAACCTTGGCATTATCTCGAGAGGAAGCTAGCCGGAATCGAGATCTTTCATGATTGCTACTTTATCCCTCCAGAAACGGTTCCTACCGTCAAAACCCGTCAAGCACCTTGCTTAGACAAACAAGCTGTTAGCCTTATGTTTGGAGAAGATCGATTCGTTAGGGCCGCGCAGGATGAGATCATTACCATGATACTTCAAGACGATCGCTTCAACCCCACCGCGTTAATCACAGAAACCAACACAAGACAGCAGAAAGGATGGAGAAAATCAATCAAGTGGACCAACAATCAAGGAAGGCTCTTCAAGCTCACCACTGGAGAAGGAGAGATGTTCAAAGGAGAACCAGAAGACGATGAGTTCGAGTCGGAGTCGGAGTCAGAGTCGGAGTCTTGAGAAGTCAATAGAGTGTCTACTCCTGTCGTCATCCCCACTCCCTTTGTTTCTCCCAGCTTAGCCTCGAGTAGTCACAGTAGTTCGGGAAATTCCCCAACCACTGTCCCTTTGCCGCCACTGACCATGGATCAGTTGGCTTCTTTGTTTCAACTTTACTCAAATTTTAATATGAATAAATCAGATTCTGCTTACTCTTTGCGTTATCTTGAGTGCAATTCTGTTTACGATGATACTGAGGATGACCAAGACCCGAACTCGATCGAAATACCTCCCTACGTAGCCAAAGAAATACTACAGGAAGGGGAAGGGGGACCAGTAATAGAGAACACCGAACCCATCAATGTAGGAACCGAACTAGAACCCCAAGAACGTAGGATAGGGACTACCTTGAGCTCTACCGAAAGGGCCGATTTCATAGACCTCCTAAATGAATTCAAAGACGTTTTCGCTTGGTCCTATAAAGACATGCCAGGGATCGACAGGGATATCGCCGAACATAGGATTCTGATTAAGCCAAGTTTCAAACCTGTAAAACAGAAGCTTCGACGAATGAGAACAGAATGGGCTCTAAAGATTAAGAAAGAAGTTGACAAACAATTCAAAGCCGGGTTCATCAAAGTTTCCGAATATTCTGACTGGGTAGCTAACATAGTACCCGTACCCAAAAAGGATGGGAGAATCCGTGTTTGTGTTAACTTTAGGGACTTAAACAAAGCAAGTCCAAAAGATGACTTCCCTCTACCTCACATCGACATATTGGTGGACAATCTTTGGACCACGCGTTACTATCCTTCATGGATGGGTATGCGGGTTATAATCAAATCAAAATGGCCGTGGAAGATATGCATAAGACCGCCTTTGTCACCCAATGGGGAACCTATTGTTATACGGTAATGCCGTTTGGATTGATCAACGCCGGAGCTACATATCAACGCACTGCAACTACACTCCTACATGACATGATGCACAAAGAAGTTGAGGTATACGTAGATGACATGATTGTCAAATCCAAGGAAAGAGAGGGACATATTGCGAACCTTCGCAAGTTCTTCGCAAGGCTACAAAAGTACAACATGAGGCTCAATCCTCAGAAATACACATTTGGGGTAACATCTGGCAAACTCCTGGGATACGTTGTTAGCCAACGAGGTATAGAAATAGATCCTTCCAAAATCAAAGCTCTGATCGAAATGCCACAACCTCAAACAGAAAAAGAAGTCAGAGGATTCCTGGGAAAAGTGCAATATATAAGTCGATTCATATCGAAACATACGATGATTTGTGAGCCTATCTTCAAGAAGCTCAAGAAAACGGACCACACCATGTGGGATGATGATTGTCAAAAGGCATTTGATCGGATCAAGGAGATATTGGCTAAACCACCAGTGCTCATGCCACCACAACGAGATCAACCTCTTGGTTTATATCTCACAAGAATCAAACGGCCATGGGTGCCATGCTGGCTCAAACTGTAGGAAGTGAAGAAAGAGCTATCTACTATCTTAGTAAGAAGTTCTTGGAGTACGAGTGCAAATACTCACAACTCGAAAAGACATGCATCGCTCTTGTGTGGGCAACGAAGAAGCTACGCCATTACATGCTTAGCTACTCCGTCAAAATATACTCCAAAATGGATCCAGTCAAATACCTCTTCGAGAAACCCGTCCTCAACGGACGTCTAGCAAGATGGACCCTGATGCTCTCAGAATTCGACCTCAAATACGTGCCACTGAAAGTTATAAAAGGTCGCGCCGTCGCCGAATTTTTCGCAGAAAATCCTATCAATGACGCACAAACAATAGATACTTGGTCATTTCCAGACGAGGATATACTCCAAACTGATGTAGACTCCTGGGACCTGTACTTTGATGGAGCATCGAACTTAAGAGGATTCAGAATATGAGTGTTGCTCATTTCTCCTGAAGGCGAGCATACACCAATTCTTTGTCAAACTCGACTTCGAGGTGACAAACAATGCTTTGCAGAATCTGAAGCTTGTCTCATTGGACTACAAGCGGCAGTGAGCTTAGGCATTAAAAACCTCCGAGTACATGGGGATTCATCACTGATAATCAACCAAGTTACAGGATCTTGGAAAATCCGAAGCGAAAGCCTCGCACCTTATCAGGCTAGAATAGACCAAGTCTCTCAATTCTTTGATCACGTAACCTACCTACACCTACCTCGGGAAGAAAATCAATTTGCAGACGCTCTTGCGAAACTCGCATCTCTGATTAATATGCCGGATCACATGATGAAAATGCCTCTGTGCATCGAACGACGGTCAGAGCCGGCTTATGTCCACCAAATCACCGATGAAGAAGAGATCGCGCAGGAACCCTGGCTCCAAGCAATCCTGAATTTTAAGCTTAATGGTACCTATCCGCCGGATATGGACAAGAGGGGACAACGTGCTATACGCCTACTAGCTTCCCAATACGTTCTCATACAAGGAGAATTATACAAAAGAACACCTCTTGGTGTAGTCCTACATTGCCTTGATCATTCACAGGCACGAAAGGTGATGGAAGAAGTCCACGACGGAGAATGCGGTCCTCACATGAGTGGGCCTATGATGTCAAAGAAAATCACACGTCTGGGGTATTATTGGACCACAATGGAATCCGATTGCATCAAATACGTAAGACATTGCCACAATTGCCAAATCTTCGAACGCATAAACATGTCCCTCCTTCATTGCTCTATACAATGACATCTCCTTGGCCATTTTCTACATGGGGAATTGACATAATCGGAAGATAACCCCAAATGAACATGAGGTCACTGTTTCATTCTAGTAGCAATTGACTATTTCACCAAATGGGTAGAAGCGGCTTCCTACACTAGTCTTACAGATAAAAATGTGGCAAAGTTCATACAAAACAACATCATCTCATCGATATGGTTGCCCACATGAAATCATTAGTGATAATGGATCACACTTCCAAGCTGAGACCGAGCAATTGCTAGCCAAATACAAGATTAAGCATCACCACTCTTCGCCATATATGCCACAGACTAACGGCGCGGTAGAGGCGGCAAATAAGAATGTTGTCACGATTCTCAAGAAAATGATTGACAACTATAGAGATTGGCCAAGCAAGATACCCTTTGCTTTGTGGGGATATCGTACATCTGTTAGGACGCCCATCGGGCTACTCCTTTCTATTTGACATACGGCATGGAAGCTGTACAACCAATTGAGCTAGAAATACCATCCTTGCGTATCTTACTCGAAAGTCAAATCCGGAAGCCGATTGGAAGAGGGATAGATATGAAGAACTCATCCTCCTGGATGAACGTAGGCTACGCGCCTTGCATAATGTCCAAACATATCAAGCACGTATCAAACGAGCTTTCAACAAAAGGGTTAGGCCAAGAAACGTCAAAGAAGGAGACTTAGTACTTAAATCGGTTAGAGCTCTTTTACCTGTTGACCCACCGGGAAAATTCAAACCTAATTGGGCCGGACCATTTCTAGTCAAATCCATACTCCCAGGGGGTGCGGTTAGAATAACAGACCTAGATGGGAATGAGTTATCAAACCCAACAAACCTTGACCAACTAAAACGATACTATGCCTAGAATAGGAACGAAAACGCGCCTCGCGTAACCCCACGTGTCGCTCTTGTGGCACTAAATAAACGGCCCCTGGCCAAGCTGAAATAAGCTAATATCACTGTGCTCTTGCATTTTGACAAATTTGTCATCCTCGTATCATCAAATAAACTAAATTCGCACCTTCAGAGTAAGCAAAAGCTCATGCTTATTTTCTACGTTCATTACAAGCTCTTGCTTAGAACAATTATTCTTTTACATTTACTCGAACTACGCGCAAGGGTTTGATTTCATTTTTTTAAGTGAATACGTAGGCAATCCTTCACAAGATTCAACCCATTATACCTAAAATGTAAATAGAAGGACATTTGCATTGCATTTGAAATTCGACAAGAATAATAAATAGAAAATCACAACGGTTTCATAACCATTTAACCTTTTTTTTATTTTATTCATTTTCTGATAATAATAGTACGCTACATAATAAAAATAGAATAGGCTAGGATTCTAAAAACCCCACCTTTTTATTACAACAACAAATAACAATAATAATCAAATAATAAATAAAGACTCGGGCTATTCCTCCATCTTCCCCTTGCCCTTGTCGTTCTTGTCATATTTCTTGTCACGACCTCGAGCCGGACGCTCTTGCGCCACTTCAGACCTAATCACCAACGGTCTTTCTCGAGGCCTAGACTTTCCATTCTTGCCAATCACCATTTCCGCGACAGGAGTAGTCTTTTGTTTTTTCGAAGGATGAACAACTTGAAACCCGGCTTCTTCTTCTCCCTCTGTCAGGTGCTTCTCTTTCTCTTTCTCTTCCTCGCGCACCTTGTAGTCAATGGGCTCGCGCTTCCTCAGTCTCTCGCGCTCTTCCAGAGTAGTAGCCTTTCTCCATCTAAGATAAGAATCCGACACCCACAAGGCATTGACAGAGAAATTCAAGAACCACATGTTTCTTTAGGCCCATTTAATGGCCCACTCTCTTCGGCTCTCTGTAGTAAGCGCCATAGCAGTCTGCGAGACGGTGTCAAGCCTCGGGATCGTCTGTTTCAGCCCAACTTGTCTCATCAGCCTTTCCGGGAAGATGCACACCATAAACTCCAATCCAGGAATGCGCACGGACCTAGTGGGATCCAAAGAAGATACTCCAGTGACGGATTTGAGGTGCCACCACGGTACGACCCACCTAATCAACGAGCCATCGTCGCTCTTCAGCTTGTTCTTCCAGTAATCACAAACCCGAGTGAAGTCCACCATGTACAACCTCGTCCTCATCGCAATCGAGCGGGCATGATAGGAAAGCACATGAACTGGGGGCTCGATCAATCGGAGCCGTTCCATAAGCCAAACCTACCAAAAGCGGGTATTAGACATCATAAAAAAAAAAAAAAAAAAAGAAAAAAAAAAGTCTTTTACCTGCAGAAGGACGGGGCTTCCCAAATACGGTAGATCGCGGTTGGATTTCCTACTATCCAGGCCCAAAATAATCTCTCCTAAGCATAAGCAAGTTGGGCTCCTGCGCAGCTCCATTTGCTCAACAAGGCCCAGAAGACGGGGATCACCTCTCAAGTCTTCATCAACATGCCCTTGGAAGACATACACATGCAATAAGCAAAAGCCAAATGCCCTCCGCCTAGCAACATGGGAAACGGTGGGGTTGGCTCTGTTGATGAATCGATCTATGAAGTCCAACTTTCTCACGCCTTTCGAGGTAACTAGACGGTCCACCTCAAGTCTAGTCAATCCATGCAAATCTCTAAATTTGCTCTTGTAACCTTGCGAAGTAGAAGGAATGGCAGGCAAATGTTCAGGATCCCACCCACCAATAGCAGCAATTTCTTCGGGAAATGGGCAAATATCACCTTCAGGGAACGCAAAAACATGGTAATTCGGGTCCCAATAGTCAAGGCAAGCATCCAAGAACAGTTTAACAACCTTGCTGAGTTTTAAACTCAACAAAGACCCAAAATTATAAGCACCCATATCATGCTTCTCCATATTCGAAAATTCGTTGGCCCATTCCTTCAAGCGGATCTCCAAAGTATTCATGACGAAAGAAATTTCTTTTGAGAATTTTATGTAAGTAGACGAAGAAGAGACGGAAGAATTATGTGAATAAAAGCTCCATCGACGTCTCTATTTATACTAATTTCTGTTTCCAAAAATCCGTCAGAACAAGACACCTTGGGAACAGGCGCAGCACCTGCTGCGCCTCTTCGAAGGGACGCAGCTCATGCTGTGCCTCTTCCTCAGCTTCACTTCTGTGATTTTCCGCGTTGGATCTTTCCTAATTCCATGACGAATAATTTCCTATTCCTACGGGTTATTATTTTGTTAAATACGAGAAGGTTACCATGTTTTCGGTTTCCGCGGGCACGCATTTCGAGGCGACATCGACATTTTTGCCATTTTATCACACTTGTATATTTTCATTTTAGGAAGTAATTTTTATTTTAATTCATCATTTTAGAGAATAACTTTCGTTTTAATATTTCTCATTTAATTCATTTATTTTACCGAATCTCAACATTTCTATATTATTTTCAATTTCTTAATTTCATTTCTGCATTTCTAACTTATAGATTTCTTCTTTTTTTCTTTTTTAGGGGGTAACCCTCCCTACCGTTCGGTCATTTCCGGCAAAATTTTTGCATTTTTGCATCCTTTTGAGTCCCTCGTTTTGCGCTAATTAAGACCATATGTATATATAAATGTATGCTTTGCGTGTTTTCTATGTAAATTTCGGCAGCATGACGGCGTAAACCGTCATCTATCAAACCTGTTCAAAACTAACCTGCAGATACAAGCAACACAACCCAGCAGCAACGGCACTCAGGCCATCGTATATACACTAAACAAAGGAAATGTACAACAAACTCGGGGCTCGAGCCCCAAACAAAGTCCAAAAATGTTCAAAATCAGTGTCCAAATGTCCAAATGTACAAAATACGGCAAAAAGCTACACAAAACTACTGCTGGGAGTCCTCCAACTCTGCAACTCTCGCCGCAAGAACGACGATCTCGGCGTCCCGAACCTCGAGCTCCCTCAACAAGCGAGCTGTCTCCTCCCGAGACTGAGTCAACTCTCGCTCCAGCTCGCGGTCACCCTGTAAACAATAAATTGGCTCATGTCAATCGATTCAAGCAAAATCGGAAAATCAAAAATCAAAAATGAAATAGGCATAAGGTTCATACCTGACGACCTCGACTGCCGACAAGTGCCTCGACGGCAGTACCTCGCAGCCGGTTGACCACCCTCCATAACGACACAAACCGAGACGGCGCAACCTGCATTTTCTAAAAGAAATTCTCAACAATTGAACAAACTCAATCAAATGTGTTCTTACACAAAAGTTATACAAGTTAGAGGCTCACCCTCCGAATCAGATGCTGCCAATCGTCCAGGCCAGCATCCGTCACAGCTACGTCAAAGTCACGCAGCTCGGAGATCGTCGTCCTCCTGGTCGCGTCAGTGTACTCGAGGGTCTCGGGGTACTCTGGGGGCTCGATGCCCGCCGCCTCGACCTCCTGCAAAGACAAATGGTTCTCACTAATCGATGATATTTCATCATAATTCTCAAAATCAAGTCAAGAGGAAGAGTAAAAGATGCTCACCACTACCGGCCACTACGCCAACCTCCCGTAGAGGAACGCCGAGTAGTCCTCGCCAGGAAGAAGGAGGGCGTCACCACTGGCACCAGCCAAGTCCGCCTCCTTCTCGGCCTCAGAAGGCTCCCTAAACATCGTCCTGGGAGGATCGACGGGAACCGTCAACACGTCCCGAAAACACTGACGAGCCAAACGCTCGCCCAAGTACCACACAGGACCCATCGACGTCCTCAGCAGCAATCGGCTCGGGCTCCTAGGCCGAAGGACCTCAGCCACGAAAGGAGGCGCTCCAGCGTACTCCGCCCAAGGTCTGGGCACCCACTGTGACAAGATAAAAAGGATCATTCCTATGATCAATTAAAAGCAAATATAAGAAGCACGAGTGAATATAAGTGAGATACTCACGCTGTCCAGCTGAAGAGCGTTCACGTCACGCCGGTAGACGTTGTGAGAAGAACGCTTGCTCTTCGTCTGGCACATCACCCAATCCCTCACCACGGGATAGGCCTTCTCCAGCGGCTCCGTCCTCTTGGGCGCGAGGCTCGGGAAGTAGGAGTACACCCACGCCCGTAAAGCGAGAATAATCAATGACGATCTTTCGTGATTTGATAAAGAAAGGGAATTTACTTTGGTCTAAAGGAAGGTTCATACCTCCAACAAGAGTAGTCCAGTCCGACAAAGACCGGGAGAAGTCCCCTTCCCCATCAACTCCGGACGAACCATGGCCCTCATGAAGCGGATGAGGACCGCGAAACCAGCGATGACCCGGTCCCAACGCCCTAGGGAACTCGGGTCGAAAGGAAGGAAGAAGCTTCGTCGACAGCCTCTCGCCCTTGTCTCCGAGGTAAATCGAAGACGAAAACCACGAGCCACAAACGAGCCCCTGCACCAGTTTGTACAGGAGGAGGAGCCGTCTCTCTCCCATCAATCGTCACCAGCGCCGAGGTCTTTCTCGCAAATTAGTCTCAAACGTAGGAACTGGGTATCAAACCCGGCACTGTAACAGCCTTCGGCGATAAATTCCAGCCGATCAATCTCCTCGCCTCGGCCGAGTCCACCCTCATGGCAGTCTCTAGCCACTCCACCTCCTCGGTCCCGCACGGCAGACCAGAAATCATGCCGTAGTCCTCCAGAGTGACTCCCACCTCACCGAAAGGCATGTGGAACGTGGAAGTCATATCCCAGAATCGGTCCAAGAAAGCACGGACCAGGCTAAGGTTAGCCCGCAGCTTGCTCTTCGCGATGTCCCTCCAGACCTGCACCAAAGGACCGAACGCTCCACGCTCGATCATGGCCCGCTCCTCCACCGACAACCGCTCGTAGTGCTCCATCGCTGTCGTGTAACCCGAGAACAACCTGATGTTCCCGGCCTCCTATTGTGATTTGAAACAAAAGCTATCTTTAGTTTTGAATAAAATTTGAAAGGAATTTGAACAAATGAATGAAAGAGGATGAGTAATGAGTGACCCTCTGCAGCCCAAAGTGTCAAACTCTTCACCAAACTCTTCACCAAATTCCAGCCGATCAATCTCCTATTTACCAAACTCTTCACCAAACTCTTCACCAAATTCCAGCCGATCAATCTTCTATTTACCAAACTCTTCACCGTCCTGTAGGACAGGTGACCCTCTGCAGCCCACAGAAGGTGCCTGCTCTCCCAAGTCTCAGCCCACGCAGGAGCTCCTCTCAGCTGACGACCTCCTCGTCCGACGTTGGCCCGTCTCGAGGCCTCCTCTTCCTCGACAGCCTCCTCCTCATGGACCTCGTCCCCAGCAGCCATCACCGCGGCGGTGAAGGCCTGCTCCAAAGCCTCATCGACAGTAGCAACGTCTATCTCCATGGGAGCTCTCCCAGAAGTAGAAGCCTCATCACCTGCAACATTAAAGCAAGTTTAGGCCACGTCACGTGACGACAAGCGTTGGTTAAGGGATTTTCGAGCCTTTAAAGCCCTGAAATCGCTCTTTTCTTGCCATCCTTGGCCATATTCCCACCTACCTGATCACTCATGTGGTAATTTGGGTCAAGTCATGGCTAATTTGAAGCCTAGTTCCGGATTCGAGTCGAAATTTCGGCAGCATTTCGTTATAACGACGATTATGCCCTAGAAAAGTGTCCTGAAAAAGCTGTCACAAACCAAAATTCCGAGATGGTAGAAAGTTTACCCATCATCCAAGGATCCCAAATATCAAGTTTCATCGCAAATGGGCAATCCTCAGGCTATTTTCGAAGCAATTTACGGTTTAGCTGTGAAACCGTCTCAAATTTCACTCAAAGGCTCAAAACTCGACAAAACTTCGAGACAAACACATGGTTATGTTCCTAATATTACCTATTATCCATTTCTAATGTCAATTTGACAAGGCAAATGCATTTGGGGGAAAAGCCCCAAAATTTCGATCAAATGGGTCATAAACCCTAATTTTTTCGGCTCAAAATTGAGTAAATGTAGACGATTAATGCAAGGATGAGACACATACCTCGATTAGTCATGATTAATGCAAGCTTTTGGATCAAACCTTAGTGGAAATGGTGAAGATTCGAGAGAGAAATTGTGTGATTTGTGTTTCGAAATAATGAACATAAATCTCTGATTATCGCGTTTTTACGCAGAAATGACACTTTGGGGAATAGACGCAGCAGGCGCTGCGCCTCTTCCAAGAGATGCAGCTCTTGCTGCGCCTCTTCCTTGTGTTCCCTCCATACGGATTTTCAAAAATTCGCTATGAATTCGTTATTTGTGGGCCCATCTTTGGTGCGCCTTTTCCCCGATGCTATTTTATTCTTTTGGTCCGTTTGACGATTTTCTTTCGTTCCGGCCCGTATTTCCAAGCCAGCAGCAGACTGTCGCATGTTATTTACTTCTTCCAAGAACTTTTGCTTGTCGCAACGAGCATGTATTCCTTCACAGAATTCGACACACCTTCATTATGTCTCCAGCGAGAGTAAGCGGATACACTTTCCCTCTCATGACAAGAAGAATAATTCCCAATCATGTCTCCAGCGAGAGTAAGCGGACGTACTGTCCCTCTCAAGACGTGAGGATTAACATCTCCCTAAGCAGATTTCCCCTCAGCAGTTCCCGCCTGCGTCCTGCTACTCGCAATTGTTTCTCGAAGACTACCCAAGCAGTTCTCTCAGCAGTTCCCGCCTGTGTCCTGCTACTCACAATATTTCGTGTTTCCCCGCGGAGTTCGACAAAGGTGTCGTTCTCCAGAAGTTCCCAAACCAATAGAGTTCCTATACCCAAGCTTTGGTTACCCTTAAGTTGAATTTATATTTGGCCTCCTTCCCGTCAATGCTTTCCTTTAGGGCCCCATACCCTAGCACAATCCTTATATATCTTTTAGGTCTTAACCTTAGCTCCTATGCACCCCGGAAGCATCTCGAGAAGAAGTCTCAGGTATGATCTCTTCTTATGGCTGGCGAGCTTCCTTACGTAGTCTAATGAACTTTAAACGACCCTCCCCGATAGTCGACGGACTCTAAAATGTTCCTGACGACAGGTCCTTGGTTCAGACCCCTTGAGCCGCCTCGCGTCGCCATAGTCGTCAGGTTGTAATCTTCGATTGACCTGATGGCTATACTTTGACTTTCGCCTTGTCCAAGCCTCAGTCAAAGTGGGGGCTCTGTAGATACCTCATTTCTGCACCTCTCGCAAACCACCCGGTGATGATTGGGCCGCATGTTTGGTACGCGGAACGATTTGTGACAATTCGTAAGATTATCGTCAAGTGATTGCTCAAATATTAATGTCTACCTCTTAGTTGTCATCTACGTCCCGATACGGTCGTTTTGACAGTAATTAGAGTACATTGGGAGTCCGGGCCTAAAACCGTCTTCATTTTCTGATAACCGTTAAATCCCGAGTCAGAATGTTCTGGAATGTTCCGGATATTTCTATTCCATATTTCATAAATTTTATCTTTTGGTAAACAATTTCCCGTAATATTCACATAAGATATTAAGGAAAACCGAATTATTTCCGTCCTACCATAACTCAAACACGGAAATCTTTCTTCCGCAGGAGGAAACCCCTTGGGAACAGACGCAGCAGGTGCTGCGCCTCTTCCAAGAGACGTAGTTCTTCTTTGCGCGCTCTTCCCGAGCCCTTTTCTGCGTATTTCTCGTATATTTTTCATATCTTTCCGAGATTCACTTCCAAAGAGTCTCCGAAACCCTAATTCCTCCACGTGATTAGTATAAATAGGAGTCTTCGCTCCTCATATTTCTCACGCGAGTGTCCGCCCTTCTCTTCTCCCTTTGCATTCTAGACTTTGTTCTTACTTTTTGGCGTCTACGTGCTTGAACATTCGATCACGTAAGCTCGGATCCTTCTGAGTACCAGCCTCGTTTGCATGACCGACCAATTTGACCAACTACACATCAATCAACTTAATTAATCTAATCGTTTTCCTCTTACGAGGGCACTTTCTTTGCATTCGCGTCGAGCATCACTAATCGATATCTTAGTCCTTCTCGTTTCGTCAAATGTAAGTCTGAGGGTGTAAATCTCTCTTTTATTTATTGTATTTATTTTTTTGTATCGTCAATGTAAGGTTTATGTCGAAAATATCATTAAAACTGATTTCTAAAACCATGCTTTAAAACCTCTTTTTACGGATTTCCAGTAGATAACCGTCGAGAAAGGACGCAGCAACTGATGCGCCTCTTCGAAGGAGCGCAGCATCTGCTGCGCGCCTCTTCGTGAGGCCGCCAGCTCTCGCTTCCTTTCTTCTTCGTTCGTCCTCTGTTATTCGTCAAAATTCTTTCGTTTGTTTCGTTAATTCTTCATCATAATAGCATATAATTCACATGTATATTTATTATTCATCTTTAACATGTTTTAAATCATCACAAATCCGACTTAAATCCCAAATAATTCAATATTTGCGGGTTTTCGTCATTAAAATTCAATTCCGGATTATAGAGATTCAATTCATCAATATTGGGTTTCTGGAATTCGTCTTTGATATAGTTTTCATCTGTCCTTTGTCATATTTATCACATATTCGTCATTAATCCATCGTGTTTAACTTAATCAATTGATTTAATTTGTTTAGTTTGTTAATATCTTTCACTTCTGTAATTAATCCATCTTATATTAATCCGTTTAATTCCGTCTTATTCATGTTTTATCGTTTCTATGACCCATTCATATGTAAATAACCTTTTAAATCACTTCCATCCGAGTAAATAGTTGTAATCCATCTTTAAATTTACCGACGAGTATTAACAACACGCAATTCCGGCTTCACAGCCAGAATTCAGGTCAGGAACAGACGCAGCATCTGCTGCGCCTATTCCAAAAGACGCAGCTCTGCTGCGCCTGTTCCGGGTTGAATTCTGTCCCTGAACTCCGTTTTTGCTTGACTTAGTTATTTAGTTTACGTATTAATTGACTATTATCTGTATTATCACCTTCTGATCTGTTCGTTAATTTATTCTTCTATTCTTTTTCTCAAACTATCCGTTTTAAAGGTATTTTCGACATAAATCGCCTATTACTTTGTAATTAATGTAATTCTCATTATTGTAATTCATAATTATTGTGTTTCTTTTATTGTTTGTATGTTCTCACATGTAATCAACATTAAATCCTTCTTCGACCCAATTGTTTGCTAATTACGTGTTTCACCGACATAGCCTAATTTTCACATGTTAAGATCAAAACTTGGATGTTGCATTGCATGCATATAACCGACAATATATCAAGTATAGACGAATAACTTCCCTAATCGTTAGTAGAGGCTGCTATCGAGGCGGGCGGGATTAGGTGTTCGATCAAAAGAGCTTCCTAATACGTACCCTCACCCCTTACTCCAGATATCTGTGAACACCCGTGTTCATTGGCATCCACGAGAGTCATTCTAGACATAGAATGCTAAGGGTAACGATTGCTTAGTGTTCATGTCACTACTTTGTGTCTTGACATGACACGAGGTATTCGAACGGTTCCAATTCCCCATAAAAATTGGTGGCGACTCCATACAAAAATACAAACGCTTGTTTCTCTTTTCCTCCCAAGCGCCCCCGTGGGCCCCCGCTGTCCACAGGTGGAAAGATGGCTCAATGTTGATTGTGGTAAGGAAGGCACCGCTTTTATCGTAAATGGAGATCTAGTTACTCTCTTGGCCAAGTACTTTGATCCAATTTTCAACAAGGATAACACCTATGTGGCGATCAAAGGGGGTCATCTCATTGACATGGATGCCATGATTAACAAGTACAAGTGGGTCAAGCACAACTCTCTTGACACCAACTATGGATGGCTCACCAATGATGCTAGATCTTTCACTTTGCCTTCCAAGATATGCCGCTTGAGTGCTCATCGAACAAACTACCTATTTCCACTCTCAAAAGGCGCCGAGTACATCATCCGTCAACAAAGGGGCGGGATTGAAGAGCCCTCCTCCTCCATTGTCACACGACCCCATCCATTCAAATATCAAGAGTTCAAACCCGAAGGTGTTGAAGTGGGCAATGACTACATGACTCTACTTATGCAAGAGATGCATAAACAAGCTTACAATGATCGAGTAGATGCATACTTGGCCCAATATCCACCCCTCTTTCATTTAGCTAGGCAAGGAATACTTGATCCTTCATGTCCTTTGCCTAGTTGGGCGGATAGGGAAGTCTTCTTTCCAAGCACATCTAGGGGTGAAAGACCGGGTGAAGATGGGAATGTCGATGATGAGGTTGATGATGATGAGGCTGTTAATGAAGAGGTAGATGATAAAGAAGAAGAGGCTAATGAAGATGATGAAGGAAGTGAGCAAGGAAGTGAAGAGGGAAGTGGTGATGAGTCCGCTTTTATGGAGGAAAATGATGACAATGATGATATGGTGGAAGACTAGCAAGCTTTGAAGGCTCCTACCCTCTTGAGGTTTGTCTACTTCTTTCTTTGTTTTATTTATTTTTATCTTGATCATAGTTGGAGAGTCCTAGCAACATGAGGACTAAACCTCGGCCCCATTGAGGTGTTCTTTTATTGTTCCCGTTTTGAAAATCCAAAATGACAATTTAGTTTCATGCATTGCATCTTGTGTGCATGAACTACCCCATAGTTTAAGACATTAGAAATAATGTCCGTCTCGGTTTGGGGAAGTACATGCATACACAACGGGAGGTAATCTAAATTACGCTCTCCGTCAGAAACAAAAACCCATGCATCATGTAGTGTAGATTAATATAGCTTGCATTTAGTATAGAATTCATGCATCATACTTGTATAATTTCCTATCATTTTGGCCATTGAGGACAATGCCCATATTAGTGTGGGGATGGGAAATTCTAACTTAACTTTTATTCAAAAACCCAAAAAAATCAAAAAGTTTCGAAAAATCAAAAAAAATTGAAAAAATTGAAAATCCAAAAACAAGTTCATTTCCTTTGTAGTGTAGACTTGTATATATATTATTGTATATATTGTGTTTGTTTTATCCTTGTTCACATTGATCGACTACGCCACATCCGAGACATGAGGATATTGAAGACCGCATGGTATGATCTTTCCAATCTCCTTTTTCCTCTTTATGTTAATGACTATGTGGCTTTATTTTGATTGATGCGGTACAACAATGTGAATTTAGGACTTGTATTTAGATTATATGGCATATTAGTTGGTAGAATCATTTGTATTAGGATGTATATGTGTTAGTTGCATCATGGCATGTAGTTGCATGTTAGAAAATTTTGCGAAACCGTCTACTTGGGAAGCTTGACAAGTGTATATAGGCCCTAGTAGATTCTTTTTATTCTTAAGACTTTGCTTGTTAGAATACTTGTAAAACACCCTAGGATGTGTCATGCTAGTATCCTTTGACCCATGGATTAAGGCCTAGTTAAGAGTAACCTGTGGTGTGATAACTCCTTGGCTACCGTTTATTCCAAGGTGACCCTTGAAACCATGCATCCATCATCCATGTTCTACCACATTTTTGTCATCAAAGGGAATGGGCACAAAAAGAAATTGATTTGAGTTCAATGAAATGAAAAGTGAAAGAAAGTTTGCAAAATGCATCAAAATGAAAAGAGGAGCAAAAAAAAAATAGACTCCTAATGCTTCAAATAGAAGGCACCCTCACTACATATGGGGTGACCTTGAAAATGTTTCAAAGAAATGCAAAAAATTGTCAAGTGTTGAAAAGCCAAAAATCAAAAGAAATGGCAAAAGAAAGTGTTCTCAAATGACAAATGCCACAAGAAATTGGGGAGAAAAACAAAAACATTGGGGGGAAAAACAAAAACAAAAGCAAACTCCCAAAATGAAACTCAAATATCTATTGATCCCTTTATCCATCGTATCCATTTTTGTGCATGGTAGAGAGGGGACGACCCTTCTTCTTGTCTAGGTAAGAGGGGGAATTCCGCGATCCTCCAGTGTTTCTAATACCAAAGGGTGTCTATTCTTGACAAAATCATTTAACGATTGAGGACAAAGGTACCCTAGCTTGACACAATTTGGAGGTGATTTATTGGTATCCTTCTAGGCATAGTAGTTTGAAGAAATTGCATCTATGAAGGAGTGTGTACCCTTGAATTGCTTCCCTTGTAGATAATTTCGGCCACTTAGATGAGGAAAGTGGCTATTCTTTTGTAGATGCATCCATTACTTGATTTTGTGTGCTTAATGTTTGGATGTGTCGCCATTTTGGCAAGACCCACCTTGCCTTGCAAGAAGGCATCCTACCTCATGGTTGTCTTGTTGTGAGTTGAAGGGGAGGAGTGAGACCAACTAATTCTCTCATATCGTCTATGCTATTAGGTTAGTTAAAATAACGGTCCTAGTCTTTGTCACCTCTTTACTCGGGACGAGCAAAGGTTCGGTTTGGGGATATTTGATGTGACCAAAATTAGAGCATATTTAGCCCCCGAATTGGCCTTGTTCCCATGCTTTTTAGTGCATATTTGGGTCATTTATTGTCTTTAGTCCTTTGTTTTGCATATTCTTTGAGGTTTTGTTTCCTTGGTAGGAAAGGAGTGCAAACCTTGCATTTTCTGTGGGAAATAATCTCTATACTTCCCTTAAACTAGAAGGATTATAACGAGTTTAACAATGATGATCAATGGTCATAAACAAAATACATAAACAAAGTATAAAAGGATTTAGAATTAACCTTCGGTCCTAGCAAAATTGGCCTAAGAAAAATATCAAAATTGATATTCGCCTATTAGTTGCACCCAAGACGATATGAGATATGCCCTTTGATTATGCTAGAAATCGATCTAAAATTTTCTGTAAAATTTAGTTGTTTTTTGTGTTTTTCTGATAAGAGAGGAGGCAAGGTCAAAGAAAAGAATTAGGGTAGAAATAATTCTGTCCCTTTCTTTTTATACTGACCGAATTATCGAGTTAATTAGGAAATAATAATACTTTCCTAATTTTCGGCCATCAGACCGAAATAAGGAGATTATTCTCCTTATTTTTGGTCTTTCCAAAAATATATAAAATATGTTGAATTGTCATCTAGTGAGGATCGAACCCATGACCTCTTGGTTTGTGTACCCTCACTATTACCACTATGACACATTCATCTTGTTGATATTAAACATAACTGATTATATTTAATTACGAATTAACAGATTAATTCGTCCAAGCTAACATTAAATATATTTAACTAAATATAACTTATTATATTTAATTTACGAATTGACAGTTAATTCGTCTCAACTTAATATTTTTTAATTTTATTAAATAATTATCTCATCAACACATTGACTAACTTTTTAGTCATTTTGGGCATCAATGTGATTATATTTCTATAACCACATTTCTCAAACACATCCTATAGGTGTGACCTTTAGGGACCAGTTGATCACCGCCATCTGTATGATAATAACGTCAAACTTTCTAGCAAGCCAACCGTTATTAGGTAAACGTTAATCAACTGATTAAATATACGAAGTATAACCTTGTGAACCTGTAAGAGATTTACAAATGTTATCACACAAATTTGTGGAGGACACAAGCTCTAACAAACTCCCACTTGTCCTCACAAGTGTATGTGCGATAACCGATTCTCATATCCTATAAAATTTCTCCCACTCAATGTAAAACAATTTGCAAATCTGAATTCACAAAGGTCGTATTTTACAAGCGATCAATATCAAGAGTGGTTTCCCCGACTAGAGAGTAACTTAACTGATAAACGAGTCAACATTCGAGCATGGCCATGCATTTCGCCATTACAACTCCTCGAGTGGCCGTGAGAAATAACTATACCTGATAAGGGTTGGATATTTTCCTCAACTCGAATCCTGCAGATGTAAGCACAGTATGAAATGACCCAGAAAAAATCTACTTAGCCCCAGTTACGGTAGACCGTGAGAAAGAAACCAAAGTCACCCAAAAACTACCTTAATCTCAAGAGACAGTTGATAGTCAAAAGAATCGACTCTAGGAACACAATGGATGTCCTATCCACGACCTGGAACCGAATGTTATTAAACATTTAGGACTCCATTACGTTGTCACAAAAAGTTGTCCTACGAGGTATCGTCATAATCTCGTATCTGTGATCGATCAGTCAACCATTTGACTTATGGCTCGTTGAACCCACCATCAATCGACTGCACAATATAAAAGCCGTAGTTATCAGCTCACATTGGCGATTACGGACCAAAACAAATATAATGTAATTCAGTTCACTTTGTGGCGTTCAATGTTGTCAGTACAATCCACATGAAAAACAAAATATTATATATAAAACGATGAAGTTATAAATAGTATATGAAAAAGATAATGTATCAAATCTATAATCAAGTACTACAACTCAGGAACATGTTTAATTCCCATGGAATTTACATGCCCTACATGCTTATCATAATTCAACGGTTTGGTGAGAGGATCCGCGATGTTATCATCCGTCGCAATCTTGTCAATCACTATCTCTTCTTGCTCCACGTAATCACGGATCAGGTGAGCTTTCCGAAGTACATGTCTAGATTTGTTGCTAGACTTTGGCTCCTTAGCCTGGAAGATGGCACCTCTATTGTCACAATAGATGGTGATCGGGTCATTCGAACTAGGAACTACCGAAAGCCCTTGTAAGAATTGATGCATCCATATCGCTTCCTTTGCTGCCTCCGAAGCGGCATAGTACTCGGATTCAGTAGTAGAATCTGCTACAACACTCTGTTTGGAACTCTTCCAGCTGACCGCAGCACCATTAAGAGTGAAGACGAACCCGGACTGAGATTTTGAATCATCTCGATCCATTTGGAAGCTAGCATCTTCGTAACCGGTTGCGCATAGCTTAGTATCGCCTCCATAAGTCAATACCCAATCCTTAGTCCTCCGTAGGTACTTGAGGATATTTTGACTGCTATCCAGTGTGTTTCACCTGGAGCCTTTTGGTACCGACTCGTCATACTCAATGCATATGCCACGTCTGGACGTGTGCATATCATGGCATACATGATCGATCCTATTGCAGATGCATAAGGAACACGACTCATGCGCTCTATCCCTTCAGGCGTCGTGGGTGACTGAGACTTGCTCAACTGCATCCCAGTCGTCATAGGAAGGTTCCCCTTCTTGGAGTTGGTCATGCTGAACCTCTCAAGAACCTTATCCAAATAAGACTCCTGACTAAGTGATAACGTCCGTCGTGGTCTATTTTCGGTAGATACCGATTCCCAATATACGCTGTGCCTCACCCAGATCTTTCATCTGGAAATGGTTCTTCAACCATTATTTAACCGAAGATAGGAGAGGAATGTCATTCCCAATCAAGAGTATGTCATCGACATACAATATCAAGAATACAATCTTGCTCCCACTCGACTTGATATATAAGCATGGTTCTTCGACCGATCGAATAAAGCCATACTCTTTTATCACTTGGTCGAAACGATGAATCCAACTCCGAGAAGCTTGCATAAGTCCATAAATGGAACGCTTAAGCTTGCATACTTTCTTAGGATGCTTAGGATCTATGAAACCTTCGGTTTGAACCATGTACAACTCTTCCTCCAAATAACCGTTTAAGAAGGCGGTTTTCACATCCATTTGCCAAATCTCATAATCATGAAATGCGGCAATCGCTAAGATTATCCGAATGGAACGTAGCATGACTACAGGTGCAAAAATCTCATCATAATGCAATCCTTGCACTTGAGTGAAACCTTTTGCCACAAGTCGTGCCTTATAGATATCTGGTTGCGCGTCTACAGAACGCTTTATTTTGTAAAGCCATTTGCACTGTAGAGGTTTTACCTTATTAGGTAAATCAACTAGATCCCATACGTTATTCTCATACATGGAGTCCATCTCGGATTGCATGGCTTCGAGCCATAGCTTTGAGTCGGAATGTTAGCCATAGCACCTTTATAGGTTGCGGGTTCATTACTTTCTAGAAGTAAAACGTCATTCTCCTCGACCATACCAATGTATCTGTCCGGAGGATGAGAGTCTATACCCGACCTCCTAGGTTCCTCAGGAATATTAACCGTATCATCAAGTGGAGGTACAGCTTCCTCCACCTGTTTCTCGGTCGTTGGTTCTGGAATCTCCGACAGCTCGAAGGTTCTATTACTCATCTTGTTCTCGAGAAATTCTTTCTCTAAGAACGTCGCACTAGCCGCAACAAAAACTCGATGTTCGGTAGGCGAATAGAAGTAATGACTAAATGTTCCTTTTCGATAACCTATAAAGTATGTCTTGACCGATCGCGGGCCGAGCTTATATTCGTGTCTCCACTTGACATAAGCCTCGCAGCCCCAAACCCGAATAAAGGACAAGTTGGGGACAGTTCCCTTCCACATTTCATATGGAGTCTTGTCGACAGCTTTAGACGGACTTCGGTTAAGTATAAGAGCAGCTGACAAAAGAGCATAACCCCATAATGAATCAGGCACTACGGTATGACTCATCATGGATCGAACCATATCAAGTAAGGTTCGATTTCTCCGTTCGGACACACCATTCAATTGAGGTGTTCCAGGTGGAGTTAACTGCAAAACGATTCCACAGTCTTTCAGGTGTTGATCAAACTCATTTGAAAGATATTCGCCACCCCGATCTGAACGGAGTGCTTTAATCTTTCTACCCAGTTGGTTCTGTACCCTATTCTGGTATTCCTTGAATTTCTCAAAGGACTCACTTTCATGCTTCATTAAGTAGACATATCCGTATCTACTCAAATCGTCCGTGAAAGTGATAAAATATCTATAGCCATCTCTAGCGGTAATTGACATAGGTCCACATACGTCCGTATGTATGAGTCCTAATAGGTCACTAGCGCGCATTCCAATACCTTTGAAGGAAATTCGAGTCATCTTGCCAAAGAGACATGATTCACACGTGCCATATGTAGAAAATCCGAATGTGGGAATAGTCCCATTATCGACGAGTTTCTTCACGCGTTTCTCATTTATGTGTCCCATTCGACAATGCCATAGATAGGTTTGATCTTTATCACCTACCTTTAATCTCTTATTATTCATGTGTAATACTTCCGTTGTTTGATCTAAGATATAAATTCCATTCATGGAAACTACTTTGCCATAAATCATTTCATTAAAAGAGAAAATACAACTATTACCCTTTATTGAAAATGTAAAACCGTCTTTAGCAAGTACGGAAACAGAAATAATATTCTTAGATAAACTGGGTACATAGTAACAGTTATATAAAGATAACTCAAAACCACTAGGGAGTTGGATTACATATGTTCCCTTCGAGGCAGCAGCAACTCGTGCTCCATTCCCGACTCGCAGGTCCACATCACCTTTTTCGAGAGGTATGATGTTCTTTAGGCCCTACAGATGATTACACAGATGAGAACCACAACCAGTATCTAGTACCCAAGTTCCGAAACTTGCATGGTTAATCTCAATCATATGAATATAAGATGACATACCAACAGGAAGGACGCGGCCTGCTTTGATGTCCTCACGGTATACGGGATAATTCCTCCTCCAATGTCCAGTCTTGTGACAATGGTGGCACTCAATGTCACCGCCCTTGCTCTTTGCCTTGCCCTGTGAGCCACTAGTCTCACCGGGTGCACTCTTACCATTTCCTGGCTTCTTAAACTTTGGCTTACCTACAACTAGGTCGCCATGAGCCTTGCCCGTACCTTTACCTTTGTTGTAAATCGTGAGAACATCCTGCTTCACACTCCCACTCAATTTCATATCCTTCTCGGTCTGTACGAGAAGGGAGTGTAGCTCATGAAGACTCCTTTTCAAGTAATTCATATAGTAGTTCGCCCTGAAAAGGGCAAAACCATCGTGAAGAGAATGAAGCATTCGGTCAATGACAATGCTCTCACTGATTTTACAATTCAGTGCCTCCAGTTTCTCGACATTCTCAATCATGTGTAGAATGTGTGGGCTAACCGGTTGGCCCTTCTGGAGTTTCGCATCCAAGAAGCGACAGGTATGCTCATATGTAACGATTCTCGGTGCCTTTGAGAACTCGTTAGTGAGCGTGGTGAAAATCTTGTTTGCACCGTGGGCAATGAAGCGTCTCTGCAAATTGGTTTCCATTGCAAAGATGAGTACGTTCTTTATCGCATCCGCTTCCATAACGAAATCACTATAAGCGAGTGACTCGTTGACTCCTGCATTTGGGCCTGGGTTGACCGGTATTGGCTCAGTTAAATACCTGAGCTTACCGTCGCAGCGGGCGACATTCCGTAGTGCCGCCTCCCAGTCCGTAAAATTGGACCCATCATTCTTCAGTCGAGTGGACTGATTCATTTGGTCCATGAACATTTTAAGCCAGGACGAACGATCTAGTGTGCCACTAGGCATTGGGATTGCGTTATTTCCAGCCATATGTTGTAACAGTATTATTGATAATAAACGTGTTTTACACTGCGAAAGAAGAATAAAATAATAAGCATGTGCATCGTTTTTATTTTAAGTCTAATGAACTAATGTCATAACGCGAAGACTCAAAAACATTTATACAATTGACCTCCCTCAAGAATTATATAAATGACCCCAAGACTCAATTCTCTGTAAATTGATAAGCTAACCTTTTAGCTAATTCTACCGTTAGAATTCTTGGTCGATAAATTTCTGTAAATACTATCTTTAGTCCATCATAATCACGAGAAACTCTTCGGAATATGATGTTGAGGTAAACTAAGTCAACACAGCTACTTACCCAACATAGAAGGGGGTCATATTAGGCCTACCGACGAAGAAGGGATTCATAGATGTTTGCCCTTATAAAGACTAATCTCAATTTCCGTTTTAGAGGAAGATCCCATAGCCTTTATTTAAATTCATTTTAAGTGAACTATAATCTAGCCTGCGAGAATGATTAAACTAAAGTGATGGCTTAAAGTCAGTGACATCTGCATGTCCATGAAAACTAACATACAACCTATATGAGTCAATTTTCATGCATTTTAGTAGTAGGTGGTTTGGTTTTAGGCGGAAAATGATGCAATTACTAACATGTGAATGAAACGCAATGATAATGAAAAAACGTAAAAAAAAAACAGTAAAAGTCCTAGTGTGGCCTATCCTATCAAAATGAACAAAAAATACAAGTTTGGAATCCATCCTTGGACTCGAGAAGCTTGTCTTGATGTTCCATCTTGATGCATGTAGCGGGAGTGAGCTTGAATCTTCATCTTTAGTCTTCTTTGAAATTACAATAAATAAAATTACATAATTGACCTATTTATTACATTCTAATTTCAAAACCCAAAACTAAAATAAAGGAGATTCGAGATCTCATAATTACATAAAAATCATGTTTCCTTCATTACGAAAACATAATTTGACTAAGGCCACACTAAGTATTACAAATTACAACCGATTGTAAAATTAAATACGTAAATAAAATTCATTCATTCGATTCATTCAACAAAATTAAAAGCATCAACTAAAAAAAATTAAACATACATTACACAATTCTTTAATTATGTTGATTAATTTATCCAAACCACCTATTTAAATTAAATTAAGTGACAATTCCGCAATTTAATCACATTAATTTCATTCTTAATCCATATTAAACTTGTAATATGAATTCTATCCGTCAAAATTTTAAACTGCTTTAAAATAACTCGGTATCTTTAAATTGTGAACCGATTCACAATAACTAATTGGCCAAAATAAAATAAAATAAAAACAAAATCCAATTTTTCTTCCTTTTGGGTCTCGGCAAAAAGGAAAACAATTTTTTTTTTATTTGTAAACTCAGCTCACGGCTGACAAAAAAAACAGCCAATAATTTTTTTTTTTTTCGGAAATAAGGCAAAAACAAGGAAAGAAAAAACTTTCCTTTTCTTTTTCTTTTAGATTCGGCAAAAAGAAAAATAACCCAAAAAACATTTTTTTTTTATGAACACTGTTCACGGTGAACAGTACCGAACAGAGAAAAAAACAACAACAACGGCAAAAAAAATAAAACAACCGTCACAAAAAAAAAAACTTGCGGCAAGAATTGCCCTAAAACAAAACCGATGAAGAAAATGTTTACAGTTGCCATATAGAACGTGATTTAGCAAGTGAATTAATGAACATGATTAATCTTATATGCTAAAATTATATAGCAAAAACAAGTTCTTGTCTCATCGACATGATTATTCCATTAACAATTTAATTTAATCCGAATTAAATCAAGGTATCTACAAATTCATTTTATTATCATCTTAACATATTAAAACAATAATTCATATGAATCAAATGGAAATAAATCATCAACAAAGGAAAAACAGGCCGAAAAAAAAAATCTCTCGGCACAAAAATTTCAGCCGAAAACCCTAAATTTTTTTTTTTTCGAAATCCCCATTGTTTACATACATATTTTATGAAAATCATCAAAAATAAAATCGTGGCCTAATGCTCTGATACCACTTGTGGGAAATAATCTGTATACTTCCCTTAAACTAGAAAGATTATAACGAGTTTAACAATGATGATCAATGGTCATAAACAAAATACATAAACAAAGTATAAAAGGATTTAGAATTAACCTTCGGTCCTAGCAAAATTGGCCTAAGAACAATATCAATATTGTTATTCGCCTATTAGTTGCACCCAAGACGATATGAGATATGAAAAAAAAAAAAAAAAAAGAGATATGCCCTTTGATTATGCTAAAAATCGATCAAAATTTTCTGTAAAATTTAGTTGTTTTTTGTGTTTTTCTGATGAGAGAGGAGGCAAGGTCAAAGAAAAGAATTAGGGTAGAAATAATTCTGTCCCTTTCTTTTTATACTGACCGAATTATCGAGTTAATTAGGAAAGAATAATACTTTCCTAATTTTCGGCCATCAGACCGAAATAAGGAGATTATTCTTCTTATTTTTGGTCTTTCCAAAAATATATAAAATATGTTTAATTGTCATCTAGTGAGGATCGAACCCATGACCTCTTGATTTGTGTACCCTCACTATTACCACTATGACACATTCATCTTGTTGATATTAAACATAACTGATTATATTTAATTACGAATTAACAGATTAATTCGTCCAAGCTAACATTAAATATATTTAACTAAATATAACTTATTATATTTAATTTACGAATTGATAGTTAATTCGTCTCAACTTAATATTATTTAATTTTATTAAATAATTATCTCATCAACACATTGAGTAACTTTTTAGTCATTTTGGGCATCAATGTGATTATATTTCTATAACCACATTTCTCAAACACATCCTATAGGTGTGACCTTTAGGGACCAGTTGATCACCGCCATCTGTATGATAATAACGTCAAACTTTCTAGCAAGCCAACCGTTATTAGGTAAACGTTAATCAACTGATTAAATATACGAAGTATACCCTTGTGAACCTGTAAGAGATTTACAAATGTTATCACACTAATTTGTGGAGGACATAAGCTCCAACATTTTCATGGCAAAATGAAGTTAAATTGATTGAATTCAATGACCAAGCATCAAAGAGAAGACAAGACTAGAAGGCCTTTGTACATACTATAGTAGATGGGCAATGATGAGAAAAGATTCTTGCATCCCCGAGGAAATCCCCAAGGATTTTATGAAGGGAAAGGAAGAAAAGAAGAAAGAAAGTAGCTTTAAGACAATCCGAGCGGATTGTCCACAAGCCGCCCGTCCAGCAAGGGCAATCCGAGCGTCTTCCCCAGCTGGACGTCCGTCCAGAATCACCCCAATCCGCCCGTCCACCGCCACAATCCGCTCGGCCAGAACCTCCACAATCCGCCCGTCCCGTGCCCTGGACGCTCGGATTGTGTATTAGCCATTTCGTCTTCTACAAGTTTCAAGGAAGGATGCGCATATTTTTCTAAGACCGGCAAAAAGGAGACCGGAGTCTCCCTTGAGACCGGAGATTCCTCAAGGATATAATCGTCATTTAAGCCCTTAGTAAACCCTAATCTATGTAACCAATCCCCACTATAAATACCCCATTAGGCTAATTAGATTATCATGTTCTTCTTAGCAATCTTTAGTGTAGTTAATATCAATCAAATCTCTCTTTAATCTTTAAATCAACATTAATCAAGTCTTAATACAAGTTTCATTTCCTTAATCTCTCTCTTGTTCATCCTTTGTTTTGGGTAATTGAAGATTATTTGGGTTATTATTGGGAGATTGACAACCTTCCAATCAATCATCAAGTACTTCTATTATTCTTTGCTTTATTATTGGAATCATTAGTAGGTATAATTCTCTTAATCCATTTTTAATTTTTGTTAATTATCTTCATTTATTCATCATGTTTCACTTTGTTGGTATGATTGACAACCTTGCTAGCATGTTCATTATGATAATGAGTGAGTAGTTCCTTAGCTAGGGTTAATGGGTAATTAGGGGAAACCAACATGGGGGATGATTCATGCTTAAATTAATATGTTTCCATAGTTTATTTGCTTGCTTTTTGTGATCTCAACTTATGCACATGTTATGTTTGATGAAATGCGAGCCTATGAATCCTTGCATTTTTTAACCATCACCTATCTTTTCAATGAGACTTGTAAGACATAAACCAACTCGAGTCTCATTAGACCATGCATATAGTTGAGTAGGGAAGATTAAGTCGACTTGTAGGTGTTGTACAATCTAATCGATTCGGCTCCGGGACCCAAACTTTCCTAGGATTGTAAGATATAAACCAACTCGATCCATCACAACAATAATTGCTTGCTTATAATTTGAGAATATGTTTGTATGATCAATTCCCATGAATCCCCTATGACCCCATGACACCCTAGTGCCTTTTATCAATTGTTTACACCCCTTTTTAATCATCTTGCTTGTTTACTTTTATTGCTATTTAGTTGAGTGATCTTCTACTTCAAACCCCAAATTGTGACACCCTTAGACACCACTAGTTGCAATTGAAAATCTCAACTCAATTCCCGTCCCTTGGGATCCGACCTTTACTTGCCTCTTTACTAATTGTAGAGTTATTTGTGAAGTTATAAATTGTGTTTTGGTCTAGGTGCTCCTAACGACAAGTACCGAAAACTAAACCCTCACAAGGGAACACGACCAATCATACAAACATGTTCTCTACTAGATGCAATCACTTATTGTTGTGATGGGATCGAGTTGGTGTATAAGCTTAAAATCCCTAAGAAGGTTTGGGTCCCAGAGCCGAATCGATTAGATTGTACAACACCTACAAGTCGACTTAGTCCTTCCTATTCAACTATATGCATGGTCTAATGAGACTCGAGTTGGTGTATAAGCTTACAAGTCACATCGAAACGATAGGTGATGGGTAAAAAATGCAAGGATTCATAGGCTCGCATTTCATCAAACATAACATGTGCATAAGTTGAAATCACAACAAGCAAGCAAATTAATTATAAAAACATATTAGAATAAGCATGGATCAATCCCCACGTTGGTTTCCCCTAATTCCCATTAACCCTAGTTAAGAAAACTACTCATTCATTATCAAGTTCAACATGCTAATAAGGTTTCCAATCATACTAACAAGGCAAAACATGATGAATAAATGAAAGTGATTAACAATAATTAAACAAGGTTAAGAGAGAATTATACCTATGTAGATGATTCCAAATAATAAAGCAAAGAATAATAGAAGTACTTGATGATTGATGGAAGGTTGTCAATCCTCCAAATAAACCCAAATAATCTTCTAATTACCCAAAATAAATGAAGAACAATAGAGAAATTAAGGAAAGATTAAGATTGAGAATTGTATTATAACTTGATTAAGAGTTGATTACAAGATTACTACTTGATTAAGGATGGATTAAGAGAACATTAAAGGATGATTACAACTTGATGCTAATCTAGGTAGTACAAAGGGGTATTTATACTAGAGATTAGGTACAAGGATTAGGGTTACTAAGGGCTTAAATGACTATTGAGTCCCTAAGAAAAGTTGAGGAAATGCTCGTCTCGAAGGAAATAAGCATATTCTTGTGCTAGTCTTGCCATGATCCGTGTGTCTTGAGCTGTGGCACGGGCTCTCTGACCTTCGATCCGCTCGGATCGCCTGGAAGACGCTCGGCTCCATGGGTTGCAAGACGCTCGTCATGGCCGAAAGATGCCCGGATGTTGATGATGGAAGACGCCCGGATCGTGTCTGATCCGCTCGAATCCCTGGGCAGTCAGCTACTCTTCTTTTGGCTCCTTCACAATCCGCAAGGATCATTTCGGGGATGCAAGGATCCTTTCATCATTGCCCATTTCACTTTATTATCTACATAGGCCTTCTAGTATTGTCTTCTATTTGATGCTTGGTCATTAGATGCCATCAATTTAGCTCCATTTTGCCTCATGAATGCAAGGTTAGCGATCCTCTCCTACCAAGGACACATATCCTCAAAGAATACGCAAAATGGGAAACTAAAGATAAGAAATGACCCAAATAAGTGCCATAAAGCAAGGAACGAGGTTAATTCGGGGATTAAATATGCTCAAATATGAGTCACATCAAACATTCCCAAACCGAACCTTTGCTCGTCCCGAGTAAAGAGGTGACCAAAACTAGGACCTTTATTTAAACTAGCCTACTAATATAGCCGATGTGAGACAATTAGCGGGTCTCACTCCGCCCCTTCAACTCACAACAAGACAACCATGAGGTAGGATGCCTTCTTGCAAGGCAAGGTGGGGCTTGCCAAAATGGCGACACATCCAAGCATTAAGCACATAAAACAAGTAATGGATGCATCTACAAAAAAGAATAGCCACTTTCCTCATCTAAGTGGCGGAAATTATCTACAAGGGAAGCAATCTAAGGGTACACACTCCGTCATAGATATGGTTTCTTCAAACTACTAAGCCTAGAAGGATAACAATAAATCACCTCCAAGTTGTGTTAAGCTATGGTACCTTTGTCCTCAATTGTTAAATGCTTTCGTCAAGAATAGACTCCCTATGGTGTTAGAAACACTGGAGGATCGCGGAATTCCACTTCTTGCCTAGACAAGAAGAAGAGTCGTCCCCTCTCTACCATGAACAAAAGTGGATTTGATGGAAAAGGGATCAATAGATTTTGAGTTTCATGTGGGAGTTTTCTTTTGTTGTTGTTATTCCCCCTAATTTCTTGTGGCATTTGACATTTGAGAACACCAATTCAATACTTGACAACTTTCAACTTTTGCATTTTCTTTTGAACATTTTCAAAGCTACCCCATTTGTAGTGAGGGTGCTTATATTTGAAGCATAGGAGTTATTATTTTTGATTCTCCTCTTTTCATTGATGCAAATTGCAAACTTTTTTACTTTTATTTCAATGCTTGAACTCAAATTTAAATAATTTTTGTGCCCATTCCCTTTTGTTGACAAAATATGGTAGAATGTGGAATATGGTTGCATGGTTTCAAGGGTCACCTTGGAATAAACGGTAGCCAAGGAGTTATCACACCACAAGGTACTCTTGACTAGGCCTTAATCCATGGGTAAATTGATACTAGCATGACATATACTAGGGTGTTTTACAAGTATTCTAATGAGCAAAGTCTTAAGAAGAAAAAGTATCTACAAGGGCCTTATATACACTTGTCAAGCTTCCCAAATAGATGTTTTCACAAATTTTTTTCTAAAATGCAACTACATGCCATGATGCAACTAACATATATACAACCTAATGCATATGCTTCTACCAACTAGTATGCCATATAATCTAAATGCAATTCCTACAATCACATTGGTGTAAACTGTGGGAAATAATCTGTATACTTCCCTTATAATTAAGGATTATAACGAGTTTAACAATGATGATCAATGGTCATAAACAAAATACATAAACAAAGTATAAAGGATTTAGAATTAACCTTCGGTCCTAGCAAAATTGGCCTAAGAACAATATCAAAATTGATATTCGCCTATTAGTTGCACCCAAGACGATATGAGATATGCCCTTTGATTATGCTAGAAATCGATCTAAAATTTTCTGTAAAATTTAGTTGTTTTTGTGTTTTTCTGATGAGAGAGGAGGCAAGGTCAAAGAAAAGAATTAGGGTAGAAGAATTCTCACCCTTTCTTTCTTATAGTAGCCGAAATTAGGAGTCAATTAGGAAAGAATAAATCTCTCCTAATTTTCGGCCTAACTGACCGAAATAAGGAGATTATTCTCCTTATTTTTGGTCTTTCCAAAAATATATAAAATATGTTGAATTGTCATCTAGTGAGGATCGAACCCATGACCTCTTGGTTTGTGTACCCTCACTATTACCACTATGACACATTCATCTTGTTGATATTAAACATAACTGATTATATTTAATTACGAATTAACAGATTAATTCGTCCAAGCTAACATTAAATATATTTAACTAAATATAACTTATTATATTTAATTTACGAATTGACAGTTAATTCGTCTCAACTTAATATTATTTAATTTTATTAAATAATTATCTCATCAACATATTGACTAACTTTTTAGTCATTTTGGGCATCAATGTGATTATATTTGTATAACCACATTTCTCAAACACATCCCATAGGTGTGACCTTTAGGGACCAGTTGATCACCGCCATCTGTATGATAATAACGTCAAACTTTCTAGCAAGCCAACCGTTATTAGGTAAACGTTAATCAACTGATTAAATATACGAAGTATACCCTTGTGAACCTGTAAGAGATTTACAAATGTTATCACACTAATTTTTGGAGGACACAAGCTCCAACAAACTCCCACTTGTCCTCACAAGTGTATGTGCGATAACCGATTCTCATATCCTATAAAATTTCTCCCACTCAATGTAAAACAATTTGCAAATCCGAATTCACAAAGGTCGTATTTTACAAGCGATCAATATCAAGAGTGGTTTCCCCGACTAGAGAGTAACTTAACTGATAAACGAATCAACATTCAAGCATGGCCATGCATTTCAGTTACAACTCCTCGAGTGGCCCTGAGAAATAACTATACCTGATAAGGGTTGGATATTTTCCTCAACTCGAATCCTGTAGATGTAAGCACAGTATGAAATGACCCAGAAAAAATCTACTTAGCCTCAAGTTACGGCAGACCGTGAGAAAGAAACCAAAGTCACCCAAAAACTGCCTTAATCTCATGAGACAGTCGATAGTCAAAGGAATAGACTCTAGGAACACAATGGATGTCCTATCCACGACCTGGCACCGAATGTTTATTAAACATTTAGGACTCCATTACGTTGTCACAAAAAGTTGTCCTACGAGGTATCGTCATAATCTCGTATCTGTGATCGATCAGTCAACCGTTTGACTTATGGCTCGTTGAACCCACCATCAATCGACTGCACAATATAATAGCCGGAGTTATCAGCTCACATTGGCGATTACGGACCAAAACAAATATAATGTAATTCAGTTCACTTTGTGGCGTTCAAAGTTGTCAGTACAATCCACATGAAAAACAAAATATTATAATAAAACAATGAAGTTAAAAGTAGTATATGAAAAAGATAACGTATCGAATTCATAATCAACTACTATAACTCAGGTACACGTTTAATTCTCATGGAAATACCGTGCCCTCTATGCTTATCATTTTTCAATGGCTCAGTAGTAGAATCTGCTACAACATCTTGTTTGGAACTATTCCAGCTGACCGCAGCACCATTAAGAGTGAAGACCATTAGTCAATACCCTATCCTTAGTCCTCCGTAGGTACTTGAGGATATTTTTCACAGCTATCCAGTGTGTTTCACCTGGATTCTTTTGGTACAGACTCGTCATACTCAATGCATATGCCACGTCTGGACGTGTGCATATCATGGCATACATGATTGATCCTATTGCAGATGCATAAGGAACACGACTCATGCGATTAATTCCTTCAGGCGTCGTGGGTGACTGAGACTTGCTCAACTGCATCCCAGACGTCATTGGAAGGTTCCCCTTCTTGGAGTTGGTTATGCTGAACTTTTCAAGAATCTTATCCAAATAAGACTCCTGACTAAGTGATAACGTTCGTCGTGATCTATCTCGGTAGATACGGATTCCCAATATACGCTGTGCCTCACCCAGATCTTTCATCTGGAAATGGTTCTTCAACCATGCTTTAACCGAAGATAGGAGAGGAATGTCATTCCCAATCAAGAGTATGTCATCGACATACAATATCAAGAATACAATCTTGCTCCCACTCGACTTGATATATAAGCATGGTTCTTCGACCGATCGAATGAAGCCATACTCTTTTATCACTTGGTCGAAACGATGATTCCAACTCCAAGAAGCTTGCTTAAGTCCATAAATGGAACGCTTAAGCTTGCATACTTTCTTAGGATGTTCAGGATCTATGAAACCTTCGGGTTGCACCATGTACAATTCTTCCTCCAAATAACCGTTTAAGAAGGCGGTTTTCACATCCATTTGCCAAATCTCATAATCATGAAATGCGGCAATCACTAATATTATCCGAATGGAACGTAGCATGACTACAGGTGCAAAAATTTCATCATAATGCAGTCCTTGCACTTGAGTGAAACCTTTTGCCACAAGTCGTGCCTTATAGATATCTGGTTGCGCGTCTACAGAACGCTTTATTTTGTAAAGCCATTTGCACTGTAGAGGTTTTACCTTATTAGGTAAATCAACTAGATCCCATACGTTATTATCATACATGGAGTCCATCTCGGATTGCATGGCTTCGAGCCATAGCTTTGGGTCGGAACAGGCCATAGCACCTTTATAGGTTGCGGGTTCATTACTTTCTAGAAGTAAAACGTCATTCTCCTCGACCATACCAATGTATATGTCCGGAGGATGAGAGTCTCTACCCGACCTCCTAGGTTCCTCAGGAATATTAACCGTATCATCAGTTGGAGGTACAACTTCCTCCATCTGTTCCTCGGTCGTTGGTTCTGGAATCTCCGACAGCTCGAAGGTTCTATTACTCGTCTTGTTCACGAGAAATTCTTTCTCTAAGAACGTCGCACTAGCCGCAACAAAAACTCGATGTTCGGTAGGCGAATAGAAGTAATGACCAAATGTTCCTTTTGGATAACCTATAAAGTATGTCTTGACCGATCGCGGGCCGAGCTTATCCTCGTGTCTCCACTTGACATAAGCCTCGCAGCCCCAAACCCGAATAAAGGACAAGTTAGGTATTGTTCCTTCCACATTTCATATGGAGTCTTGTCGACAGCTTTAGACGGACTTCGGTTAAGTATAAGAGCAGCTGACAAAAGAGCATAACCCCATAATGAATCAGGCACTACGGTGTGACTCATCATGGATCGAACCATATCAATTAAGGTTCGATTTCTCCGTTCGGACACACCATTCAATTGAGGTGTTCCAGGTGGAGTTAACTGCAAAACGATTCCACAGTCTTTCAGGTGTTGATCAAACTCATTTGAAAGATATTCGCCACCCTGATCTGAACGAAGTGCTTTAATCTTTCTACCCAGTTGGTTCTGTACCCTATTATGGTATTCCTTGAATTTCTCAAAGGACTCACTTTTATGCTTCATTAAGTAGACATATCCGTATCTACTCAAATTGTCCGTGAAAGTGATAAAATATCTATAGCCATCTCTAGCGGTAATTGACATAGGTCCACATACGTCCGTATGTATGAGTCCTAATAGGTCACTAGCGCGTATTCCAACACCTTTGAAGGAAATTCGAGTCATCTTGCCAATGAGACATGATTCACACGTGCCATATGTAGAAAATCTGAATGCGGGAATAGTCCCATTATCGACGAGTTTCTTTACGCGTTTCTCATTTATGTGTCTCATTCGACAATGCCATAGATAGGTTTGATCTTTGTCACCAACCTTTAATTTCTTATTATTCATGTGTAATACTTCAGTGGTTTGATCTAAGATATAAATTCCATTCATGGAAACTGCTTTGCCATAAATCATTTCATTAAAAGAGAAAATACAACTATTATCCTTTATTGAAAATGTAAAACCGTCTTTAGCAAGTACGGAAACAGAAATAATATTCTTAGATAAACTGGGTACATAGTAACAGTTATTTAAAGATAACTCAAAACCACTAGGGAGTTGGATTACATATGTTCCCTTCGAGGCAGCAAGAACTCGTGCTCCATTCCCGACTCGCAGCTCCACATCACCTTTTTCGAGAGGTATGATGTTCTTTAGGCCCTGCAAATGATTACACAGATGAGAACCACAACCAGTATCTAGTACCCAAGTTCCAAAACTTGCATGGTTAATCTCAATCATATGAATAAAAGATGACATACCAACAGGAATGACGCGGCCTGCTTTGATGTCCTCACGGTATACGGGATAATTCCTCCTCCAATGTCCAGTCTTGTGACAATGGTGGCACTCAATGTCACCGCCCTTGCTCTTTGCCTTGCCCTGTGAGCCACTAGTCTCACCGGGTGCACTCTTACCATTTCCTGGCTTCTTAAACTTTGGCTTACCTACAGCTAGGTCGCCATGAGCCTTGCCCGTACCTTTACCTTTGTTGTAAATCGTGAGAACATCCTGCTTCACGCTCCCACTCAATTTCATATCCTTCTCGGTCTGTACGAGAAGGGAGTGTAGCTCATGAGGACTCCTTTTCAAGTAATGCATATAGTAGTTCGCCCTGAAAAGGGCAAAACCATCGTGAAGAGAATGAAGCATTCAGTCAATGACAATGCTCTCACTGATTTTACAATTCAGTGCCTCCAGTTTCTCGACATTCTCAATCATGTGAAGAATGTGTGGGCTAACCGGTTGGCCCTTCTGGAGTTTCGCATCAAAGAAGCGACAGGTATGCTCATATGTAACGATTCTCGGTGCCTTTGAGAACTCGTTAGTGAGCGTGGTGAAAATCTTGTTTGCACCGTGGGCAATGAAGCGTCTCTGCAAATTGGTTTCCATTGCAAAGATAAGTACGTTCTTTATCGCACCCGCTTCCATAACGAAATCACTATTAGCGAGTGACTCGTTGACTCCTGCATTTGGGCCTGGGTTGACCGGTATTGGCTCAGTTAAATACCTTAGCTTACCGTCAGCAGTGGCAGCATTCCGTAGTGCAGCCTCCCAGTCCGCAAAATTGGACCCATCATTCTTCAGTCGAGTGGACTGATTCATTTGGTCCATGAACATTTTAAGCCAGGACGAACGATCTAGTGTGGCACTAGGCATTGGGATTGCATTATTTCCAGCCATATGTTGTAACAGTATTATTGATAATAAACGTGTTCTACACTGCGAAAGAAGAATAAAATAATAAGCATGTGCATCGTTTTTATTTTAAGTCTAATGAACTAATGTCATAACGCGAAGACTCAAAAACATTTATACAATTGACCTCCCTCAAGAATTATATAAATGACCCCAAGACTCAATTCTCTGTAAATTGATAAGCTAACCTTTTAGCTAATTCTACCGTTAGAATTCTTGGTCGATAAATTTCTGTAAATACTATCTTTAGTCCATCATAATCACGAGAAACTCTTCGGAATATGATGTTGAGGTAAACTAAGTCAACACAACTACTTACCCAACGTAGAAGGGGGTCATATTAGGCCTACCGACGAAGAAGGGATTCATAGATGTTTGCCCTTATAAAGACTAATCTCAATTTCCGTTTTAGAGGAAGATCCCATCGCCTTTATTTAAATTCATTTTAAGTGAACTATATTCTAGCATGCGAGAATGATTAAACTAAAGTGATGGCTTAAAGTGAGTGACATCTGCATGTCCATGAAAACTAACATACAACCTATATGAGTTAATTTTCATGCATTTTAGTAGTAGGTGGTTTGGTTTTAGGCGGAAAATGATGCAATTACTAACATGTGAATGAAACGCAATGATAATGAAAAAACGTAAAAAAAAAACAGTAAAAGTCCTAGTGTGGCCTATCCTATCAAAATGAACAAAAAATACAAGTTTGGAATCCATCCTTGGACTCGAGAAGCTTGTCTTGATGTTCCATCTTGATCCATGTAGCGGGAGTGAGCTTGAATCTTCATCTTTAGTCTTCTTTGAAATTACAATAAATAAAATTACATAATTGACCTATTTATTACATTCTAATTTCAAAACCCAAAACTAAAATAAAGGAGATTCGAGATCTCATAATTACATAAAAATCATGTTTCCTTCATTACGAAAACATAATTTGACTAAGGCCACACTAAGTATTACAAATTACAACCGATTGCAAAAATACGTAAATAAATTCATTCAACGATTCATTCAACAAAAGAAAAACATCAACTAAAAAAAAATTAAACATGCAAGACATAATTCTTTAATTATGTAGATTAATTTTCCAAACCACCTATTTAATTGATCAAATTAAGTGACAATTCCTCAATTAATCACATTAATTTTAATCTTAATTCATATTAAACTTGTAATATGAATTTAATCCATCAATATTTTAAACTTCTTTAAAATAATTAGGTATCTAATAATTATGAACCGCTTCACAATAATTAATTTGCCAAAACAAAACAAAAATAAAAACCACTTTTTTTTATAGTCTCGGCAAAACGAAAAAAAAACAGATTTTTTTTTTTTTTTAATTCTGTCCAGTTCGTGAACAGTAAAAGAAACGGATATTTTTTTTTTTTTTTTTTTTTTTTTTTTTTAATCTTTTCTCGGCAAAACCAAGAGGAAAAACAAAACAATCCGTTTTTTTTTCTTTCTTCTCGCGGTTTTTCTGTAAAAACCGTAACAAACAATTTTTTTTTTTATATGCTGGCTCTGTGAACAGTACCCGTAGCGTGAACAGTAACAAGAAAAAAAAACTTTCTTTTCACGGACATTTTTCAAATCGGCATATACAAAAACAGCCGCAAAAAAACTTTAATCGGTTTTTCAGGAGAAACCGAAAGAAAAAAACAGAATTTTTTTTTTTTTAAAAAAAAAATTACTGTTCATCCGTGAACAGTAACGGAAACGAAAAAAAAAAAATTCCACGGCTCAAAAAAAAAAAAAAAATCCAACCAATTACATTTTTTTCTCGCAAACCCTAATTATTGTTTACAAACAATTTTATGAAAATCATCAAAATTAAAATTCGTGGCCTCGGCTCTGATACCACTTGTGGGAAATAATCTGTATACTTCCCTTATAATTAAGGATTATAACGAGTTTAACAATGATGATCAATGGTCATAAACAAAATACATAAACAAAGTATAAAGGATTTAGAATTAACCTTCGGTCATAGCAAAATTGGCCTAAGAACAATATCAAAATTGATATTCGCCTATTAGTTGCACCCAAGACGATATGAGATATGCCCTTTGATTATGCTAGAAATCGATCTAAAATTTTCTGTAAAATTTAGTTGTTTTTGTGTTTTTCTGATGAGAGAGGAGGCAAGGTCAAAGAAAAGAATTAGGGTAGAAGAATTCTCACCCTTTCTTTCTTATAGTAGCCGAAATTAGGAGTCAATTAGGAAAGAATAAATCTCTCCTAATTTTCGGCCTAACTGACCGAAATAAGGAGATTATTCTCCTTATTTTCGGTCTTTCCAAAAATATATAAAATATGTTGAATTGTCATCTAGTGAGGATCGAACCCATGACCTCTTGGTTTGTGTACCCTCACTATTACCACTATGACATATTCATCTTGTTGATATTAAACATAACTGATTATATTTAATTACGAATTAACAGATTAATTCGTCCAAGCTAACATTAAATATATTTAACTAAATATAACTTATTATATTTAATTTACGAATTGACAGTTAATTCGTCTCAACTTAATATTATTTAATTTTATTAAATAATTATCTCATCAACACATTGACTAACTTTTTAGTCATTTTGGGCATCAATGTGATTATATTTCTATAACCACATTTCTCAAACACATCCTATAGGTGTGATCTTTAGGGACCAGTTGATCACCGCCATCTGTATGATAATAACGTCAAACTTTTAGCAAGCCAACCGTTATTAGGTAAACGTTAATCAACTGATTAAATATACGAAGTATACCCTTGTGAACCTGTAAGAGATTTACAAATGGTATCACACTAATTTGTGGAGGACACAAGCTCCAACATAAACCGCATCAATCAAAATAAAGCCACATAGTCATTAACATAGAGAGGAAAAAGGAGATTGGAAAGATCATACCATGCGGTCTTCATGATCCTCATGTCTCGGATGTGGCATAGTCGATCAATGTGATAGAAGGATAAACAAACACAATATATACAAAATATACACACTATAAAGGAATGAACATGTTTTTGTATTTTTCAAAATTTTTCAATTTTTTATGGTTTTTGATTTAAAAGTCAAGTTAGAATTTCTCATCCCCACACTAGTATGGGCACTTCAATGACCAATACGATAGGAAATTATGCAAGATAAATAAGAATTCGTGATTTCTACACTAAAATGCAAGCTACATGTCATATATACAAGTGTTGCAAACTACACTACACTATATGATGCATGAATTTATTTGTTGTAGAGCTAATTTAGATTAACTCCTAATGCTTGTGCTTAAACTTCCCCAAACCAAATGAGACACTATTTCTAGTGTAAAAATGGGGGAGTTCATGCACAAGTATGCAATGCATGAATCTAATTTGTCATTTTGGATTTTTCAAGTGGGAACAATAAATCTATCATCACCTTGATGTTGCTAAGGTGGAATAATAGTCCTTAACTTTTACAAGGACACCATTAAATTATGAAATAATTAATTGTTAACCAAAGTTATAAAAGCTTGAATTCTTTGTTATGAAAAATAAGGGGAAAAGAAGAGTTTCACCTTGGTCATGGTGAGTAGCGCATGCCCACTTCACCAAGCTCATGAACGTCTTCATTGGTTACTATCATCCCCTTCCAAATCGTTATCCCATTGCTCCTTTGATGCATCACTTTCATAGAAGTCCATGAACTCGCCCCCCTCGCTATTCACTTCCACCGTATCACCGCCACTTGACCTTTCACCTTTCCCTTCTCCATGTGCTCCGTCGTTGGCATTTTCCCATTGACAATGTGGATCATGCCATCATCATCTCCATTCCGAAACTTTTCCCATTTTTCAAGAAGCACTAGGGGAGCGTTGTAGTGGTAACCGCTTCTACCTTGTATCCTTAAGTAGGATTCCATGAAAACAAGATCGAGTTCATTCACTACCGCGGGATCACGGCGGGCTAAGAGAGTGCTTGTGAGAAACCGGTAAGTATACCGAATGATAGGGTTTTGAATGTAGTAGGCCAAGAATTCTTTGATGTAAGAGAAATCGCGACCGGTCAAAGCTCGCCATAGAGGTGCTATACTATAGTTCCGGGGTCTAGATGTACGGGTAGGCGATACATCAAGACCTAGCACACTAGCAAACTCTACAAGTGTCATCATTCGGGTTGTATTTTCTAGTCGAAATTCCACACAAATTGTTTTGTTAAAGGTAGAGATCTTTAGAAAACTCAAGAATTCAAGAACCAAGGACCGATAAGTGAGCTCATGCATGTTGAACATAGAGGAAAGACCAAATAACTCAAATAGTGCCTCGGTTTGATGGTAGATGCCAAGTTTTCTCAAAGTCTCATGGCAATTAAATTTAGTAGGAAGGATGTTCTTACTGAGTAGACGACGAAAGACAATCCTTTGGGCATCATTAACGAATTCTATGTTGGAAAATTCGTTAAGTCTTGAGAAATCCACAATTTATTCATTTTCTCTCCTTAAAGTATTGAGGTGTGATGTTGAGGAGCTTCCAATCACTCTTGTTCTTCTCCTTTATCTAGGGAAGGATCCTCTTGGTCTCATCTTAAAAGTAGATCTTAAAATTTGACTTGTTGAAGATTAAGATATTCTTTGTAATTTGAGACCCTTCTTGAAACCCTAGGTTTTGGGGGTTTTTAATTTAGAGTGGTAAGTTGATGCTTTTGATGTGTTTTGAGTCATATGGGAGGGGATTTTATGTTTTATAGAGGAAAGAAGGATGAGGTGTCATGAAATGTGTGGTGGGAAGGAGTTTGTATTTGTCGAAAATAAGGGAGCAAAACACGCTAGGGAGACGCGCGGGCCGTGCTCAGGACACTCGGATCAGTGCTTCAGGAGACGGGCGTATCAAGCTCATGACGCTCGGATCCATAGTCAGTACACTCTGGTATTTCCAATCCGTGCTGAGACGCGCGGGTTTTTCTCGAGATGAGCGGATCTGGCTGGTGACGCTCGACTTCTCTTCAAGATACACAGATTTTAAAATAGTATGAAACCAAAGTTTTAGACCCTGCCAGGACGCTCGGATCATGCTCGGGACGAGCGTCTCAAATCCTGGGATGAGCGTCTTCCTCATGATCTACCGATATTCTAACACAGTATGAATTCTTCAATTTCCAACTTTCTCAGGACCCGCGTCCCGATGCCAGGACGCTTGGATCTTGCACAGGACGAGCGGGTTCCCTTCTGGGTTGCTCGGATTGCCTGCATTTCCCACGGGCCCAGGTCTGTCCATGGGAGTCTCCTCCTTTTTGATCTTCTTCTTCCTCATTTGATAAGAGTGCTTCCCCACACTTGAATTTCTAAATCCTTCATTCATCAAAAGAGTTAGTAACCCTCCCTCACCTACTCTCATGTCAAGAATCATGCTTTTATATAAATGCAATAAAGCTAAAAATACAAGTGAGAAGAGTTAGTATATTTACAAATGGTGGTTTGGAGAGGACTCCACCAAACTCTCTCTTTGATGGTCTTCTCATGGTGGAAGAGGCCCGAGGCGGATGACCTCAACCTCTCCGATGAATGCTCCTTCATAATATGGCTTCAACCTTTGGCCAATGACTTTGAATTTGTTCCCATCTTCCGATTTTATCGCAAAATCTCCATATTTTCCTACCTCGGTAATCACATAGGGACCCATCCATCTAGAATTCAACTTCCCGGGAAAGAGTCGATATCGGGAGTTAAATAGAAGGACTTTATCTCCCTTGTGCAAGGCCTTTTTCTTGTTTCTCTTGTCATGAAGCAACTTTGTCCTTTCTTTGTAGATCTTGGCATTCTCATAGGATTGTAGTCAGAATTCCTCCAACTCTTGAATTTGCATTATCCTCTTTTCACCACTTAACTTGAGATCAAGGTTGAGAGCTTTGATTGCCCAAAAGGCTTTGTACTCCAATTCGATTGGTAAATGACACGCTTTTCCATAGACTAGCTTGTAAGGGGAGGCTCCTATGAGAGTCTTATAGGCCGTCCTATAAGCCCATAGAGTGTCATCAAGCTTCATACTCCAATCCTTACGAGTCTTGTTGAAAACCTTCTCAAGAATTTTCTTGATTTCTCTATTCGAAACTTCAACTTGATCGCTTGTTTGAGGATGGTATCCCAAACCGGTTCTATGTTGAACGCCATATTTTGTCAAAAGAGATGTGAGCTTCTTTTCATGAAAATGTGTCCTTCCATCACTAATGATCGCTCTAGGGACTCCAAATCTTGGGAAGATTAATTTATTAAGAAGTTTAGTGACCATTTTGGCATCATCGGTTGGGGTAACAATTGCTTCTACCCACTTTGATACATAATCGATGGCTACAAGAATGTACTTGTTTCCTTGAGATGATACAAATGGCCCTTGGTAGTCAATTCCCCAAACATCGAAAATTTCTACCTCCAATATTCTTCGTTGCGGCATCTCATTTCTCCAAGAAATGTTCCCGGTTCTTTGGCACGGATCACAATGGAGAATAAATTCTCTAGCATCTTCAAACATGGTAGGCCAAAAGAAGCCCGATTGAAGGACTTTAGCAATTGTTCTTCGTGCCCCATGATGTCCTCCATATGGTGATGAGTGGCATCCTTCTAAAACACCTTGAACTTCCCATCGGGGTTTGCACCTTCGGTAAAGTCCATCACTACATTCCTTGTAAAGATTGAGATCGTCCCAAAAATACCTCTTTACTTCAAACAAGAATCTCTTTCTTTGATTGTAGTTCTAGTTTGGGGGAAGAACTCCTCCAACAATGTAGTTAGCATAGTCGGCGAACCATGGTGTGGTGTGCTTCTCAAGTTGTGAATGGATGGCCATCAATATATCATCGGGGAAAGAGTCATTGATTGGTGTCTCGTCCTTGTCATTATGGAATCGAATTCTTGATAAGTGATGTGCTACCACATTCTCGTTTCCCTTTTTATCTCTTATCTCCAAATCAAATTCTTGGAGTAGCAAAATCCACCTCAACAATCTTGGTTTTGCTTCTTTCTTTATCAAGAGATGTCTAAGAGCATGATGATCCGAGAAAACAATCACTTTTGATCCAAGCATATAGGAACTGAATTTGTCTAAAGCATAGACAATGGCAAGGGGTTCCTTCTCGGTAGTATAATAGTTCACTTGGGTAGCATCAAAAGTCTTGCTCATGTAATAGATAGCATGTAAGGCCTTTCCTACCCGTTGGCCAAGAACCGCTCCAACGGCGTAGTTACTCGCATCGCACATGATCTCAAATGGTAGTTCCCAATTTGGTGGTTAGATGATTGGTGCCGAGATCAATGCTTCCTTGATTATATAAAAGGTTTCAACACACTCATTAGTGAATTGGAATTGGGCATCTTTAAGCAAAATTTGAGTGAGGGGTTTCGCGATTTTTTAGAAATCTTTTATGAAACGGCGATAGAAGCCCGCGTGACCGAGAAAGCTTCTCACCCCTCTAACATTCACGGGAGGTAGGAGTTTCTCTATCACCTCAACCTTGGCTTTGTCAATTTCGATGCCCTTTTCCGAGATTAAATGACCCAAAACAATACCTTCATTGACCATAAAGTGACACTTTTCCCAATTCAAAACAAGACTAACGTCCTCACATTTTTGTAATACAAGAGAAAGGTTATGCAAGCAAGAGTCAAAGTCTTTTCCATAAACGCTAAAGTCATCAATAAAAACTTCCATTATGGTTTCTAGATAATCGGAGAAGACACTCATCATGCATCTTTGGAAAGTAGCAGGGGCATTACATAATCCAAAAGGCATTCTCTTATATGCAAATGTACCGTAGGGACATGTGAAGGTGGTCTTGTGTTGGTCATCCGGGTGTATCGGGATTTGGAAGAATCCTGAATACCCGTCAAGGTAGCAAAAGAATTTGTTAGAGGCTAACCTCTCAAGCATTTGGTCAATGAATGGTAGGGGGAAATGATCCTTTCTTGTTACGGAATACAATTTACGATAGTCAATACACATACGCCAACCAGTGATCTTCCTTGTGGGTATTAGCTCGTTCTTATCATTTGTCACCGCCGTGGTACCTCCTTTCTTGGGTACCACTTGAACGGGGCTAACCCACAAAGAGTCCGATATAGGATATATCATTCCCGCATCAAGTAATTTCATAACCTCCGCTTTTACAACTTCTTGCATATAGGGGTTTAGTCTCCTTTGGGATTGGATGGTAGGGCTATGGTTCTCTTCTAGATGAATTCTATGCATGCAAAAATTGGGGCTTATCCCTTTAAGATCATCTAGACTATAACTTATAGCCTTTTCATGTTCCTTTAACACATTAAGCAAGCTTTCAAATTGATTCTCATCAAGTTTGTCATTAACAATCACGGGTTTAGTTTTAGATTCATCAAGGTAAGCATATTTCAAGTTTGGGGGAAGGGGTTTTAGAGTTGAAGTTTGTACCTCACTTTCTACCATTGAAGGTTCACTAAGAATTTGCTCCATCTCCATTATACACTAAATCCTCATAGCATATTCGACTTGTTCCTCAAGCTTCTCATACCCATCATACTCAAATTCCATGACATATTCGTCCATCTCTTCTTCTTGTATGGTAGGATCTTCGGTTGCTTGTTCAACTTTAGTGGATTGTGATGCTTCCTCAAGAATGTCATTTATCAATATGGATTGCTCATACGTGAGCTCCTTGCAAGCTAAAGCAGCTTCAAGTAGATCTACTTCCAATTCCCAATGCTTGTTTTTAGTCTAACTTGCTTCTAAGGCTTCCAATGCTTGCAAAGGGTCTTTAATGAGAGTAGTACCCACATGGTACTCTACACAACAATCTATAATATCTATCTTGCAAGTATACTAAGAAAACGGTGAGTAGTACCTTGAGGAAGTGCTCTCCCTCAAGGTAAAGAAAGACACAACTAAAAACAATTAATGAAAATCAAATCAAGTTAACACCGTCCCCGGCACTGGCGTCATTTTTGGTTCGGATATTAAACTCGTCGTCAAAAGCTACCAACCAAAATAATATTTATAACTTCACAAACTACTCTTAGCAAAGAGGCAAGTAAAGGTCGGATCCCAAGGGACGGGTATTGATGTAGGATTTTCAATTGCAAATGGTTATGTCTTAGGGTGTCACAATTTGGGTTGAGATGAAGTTGGTCTAAACTAATCAACAATGTAAAAGTAAAGTAATGAAAACAAGCAAGATAATTAAAAGGAGATGTAAACAATTGACTAAAAGCACTAGGGTGTCATGGGTTCATAGGGGATTCATAGGAGTTGATCATACAAACATGTTCTCTACTAGATACAAGCACTTATTGTTGTGATGGGATCGAGTTGGTGTATAAGCTTACACTCCCTAAGAAGGTTTGGGTCCCGGAGCCGAATCGATTAGATTGTACAACACCTACAAGTCGACTTAGTCCTTCCTATTCAACTATATGCATGGTCTAATGAGACTCGAGTTGATGTATAAGCTTACAAGTCTCATTGAAAAGATAGGTGATGGGTAAAAAATGCAAGGATTCATAGGCTCGCATTTCATCAAACATACCATGTGCATAAGTTGAAATCACAACAAGCAAGCAAATTAATTATGAAAACATATTAGATTAAGCATGAATCAATCCCCATGTTGGCTTTCCCTAGTTCCCCATTAACGCTAGTTAAGGAAACTACTCACTCATTATCAAGTTCAACATGCTAATAAGGTTTTCAATCATACTAACAAGGCAAAACATGATGAATAAATAAAAGTGATTAACAATAATTAAACAAGGTTAAGAGAGAATTATACCTATGAAGATGATTCCAAATAATAAAGCAAAGAATAATAGAAATACTTGATGATTGATGGAAGGTTGTCAATCCTTCAAATAAACCCAAATAATCTTCTAATTACCCAAAATAAATGAAGAACAATAGAGAAATTAAGGAAAGATTAAGATTGAGAATTGTATTATAACTTGATTAAGAGTTGATTACAAGATTACTACTTGATTAAGGATGGATTAAGTGAACATTAAAGGATGATTACAACTTGATGCTAATATAGGTAGTACAAAGGGGTATTTATATTAGAGATTAGGTACAAGGATTAGGTTTAATAAGGGCTTAAGTGACTATTAAGTCCCTAAGGAAAGTTGAGGAAATACTCCTCTCGAAGGAAATGAGCATATTCTCGTGCTAGTCTTGCCACGATCCGTGCGTCTTGAGCTGTGGCACGGGCTCTCTGACCTTCGATCCGATCGGATCGCCTGGAAGATGCTCGACTCCATGGGTTGCAAGACGCTCATCTTGGCCAAAAGACGTCCGGATGTTGATGATGGGAGACGTCCGGTCGTGTCTGATTCGCTCGGATCCCTGGGCAGTCATCTACTCTTCTTTCGGCTCCTTCACAATCCGCAAGGATCATTTTGGGGATGCAATGATCCTTTCAACATTGCCCATTTCACTTTATTATCTACATAAGCCTTCTAGTATTGTCTTCTCTTTGATGCTTGGTCATTAGATGCCATCAATTTAGCTCCATTTTGCCTCATGAATGCAAGGTTAGCGACCCTCTCCTACCAAGGACACATATCCTCAAAGAATACGCAAAATAGGAAACTAAAGAAAAGAGATGACCCAAATAAGTGCTATAAAGCATAGGAACGAGGTTAATTCGGGGACTAAATCTGCTCAAATATGAGTCACATCATGGTGGTGGATCGAAATGGAAATGTTAGGCGGCGAGAATGACCATTGGTGGTTAGGTCGGAAATAACGCAAGAGCGCCTTGCTCGTGGTCGAGACAAGAAGAATGACAAGGGTGACAAAGGCAAGGGGAAAATGGAAGAGTAACCTTAGTCATTTATAATAGTATTATTTATTATTATTTAAGTTGTAATAAACGGCGGGGTTTTTAGAATCCTAGCCTTGCATTTTAAATTTCAGCATTTATATGTATGCGGCGTATTACTATTATTTATGGAACAATGAATAAAAGATTTATCAGTTAAGACACTGTCATAAATTTCCTTTGTTTATTCTTGTCGAATTTCAAATGCAATATGCAAATGTCTTTCTATTTACATCTTGAAATGACGGATTGTTCCGGTGAAGGATTGTCTACGTATTCATTAAAAATGAAATCAAACCCTGTGCGTAGTTCGAGAAAATGTAAAAGAATAAATGTTCGAAGCAAGAGCTTGTAATGAACTTAGAAAATAAGCATGTGCTTTAATTACTCCTAAGTAAGTGCAATTTAATTTGATGATTTGTCAAAATGTCAAAACGCAAGAGCGAAGTGCCATGAGCTTTTAGCGGGCCAGGGCCGGTTTTATTTCGTGTCGCACGAGCGGCACGTGGGTCACGCGAGGTGCGTTTTATCCTATTTCTAAGGGTAGTATCGTTTCAATTGGTCTAGGTTGGTTGGGTTAGAAAACTCATTCCCGTCTAGGTCTGTGATCTTAACCGCACCCCCCTGAAAGTATGGACTCGACCAAGAATGGTCCTGCCCAATTTGGCTTAAACTTTCCCCGTGGATCGACAGGCAAGAGAGCCCTGACTGACTTGAGTACTAAATCTCCTTCCTTGATATTCCTGGGCTTGACCCTTTTGTTAAAGGCTCGTTTGATACGTGCCTGATGTGTCTGCACATTATGTAATGCGCGCAACATTCGTTCGTCCAGGAGGACGAGTTCATCATACCTATCTCTCTTCCAATTAGCTTCTGGAATTTGACTTTCTAGTAGAATGCATATAGATGGGATCTATAGCTCCACTGGTTGTACAGTTTCCATGCCGTAAGTCAAATAGAAAGGAATAGCCCAAGTGGGCGTCCTAACTGATGTGCGATATCCCCATAACGCAAGGGGTATCTTTCTAGGCCAATCGCGATAATTGTCGATCATTTTCTTGAGGATTGTGACAACATTTTTGTTAGCTGCCTCTACTGCGCCATTAATTTGAGGTCTATATAGCGAGGAATGGTGATGCTTCATCTTATATTTGGCTAACAATTGTTTAGTCTCGGCCTGGAAATGTGATCCATTGTCACTGCTGATTTCATATGGGCAACCATATCGACAGATTGTATTGGTTTGTATGAACTTTGCCATATTTTTGGCGGTAAGGCTAGTGTAAGATGTTGCTTCGACCCATTTAGTGAAACAGTCGATGGCTACTAGAATGAAACAGTGACCTCCTGTCCCAGCTGGAGTGATCTTCCCGCTGATGTCTATTCCCCAAGCAGAAAATGGCCAAGAAGATGCCATGGTATATAGCATCGGGGGGGAGGGGGACATGTTGCACATTCCCAAAAATCTGGTAGTTATGGCAATGCCTAACATATTTGATGCATTCTAACAACATGGTCGTCTAGTAATACCCTAGACGCATGATCTTCTTTGCCATCATAGGTCCACTCATGTGAGGACCGCACTCTCCATCGTGAAATTCTTCCATCACTTTCCGTACCTGTGAATGATCAAGGCAACGCAAGACGACACAAGAGGTGTTCTTTTGTACAACTCTCCCTGCATGAGGAGATACTGAGAGGCAAGCAGGCGTATGGCGCGTTGTCCCCTCTTATCCATATCTGGTGGATATGTACCATTGAGCTTGAAATTGAGAATGGCTTGGAACCAAGGTTCCTCTAGGCTTTCCCCTTCATCTGTAAAGAGGTGTACGTAAGCTGGCTCTGATCTCCGTTTGATGCACAAGGGCATTTCAACCACATTGTCTGGCATATTAATCAAGGATGCGAGTTTTGCAAGAGCGTCCGTAAATTGATTTTCTTCTCGAGGCAGGTGTAAATAGGTAACCTGATCGAAGAATTGGGCAACCTGATCTATCCTAGCCTGACAGGGTGCCAGACTTTCACTTCGGATTTTCCAGGATCCAGTGATTTGGTTGATGATTAAGGATGAATCCCCGTGAACTCAAAGATTCTTGATGCCTAAACTTACTGTTGCTTGTAGATCAATGAGACAAGCTTTATATTCTGATGCATTATATGTCACCTCGAAGTCGAGTTTGACATAAAGTGGTGTATGCTCTCCTTCAGGAGAAATGAGCAACACTCCTATTCCAAATCCTCTCAAATTAGATGTCCCATCGAAGTAACGATCCCAAAAATCCATATTGGTTTATAGAATATCCTCATCTTGAAAAGACCATGTGTCTATTACTTGTGTATCATTGATTGGATTGTCTGCGAAGAATTCAGCAACAGCATGCCCCTTTATGACTTTCAAAGGTACGTATTTGAGATCAAACTTCGAGAGCATTAAGGTCCATCTTGCTAAGCGTCCATTGAGAATGGGTTTCTCGAAGAGGTATTCGACGAGATCCATTTTAGAGTACACCTTGACAGAGTAGCTAAGCATGTAATGGCGTAGCTTCTTTGTTTCCCACACAAGAGCGAGGCATGTTTTCTCGAGAGGTGTATACTTACACTCGTACTCCAAGAACTTCTTACTAAGGTAGTAGATAGCTCTCTCTTCTTTTCTAACAGTCTGCGCGAGTATAGCCCCCATGGTTGTTTCAGTGACTGTGAGATATAAACCAAGAGATTGATCTTGTTGGGGAGGCATTAGCACTAGTGGCTTAGCCAGTATCTCCTTTATCTTGTCAAATGCCTTTTGACAGTATTTGTCCCATATGGTATGGTCCATTTTCTTAAGCTTTTTGAAGATAGGTTCGCAGATCATGGTGAGTTTCGATATGAATCGACTTATGTACCATGCTTTGCCCAGGAATCCTCTGACTTTATTTTCTTTCTGGGGTTGTGGTATCTTAATTAAGGCTTTGATCTTGGATGGATCAATTTCTATCCCCCTATGGCTGACGACATATCCCAGAAGCTTACCCGATGTTACTCCGAATGCACATTTCTGAGGATTTAGCCTCATGTTGTATTTACGCAATCTGAGGAAGAATTTGTGAAGGTTATAGATGTGCCCTTCCCTATCCTTATATTTGACAATCATAACATCTACATACACCTCTACATCCTAATGCATCATGTCATGTAGCAAAGTGGTCGCAGTGCGTTAGTATGTAGCCCCCAGCATTGATTAGCCCAAATGGCATAACAGTATAACAATATGTGCCCCACTGAGTGATGAAGGCTGTCTTGTGCATGTCTTCCATGCCATTTTGATCTAGTTATACCCTGCATACCCGTCTATTAAGGATAACAACGCGTGATCTGCTGTATTATCTACCAATATAACGATGTGTGGTAGAGGGAAGTCGTCCTTAGGACTTGCCTTGTTCAAGTCTCTGAAATCAACACAAACCTGTATTTGCCCATCCTTTTTTGGTACGGGGATTATGTTAGCCACCCAATCAAAATACTCGGAAACTTTGATGAATCCGGCTTTGAATTGCTTATTGACTTCTTCTTTAATCTTAAGAGCCCACTATTGTAGATACCTCATTTCTGCACCTCCCGCAAACCACCCGGTGATGATTGGGCCGCATGTTTGGTACGCGGAACGATTTGTGATAGTTCGTAAGTTTATCGTCAAGTGATCGCTCAAACATTTAAGTCTACCTCTTAATTGTGATCTACGTGCCGATACGGTCGTTTTGACAATAATTAGAGTACATTTGGAGTCCGGGCCTAAAACCGTCTTCATTTTCTGACAACCATTAAAATGCCGAGTCGGAATGTTCTGGAATGTTCCGGATATGTCTATTCCATATTTTATAAATCTTTTAGTCGGGTAAACAATTTCCCGTAATATTCACACAAAATATTAAGGAAAACCAAATTATTCCGTTATTCCATAAACTAAACACGAAAATCTTTCTTCCGCAGGAGGAAACCACTTGGGAATAGACGCAGCAGGTGCTGCGCCTCTTCCAAGAGACGCAGTGCCTACTGCGCCTCTTCCCAAGTCCTTTTCTGCGTATTTTTCGTATCTTTTCATATCTTTTCGAGATTCACTTCCAAAGTTTCTCCGAAAAACCCTACTTCCTCCACATGATTAGTGTAAATAAGAGCCTTCGCTCCTCATATTTCTCACGCGAGTGTCCGCCCTTCTCTTCTCCCTTTGCATTCTAGACCACGTTCTTACTTTTTGGCGTCTACGTGCTTGAACTTTTGACCATGTAAGCTCGGACCTTTCTGAGTACCAGCCTCGTTTTGCATGACTGACCAATTTGACCAACTCCACCATAATCAACCTTAATCAATCTTGGTCTTTTTTCCTCTTACGAGGGCACTTTCGTTACATTCGAGTCGAGCATCACTAAACGGTAACTTAGTTCATCTCGTTTCGTCAAACATGTAAGTCTGAGGATGTAAATCTCTCTTTTACTTATTGTTATTTATCTTTTGTAATCATATTGTAAGGTTTATGTCGAAAATACAAATAAAAACCGATTTATAAAACCATGCTTTAAATCCTTTTTTACGGATTATCAGAGGACAACCGTCGAGAAAGGACGCAGCAACTGCTGCGCCTCTTCGAAGGGATGCAGTACCAGCTGCGCCTCTTCGTGAGGCTGCCGCAGTTCCTGCTTCCTTTCTTCTTCCTTCGTCTTTCGTTAGTTCGTTCGTTTCTTTTTCTTTCGTTTGTTCCTTGTTTTAATGTAACAATCTAAACATAATAATTTGACATGTATATTGTTCATCGTCATTAACATATAAATTATCTTTTTAATTCCCGACTTCAATCCCAAGTAATTAATATTTGCGGGTTTTTGTCATTAAAGTCAAATCCGGGTTGTAGAAATTCGATTCATTCATATTGAGTTTCTGGAATTCGATCTTTGATATATTTCCACCTGTTTATTATTAGCCATCATTAATCCGTCATTAGTTCATCATATTTAACCTAATTAATTAGTTTAGTTTGTTAATTTGTAATTAATCCTTATAAATCTTGTAAATAATTCGTCCTAATTCCGTTTCATCCATGTTTATCATTTTCATGACCATCAATCATATGTAAATAATCTACTAATCACTTTCATCCGAGTAAATAATACTAATCAATCATTAAAATCACCAACGAGCATTAACAATTCGCAATTCCGGCTTCACAGCCAGAACTGAGCCAAGGAACAGACGCAGTGACTGCTGTGCCTCTTCCAGAGGGCGCAGCTCTACTGCGCCTGTTCCTGGCTGACTTCTGTCTCTGAACTCCCGTTTTGCCTCGACCTAGTTTAATGACGTATTTAATTAAATATTATTCGTATTATCGCCTTAATTCCTGTTCGTTAATTTATTCATTTTGTTCTTTTCCAAATTATCCATTTTAGATGTATTTTCGATATAAATCATTAAACCCGATGTAATTATTGTAATTTTCTTTATTGTGTTATTATTGTATTCCTTTTATTGTATCACTTGTATGCTTTCACATGTAATCAATCTTAAATCCCAACTTTGACTCAAATGCATGTTAAATTACTTGTTCACCGACTTAGTCTAATTCTCACATGCTAGGATTAAAACGTTGGATGTTGAATTGCATGCATATAATCGACAATATATCAAGTATAGATAATTTCCCTAATCATTAGTAGAAGCCGCTATCGAGGCGGGTGGGATTAGGTGTTCGATCAAAAGAGCTTCCTAATACGTACCCTCACCCTTTACTCCAGATCTCTGTGAACATCCGTGTTCATTGGCATCCACGAGAGTCATTCTAGACATAGAATGCTCAGGGTAACGAGTTCTTGGTGTTCATGTCACTACTTTATGTCTTGACATGGCACGAGGTATTCGAACAGTTTCCAATTTTTCACAATAAATTGGTGGCGACTCCACAAATGCAAACGCTTGTTCTTTCCCACGTGCCCCCGTGGGCCCATTGTCCACAGTTTGGCGACTCCACTGGGGATAATACACTTACGTGTAACCAAAAGGGTGAAACTTGAACAAGGTTAGGGAATAGTTTGTACAAGACAATTGTCGGTTTTCATAACTCGGTCTTCCTAGATCATTTCATTCGGCCTTCCTAGGCACAACCCAACCCACTCGACCAATCGTCCCGTCTAAACGGTCCTAATTCTTATTTGGGCCTAAGGATGGATAGAGATTGACGTCATCCATACAATTGTGCTTACTTTTGTTTGTATCAAGGACTTTCACTGCTTGAGGAAATGGACTAGGAATCGGCCTTACTCTTGTTTGGTACGAGCCTCTCCACAGACTTCGGGTTTGATAGTTCGGTATGGCAACCCACCCTTTAAACCAAAACCTATTTAAAATGCACTCAGCATCCCGTTATAATGCTTGTATATTGTTTGTACCATACGTGATCACCCTTTTCTAAACGAAACCATGAAGATTTTTTGTAAAATTCAAAATCCTTCTTTAACATGTAAAATTTCGAACTTGGGCCTAATATTAGCGCAAAACAAGCCGAAACTCTGTCCAATTGTCGAGTCAAAATTCTGGCCTCAAAACCCATTTCAAAACCTCACTTCGAGTCCACTCCTACAACTACACTAAAGTTGACTAGGACCAACATTCTTCAAATTTTGTCATTTCCTCAAAGCTCACTCACACAAGTGGCACACTCCCACTTCACGAGTCAAAATTCTTTTCAAGTATGTGTGCTAGAGTGGTCGATCGTGTTTTGATTCATCGTCGATCTCTTATCCAGTTTCCAAGATGCCTGGAACAAGCGACGTGAACTTCAATCAACTCCAAGATAGTAATGATCAAATCCTAACCGCGCTAGCTCGTCTCCAAGTTACTCAAGACCAAGTGTATGATCGCCTTGACACCATTGAGGGCCGAATATATGCCGTAGAAACGAGGATGCCTCCTCGAGAAAGTGAAATCGTTGATGACTTCGTGAATGAATTCGGGGATGAAAACCCTCCCATGGGTATCACTACAGCTGAGAAACGACTCCAATACTTAGAGGAGCAATTGATGTATCTTAAAGGGGATGACATTTATAGGGAGAATAATCGCAAGTATGAGGCCGTGAGTTCCAAGTTGCCAACCAACTTCAACATGACCGATATCCCTAAATTCAAGGTGCATGAAAACCCATTGAACCATATCCGTGCCTTCAAGGATTACATGTCTATCAAGGGCATTAAACTCGAGATGTTCTTAAGGATGTTTCCTTCATCTCTTAACACCATCCGAAAGCAATAGTTCTATTCGCTAGATCACAAGAAAATCGCTACTTGGGACGATGCCGCAATCGAGTTTGCTAAACAATATGCTGATAATGCTGAAATCCAAGTCAACATGCGCACTTTAGAGGTTCTTACCCAAAATGACAAAGAAGGTTTCACCGATTTCCTAAGTCGGTGGAGGAAGACTAGTACTCAACTTGTTGAACGTCCGGATGAGGCTACCCTTGTGGAGAAATTCGTGGACAACCTAAAGCCCATCTATGCAAATCATTTGAGGTATCAAAACATCAAGACTTTCAAAGATTTGACCGTACTAGGGACAAGGATCGAAGATGACATTCGTAAAGGGCTCTTGTCCAAAACGATAGGTCGTGGATATCAAGGCTCAACAAGTCGTTCCTACGGCTCTACTAGCAAGACTGATGAAGTTAACCTCCTAGAGCCATCTAAAAAGAGTACCCCTCCAAGGAAATTCACAAATCTTGGGGACACATATTCCAACGCTCTGAAAGGATTGATAAAACTCGGGAAACTTCAACCCAAAGTACCTACGCCTGAACCAGAAAAGAAATCCAAGTTCTGGGATGAGAATTCGTACTGCGAATACCATAGAGGTAAGGGACATGATATAGAGAAATGCTACAAATTAAAAAATGTACTTCAAGACATGATTGAAGACGGTCGCCTACCAATACCACCTGGAGGTAAGCCTAACAACACTAAGAATCCTCTTGGAGTTCTAGTGATTACAAATGAAGAATCTACCATAGATTGTTCACATCTCATCTCCCCAGTCGAAGATGAAGTTCATGCAATAGAAAATGAAGGGAACAACTCCACCATTTCTCCAATCATCACCGTGAGTCTACTATTTGGAGAAGATCGATTTGTTAGATCCGCGCAGGACGAGATCATTACTATGATACTTCAAGATGATCACTTCAACCCTACCGCATTAATCACAGAAATCAACACCAATCAGCAGAAAGGATGGAGAAAATCGATCAAGTGGACAAACAACCAAGGAAGATTCTTCAAGCTCACTACTGGAGAAGGAGAGTTGTTCAAAGGAGAACCAGAAGACGATGAATTCGAGTCAGAGTCAGAGTCAGAGTCTAGAGAAGTTCCCAGAGAGTCTCCTCCTGTCGTCATTCCCACTCCCCTCGTTTCTCCTAGCCTAGTGTCGAATAACAACACTAATTCGGGAAATGTCCCAACCGCTGTCCCTTTACCGCCACTGACCACAGATCATATGGCTTCTCTGTTTCAAGTTTTCTCAAATCTTAATATGAATAAATCAGGTTCTGCTTACTCTTCGTGTTATCTTGAATGCAATTCTGTTTACGATGATGATGAGGATGACCCAGACCCTGACTCAATCAAGATACCTCCCTACATAGCCAAAGAATTACTACAAGAGGGGGAAGGGAGATCCGTGGTAGAAGATATTGAACCCATCAACGTAGGAACTGAACTAGAACCCCAAGAACTTAGGATAGGGACAACCCTGAGCCCCACCGAAAGGGCCAATTTCATAGACCTCCTACACGAGTTCAAAGACGTTTTTGCTTCGTCCCACAAAGATATGCCAGGGATCGACAAGGAGATTGCAGAGCATAAAATCCCAATCAAACCAGGGTTCAAACCCGTGAAACAGAAGCTTCGAAGAATGAGGACGGAATGGGCTCTTAAAATCAAAGAAGAAGTCGATAAACAATTCAAAGCCGGGTTCATCAAAGTTTCCGAGTACTCAGACTGGGTGGCTAACATAGAACCCGTAGCCAAAAAAGATGGGAGAATCCGTGTTTGTGTTGACTTTAGAGACCTAAACAAGGCAAGCCCTAAGGATGACTTTCCTCTACCACATATCGACATATTAGTGGATAATACAGCGGATCACGCATTGCTATCCTTCATGGATGGATACGCAGGATATAACCAGATCAAGATGGCCTTAGAGGACATGCATAAGACCGCCTTCATCACTCAATGGGGAACCTACTGTTACACGGTCATGCCGTTTGGGTTAATCAACGCCGGAGCTACATACCAAGGCACCGCAACTATGCTCTTACATGACATGATGCATAAAGAAGTTGAGGTATACGTAGATGACATGATTGTCAAGTCCAAGGAAAGAGAGGGACATATTGCGAACCTTCGCAAATTCTTCTCGAGGCTACGGAAGTACAACATGAGGCTCCATCCTCAGAATTGCGCATTCGGAGTAACATCAGGCAAACTCCTAGGATACGTGGTTAGCCAACGAGGTATATAAATAGACCCTTCAAAGATCAAAGCTTTAATCGAAATGCCGCAACCTCAAACAGAGAAAGAAGTTAGGGGATTCCTAGGCAAGGTTCAATACATCAGTCGATTCATACCGAAACTCACCATGATCTGCGAACCCTGATTCAAGAAGTTAAAGAAAACATATCACACCATATGGGATGATGACTGTCAAAAGGCTTTCGCCCGAATCAAGGAAATACTAGCCAAACCACCAGTGCTCATGCAACCTCAACGGGATCAACCTCTTGGTTTATATCTCACGATAACTGAAACGGCCATGGGCGCCATGCTAGCTCAAACAGTTGGAAAAGAAGAAAGAGTCATCTACTACCTTAGTAAGAAGTTCTTGAAGTACGAGTGCAAATACACACCACTCGAGAAGACATGCCTCGCTCTTGTGTGGGCAACAAACAAGCTACGCCACTACATGCTTAGCTACTCCGTCAAAATATTCTCCAAAATAGATCCTGTCAAATACCTCTTCGAGAAACCCGTTCTCAATATACGTCTAGCGAGATGGACTTTGATGCTCTCTGAGTTCGATCTTAAATATGTACCTTTGAAAGTCATAAAGGGGCGCGCCGTTGCCGAATTCTTTGTAGAAAATCCCATCAATGATGCACAAACGATAGACACTTGGTCATTCCCGGATGAGGATATACTCCAAACAGATGTAGACTCCTGGGACCTCTATTTTGATGGAGCATCGAACTTGAGATGATTTGGAATAGGGGTGTTGCTCATTTCTCCTGAAGGCAAGCATACACCAATCTCTGTCAAACTCGACTTCGAGGTGAAAAAATAACGCTGCAGAATACGAAGCCTGTCTCATTGGATTGCAAGCGGCAGTAAGTTTAGGCATCAAGAATCTTCGAGTTCATGGGGATTCCTCTTTGATCATCAATCAAGTTACGGGATCTTGGAAAATTCGAAGCGAAAGCTTGGTGCCTTATCAAGCCAGAATAGACCAAGTAGCCCAATTCTTCGATCAAGTAACCTACTTACATCTATCTCGAGAAGAAAATCAATTTGCGGATGCTCTTGCAAAACTCGCATCTTTGATTAACATGCCGGATAGTATGGTAGAAATGCCTTTATGCATCGAACGACGATCACAGCCAGCTTATGTGCACCAAATCACCGATGAAGAGGAAATTGCGGAGGAACCCTGGTTCTAGGCAATCCTAAACTTCAAACTCAACGGCACCTATCCACCAGAAATGGACAAAAGGGGACAACGCGCTATCCGCTCACTAGCTTCCCAATACGTTCTCATGCAAGGAGAGCTATACAAAAGAACACCTCTTGGTGTAATCCTACGTTGTCTTGATCATTCACAGGCACGAAAAGTGATGGAAGAAGTCCATGATGGAGAATGTGGCCCTCACATGAGTGGACCCATGATGGTAAAGAAAATCGCACTTTGAGGGTATTATTGGACCACGATGGAATCTGATTGCATCAAATATGTAAGACATTGCCATAATTGCCAAATCTTCGGGAATGTGCAACATGTTCCTCCCTTATTGCTTTACACCATGACGTCTCCCTGGCCATTTTCTACTTGGGGAATAGACATCATCGGCAAGATCACTCCAGCCGGAACAGGAGGTCACTGTTTCATCCTAGTAACAATCGATTATTTCACCAAGTGGGTAGAAGCGGCTTCCTACACCAGTCTTACAGCCAAGAATGTGGCAAAATTCATACAAACCAATATCATCTGTCGATATGGTTGCCCACATGAGATCATCATTGACAATGGATCACATTTCCAAGCTGAGACTGGACAATTGTTGGCTAAGTACAAAATTAAGCATCACCACTCCTCGCCATATAGACCACAAACCAATGGCGCGGTAGAGGCAGCAAACAAAAATGTTGTCACGATTCTCAAGAAAATGATTGACAACTATAGAGATTGGACAAGCAAGATACCCTTTGCTTTATGGGGATACCGTACGTTTGTTAGGACGCCCACTGGGGCCACCCCTTTCTATTTGACCTACGGCATGGAAGCTGCACAACCAGTCGAGCTAGAAATACCATCCTTGCGTATTTTACTCGAAAGTCAAATCCCAGAAGCCGAGTGGAAAAGGGATAGATATGAAGAACTCATCCTCCTGGATGAACGAAGGTTACGTGCATTACACAATGTGCAAACATATCAGGCACGTATCAAACGAGCCTTCAACAAAAGGGTTAGGCCAAAGAACATCAAAGAAGGAGACTTGGTCCTCAAATCAATTAGGGCTCTTTTACCTGTCCATCCACGAGGAAAGTTCAAACCCAATTGGGCCGGGCCATTCCTAGTCAAGTCCATACTTCCAGGGGGTGCGGTTAGGATCACAGACTTAGTTGGGAACAAATTTGCCAACCCTACCAACCTCGACCAACTGAAACGTTACTATACCTAGAATAGGAGCAAAAAACGCGCCTCGTGTAACCTCGCGTGTCGCTCTTTTGGCACGAAATAAACGGCCCCTGGCCAAGCTGGACTAAGCTAATCTCATCTTGCTCTTGCACTTTGACAATTTGTTATTCTCATATCATTAAATAAACTAAATTGCATTTTAGGAGTAAGTAAAGCTCATGCTTATTTTCTAAGTTCATTAAAAGCTCTTCCTTAGAACAATTATTCTTTTACATTTACTCGAACTACGCGCAAGGTTTTGATTTCATTTTTTTGAATGAATATGTAGGCAATCCTTCACGGGATACAACCCATTTAATTGTCTTAAATGTAAATAGAAGGACATTTGCAATTGCATTTGAAATTCGACAAGAATAATCATAGAAAATCATAACGGTTTCATAACCACTCAACCTTTTTTATTTCTTTTCTTTAATAATAATAGTACGTTACATAATAAAAAAATATGCTAGGATTCTAAAAACTCCACCTTCTTATTGCAATAATAATAAATAGATAATAATAAAGACTTAGGCTACTCTTCCATTTTCCCCTTGCCTTTGTCATTTCTATCATATTTCTTGTCCCGACCTCGAGCCGGACGCTCTTGCGCCACTTCCGACCTAATCACCAACGGTCTCTCTCGTGGTCTTGCTTTGCCATTCTTGTCAACCACCATCTCGACGGCAGGAGAAGTCTTCGGATTTTCGAAGGATGAACAACTCAAAATCCGGCTTCTTCCTCTCCCTCAGTCAGATGCTTCTCCTTCTCCTTTTCCACCTCGTGAACCTTGTAGTCAACAGGCTCGCGCTTCCTTAATCTGACACCCATAAAGCACTGACAGAAGAATTCAAGAACCAAATGTTCCTCTGAGCCCATTTGATGGCCCATTCTCTTCGACTCTCAGTAGTAAGCGCCACGGCAGTCTGCGGGACTGTGTCAAGCTTCGGGATCATCTGCTTCAACCCAACCTGCCTCATCAACCTCTCCGGGAAGATGCATATCATAAACTCCAAGCCGGGAATTCGAACAGATCGGGTAGGATCCAAAGAAGATACTCCAGTGACAGATTTGAGATGCCACCATGGTACGATCCATCTAATTAAGGGGCCATCATCACTCTTCAATTTGTTTTCCCAATAATTGCAAACTCGAGTGAAGTCCACCATGTAAAGCCTGGTCCTCATTGCAATTGAGCGAGCATGATAAGCAGGAACATTAACTGGGGGCTCGATCAATCGAAGACGCTCCATAAGCCAGACCTACCAAAAGCAGGAATAAAAAAAAACGAAAAAAAAACGAAAAACGAAAAAAAAAAACGAAAAGAAAAAAACGAAAAAAAAGAGAAACGAAAAAAAAAGTACTCTTTTACCTGCAAAATAATGGGACTTCCCAAAAATGGTAGGTCGCGGTTGGCTTTCCTATTATCCAAGCCCAATAGAATCTCTCCTAAACACAGGCAAGCTGGGCTCCTGCGCAGCTCCATTTGCTCAATCAAGCTCAAAAGACGAGGGTCACCCCTCATGTCCTCATCAACATGCCCTTGAAGGAGATATACATGTAGTAGGCAAAACCCAAATGCCCTTCGCCTTGCAACATAAGAAACAGTAGGATCAGCCTTATTGATGAAGCGATCGATGAAATCCAACATTCGCACTCCTTTAGAGGTCACATGACGGTCAACATCAACTCTGGCCAATCCAAGCAAGTCTCTAAACTTATTCTTATACCCTTGAGAAGTGGAGGGAATAGCAGGCAAATGTTCCGGATCCCAACCACCCATCACAGCAATCTCCTCAAGAAGTGGGAAAATGTCTCCTCCAGGAAAGGCAAATACGTGATGATTAGGGTCCCAATAGTCAAGACAAGCATCGAGAAACGGTTTGACTACCTTGATCAATTTCTGGCTTAAAAGCGCTCCAAAATTATAAGCACCCATGTCATACTTCTCCACACTAGAGAACTCATTTGTCCACTCTTTTAGACGAATTTCAAGAGTATACATGATGTAGGCTTATTTTGGGAGTTTTTGTGTAATAAGACGAAGAAAGACGGAAGAATTATGTGAATAAAACCTCCCTCGACGTCTCTATTTATACTAAAAGCTGTTTCCTAAAATCCGTCAGAAAGAACGCACTGAGGAACAGGCGTAGCAGGTGCTGCACCTCTTCGAAGGGACGCAGCTCTTGTTGCGCCTCTTCCTCAGCTCTTTTTCTGCGATTTTCCGCGTTGGATCTTTCCTAAATTCCTTAACGAATAATTTTCTATTCATACGGGCTATTATTTTGGTAAATGCGTCTGGTTACCATATTTCGTGTGTCTTAATTTCCCGGGCACGCGTCTCGAGACGATATCGACATTTTCGTCATTTTAGCACACTAATACATTTCTTTTTAATTTTCTTTTTTCAGGAATCATTTCACCAATTTAATTTCATTTACTCTTTTTTACATTTTTTATATTTAATTACATTATTTTTTCGAACTTTACATTTCTCTTTTGCATTTTTCCTTTTGGGGGAAAATCATTTCACTCTCCATTTCAAACTTATATGTTTTTATTTTTTTCTTTTTTTAGGGGGTAAGCCTCCCTACCGTCCGATCATTTCCGACCAAATTTTTATATTTTTGCCATTTCCGACCAAATTTTTTCATTTTCATTTATGGTCATACTTTTTTGCATTTTTGAGTCATTGTTTTGTTCTAATTTAGGCCATATGTACAAATATATGTTCTGTGTGATTTCTGTGTAAATATCGGCAGCATGACGGCGTAAACCGTCATCTACCAAACCTGTTCAAACATCTAACCTGAAGGTATAAACAAAACAACCCAGCAGCAAAGGCACTCTGGCCATCATATATACAACCAAAAAAGGGATATGTACACCAAACTGGGGGCTCGAGCCCCAAAACAAAATCCAAATGTCCAAAAAATGTATAAATATACAAAAATACAGCCAAAAACAAGAAGAAACGCGGAAGCTACTGCTGGTCGCCGTCTAGCTCAGCAACTCTCGCCTCGAGAGCAGCAACCTCGGCATCACGAACCTCGAGCTCCCTCAGCAGGCGAGCCGTCTCCTCTCGGGACTGGGCAAGCTCTCGCTCCAGCTCGCACTCCCTCTGCAAACAACAAAACTGACTCATGTCAATCATTTCAATCATAAAGGAAAGTTAGAAAACTCAAAAATAAAGTAAACAGAAGGTTCATACCTGACGTCCTCGGCCACCAGCGAGTGCCTCGAAGGCGGTAGACCGCAGCCGGTTGGACGCCCTCCATAAAGCCACGAACCGGGATGGCGCGACCTGTATTTCAAAAGGAAAAATGTTTAGCAATCGAGAAAATATGAGCAAACGTGTTCTTACACGAAAACTATACAGGCTAGAAGACTCAACCTCCGAATCAGATGCTGCCAATCGTCCAAGCCAACATCTCTCACCACCACGTCAAAGTCACGTAGCTCGGAGATCGTCGTCATCCCCGTCGTGTCGGTGTACTCAAGGGTCTCGGGGTACTCTGGGGGCTCGATGCCCGCCGCCTCGACCTCCTGCAAGATCAGATGATTTCCGTTAACCGATGATCCTTCATCCTATGCTTAAACAATCAAAATGAACGAGGGCAAATCACTTACCACAACCGGCCAGTCGCCAACCTCCCGTAGAGGAACGCCGAGTAGTCCTCACCAGGAAGGAGAAGGGCGTCGCCACCAACGCCAGCCAAGTCAGTCTCCCTCTCAGCCTCAGAAGGCTCCCTAAACATCGTCCGATGAGGATCGATGGGAACCGTCAAGACATCCCGAGAGCACTGCTGAGCCAAGCGCTCGCCCAAGTACCACACATGACCCATCGACGTCCTCAACAGCAGGCGGCTCGAACTCCTAGGTCGAAGGACCTCAGCCACGAAAGGAGGAACGCCAGCGTACTCCTCCCAAGGCCTAGGCACCCACTAGAAAAGCAAACGAAGGGTCAATCTTATTGTCAGTTCTAAAAGAAAGAGAAAGTAAGACAGACAAATGTAAAGCAAAATACTCACGCCGTCCAACTGAAGAGCGTTCACCTCCCGCCGACAGACGTCGTGGAAGGAACGCCGACTCCTCGTGCGACACATCAACCAATCCCTCACGACGGGATAGGCCTTCTCCACCGGCTCCGTCCTCTTGGGCGCGAGGCTCGGACAGTAGGAGTACACCCACGCCTGTGAATCAAGATAATCAGCAACGATCTTTCATGATTTGACAAGAAAAAGAGATGATCTTTCATGAGAAGAAATGAAGGTTCATACCTCCAACAGCAGTCCAGGGCCGACAGCAGCAGGAGAAGTCCCCTTCTCCATCAACTCCGGACGAACCATGGCCCTCATGAAGCGGGTGAGGACCGCAAAACCAGCAGTGACCTAGTCCCAACGGCCTAGGGAGCTCAGGTCAGAAAGAAAGGGAAGAAGCTTCGTCGAAAGCCTCTCTCCCTTGTCTCCGAGGTAAATCGAAGACAGAAACCACCAGAGCCACAAGCGGACTCTTTGCTCTGCAGTGCAGGGAGGAGGAGCCGTCTCCCACCCCTCGATCACCACCAACGTCGGGGTCTTCTCCGCGAAGTAGTCTCGCACGTCAGAACTAGGCACCAAGCCAGGTACCGCAGCCGCCTTCGGCGCCAAGTTCCAGCCGATTAACCTCCTGGCCTCCGCCGAGTCAACCCTCATGGCTGTCTCCAGCCACTCCACCACCCCAGTCTCACGCGGCAGACCAGAAATCATGCCGTAGTCCTCCAACGTGACCCCCACCTCACCAAAAGGCATGTGAAATGTGGAGGTCGTGTCCCAAAACCGGTCCAAGAACGCTCGGACGAGACTGAGGTTAGCCTGAAGCTTCCTCCTCGTAATATTCCTCCAGGCCTGCACCAAGGCGCCGAACGCTCCCCGCTCGATCATGGCCCGCTCCTCAGCCGACAGCCTCTCGTAGCACCCCATCGCTGTCGTGTAGCCCGAGAACGACCTGATGTTCCCGGCCTCCTATGTTGATTTAAAACAAAAGCTATATTTAGCTCAAATGAAGGAGAAAAGGAATGACAAACAGAAATGAAAAGAAGAAGAATGAAGAGTTATGAATCCTATTTACCAAGCTCTTCACCGTCCTGTAGGACAGGTGACCCTTCACAGCCCAGAGCAAGTGCCTACTGTCCTAGGTCTCAGCCCACGCAGGTGCTCCCCTCAGCTGGCGACCACCTCGTCTAATGTTGGCCCGTCTCGGGGCCTCCTCCTCCTCCTCAACAGCCTCCTCCTCCTGGACCTCGTCCTCAGCAGCCATCACCGCAGCGGTGAAAGCCTCCTCCAACGCCTCCTCAAGCACCTGAGAAGGGTCAACAGCAGTGTCTATGTCCATGGGAGCCCTCCCAGACGTAGAAGCCTCATCACCTGCAAAATTAAGGTAAATTTAGGCCGCGTCAAGTGACGACAGGCCTTGATTAGAGGATTTTCGAGTTTTCGGAGCTCCGAAATCGCTCTTTTCTTGCCATCTTTGGCAATTTTCCCACAAAACCGTCCGCTCATGTGTTAATTTGGGTCACGTTAAGCCTAAGTTGAAGCCTAGTCATGTGTTCGAGTCGGAATTTCAGCAGCATTTCGTTATAACGGCGATTATGCCCTAAAAAGTGTCTTGAAAAAACCGTCACAAACCAAAATTACGAGATTGTAGGAAGTTTACCCATCATACAAGGATTCCAAATATCAAGTTTCGTCACAAACGGGCAATCATAAGGCCATTTTCGAAGCAATTTACGGTTTAGCTGTGAAACCGTCTCAATTTCACTCAAATGCTCAAAACTCAACGAAAATTCGAAACAAATACTTGGTTATGATCCTTATATTACCAATTGGCGTTTACAAAGTCAATTTTGCAAGGCAAGGTCATTTGGGGGAAAAGCCCCAAATTTTCGACTAATTAGGGTCGAAAACCCTAATTTTGTCGATCCCATTTGAGCAAATACGGAAGATCAATGCAAGATTGATACACATACCTCGATTAGTCATGGCAAATGCAAGCTTTTGGATCAAATTTCGACAGAAATGGTTGGAATTTGAGAGAGTAATTGAGATTCTTTGTTTCGAATAAATGAACTGAAACCCCTGTTTCATCGGGTTTTTACGCAGAAAAGACACGCCCAGGAATAGACGCATCAGGTGCTGTGCCTCTTCCAAGGGACGCAGCTCTTGCTGCGCCTCTTCCTCAGCTTTCCTTCATACGAGTTTTCAAAAATTCGTTATGAGTTCGTTATTTTTGTGGGCCCATCCTTGGTGCGCCTCTTCCTTGATGCTACATCACATATTTGGTCCGTTTGACGTATGTTCTTCACCGGAATCCACATCCTCCAAGCCAACAACAAATTATCGCCATATTTTCTTAAACAAGACCTAGCTTGTCACAACGATCATTCCTTCTTTGACAGGTGTTTCGACACGCCTTTATTAAGTTTCCCCAGCGAGAGTACACGGATAGACTTTCCCTCTCAAGACATGGAGATTAGTTCCCGATTAAGTTCCCCAGCGAGAATTCACGACCGACAGTCACTTCCTCTCGAGACACGGAGATCAACATCGACCCCAAATTCTTCCGAAGTTTGTTTGGAGCTGAACACAAACAGATTTCTCCCAGCAGTTCCAGACTGTGTTCAGTTGTCTTCCTCAAAATCATCGTTTTATTCCCAAGGCGAACCTTCATATCTCTTAGGTAACCCTTTTCAGGATAAATCCTTCAGATCTTTCAGAAACTTACCTTAATCCTTCAGACAACCCTTCAGATAACCTTTGGGATAATCCTTTCTTTAGCCTTTCCTTTAGTGAGAGACAGCCTTCAGAGTTAGCCTTCGGAAGTGTTAAGAAGTTTCTTCAGAATCCCTGTGACCCATAATGCCTTCAGACACCAAGTAATCTTCAGACGAAAGAGTTTTGCCGAAGCGTCTTCAGTCCCGTTTCACCCAGAGGTATCTCAGGTATGGTCTCTTTTTATGGCTGACGAGCTTCCTTACGTAGTCTAATAGACTTTAAATGACCCTCCCCGATAGTCGACATACTCTAAAATGTTCCCGACGACAGGTCCTTGGTTCAGACCCCTTGAGTCGCCTCGCGTCGCCATAGTCATCAGGTTGTAATCTTCGATTGACCTGATGGCTATACTTTGACTTTCGCCTTGTCCAAGCCTCAGTCAAAGTGAGGGCTCTGTAGATACCTCATTTCTGCACCTCCCGCAAACCACCCGGTGATGATTGGGTTTCATGTTTGGTACGCGAAACGATTTGTGACAGTTCGTAAGTTTATCGTCAAGTGATCGCTCAAACATTTATGTCTACCTCTTAATTGTCATCTACGCGCCGATACGGTCGTTTTGACAGTAATTAGAGTACATTTGGAGTCCGGGCCTAAAACCATCTTCATTTTCTGACAACCATTAAAATGCCAAGTCGGAATGTTCTGGAATGTTCTGGATATTTCTATTCCATATTTTATAAATCTTTTAGTGTTTGGTAAACAACTTCCCGTAATATTCACACAAAATATTAAGGAAAACCAAATTATTCCGTTATTCCATAAACTAAACATGGAAATCTTTCTTCCGTAGGAGGAAACCACTTGGGAATAGACGCAGCAGGTGCTGCGCCTCTTCCAAGAGACGCAGTGCCTGCTGCGCCTCTTCCCAAGTCCTTTTCTGCGTATTTTTCGTATTTTTTCATATCTTTTCGAGATTCACTTCCAAAGTCTCTCCGAAAAACCCTACTTCCTCCACGTGATTAGTATAAATAGGAGCCTTCGCTCCTCATATTTCTCACGCGAGTGTCCGCCCTTCTCTGCTCCCTTTGCATTATAGACCACGTTCTTACTTTTTGGCGTCTACGTGCTTGAACTTTCGACCACATAAGCTCGGATCTTTCTGAGTACCAGCCTCGTTTTGCATGACTGACCAATTTGACCAACTCCACCAACTCCACCATAATCAACCTTAATCAATCTTAGTCTTTTTTCCTCTTACGAGGGCACTTTCGTTACATTCGAGTTGAGCATCACTAAACGTTAACTTAGTTCATCTCGTTTCGTCAAACATGTATGTCTGAGGGTGTAAATCTCTATTTTACTTATTGTTATTTATCTTTTGTAATCATGTTGTAAGGTTTATGTCGAAAATACAATTAAAACCGATTTATAAAACCATGCTTTAAATCCTTTTTTACGGATTACCAGAGGACAACCGTCGAGAAAGGATGGCAACTGCTGCGCCTCTTCGAAGGGACGCAGTACCTGTTGCGCCTCTTCGTAAGGCTGCCGCAGTTTCTGCTTCCTGTCTTCTTCCTTCGTCTTTTGTTAGTTCGTTCGTTTCTTTTTCTTTCGTTTGTTCCTTGTTTTAATGTAACAATCCGAACATAATAATTTGACATGTATATTGTTCATCGTCATTAACATATAATTCATCTTTTTAATTCCCAACTTCAATCCCAAGTAATTAATATTTGCGGGTTTTCGACAGTAAAGTCGAATCCGGGGTGTAGAAATTCGATTCATTCATATTGAGTTTCTGGAATTCGATCTTTGATATATTTCCACCTGTTTATTATTAGCCATCATTAATCCGTCATTAGTTCATCATATTTAACCTAATTAATTAGTTTAGTTTGTTAATTTGTAATTAATCCTTATAAATCTTGTAAATAATTCGTCCTAATTCCGTTTCATCCATGTTTATCGTTTTCATGACCATCAATCATATGTAAATAATCTACTAATCACTTTCATCCAAGTAAATAATACTAATCAATCATTAAAATCACCAACGAGCATTAACAATTCGCAATTCCGGCTTCACAGCCAGAACTGAGCCAAGGAACAGACGCAGTGACTGCTGCGCCTGTTGCTGGCTGACTTCTGTCTCTGAACTCCCGTTTTGTCTCTGAACTATTATTCGTATTATCGCCTTAATTCATGTTCTTTAATTTATTCATTTTGTTCTTTTCCAAATTATCCGTTTTAGATGTATTTTCGACATAAATCATTAAACCCAATGTAATTATTGTAATTTTCTTTATTGTGTTATTATTGTATTCCTTTTATTGTATCACTTGTATGCTTTCACATGTAATTAATCTTAAATCCTGACTTTGACTCAAATGCATGTTAAATTACTTGTTCACCAACTTAGTCTAATTCTCACATGCTAGGATTAAAACGATGGATGTTGCATTGCATGCATATAATCGATAATATATCAAGTATAGATCATTTCCCTAATCATTAGTAGAGGCCGCTATCGAGGCGGGCGGGATTAGGTGTTCGATCAAAAGAGCTTCCTAATACGTACCCTCACCCCTTACTCCAGATCTCTATGAACATCCGTGTTCATTGGCATCCACGAGAGTCATTCTAGACATAGAATGCTAAGGGTAACGAGTTCTTGGTGTTCATGTCACTACTTTGTGTCTTGATATGTCATGAGGTATTCGAACGGTTTCCAATTTTCCACAATAAATTAGTGGCAACTCCACAAATGCAAACGCTTGTTCTTTCCCAAGCGCCCCCGTGGGCCCATTGTCCACAACTATGTCCTCATCCGACGAAGCTTCTGTTTTACAGACTTGAAAACTGGCTTGATTGGAATGCAATGTTCTGCAATATCCCTGTCGATCCGTGGCATGTCTTTGTAGGACTAAGCGAAGACGTCTTTGAAATCGTGTATGAGGTTGATGAAACTGGCCCTTTCGGTTGGGTCTAGGGTCATCCCAATCCTAAGTTCTTGGGATTCTAATTTCGTTCCTACTTTGATAGGTTCGATGTCTTCTATAACTGGTGGCCCTTCCCCCTCGTCTAGTATTTCTTTGACTATGTAGGGAGGTAATTCGATTGAGTGTGGGTCATGATCATCCTCATTATCATCGTAAATAGAATTGCATTCAGAATAACACAAGGAGTAAGCAGAATCAGATTTATTCATATTAAAGTTTGAAAACAGCTAAAACAAAGAAGCCATCTGCTCAGTAGTCAGTGGCGGTAAGGGAACATGTGCTGGGACATGCCCCAAGCTAATGTTACTAGGTGATGCTATGCTAGGAGAAATAGAGGAGTAGGGAGTGACGACAGGAGGAGACTCTCTAGCGACTTCTCTAGACTTAGACTCCGACTCTGACTCGAATTCATCTTTTTTGGGTTCTTCTTTGAACATCTCTCCTTCTCCAGTTGTGATCTTGAAGAGCCTTCCTTGACTGTTGGTCCATTTGATCAACCTTCTCCATCCTTTCTGCTGGTTTGAGTTGGTGTCAGTGATAAATGCTGTAGGGTTGAAGTGGTTATCCCGAAGTATCATGGTAATGATCTCGTCCGTAAGACTTTCGACACTTTTGATCAAAGGAAGATCCTGGAGGTAGACATCTTCATCGCTATCCGCCCATATCCCATTGATGGTATGGAGCTCCCTCAAGCTTATGATTTCGGTTTCTAGGCTGATTATTTGCTCGACCAGATTGTCGGTCACTGCGATCACCTCTTGCATTGTGGATTCTTGAGATAAGATTAGACTCTCTGACCTGTTTTCCCTAGGCATAAAACTCGGACATCGTATGAATACCACTATAGCTTCTAGCTCCGAAACTTGCCTACTCACACTCTTTGCCCATGCTACGAAATCAGCGTTGGTGGGGGGGGGGGGAGATGGTGGAGTAAATTTCCCGATTTTCCAGTGTATTGACCTCATCTTCAGTTGGGAAATGAGCTGTGAGCAATCCAAGGTGAATTCCTCATCTATGATCATCAGAATTCCAAGAGGAGTCTGAGTATTGTTGGGCTTACCTACATGAGGTATGGGCAGGCGCCCATCTTCAATTATATCCTGAATGACATGTTTGAGCTTGAAACATTTCACTGTATTATGTCCCTTGCCCCTATGGTACTCGCAGTAGGCATTCTTATCCCAGAACTTAGACTTCTTCTCTGGGTCAGGTATAGGTCCTATGGGTTGGAGCTTACCTAGTTTCATCAATCTTTTTAGAGCATTGGAGTACGAATCTCCAACATCGGTGAACTTCCTCTGTGGGTTATTCTTCCTAGATGATTCGACGAGGTTGACCTCGTCGGTCTTGCTAGTGGAGCCATAAGAATTACTCGTTGTACCTTGATATCCACGACCTGCCGTTTTGGACAAGAGTCCTTTACGGATGTCGTCTTCGATCCTTGTTCCTAGTAAAGTTAAGTCTTTGAAACACTTTATGTTTTGGTACCTTAGATGGTTCGCATAGATTGGACTTAAATTGTCCACGAACTTTTCAATAAGAGTAGCCTCGTCTGGGTGTTCGACGAGTTGCGTGCTAGTCTTTCTCCACCTACTTAGGAAGTCGGTGAATCCTTCTTTCTCGTTTTGGGTAAGAACCTCTAGAGTGCGCATATTGACTTGAATTTCAGCATTATCTGTGTATTGTTTAGTGAAATCAATTGCAGCATCGTCCCAAGTAGCAATCTTTTTATGATCCAAGGAGTAGAACCATTGTTTAGGGATGGTATCGAGAGAAGAAGGAAAGATCATTAGGAACATCTCTGGTTGGATGCCTTTGATAGACATGTAATCTTTGAAAGCACAGATATGGTTCAAAGGGTTTTCATGCCTTTTAAACTTCGGGATGTCAGTCATGTTGAAGTTAGTTGGTAATTGAGCATTAACCGCCTCATACTTGCTTGCGATTGTTTTCCCTGTAGATGTCATCTCCCTTGAGGTACATTCGTTGCTCCTTCAGATATTGAAGTCGCTTTTCAGCTTCAGTAGGGCCTGGTAGAAGATTGACTTCTGGTTGTCCAACAAAGGGTGGAAGGTTATCATGTACGACCATGTCGGGAATGTCATTCTTTGCAGGAGGAAGTCTAGCTTCTACAGCGACAATACGGCCATCAATAGCATTAAGGCGAGCATAAGCTTGGTCTTGGCATGTCTGGAGACGAATGATCGTAGCTAGGATTTGATCATTACCATTTACGGACGGTTGAGGTTGACCATTGACGCTTCCGTGACTAGTTCCCACCATTTTGGAACTGAGGATAAGAAATCGACGACGGATCAAAACACGACCGACCATTTTCGCACACTTACTCAAGAAAAGACTTGACTCGTGAAGTGGGTGTGTGCCACTGTGTCAAGTGAGGTTTGAAAATGACAAATTTTAAAATGTCGGTTATAGAAAAGTGTAGTGTAGTTGTAGGAATGCTGACTCGAAGTGAGTTTGAAATAGGTTTGAGGCCGGAATTTTGACTCGACATTTGGACAGAGTTTCGGCTTATTTTGCGCTATTTTAGGCCATTTTTCAAAAATGTTTACATTTTGAAAGGATTTTATTTTACAAAATTTTGTCATAATTTGTTTACAAAATGGTGATCACGTATATGATACAAACATACATATGGGCATTATAACGGTATGCTCAGTGCACTTAAAGGGTTTTGGCTTTAAAAGGTGGGTTGCAATACCAGGCAATTAAACCCAGGTTTGTGGAGAGGTCCGTGCCAAACATGAGTAAGGTCGGTTCCTAGTCCATTCCCTCGAGTAGTGAAAGCTCTTGATACAAATATGAGTATGTTCCACGGTATGGTTGACGTCAATCCCTATCTATCTTTAGGCCCATATAAGAATTTGGACCGTCCTGACGAGACGATTGGTCGAATGGGTTAGGTTAAGCCTAGGAAGGCCGAATAAAATGACCTAAGAAGGTCGAGTAATGAAAACCGACAATTGTCTCGTATAAACTATTCCCTAACTTTGTTCAAGTTTCACCCTGGGTAACACGTAAGTGTATCATCCCCAGCGGAGTCGCCAAACTGTGGACATGGGCCACCCGCGGCGCGCGTGAAAGGGCTTGAATAAGCCTGCATTTGTGGAGTCGCCACCAATTTTCAGGGGAAATTGGAACCATTCGAATTGCTCGTGTCATGTCAAGACACAAAGTAATGACATAGCTCTATAATCGAACGCCTAATCTCGCCCGCCTCGATAGCGGCCTCTACTAATGATTAGGGAAATCTTTCATATTTGATATGTTGTCGATGTAATGCATGCAATGCAACAAACACAGATGAATCCAAGAATGTGAATTTAACTATGTCGGTGAACACGTAATTTTAGCAAACAATGCGGTCGAAGTTGTACATTAGATTAGATTACATGTGAAAGACAAGTAAATAAATCACACAAGGTAATAACAAATATGATAAATAAATTACAATGATTACAATAATAATAATTATAAGGATTACAAGGTTTAATTGATTTACGTCAAAAGCACATTCAAAACGGAATTTTGGAGAAGAAAATAAAAGAATTAGAATTAAAAGGTAAAAACTACTTCAGATTAGAGGCGATAATACAATTAATAGTCGATTTAATACGTAATTAGAAGCTACGTCAAGGCGAGAAAGAAGTTCAGGGACAGAAGCCAACCCAGAACAGGCGCATCATCTGCTGCGTCCCTTGGAAGAGGCGCAGCTCCTCCTGCGTCTGTTCTTGAGTTGGACTCTGTCTGTGAAGTCAGAATCGTGGATTGTTAATGTTCATTGGTAATTTTAAGATCAGTTATTGATATTAGACTCAAGTAGAAGTGATTTAATAGATTACATGCATCTGAAACCGTCATGAAATGAATTTAAAGGTGAGAATTTACGGCGATTTAACATGATTAATATTAATACGATGTCAGAAACGGGTTTATATACAAATTCTAAATTAATGGTGGAAACGAAAGAATACAAATTAATGACAAAAACAGAATTAAAACATGTATCAAATACGAATTCAAGAGACTTGATATGAATGAACCGAGCCTCTTAAATCCGGGTTTGAATGAGTGACGATAACCCGCAAATATCGACTTATAAGAGATTTATGTCGAATTAAGCGTTATAATTTAAAAAGGATTAATTAAAAACACGATTATATACTGAAAATCACAAAAGAAACGAAAGAAATAAGAGAAAGGGAAAAATTACAGAAGGTCGAGGAAGAAGAAGAAAGGCAGGAGTAGCGGCAGCCTCAGGAAGAGGAGGTACAATACGGTTTTGAAAGGTGTTGTTTTTAAGACGGTTTTTAGCGTGCTTTTGATATAAACCTTACATTCGTGATACAAAATAAAAGGTACAATAAAATAAATAGGATTTTACACCCTCAAACTTATATGTTTGACGAAACAAGATTGTCTAAGTTATCGTTTAGTGATTGCTCGACTCGAATAATGCGTGGAAAGTGCCCTTGTTAAAGGATTTAGATTAATATATTAGATTGATTAAGGTGTAGTTGGTCAAATTGGTCGATCTATGCAATGTGACTGGGACTCGGAATTATCTGAGCTTACTTGGTTGATTGATCAAGCACGTAGGCGTCGAAAGCGAAGAGCATGGTTTAGAAAGCAAAGAGAGAAGAGAAGGGCGGACACTCGCGTACCAAATATGGAGGCCGAAGGTCTCTATTTATACTAAACACACGAAGGAGTTTAGGTATGGCACAGATACGGAAACAAATCTCGAGAAGGTACTAGAAAGCATGGAAAGAGGGCTAGGGAAGAGGTGCAACAGCCATTGCGACCTTTGGAAGAGGCGCAGCACCTGCTGCGTCATCTCCCCAGAGGTTTCCTCCTCTGCAAGCAAGATTTCCGCGTTTAATTATGGAATTTCGGTAGATCTATACTTCATTATTCCACAAAACACAATATACAGAAGATATTTCTTTAGAAAATATTAATTTTAATAAGGAATTTATATCCAGAGAATTCTAGAACACTCCGGAACATTCCGACTCGACATTTAAACAGTTTTTAGAAAATGAAGCGGTTTTTGACCTGGACTCCAAATGAACTCTAATTACTTTCAAAATGACCGTATCGGCGTGTAGATGACGACCATGAGGTTGACTCGAGTATTTGAGCTATCACTTGTCGATGAACTTACGAACTGTCACAAATCGTTCCGCGTACCAAACATGCGGTCCAATCATCACTTGGTGGTTGGCGGGAGGTGTAGAAATGAGGTATCTACAACAACACCCACTTTTTTCTATAACAACGGTTATTAGTCATTGTTGTCCCATATATCTATATTAGTGGAGCCTTTCTTCCCATACATTATCTCAGTATCTTTTATTTTCTCAAACACTTCATGCCCATTCGAAATCTCAGGACTCGCACGATACTCGGGGCACCCATTAAACGCCTTCTGAAGCTTACGATAAGGATGATCATGGTGTAACCCCCTACAATTTCCCATGTACACATGCTTGCGAGAGTGCTTCAAGTATTCTGATGCAATATCCTATCCACATAATAGGCAAACCCCTTTCCCCATGTACAGTATGTCCAGAAAGATCGTCGTATGCAGCAAAGTCAGTTATTGTACACAACAACATTGCTCTCAGATTGAATGTTTCCTTTGTATCACCATCAAAGACTTGTATCCCTCTCTCCCACAAAATTATCAACTCATCTAGAATTGGTTTCAAATACACATCTATGTCATTCCCAGGTTGTTGAGGCTAAAAATCAACAAGGACAACATGAGATACTTTCGTTTCATGCATACCCATGGGATAAATTATCAAAGGCCAACACTACTGGCCAAGTACTGTGTTGGGTACTCATGTTTCCATCAGGATTCATTCCATCTGTTGAAAGCGCTAGACGCAAGTTCCTTCCTTCATTAGAAAAATAAGGATAATTAGCATCAAACTCTTTCCATTGTTAACCATCCGCTGGGTGTCTAAACTTTCCATCTTTAATTTTTCCACTACTATGCCAAGTCAACATTATTGCGTCTTCTACATTCGAATAAATCCTTATGATTCTTGGTATTATTGGAAAATATCACAACACCTTAGCTAAGATCTCATCCTTAGTGTTATAACGCCATATAAAGCAACGCAGACAATTTGATAATTTCTCATATTCTTTGCAGTACAATATGCAGTCATTGGGACAAGCTTGTATTTTCTCATATTCCATGCCCAATTCTTTAATCATTTTTTTAGCCTCATATGTCCGACGAGGAAGAACATTACCGTCATGAATCATGTTACATAAAAAAGCTAGAAGTTCGGTAAAACTCTTTGTGGACATAGGCCACCTACAACACCCAGCCGTTCTGTGGACATGGCAGCAGTCTAAAAGCCACGCTTTTTGGCGTAAAAATGCTTTCGATCGGATTACTTTAGATGGGTCGATTTCGTCTTGGCAAGGGTCTCGAAACGATGCAAGAGATATTCGGAGTCGCCACCAAGCATTTGTGGGATGCTTGGAACCCGTTCGAATCCACTTTATACCTAGGTCAACCAAGGCAAAAAAACGGCGTTTGACATAGGTACTAAAGATAAAGAGTCGTCCCTCTTTAGCATCATATCTCTAGAATGACTCTCGTTCGCCCTGGATAAAGTCGTCCACTATCCAAAGTCTCTGAGTAAGAGGTGAAGGTACATATTGGGAAGCCCTTTAATCGGACACCCAATACCGCCCGCGGTAGCGGCCTCTACTGATCGATCTTGGTTGGTTAAATGCAAAAGTTGATAATATGGGTAAATGGATGAATGCGCATCCATAAGTTTAAACCTAACATGTGAGCTTTCTATGTCGGTTGTTTATCCAAATATCAAGTAATTGATGTCAAGTTAGATTTAGGGTTTATTTGCATTTAAGACGGAAACTAAACATCCATTTACCGAGTTAGGTTTATGGTGCATAACGTGGTCCATTTGTCTTAGAAAGGTGTTTTGCAAATACAAAGTAAAAGGGCGGGCTTGTCATCTGATCCGTCCTATATTCGGGTTAACCGAAGTCAGAATCGTCCTAGACAAGTGCTGGAAAGGAAGCAGGATTTGCATCAGGCAGCCCCATTGAGGCGCGAGCCATCAGGAGATGCAAAGGGACCTGTCCTGATTTGAAAACTGGAGAGCAGTAAGCCTGTATAGGCGCGAGGCAGCTGACTGTCCAAAGGGACGTCTTATGACTGTTGAAAATGTTTGTAAAATGGTTTGTAAAAGGGTATTTGAACCCCTCTTTGTTTGAAAAGGTCGTTTAGACCGCTTTTGTGTAAATGTGAAGAATGGGACTTGAATAATCATCATTGTATTGACGATATTCGATGTTGGGTTCGGTTTTGCAAGCTTGAGATGAATAATTTTGAAAAATGATTATGAACTAATTGTATTAAGTCCATTTGTTTGTAATTAGTCAATGTTTATCATCGTACTCGGGTTTAAACCAACATGGTATGTGGAACCAAGGATGATTATGCATGTATGACTAATATGTTTGTTTTTGAAATGTAAAGAAATGAATAAAAAGGTTTTAAAATGCCTTTTTAAATGTGATTAATGTGATTAACCAAATATTATCACCGAAACACGGATTAAACCGTCATGGTATAGGGAAGCAAGGGTGAAATGTATTATGGTTAAAAAGGTTTATCATAAAAATGATTTGAAATGGTAAAAACCGGTTGTAAAATGAAATGAAAATGGAAAGAATGAACTCAAACCGGTTTGAGTTCTGACCTAAACGCCCCATTGAGGCGCGAGGTAACTAGTGGTGACATGGGGCTTCTGTTTCCGGTCAAAACTCGGTTTTGTCTCATTCGATCTGTATTTTGGACCATGTTATGCATGTTTTAGCATGTTATGGTCACAAAAACAGATAAAAAGACATGAAAGAAGAGGATTATCATACCCTCATACTTACATGCTAGGTTTGAGACGAGAAATCAACGGAAGTATAAAAACTTGTTAGGTCCAGAAACTCGGTTAAAAACCATTTTAGCAATGTAAAGAGGGTTTGTTTAGTTTAGTGATTGTTTAGTTGGTCGAAATGGTCGTCAAGTGATTTAATGCACGATGAGGTACCAAACAATGTGTATGGCTTGTATTTTCGATAGGTAGGTCGAAAATACATGTCGGTTTGTGACTTGAGAAGTCGAGTCTAGAATTTTAAGGGAGAAATGAGGGGGCGGACACTCGCGTACCTTTAAATGGTGGCATTTGAGGGGTATTTATAGAAGATTGAGTGGTTGTGTGCGTTTTGAGAGACGTGGCCGCATGGTCTACTCGAAGAGGAGCGAACCATTTTGGGTCTTCGAGCTGTCTTGTCACTATCACGCAATTGAAATCATGATTTGTTCTATCCTAGGTTTTGGATGACATTAATGTTGTACTTGACCATTCAAGTATACCGTGTATACTTAACATGGAAGCTTTGTGATGTTTGTTTTTTGTGTTTGACTCGTTGTTGGATTCGGGATTTGAATTTTTAAGTCGATTTTTGGTCCGGTGTCGTTTTTTACTCTAGTTAGTGTCATTGCGACCCCGTCGTTGTGAATAAAACACTCCGGGTACTTTTGAAAAGTTTTGAAAAATTTTTGTTTTCAAAATCATTTTGAGTTTTCCGACGTATAGTTATACAAAACTGTCGATTTAACGTTGCTATTCCTAAGCATGTTGTAGTCCGATAATCATCAGGTGTTTGTTGGAATTCAACAGATACTGTGTATCTATAGAGCCTCCACTTTGACTGAGGCTTGGATAAGGCGAAAATCAAAGTATAGCCCCCAAGGTCTATCGAAGATTACAACCTCGAGACCGAAGCGACGTCGAGGCGGCTCGAAAGGATTCGGCCCAAGGACCTGCCGTCGGGTACATAATAGCAGTCATATAATGACAACTCAAATCCGCTAGGAAGCTGGATCACATATGTCCCCTTGGAGATGGCAGCTACTCTTGCTCCATTCCCAACACGCAGGTCCACCTCACCCTTTACGAGGGGTTCGATGTTTCGGAGCCCCTGCACATGATTACACAGATGAGAACCACAACCAGTATCAAGTACCCAAGTTCCATAACTTGCGTGGTTAATCTCAATCATATGAATAAAAGTAGAAGAAGAAGACATACCAACAGGTTTAACACGACCGCTTTTAAGTCCTCATGATAAACAGAGGACATGTGCGTCTCCAATGCCCATCATGTGGCGTGATGGCATTCCATGTTATCTTTCTTGCTCTTTGTCGCGCCCGATGAGTTACTCGACTCACCAGGACCACTCTTACCCGAGCCCGACTTCTTGAACTTCGCCTTACCTACGCTAGGTTTGCCTCGAGCTTTGCCCTTACCCTTTCCTTTATTTGACACAACGAGAACATCCTGTTTCATGCTCCCACTGGACTTCATGTCCTTCTCGGTCTGTACGAGAAGGGAGTGCAGTTCATGGGGAGTTTTCTTCAAATCATTCATATAGTAATTCGCTCTAAATTGCGAATAACCATCGTGGAGTGAGTGAAGTATGCGGTCGATAACAATGTTCTCGCTGATGTTACGATTAAAGGTCTCCGGTTTCTCGACATTCTCAATCATGCTGAGAATGTGTGGGCTAACCGGTTGGCCCTTTCGAGTCTCGCATCAAAGAAGCGAGTGGTATGCTCATAAGTCACGATTCTCGGTGCTTTCGAGAATTCCTTGGTGAGCGTGGTGAAAATCTTGTTTGCACCATGGGCTATGAAGCGTTTCTGCAAATTGGGTTCCATTGCAAAAATGAGTACGTTTTTAATCGCACCCGCTTCCATACAGAAATCATTAAACTTGGTGATTTCAGCAGCTCTAGCCGTGGGACCTGGGTTTGCCGGGATGGGCTCTAATAGATATTTGAGCTTCTCGTCGCCAGCAGCAGCATTCCGTAATGCCGCCTCCCGGTCCGCGAAGTTGGATCCATCATTCTTCGATCGAGTAGACCGATTCATCCGATTCATGAAGATCCTAAGCCAGGACTCACGGTCCAATGTGGCACTTGGCATTGGGTTATCGTAGAACCACCATTTTGTTGTTTAGCGAGTTTAAAAACGTGATCTACACTTTGAAAAAGAAAGAAAAACAAAACGAAATAAGCAACTCATCGAGGTGATTTAAGTCTATTTTAAAATTCATTTTAAACATGTAGACTCTTGCACTTGCATAATTGATCTCCCTCAAGAATGATACAAGTGATCCCAAGACTCAATTTCTGTAAATTGATAAGCCAACTGTTTAGCTAATTCTTCCGGAAGAACTCTTGGTCGATAGATTTCCGTAAATCCTATCTATAGTCCACCATGATCACAGGATCGTACGAGTGACCATAGTGTTGAGATAAAATAGGTCTATCGGTTCCAACTTACCCGACGTAGAAGGGGTCATATTATGCCTACCGACGAAGAAGGGACTCATTGGAGTTTGACCTATAAAGACCGTTCTCAATTTTTGTTTATACGAGGAAGATCCCATCAACAAAATTATAATTCATTTTAAGTGAACGAATAACTAGCGTCTGTCGTGAATGAATTTATTTGGATGATGGCTTTAAAACGTGTGACATGAGAATGTCAATGAAAACTAACTCGTGACCTCTATATGTGTCAGTTTTCATGCAATAAATAGGTGGTTTGGTTTTTAGGCGGAATATGATGCATATAATCGTTACGGAAAAATAAATAATTGAATGCAATACGTAAATAAAAATTCCTAGTGTGGCCTATCCTAGTAAAACAAAACATAAAACAACTTTGGAATCCACCGTTGGACCCGAGAAGCTTGTCTTGATGTTCCATCTTGATCCAAGTAGCGGGAGTGAGCATCTGGTCTCCATCTTTGGTCTTCTCAAAAATTACAATTTAAAATTACAAAAATAAACCTATTTACATTCTAATTAAAAACTGTAATTACAAGTGAAAAATCCAAAACGGAGATACGAGATCTCAAAATACAACCAAGACCGTGTTCCATCATTACGGTAACACGTTCTACTAAGGCCACACTAAGTTACAACCGTTTGTAAAATTAAATACGTAATAAAAGGGCATTCACGGCATTCAAAAATTAACGATAAATAAAAATGCATCAACTAAAAACAAATTCATTCGTGACATAATTCCGTAATTATGTTAAATTTATCCAAACCACCTTTTAATGATCAAAATTCATGTGATAAAACCGCTTCTATCATTTAATTTTAATCCATTACAATCCGTTACTTTAAAAACGCTTTAAAATAACTTAATGGTACGTGTGTGAACCGTTTCACAATCATAGCGAGTGTACTATATCCGTATAAAGTACATATTGAAGCCAAAAGAAAATTTAAATCAAAAGAAACAAATTTTCAAAGCTGTTAAAACGGAAATCCTTCGATCCAGGGACATAAGTGCTCGATCGAGGGACAGGAGGGCTCGATCGACTGAACTGCAAGTCGATCGAGAAGGTTGCCAAACAGAGAGTGCTCGATCGACTAAACTGTTGGTCGATCGAGTACTTTTATTAGCTAATCTGCTCGATCGAGTACGAGGACAACTCGATCGAGCAGTAGGGTTTAGAAAGGGGTCGATCGAGCACAACAGGGACTCGATCGATCAAAAACAATACAGAAATAGCACTCGATCGAGTAGAAATACGCTCGATCGAATGCAAACATGGCTGAAACTTCAAAACCCTCGTGGAAACAGTTTGACAAAACCATAACTGTTGCAATTTTGATCAAAATCGTGTAAAATTAAATCAACAAATTGCAAAACATTAACATATTGCTATAATGATCGTGTAAAATAACAATATGCAACGGATAAAAACCGAATCAACCGTGTAAACACAAGACACGGTTAACAAAACACAAAAACGCAGCATCCCAAAAAAATTTCTGCCGTGAGAAAAAAAACTGATGCCGCACGGTTTTTAAGACAAAAACAAGATCGTTTCAAAACCGTTTCATGAAAAACACATAGAAAAATTTACGTGGCCTCGCTCTGATACCACTTGTGGGTATACATCCGTATAATACCCTTTAAATTTAGGACTATAACGTAAATTTAAACATGTGATTATGGTCATAAAACATAAATACAATAGAAACGATAAGGAACAAGAAACAACCTCGGGTCCTTTGATGCACGGCGTAAAGAACAGAAATCAAACGAGATTCCCTCCTAATTGTTGCACCCAAGACTTGTCCGAGATATGCCCTTGTGCTAGAACGTGTTCTCCGATTGCCTTGCAATATTGGGAGAACTTGTTGTGAGGTTTTCTTGAGATGTGAGATCTCGGTTTCGGAGAAAAATTAATCTCTAAAACCCTAATTCTCTTCACTAATGATGATTAGGTCCACATTAAGGAGGAGGCTCTCCTTTTTGTTCTCCTAGTTCGGCCAAGCCGAGTCCATGGGGAGGAAATGGGCTTTTCCATTTCCTCTTCTATTTGACTCGTAGTCCGAACCCTAATGGCTAAATGTATATGACGCGGTTTTTATAAATCGTCATCGGTTATCGGCTATTAAAACATCAACTAATAACACGGGTTAGTTGAAGTATTAATACATGTCCGACAAAGACGATATTGTATAATTAAATTCAATATACGTTAATTAAATATAAATTGCTTATATTTAATTTTACGAATTAACTGGTTAATTCGCCTTAGCCCATGATATTTAATTCGTATTAAATATAATATCTCAACATCACATTTTGACTAAATATTAGTCAAATAACTCAGACTAACTGGTTAGTCAAATTTGGCATCTACATGACTGTATTTTCATACCGTCACATCTCTCGAACGTATCCTATAGGTGTGACTTTTAGGGACCAGTTGATCACCGCCATCTGTATGACAATAACGTCAAACTTATCTAGCAAGCCAACCGTTATTGATAAACGTGGATCAACTGATAATAATACCAAAAGTATGCCCTTTGATCCTTTTAGAGGTTTATAGGTCCTTGCACTAACTGTTAAGGACACCAACCCCAACAAGGGCGACGCCAAGGCGACTCTGGGGTACGATTCAAGGACCTGTCGTCGAGAACATTTTAGAGTATGTCCACTGTGCGGGTCAGTTTAAGTCCGTTAGACTACGTACGAAGGCTCGCCAACCATAGGAAGGAGTCATACCTAAGGCATCTTCAAGATATGTCCTTGAATTGTTTCCTGTTTGCGCGCGAAGACTCGCCAGCCGTATTACGGATATGATGGTGCTCGCCAGCCGCGTTGATGGTATGTTTTGAGGCTCGTCAGCCGTGCTGCGGATATGATAAAGCTCGCCAGCCGCGTTGAAGGTGTGTTTTGAGGCTCACCAGCCGTGTTGAAGGTGCGTTTTGAGGCTCACAAACCATGTTGAAGATGCGTTTTCAGGCACGCCAGTCATGTTGTATAATACCCCATATATTTGTAATATATAATTATTCTAAATAAATTTAATATTTAAAAAGATATTATATTTAACATATATTCTAAATAAATTTAATATTTAAAAAGAAATTATATTTAACATAGTTTAAAATTAAGTTTTTTTTTTAACAAGGGTTAATTAGTCAATTAAGAACTTAATAGGGTTCATGTCTTTTATTTGATCTCTGACTTTTGACGTGTTTAGTCGATAAGGTCTCCAAAACACGATCTTTCCTTATAATCACCTTTGTGCTCTTATTAAAAATCCTCCTGTCACTCTTGTTTCTTGTCCACCATGTTTTTCTTTTCCAAATTTTAATTTCCTTATTTAATTCTAGCAAATCTCATATTTGATATATAACCTTATATATCATTGTGAACCTTTAGAATTTGCCTCGTTTTCAACTCGCAATAATCAAGTGGTCACGTGTCCTCAATAAATATAGTTCGATGCTAATGTTTTGGATCGTTTTCTGAATATCTCTAATCTTAATTTAATTTGAGGTAACACGATTCTACCGATCCTATTATTCTTATTATTGTTTGAGGTTGTATGCTTATGTGTTAATTTAGATTTAGCCTTGTTAATTAATTGTTACTTTTAATTGGGGTTCGTCATTGGATTGTTGTTAATAATAGTACTAGTAGCTATATATTTTTCTATCGTTTCTATTGTTTGTGAGATGGGTCGAGAGAATTGTATAAGAGGTTAATGGCTTAGTTTCCAAGATAGCAATGGTTTGTGTGTACTATTTGAGAAAGTAGCTAATGGGCAAATATATTCTCATGGTTACGTCAATAAGGTTGGCTATGTATTAGTTTGATGATCTGAATTCATGTACGGTGGTACTCCGTATGATATTTGGGAATGTACAGAAGGTGGAGAATTTAGATAGACATAATTTGTTGATTGTTGGTGGATTAATTAATCATGGAGCACGAGAAAGTATGGCAACTGATTAAGCTAGCCTGAATTGTCTTATTATTTCGGATTTGTGCTATTATATTCAAATTGTCTTTTTCCTTTGACCTTGACTCGTGGGTGAATAGCTTAGAGTTTTACTCTAAGTGTTGAGCAATTCCTTTAATGGAATATTTGACAATATCGATATTGAAATTGAGATGGAAATTGGTTACTAGTATTGAGTTATGGGGCCAATGTGCCGAGTTATGTTTACGGTTAGGAGTGACCATGGTATTGAATTATATTATTATGAGTTTGAAATCGCTATTGAGATGAAAATATTGTTTTGCGGTTTTTATCCTCCAGTTCACTCATCCCTTGTCCTTGGCTTAGGTTCGACGATGAGAATACGATACTTGGTTATATTATGAGACGGAGTAATGAGTGAGATGGAGTAATGAGTTGAGATTACTTAATTATTGGGATGAGGTTGTTTATTATATTGTGGAGTAGCTTTGAGCTTGAGATTAGTTTATGGGGGAGTGTTTTTATTATTATCTGTGTTTATTTTTATTTTTACGTGTGCTTGTTTCCACGCCATGACCAAAAACTATTCTGCTTATATTGAGGTATTATCTGTTACTCAGCTTTCCGGCGGACGTGTTTTCCCCCTTCGGAGCTACTCGTCATGGGGGTGGTTCCTTTATGTATTCTGGTTTTGCTTTCAGGTCTTCCGCTGCTGTTCAAAAAGGATTTTATTTCAAGACGGGATTTTATTTAAAGTGTTGTAAAAGACTTTGTTTTATTTTATAATTTATTGTGTAAAAGAGATTTGTAACAAGAGACTTTGTGTATTAATTATAATATCCTTGTAATTCGGCCAGTTTTGTATGTAAAAGTTAGTTTTAAATTAGCCGAAAATCAGGGGTGTTACAATTGGTATCAGGACGTTGGTTTCTTTCTTGGTTAGGTGTTAAGATCGTCATATCTTGACATCGCCGATTTCACTTTTAAAACAAACTTTTTTTTTGAACTTTTAGAAACACAAAATTGTTTTGAATTTTTAAGTTCGGGGACAAACTTTATTTTTAAGAAGGGTGGAATGTAATACTAGTGAAATTTTAATAATGTTTTAATTTTCTAAGCTCGATCTTCGGGGACGAAGATCCTTTTAAGAGGGGAAGATTATAATACCCCATATATTTATAATATATAATTATTCTAAATAAATTTAATATTTAAAAAGAAATTATATTTAACATATATTCTAAATAAATTTAATATTTAAAAAGAAATTATATTTAACATAGTTTAAAATTATGTTTTTTTAACAAGGGTTAATTAGTCGATTAAGAACTTAATAGGGTTTATGTCTTTTATTTGATCTCTGCCTTTTGACGTGTTTAGCCGATAAGGTCTCCAAAACACGATCTTTCCTTCTAATCACCTTTGTGCTATTATTAAAAATCCTCCTGTCACTCTTGTTTCTTGTCCACCATGTTTTTCTTTTCCAAATTTTAATTTCCTTATTTAATTCTAGCAAATCTCATATTTGATATATAACCTTATATATCATTGTGAACCTTTAGAATTTCCCTCATTTTCAACTCGCAATAATCAAGTGGTCACGTGTCCTCAATAAATATAGTTCGATGCTAATGTTTTGGATCGTTTTACAATATCTCTAATCTTAATTTAATTTGAGGTAACACGATTCTACCGATCCTATTATTCTTATTATTGTTTGAGGTTGTATGCTTATGTGTTAATTTAGATTTAGCCTTGTTAATTAATTGTTACTTTTAATTGGGGTTCGTCATTGGATTGTTGTTAATAATAGTACTAGTAGCTATATATTTTTCTATCGTTTCTATTGTTTGTGAGATGGGTCGAGAGAATTGTATAAGAGGTTAATGGCTTAGTTTCCAAGATAGCAATGGTTTGTGTGTACTATTTGAGAAAGTAGCTAATGGGCAAATATATTCTCATGGTTACGTCAATAAGGTTGGCTATGTATTAGTTTGATGATCTGAATTCATGTACGGTGGTACTCCGTATGATATTTGGGAATGTACAGAAGGTGGAGAATTTAGATAGACATAATTTGTTGATTGTTGGTGGATTAATTAATCATGGAGCACGAGAAAGTATGGCAACTGATTAAGCTAGCCTGAATTGTCTTATTATTTCGGATTTGTGCTATTATATTCAAATTGTCTTTTTCCTTTGACCTTGACTCGTGGGTGAATAGCTTAGAGTTTTACTCTAAGTGTTGAGCAATTCCTTTAATGGAATATTTGACAATATCGATATTGAAATTGAGATGGAAATTGGTTACTAGTATTGAGTTATGGGGCCAATGTGCCGAGTTATGTTTACGGTTAGGAGTGACCATGGTATTGAATTATATTATTATGAGTTTGAAATCGCTATTGAGATGAAAATATTGTTTTGCGGTTTTTATCCTCCAGTTCACTCATCCCTTGTCCTTGGCTTAGGTTCGACGATGAGAATACGATACTTGGTTATATTATGAGACGGAGTAATGAGTGAGATGGAGTAATGAGTTGAGATTGAGTTAATTATTGGGATGAGGTTGTTTATTATATTGTGGAGTAGCTTTGAGCTTGAGATTAGTTTATGGGGGAGTGTTTTTATTATTCTCTGTGTTTATTTTTATTTTTACGTGTGCTTGTTTCCACGCCATGACCAAAAACTATTCTGCTTATATTGAGGTATTATCTGTTACTCAGCTTTCCGGCGGACGTGTTTTCCCCCTTCGGAGCTACTCGTCATGGGGGTGGTTCCTTTATGTATTCTGGTTTTGCTTTCAGGTCTTCCGCTGCTGTTCAAAAAGGATTTTATTTCAAGACGGGATTTTATTTAAAGTGTTGTAAAAGACTTTGTTTTATTTTATAATTTATTGTGTAAAAGAGATTTGTAACAAGAGACTTTGTGTATTAATTATAATATCCTTGTAATTCGGCCAGTTTTGTATGTAAAAGTTAGTTTTAAATTAGCCGAAAATCAGGGGTGTTACAATTGGTATCAGGACGTTGGTTTCTTTCTTGGTTAGGTGTTAAGATCGTCATATCTTGACATCGCCGATTTCACTTTTAAAACAAACTTTTTTTTTGAACTTTTAGAAACACAAAATTGTTTTGAATTTTTAAGTTCGGGGACAAACTTTATTTTTAAGAAGGGTGGAATGTAATACTAGTGAAATTTTAATAATGTTTTAATTTTCTAAGCTCGATCTTCGGGGACGAAGATCCTTTTAAGAGGGGAAGATTATAATACCCCATATATTTATAATATATAATTATTCTAAATAAATTTAATATTTAAAAAGAAATTATATTTAACATATATACTAAATAAATTTAATATTTAAAAAGAAATTATATTTAACATAGTTTAAAATTATGTTTTTTTTAACAAGGGTTAATTAGTCAGTTAAGAACTTAATAGGGTTTATGTCTTTTATTTGATCTCTGCCTTTTGACGTGTTTAGCCGATAAGGTCTCCAAAACACGATCTTTCCTTCTAATCACCTTTGTGCTATTATTAAATATCCTCCTGTCACTCTTGTTTCTTGTCCACCATGTTTTTCTTTTCCAAATTTTAATTTCCTTATTTAATTCTAGCAAATCTCATATTTGATATATAACCTTATATATCATTGTGAACCTTTAGAATTTCCCTCATTTTCAACTCGCAATAATCAAGTGGTCACGTGTCCTCAATAAATATAGTTCGATGCTAATGTTTTGGATCGTTTTCTGAATATCTCTAATCTTAATTTAATTTGAGGTAACACGATTCTACCGATCCTATTATTCTTATTATTGTTTGAGGTTGTATGCTTATGTGTTAATTTAGATTTAGCCTTGTTAATTAATTGTTACTTTTAATTGGGGTTCGTCATTGGATTGTTGTTAATAATAGTACTAGTAGCTATATATTTTTCTATCGTTTCTATTGTTTGTGAGATGGGTCGAGAGAATTGTATAAGAGGTTAATGGCTTAGTTTCCAAGATAGCAATGGTTTGTGTGTACTATTTGAGAAAGTAGCTAATGGGCAAATATATTCTCATGGTTACGTCAATAAGGTTGGCTATGTATTAGTTTGATGATCTGAATTCATGTACGGTGGTACTCCGTATGATATTTGGGAATGTACAGAAGGTGGAGAATTTAGATAGACATAATTTGTTGATTGTTGGTGGATTAATTAATCATGGAGCACGAGAAAGTATGGCAACTGATTAAGCTAGCCTCAATTGTCTTATTATTTCGGATTTGTGCTATTATATTCAAATTGTCTTTTTCCTTTGACCTTGACTCGTGGGTGAATAGCTTAGAGTTTTACTCTAAGTGTTGAGCAATTCCTTTAATGGAATATTTGACAATATCGATATTGAAATTGAGATGGAAATTGGTTACTAGTATTGAGTTATGGGGCCAATGTGCCGAGTTATGTTTACGGTTAGGAGTGACCATGGTATTGAATTATATTATTATGAGTTTGAAATCGCTATTGAGATGAAAATATTGTTTTGCGGTTTTTATCCTCCAGTTCACTCATCCCTTGTCCTTGGCTTAGGTTCGACGATGAGAATACGATACTTGGTTATATTATGAGACGGAGTAATGAGTGAGATGGAGTAATGAGTTGAGATTGAGTTAATTATTGGGATGAGGTTGTTTATTATATTGTGGAGTAGCTTTGAGCTTGAGATTAGTTTATGGGGGAGTGTTTTTATTATTCTCTGTGTTTATTTTTATTTTTACGTGTGCTTGTTTCCACGCCATGACCAAAAACTATTCTGCTTATATTGAGGTATTATCTGTTACTCAGCTTTCCGGCGGACGTGTTTTCCCCCTTCGGAGCTACTCGTCATGGGGGTGGTTCCTTTATGTATTCTGGTTTTGCTTTCAGGTCTTCCGCTGCTGTTCAAAAAGGATTTTATTTCAAGACGGGATTTTATTTAAAGTGTTGTAAAAGACTTTGTTTTATTTTATAATTTATTGTGTAAAAGAGATTTGTAACAAGAGACTTTGTGTATTAATTATAATATCCTTGTAATTCGGCCAGTTTTGTATGTAAAAGTTAGTTTTAAATTAGCCGAAAATCAGGGGTGTTACAATTGGTATCAGGACGTTGGTTTCTTTCTTGGTTAGGTGTTAAGATCGTCATATCTTGACATCGCCGATTTCACTTTTAAAACAAACTTTTTTTTTGAACTTTTAGAAACACAAAATTGTTTTGAATTTTTAAGTTCGGGGACAAACTTTATTTTTAAGAAGGGTGGAATGTAATACTAGTGAAATTTTAATAATGTTTTAATTTTCTAAGCTCGATCTTCGGGGACGAAGATCCTTTTAAGAGGGGAAGATTATAATACCCCATATATTTATAATATATAATTATTCTAAATAAATTTAATATTTAAAAAGAAATTATATTTAACATATATTCTAAATAAATTTAATATTTAAAAAGAAATTATATTTAACATAGTTTAAAATTATGTTTTTTTTAACAAGGGTTAATTAGTCAGTTAAGAACTTAATAGGGTTTATGTCTTTTATTTGATCTCTGCCTTTTGACGTGTTTAGCCGATAAGGTCTCCAAAACACGATCTTTCCTTCTAATCACCTTTGTGCTATTATTAAATATCCTCCTGTCACTCTTGTTTCTTGTCCACCATGTTTTTCTTTTCCAAATTTTAATTTCCTTATTTAATTCTAGCAAATCTCATATTTGATATATACCCTTAAATATCATTGTGAACCTTTAGAATTTCCCTCATTTTCAACTCGCAATAATCAAGTGGTCACGTGTCCTCAATAAATATGGTTCGATGCTAATGTTTTGGATAGTTTTCTGAATATCTCTAATCTTAATTTAATTTGAGGTAACACGATTCTACCGATCCTATTATTCTTATTATTGTTTGAGGTTCTATGCTTATGTGTTAATTTAGATTTAGCCTTGTTAATTAATTGTTACTTTTAATTGGGGTTCGTCATTGGATTGTTGTTAATAATAGTACTAGTAGCTATATATTTTTCTATCGTTTCTATTGTTTGTGAGATGGGTCGAGAGAATTGTATAAGAGGTTAATGGCTTAGTTACCAAGATAGCAATGGTTTGTGTGTACTATTTGAGAACGTAGAAAATGGGCAAATATATTCTCATGGTTACGTCAATAAGGCTGGTTATGTATTAGTTTGATGATCTGAATTCATGTACGGTGGTACTCCATAAGTTATTTGAGAATGTACAGGAGGTGGAGAATTTAGATAGACATAACTTGTTGATTGTTGGTGGATTAATTAATCATGGAGCACGAGAAAGTATGGCAACTGATTAAGCTAGCCTCAATTGTCTTATTATTTCGGATTTGTGCTATTATATTCAAATTGTCTTTTTCCTTGGACCTTGACTCGTGGGTGAATAGCTTAGAGTTTTACTCTAAGTGTTGAGCAATTCCTTTAATGGAATATTTGACAATATCGATATTGAAATTGAGATGGAAATTGGTTACTAGTATTGAGTTATGGGGCCAATGTGCCGAGTTATGTTTACGGTTAGGAGTGACCATGGTATTGAATTTTATTATTATGAGTTTGAAATCGCTATTGAGATGAAAATATTGTTTTGCGGTTTTTATCCTCCAGTTCACTCATCCCTTGTCCTTGGCTTAGGTTCGACGATGAGAATACGATACTTGGTTATATTATGAGACGGAGTAATGAGTGAGATGGAGTAATGAGTTGAGATTGAGTTAATTATTGGGATGAGGTTGTTTATTATATTGTGGAGTAGCTTTGAGCTTGAGATTAGTTTATGGGGGAGTGTTTTTATTATTCTCTGTGTTTATTTTTATTTTTACGTGTGCTTGTTTCCACGCCATGACCAAAAACTATTCTGCTTATATTGAGGTATTATCTCACTCAGCTTTCCGTGGACGTGTTTTCCCCCTTCGGAGCTACTCGTCATGGGGGTGGTTCCTTTATGTATTCTGGTTTTGCTTTCAGGTCTTCCGCTGCTGTTCAAAAAGGATTTTATTTCAAGACGGGATTTTATTTAAAGTGTTGTAAAAGACTTTGTTTTATTTTATAATTTATTGTGTAAAAGAGATTTGTAACAAGAGACTTTGTGTATTAATTATAATATCCTTGTAATTCGCCATTTTGTATGTAAAAGTTAGTTTTAAATTAGCCGAAAAATCGGGGTGTTACAATTGGTATCAGGACGTTGGTTTCTTTCTTGGTTAGGTGTTAAGATCGTCATATCTTGACATCGCCGATTTCACTTTTAAAACAAACTTTTTTTTTGAACTTTTAGAAACACAAAATTGTTTTGAATTTTTAAGTTCGGGGACAAACTTTATTTTTAAGAAGGGTGGAATGTAATACTAGTGAAATTTTAATAATGTTTTAATTTTCTAAGCTCGATCTTCGGGGACGAAGATCCTTTTAAGAGGGGAAGATTATAATACCCCATATATTTATAATATATAATTATTCTAAATAAATTTAATATTTAAAAAGAAATTATATTTAACATATATTCTAAATAAATTTAATATTTAAAAAGAAATTATATTTAACATAGTTTAAAATTATGTTTTTTTTAACAAGGGTTAATTAGTCAGTTAAGAACTTAATAGGGTTTATGTCTTTTATTTGATCTCTGCCTTTTGACGTGTTTAGCCGATAAGGTCTCCAAAACACGATCTTTCCTTCTAATCACCTTTGTGCTATTATTAAATATCCTCCTGTCACTCTTGTTTCTTGTCCACCATGTTTTTCTTTTCCAAATTTTAATTTCCTTATTTAATTCTAGCAAATCTCATATTTGATATATACCCTTAAATATCATTGTGAACCTTTAGAATTTCCCTCATTTTCAACTCGCAATAATCAAGTGGTCACGTGTCCTCAATAAATATGGTTCGATGCTAATGTTTTGGATAGTTTTCTGAATATCTCTAATCTTAATTTAATTTGAGGTAACACGATTCTACCGATCCTATTATTCTTATTATTGTTTGAGGTTCTATGCTTATGTGTTAATTTAGATTTAGCCTTGTTAATTAATTGTTACTTTTAATTGGGGTTCGTCATTGGATTGTTGTTAATAATAGTACTAGTAGCTATATATTTTTCTATCGTTTCTATTGTTTGTGAGATGGGTCGAGAGAATTGTATAAGAGGTTAATGGCTTAGTTACCAAGATAGCAATGGTTTGTGTGTACTATTTGAGAAAGTAGAAAATGGGCAAATATATTCTCATGGTTACGTCAATAAGGCTGGTTATGTATTAGTTTGATGATCTGAATTCATGTACGGTGGTACTCCATATGTTATTTGAGAATGTACAGGAGGTGGAGAATTTAGATAGACATAACTTGTTGATTGTTGGTGGATTAATTAATCATGGAGCACGAGAAAGTATGGCAACTGATTAAGCTAGCCTCAATTGTATTATTATTTCGGATTTGTGCTATTATATTCAAATTGTCTTTTTCCTTTGACCTTGACTCGTGGGTGAGTAGCTTAGAGTTTTACTCTAAGTGTTGAGCTATTTCTTTAATGGAATATTTGACAATATCGATATTGAAATTGAGATGAAAATTGGTTACTGGTATTGAGTTATGGGGCCTATGTGCCGAGTTATGTTTACGGTCCGGAGTGACCATGGTATTGTATTATATTATTATGAGTTTGAAATCGATATTGAGATGGAAATATTATTTTGCGGTTTTTATCCGCCAGTTCACTCACCCCTTGTCCTTGGCTTAGGTTCGACGATGAAAATACGATACTTGGTTATATTATGAGACGGAGTAATGAGTGAGATGGAGTAATGAGTTGAGATTGAGTTAATTATTGGGATGAGGTTGTTTATTATATTGTGGAGTAGCTTTGAGCTTGAGATTAGTTTATGAGGGATTGTTTTTTTTATTCTCTGTGTTTATTTTTATTTTTACGTGTGCTTGTGTCCACGCCATGACCAAAAAACGTTTCTGCTTATATTGAGGTATTATCTGTTACTCAGCTTTCCGGCTGACGTGTTTTCTCCCTTCGGGGCTACTCGTCATGGGGGTAGTTCCTTTCTGTATTCTGGTTTTGCTTTCAGGTCTTCCGCTGCTATTCAAAAAGGATTTTATTTCAAGACGGGATTTTATTTAAAGTGTTGAAAAAGACTTTGTTTTATTTTATAATTTATTGTGTAAAAGAGATTTGTAACAAGAGACTTTGTATATTAATTATAATATCCTTGTAATTCGGCCAGTTTTGTATGTAAAAGTTAGTTTTAAATTAGCCGAAAATCAGGGGTGTTACAATTGGTATCAGGACGTTGGTTTCTTTCTTGGTTAGGTGTTAAGATCGTCATATCTTGACATCGCCGATTTCACTTTTAAAACAAACCTTTTTTTTGAACTTTTAGAAACACAAAATTGTTTTGAATTTTTAAGTTCGGGGACAAACTTTATTTTTAAGAAGGGTGGAATGTAATACTAGTGAAATTTTAATAATGTTTTAATTTTCTAAGCTCGATCTTCGGGGACGAAGATCCTTTTAAGAGGGGAAGATTATAATACCCCATATATTTATAATATATAATTATTCTAAATAAATTTAATATTTAAAAAGAAATTATATTTAACATATATTCTAAATAAATTTAATATTTAAAAAGGAATTATATTTAACATAGTTTCAAATTTTGTTTTTTTTAACAAGGGTTAATTAGTCAGTTAAGAACTTAATAGGGTTTATGTCTTTTATTTGATCTCTGCCTTTTGACGTGTTTAGCCGATAAGGTCTCCAAAACACGATCTTTCCTTCTAATCACCTTTGTGCTCTTATTAAATATCCTCCTGTCACTCTTGTTTCTTGTCCACCATGTTTTTCTTTTCCAAATTTTAATTTCCTTATTTAATTCTAGCAAATCTCATATTTGATATATACCCTTAAATATCATTGTGAACCTTTAGAATTTCCCTCGTTTTCAACTCGCAATAATCAAGTGGTCACGTGTCCTCAATAAATATGGTTCGATGCTAATGTTTTGGATCGTTTTCTGAATATCTCTAATTTTAATTTAATTTGAAGTAACACGATTCTACCGATCCTATTATTCTTATTATTGTTTGAGGTTGTATGCTTATGTGTTAATTTAGATTTAGCCTTGTTAATTAATTGTTACTTTTAATTGGGGTTCGTCATTGGATTGTTGTTAATAATAGTACTAGTAGCTATATATTTTTCTATCGTTTCTATTGTTTGTGAGATGGGTCGAGAGAATTGTATAAGAGGTTAATGGCTTAGTTACCAAGATAGCAATGGTTTGTGTGTACTATTTGAGAAAGTAGCTAATGGGCAAATATATTCTCATGGTTACGTCAATAAGGTTGGGTATGTATTAGTTTGATGATCTGAATTCATGTACGGTGGTACTCCGTATGATATTTGGGAATGTACAGGAGGTGGAGAATTTAGATAGACATAACTTGTTGATTGTTGGTGGATTAATTAATCATGGAGCACGAGAAAGTATGGCAACTGATTAAGCTAGCCTCAATTGTATTATTATTTCGGATTTGTGCTATTATATTCAAATTGTCTTTTTCCTTTGACCTTGACTCGTGGGTGAATAGCTTAGAGTTTTACTCTAAGTGTTGAGCAATTCCTTTAATGGAATATTTGACAATATCGATATTGAAATTGAGATGGAAATTGGTTACTAGTATTTAGTTATGGGGCCAATGTGCCGAGTTATGTTTACGGTTAGGAGTGACCATGGTATTGAATTATATTATTATGAGTTTGAAATCGCTATTGAGATGAAAATATTGTTTTGCGGTTTTTATCCTCCAGTTCACTCATCCCTTGTCCTTGGCTTAGGTTCGACGATGAGAATACGATACCTGGTTATATTATGAGACGGAGTAATGAGTGAGATGGAGTAATGAGTTGAGATTGAGTTAATTATTGGGATGAGGTTGTTTATTATATTGTGGAGTAGCTTTGAGCTTGAGATTAGTTTATGGGGGAGTGTTTTTATTATTCTCTGTGTTTATTTTTATTTTTACGTGTGCTTGTTTCCACGCCATGACCAAAAACTATTCTGCTTATATTGAGGTATTATCTTACACAGACTTTCCGGCGGACGTGTTTTCCCCCTTCGGAGCTACTCGTCATGGGGGTGGTTCCTTTATGTATTCTGGTTTTGCTTTCGGTCTTCCGCTCTTTGTTCAAAAAGGATTTTATTTCAAGACGGGATTTTATTTAAAGTGTTGTAAAAGACTTTGTTTTATTTTATAATTTATTGTGTAAAAGAGATTTGTAACAAGAGACTTTGTGTATTAATTATAATATCCTTGTAATTCGCCGATTTTGTATGTAAAAGTTAGTTTTAAATTAGCCGAAAATCAGGGGTGTTACAATTGGTATCAGGACGTTGGTTTCTTTCTTGGTTAGGTGTTAAGATCGTCATATCTTGACATCGCCGATTTCACTTTTAAAACAAACTTTTTTTTTGAACTTTTAGAAACACAAAATTGTTTTGAATTTTTAAGTTCGGGGACAAACTTTATTTTTAAGAAGGGTGGAATGTAATACTAGTGAAATTTTAATAATGTTTTAATTTTCTAAGCTCGATCTTCGGGGACGAAGATCCTTTTAAGAGGGGAAGATTATAATACCCCATATATTTATAATATATAATTATTCTAAATAAATTTAATATTTAAAAAGAAATTATATTTAACATATATTCTAAATAAATTTAATATTTAAAAAGAAATTATATTTAACATAGTTTAAAATTATGTTTTTTTTAACAAGGGTTAATTAGTCAGTTAAGAACTTAATAGGGTTTATGTCTTTTATTTGATCTCTGCCTTTTGACGTGTTTAGCCGATAAGGTCTCCAAAACACGATCTTTCCTTCTAATCACCTTTGTGCTATTATTAAATATCCTCCTGTCACTCTTGTTTCTTGTCCACCATGTTTTTCTTTTCCAAATTTTAATTTCCTTATTTAATTCTAGCAAATCTCATATTTGATATATACCCTTAAATATCATTGTGAACCTTTAGAATTTCCCTCATTTTCAACTCGCAATAATCAAGTGGTCACGTGTCCTCAATAAATATGGTTCGATGCTAATGTTTTGGATAGTTTTCAAATATCTCTAATCTTAATTTAATTTGAGGTAACACGATTCTACCGATCCTATTATTCTTATTATTGTTTGAGGTTCTATGCTTATGTGTTAATTTAGATTTAGCCTTGTTAATTAATTGTTACTTTTAATTGGGGTTCGTCATTGGATTGTTGTTAATAATAGTACTAGTAGCTATATATTTTTCTATCGTTTCTATTGTTTGTGAGATGGGTCGAGAGAATTGTATAAGAGGTTAATGGCTTAGTTACCAAGATAGCAATGGTTTGTGTGTACTATTTGAGAAAGTAGAAAATGGGCAAATATATTCTCATGGTTACGTCAATAAGGCTGGTTATGTATTAGTTTGATGATCTGAATTCATGTACGGTGGTACTCCATATGTTATTTGAGAATGTACAGGAGGTGGAGAATTTAGAAAGACATAACTTGTTGATTGTTGGTGGATTAATTAATCATGGAGCACGAGAAAGTATGGCAACTGATTAAGCTAGCCTCAATTGTATTATTATTTCGGATTTGTGCTATTATATTCAAATTGTCTTTTTCCTTTGACCTTGACTCGTGGGTGAGTAGCTTAGAGTTTTACTCTAAGTGTTGAGCTTTAATGGAATAATTGACAATATCGATATTGAAATTGAGATGAAAATTGGTTACTGGTATTGAGTTATGGGGCCTATGTGCCGAGTTATGTTTACGGTCCGGAGTGACCATGGTATTGTATTATATTATTATGAGTTTGAAATCGATATTGAGATGGAAATATTATTTTGCGGTTTTTATCCGCCAGTTCACTCACCCCTTGTCCTTGGCTTAGGTTCGACTATGAAAATACGATACTTGGTTATATTATGAGACGGAGTAATGAGTGAGATGGAGTAATGAGTTGAGATTGAGTTAATTATTGGGATGAGGTTGTTTATTATATTGTGGAGTAGCTTTGAGCTTGAGATTAGTTTATGAGGGAGTGTTTTTTTTATTCTCTGTGTTTATTTTTATTTTTACGTGTGCTTGTGTCCACACCATGACCAAAAAACGTTTCTGCTTATATTGAGGTATTATCTGTTACTCAGCTTTCCGGCTGACGTGTTTTCTCCCTTCGGGGCTACTCGTTATGGGGGTAGTTCCTTTCTGTATTCTGGTTTTGCTTTCAGGTCTTCCGCTGCTGTTCAAAAAGGATTTTATTTCAAGACGGGATTTTATTTAAAGTGTTGTAAAAGACTTTGTTTTATTTTATAATTTATTGTGTAAAAGAGATTTGTAACAAGAGACTTTGTATATTAATTATAATATCCTTGTAATTCGGCCAGTTTTGTATGTAAAAGTTAGTTTTAAATTAGCCGAAAATCAGGGGTGTTACAATTGGTATCAGGACGTTGGTTTCTTTCTTGGTTAGGTGTTAAGATCGTCATATCTTGACATCGCCGATTTCACTTTTAAAACAAACCTTTTTTTTGAACTTTTAGAAACACAAAATTGTTTTGAATTTTTAAGTTCGGGGACAAACTTTATTTTTAAGAAGGGTGGAATGTAATACTAGTGAAATTTTAATAATGTTTTAATTTTCTAAGCTCGATCTTCGGGGACGAAGATCCTTTTAAGAGGGGAAGATTATAATACCCCATATATTTATAATATATAATTATTCTAAATAAATTTAATATTTAAAAAGAAATTATATTTAACATATATTCTAAATAAATTTAATATTTAAAAAGGAATTATATTTAACATAGTTTCAAATTATGTTTTTTTTAACAAGGGTTAATTAGTCAGTTAAGAACTTAATAGGGTTTATGTCTTTTATTTGATCTCTGCCTTTTGACGTGTTTAGCCGATAAGGTCTCCAAAACACGATCTTTCCTTCTAATCACCTTTGTGCTCTTATTAAATATCCTCCTGTCACTCTTGTTTCTTGTCCACCATGTTTTTCTTTTCCAAATTTTAATTTCCTTATTTAATTCTAGCAAATCTCATATTTGATATATACCCTTAAATATCATTGTGAACCTTTAGAATTTCCCTCGTTTTCAACTCGCAATAATCAAGTGGTCACGTGTCCTCAATAAATATGGTTCGATGCTAATGTTTTGGATCGTTTTCTGAATATCTCTAATTTTAATTTAATTTGAAGTAACACGATTCTACCGATCCTATTATTCTTATTATTGTTTGAGGTTATATGCTTATGTGTTAATTTAGATTTAGCCTTGTTAATTAATTGTTACTTTTAATTGGGGTTCGTCATTGGATTGTTGTTAATAATAGTACTAGTAGCTATATATTTTTCTATCGTTTCTATTGTTTGTGAGATGGGTCGAGAGAATTGTATAAGAGGTTTATGGCTTAGTTACCAAGATAGCAATGGTTTGTGTGTACTATTTGAGAAAGTAGCTAATGGGCAAATATATTCTCATGGTTACGTCAATAAGGTTGGGTATGTATTAGTTTGATGATCTGAATTCATGTACGGTGGTACTCCGTATGATATTTGGGAATGTACAGGAGGTGGAGAATTTAGATAGACATAACTTGTTGATTGTTGGTGGATTAATTAATCATGGAGCACGAGAAAGTATGGCAACTGATTAAGCTAGCCTCAATTGTATTATTATTTCGGATTTGTGCTATTATATTCAAATTGTCTTTTTCCTTTGACCTTGACTCGTGGGTGAGTAGTTTAGAGTTTTACTCTAAGTGTTGAGCAATTCCTTTAATGGAATATTTGACAATATCGATATTGAAATTGAGATGGAAATTAGTTACTGGTATTGAGTTATGGGGCCTATGTGCCGAGTTATGTTTACGGTCCGGAGTGACCATGGTATTGAATTATATTATTATGAGTTTGAAATCGATATTGAGATGGAATTATTGTTTTGTTTTTATCCGCCAGTTCACTCACCCCTTGTCCTTGGCTTAGGTTCGACGATGAGAATACGATACTTGGTTATATTATGAGACGGAGTAATGAGTGAGATGGAGTAATGAGTTGAGATTGAGTTAATTATTTGGATGAGGTTGTTTATTATATTGTGGAGTAGCTTTGAGCTTGAGATTAGTTTATGGGGGAGTGTTTTTATTATTCTCTGTGTTTATTTTTATTTTTACGTGTGCTTGTTTCCACGCCATGACCAAAAACTATTCTGCTTATATTGAGGTATTATCTCGTTACTCGCTTTCCTACGACGTGTTTTCTCCTTCGGGGCTACTCGTCATGGGGGTAGTTCCTTTCTCAGTATTCTCGGTTTTGCTTTCGTGTCCGCATTTCTTGTTCAAAAAGGATTTTATTTCAAGACCGGATTTTATTTAAAGTGTTGTAAAAGACTTTGTTTTATTTTATAATTTATTGTGTAAAAGATAACAAGAGACTTTGTATATTAATTATAATATCCTTGTAATTTGGCCAGTTTTGTATGTAAAATTTAGTTTTAATTTAGCCGAAAATCAGGGGTGTTACATGTTGAGGGTCGAATAATCGACTGTGGGAAATAGCTGTGTTAGACAGGCTAATTTTGAGAGGTTGTTCAGTTAGTGGGCTCCGTGGGGAGGTCTCCGATATCCTGCTGGGGAATTTCAGTGTTTATTTTGGATTTTTGGGGCACCAGAAAGAGATAGGCTTGGGCCTGGCTCCTGTGCTCGGTGGTGGTTTCGAATTTCGAAGGGAGGTAATGGTTTTTACAGCCGTTGTTCAGGGTTTGTAGAAATAGCGAATGTGAATTCCGCCATTAGATGTTCGTTTAAGAGATAATGGTTTTTGATTTCGTCATCTCGCGGTTTCAAATTCGTGATGAGTAGTGAATTTGAATTTCACTATCTTGTTCGAAGGAGTGACGGTTTTTAATGCCGTTTATTTGAAATTGTAGGAAAATAACGAATTTTGAATTTCGCTATTCTGTTTTCTGTGAGGAAGCGACGGTTTTTGATTTCGGCGTTTGAATTTTGAAATTTGTGTGGAAATAGCGAATTGAATTTCAATATTTTGTTTTTGTGATTTGAAAGTGACGGTTTTTAATTCCGTCGTTGAAATTTGTAAAAATAGGGAATTTATATGAATTTCACTATTTTGTTTTTGTGATTTGAAAATGATGGTTTTTAATTCCGTCGTTGAAATTTGTAAAAATAGCGAATTTATATGAATTTCACTATTTTGTTTTTGTGATTTGAAAATGATGGTTTTTAATTCCGTCATTGAAATTTGTAAAAATAGCGAATTTATATGAATTTCACTATTTTGTTTTTGTGATTTGAAAATGATGGTTTTTAATTCCGTCATTGAAATTTGTAAAAATTGTGTTGAAATTGGGCCAAAACCTAAAATTTCGCTGAATAAGCAGAGAACACGCCAAAGAGGCGCGAGCTATCCTGCGATGCAAAGGGCTTCCCCTTTTTCTGTAAAAAGACGCGAGGAAGCTCAGCTCCTCATTGTCTCCGTCTTCCTCGACACTCATCGCAATAAAATCCAACGAAATCGTCATTTTCGACCTTGTCATTTGCTTGTTTATGTGCCTATTGTCCTTATGTCATCTCAAGGTATGTAAATCGTCTTGAATCCATTTGAATTTGTTTGCCTTTTTGTTAATTGAATTAGGGCAAAACCCTAACCCTCGAAAATCGATTTGGGCGTTTTTGCTTGGCCCATTTTCGAGTGAAATTGATGGTTGCATTAGGTTAGAAACCTGTTTAGGAGTATAGGGGTGCCTTTAGTTTGCATTTTGGTCCCCATTCCCGCTCTCTAGGAGCAAAAAACATGAATGAGATGAAATTTCGTCTTATTTCACAATGTCATGCTTGTTTGCTTGAGTTGTGTGCCCCACTAGGTTGCATTGTAGTCGGGGAAGACCGTCTTTGCCATGTTGGACCTTTGTTGGGCGTTGTGGGCAAAAGTTGAATTTTTGCCTTTGTTAGACGATTTTATGCTGACGAAATAAGCATTTGTTGGGCTCAACCTGAGCCGTTTTGTCTTGAAAAGGACCTTAACGGTAGTTTAGGTCACTTTGAGACGTGATTAAATCACGTTGTTTTGTTGTGGTCGTAATTTGAATTCTTGACCTGTTCGCGCCCAGTTGTGTCCGGAATTTTTATTGCTTATTTTGATGGACCTTGTGCAGGTCTTGAGGTGTTGGGTGGTTTCTTGTAATTTTGTCATTGTTTTGACTCGTCTTTTGCTTGAAAAGAAGGGCGAGTCGGTTTTTTTGTGAAATGTTTTAGTGAAGTGTTTTGCTGGATGGGTTTTGGCGAGTTGCCCTTGTTTTGTTTTTGCAGGTGGGTTTTGTTTTTTGGATTTTGTCCATTTTCTTCCGTCATAATGCCAAAATTTCGGTTGACGTTGTTTTTGCTTTGTCTTGATTGCAGGTGAGTGTTCCGGGGCTTCTGGGCCCACTGGGTCTGTGGCTGAGGCCTTAGAGCTCTTATTCGGGGCTGGACTGGTTAGTACTCCGAGGAGTGGGCCCGAGGTGGTGGTGGTGGTGGATGCTTCCGAGGAGGAGCCCACTAAGGAGGCTGTTAGAGCCGTGGGCGACGTAGAGGCTCGAGCGGGGTCCGTTGCTGGATTTGTTGGAGCTGAGGGAGCCACGGAGGCTTGGGAGGGGCCCGTTGTTGAGGCTGTTAGTGCTGAGATAGCTCAGATGGGGTCTGAGGCTGGTTCCTCTAGGAGGAGGATTAGTGCTAAGAGGAGAGGTCCTCGGCCCTCTAGACAGGGGCTCCAGAATGTTGTACGGATTATTGAGAGGGATCCCCCTCGCACCGTGAAGTCTCGCGGAACAAAGAGGCGGAGAGTAGAGATGGAGGAGGACGACGTCTTTGTCGGTAGTTGGGAGGCCAGGCGGGTTCAGGCTCCTCGAGGTCTGAACCTACGGGCGGCGCCTGGTTGGGCCGAGGGCTTTGACGATAATCAGTTGCTGTTGCGGCTCGACACCTACATTTCCTACCGTTCGCATGAGGGCTTGGTGAGTTTGCTGCTTTGTTGAGCTTTTGTTCTTTTTGTTATTTCAGACCTGAATAGGTGTTCTGACTTTGTTTGATTCGCAATTTCAGAAGATTGCTACCCTGAGGACTTTCTCAGGCTTCGCGACTTGCATGGGCTTTTACGATGTTCTCCGGGCTGACTCGAGGGCGTTGATAGAGAGGTCGGCTGTAGTAACACCCCGAAAAATTGAGTCAACTTAGAAATACTTGGAAAGCATTTTCGTTAAAGTAGAATTTAAGGAAAAAAAGAATAAAGAGAGAGAGAGAGAGAGAGAGAGAGAGAGAGAGAGAGAATTTTTGTAATGCAAAATTCAAATTTTAATAGTAAAGAAAATCGACTTGGAAACCGAATAGAAAACCAATAATAACTTAGAAACAGAAAAGGGAAAGAAAAGAAAGGGCGTGTGATAACTTTACTTGTTAACGCAAACTAACCCGTATATAAAACGTTACTTCAAGAAATACTGGGGAGTTAAGTTACATAACTTAATGTTAGTATCGTATCGTAACTTAAACTGACCCGAATAGAACTATAATTAACTGACTACATATATTCCAACCCACCTAATCTTTTCGTCATAATACTTATCAAGATATTGCCAAAGAGAGGAGATCAAAAAAAAAAAAAAAGAAAAGAAGAGTGTAGAAGGGAAGAACAACCGGTGGTAGAATGAAGGAATAAGAAGGGAGAAACAAGCCTTATTTATCATCTTATTCAATCAATTTTTCATCAACCACCCTCTTAATCAATGGTATGTAATCATAAACCCTTAATCTAATGTTAATCTTTTAGGTTGACCCTTACTAATTAGAGCTTATTATGCATAAATAAGGTGGATTAGACCTAAAAATGGAGGATTAGACCAAGGTGAAACACGTTTCTACCGATCCTAATACTATTATTATTGTTTGGGGTTGATTGAATTAGTGATATTTGTTAAGGTGGTTTATATGCTAAACTTTGATTATATAATTGAATTATAATGATTGTTAATGTATGTAGTATTAAATATATATATTGTCTTTTATTTTGAGATTGTTGGTTGAGATGGGTAGTGGGTTGTTAAGGAAACCAAGTTTTATAGATTGAAAGTATTGAATTCCTAGTAGGACGATTATAATTTACTTGTTGGTTGCATCCACTATATTTTCGATTAAGGTGGTGTACAGATTGTTAAAAATTATAATGGATGATGGTTTATTTAGTGTGGTAACTGTGGACAAGGCCCTCGGGAACTGCGTCCGCGGGATCCACACTAGGCATTATCGACTCGAGGTTCTTTCGAATCGAATTAAGACAAATTAGAGTCGCCACCAAGTTTTATGGGAACTTGGAACCGTTCAAGTCAACTTTACACCTTTCATCGAAAAGCATAAAGCCAATCGACTACGAGTGATTAAAGATAAAGACTTGTACCCTATATCACTCGATTTGAATGACTCTCGTAATCCAATGGTATTTAGACGGATCCACAAACCATAGATCTTGAGTAAGGGGTGAGGGTACGTGTTAGGAAGCCTATAAGGACACCTAACCCCGCCCGTCAATAACGGCCTCTACTAAGTCAAGTATCGGATTTCAAACAAGGTCGTAGCTACTACGATATATGATATGCAAACATCGTTTTAAAACCCTAACATGTGACAATGATTTCTATGTCGTTTAATGCATGAATACTAACTTTGTCAAAGTTGTTTTAGCATGTTGGTTGATTTGAAATAAAAGATGCGCAAACACGGCTTAGGAGGAATGGGGGAGCCATTGGGATTTATCCTATTACAACCCAGGCATTTCATGCCGACACAACGAGAAATAAATTACAACTCGATCTAATTACAACAACTATCGAAATTATTTTGACTCAATTAAAATAAAACCTATATACATGATACAAAATTACAATACAAACTAACAAAAAACAACTTAAACTATTATGACCTAACAAATAAAATAAATGTAAACAAAAAGGCTAAAACTAAGTTAGATTGATTAATGATGTTAGCCGATTTATTAATTAGTAAACAAATTAGACTAGAATTAAACTAATTAAATAAAATTAAACAAATACAAAGGTTTGAAATAAATTAGGTACAACTTATTGATTAAATTGAACCCAACTCATTAAAATTATTCACCAACCCATATTTATTAAAATAGGATTAGTAAACAATTAAAGAAACAAAAGAAGAAAAGAAATCAACACTGGCAGACCCGTGCAGTGCACGGATCAGAAGTCAGAACAGACCCGTGCAGTGCACGGTTTTTGTAGAAAACAAAGTTAATTGCATTTTAATTTCGAAATCAGCAAAATAAATCACGGAAAAATTCACTAAATTAAATTTACATATTTTGAACCCTAAAAAATAATAAAAACAAAATTTACATTATTATAAACAAGTAAAACAAATTAAAGGTTAATTAATTATAAATTAAATTAAATAATTACGAACTAGGTTAAAAACGATTCTAATTTGTCAACGAGTGCAAATGGAAAGGTGTTAAGCACGCACTTCCAGGCTAGCGAGAAAATTAGTGAATGGGAAGATGAATTCAATTTAAAATTAGAAGATTGCAAATTTCATTTACAATAATGTTATTTTACTCCTAAGATGCCTAATGAATTAACGAACTAAATTGAGCTGTTAAATTAGTTGAAAGAATTGTGTAAAGGTGGCCTACTATTACGATGAATGAAAAGATCAAAGTTAAAACAAAGGTACAAATAACATACTACGTCAATTAGGTTGATTTAATTCTGCCCGATTCCAAATACGAGGATATGTAAATGAGAAAGGGATACGACCGACCAATCTGGCGGATTTCTTTCCCAACTCAAGTCAACGCGGGTATTCGGAATGGCACTTTAACTCATACTCATACTATACTAATGTTTCAAAGTTAACGATGTTAGACGATGTATAATATATAAAATAGGCGATAGAAAAACAAATAAAAATAACGAAATAAAAAGGGAAAGAAGGACGATTTGATGCACCCTCAACCTACATGTATCGTTGACACCGTCTTGGGTCGTAATCGATCGTAGATTTTATCTCGAGGGGCCGTCGTCGACGAAGACAATTGAAATTGAATTTTGAAATCACGAAACAACACGTTCAAAAGGCGGACTTGAGCAAAATTTTTCAATCACTCACCACGACTTCGTTTCTCAACGATTTTTCAATCCGAAAGATGTTTTCGAAACTAGAAAGACTGAATTTTGTGAATATGGAAATAAACCAGAAGGTTTAATAGGATTTGTGCACGATAATTAAGGCCAAAGACCACAACAGAAACTCGAAAACAAGATTTGTGTCCCTGTTTTCAAGCGGCTGTCACGGCTTTAGTTTAGGGCTTTTTTGGTTGTTTGATGGTTGTTATTTGCAGTATGATGTGGGGAGAACTTAGAGGAATGAAAGTATGGCAGAGGGGAGGTATTTATAGGGAGTTAAAGTAGGGTAAAAGAGAGCAACAAGCAGTCGGGCTGCTTGCATAACTGCTGTCCATCAGCTATTTCGTGGGGTTTTTAGGGTTTGTATGGGGTGTTTGCTTGGTGGTTAAGCTAAGATAATATGGGTAGGATACTAGGGTATGGTTTAGGGTTAATGGGCACGGGTTTAAGTGGTGTTTGGAGCGGGTTTTGGACTCGGGTTTGAGCACGCAAAACAGGGGGATAGGCCGTGTTATTTGCGGGCTGCTTGTTGGGTGTTTGGGACGGGAATTGGATGGGTATCGTGGTGGGTTTAGTGATGGGTTTTTGTGGGTAATGAGGAGCAGGAATTGAGTTGGTTGTGGCGGGTTTGGGTCAAGCTTTGAAGCACACAAAACGGGTTGGAGGGGGGGAAGAGCTAACGCGGGTTGGGGTGTTTGTATGGGTTGTTTTGGTCGTGATTTGGGACGTGGGTATGAGGGTTCGAACTGGGGTTGGATGGGTAGAAGCCTAGGTTGGTTAGTGTACTCGAGATTCGTGCCAACTCGTAAAGATAACGGGCTGAAAAACCGAGCTATAATCGAGCTCCAAAACGTGTGATTAAAACGAGTTTTCAACTTTCAAATTCGATTTTTCAAATCAAATAACACATTAAAATGAATGATTTTTCAAATCAAAAATATATTTTATTTTCAATAAAATAAATTTAAGAAAATAAATTCAAATTAAAACAATAAAATGAATTCACTTTTTTTTTAAAAAAAACATTTAATTTAAATATCATTTAAATTAATAAAATACTTCGTCGACAACGCTCATTCTACATCGTAAAACGAGCCCAAATAATGACAATGACAACTAAAGAATACATGTGTCCTATCATCATCGGGTGTTTGTCGGGTTCTCTATAAATTCCAATATCGACGAATACGGGTATCTACAGAGCCCCCACTTTGACTGAGGCTTGGACAAGGCGAAAGTCAAAGTATACCCCTGGTCCCTTTCAACCTGAGGATTCCGCGGGTCGTTTATAGTCTATTAGACTTGCGTATATAAGCTCGCCAGCCATAAGAAGAGATCATACCTGAAACTTCGTCGGGGATTAACTCTTGCTTATGTTCCGTCAAATTGTCATCATTGGTCGTCGACCCATAAATTGCATATATGGTGGATTGAGCCTTATCCTTAGGCGCCTACGTATCCGTTTCTGACGGAATCAAACCCGCGTCGTAGTTCGGCAACTGCTGACACATGCCCAAAGTTTATCATCTGCTGGCATTTGTCCAAAATTCATCATCTGTTGACATTTGCCCAAAGCTTATCATCTGCTGGCAGGTGCCCAAATGGGACGGGACTTTCCAAGGAGGTTGCCACCGCTTTCATCATTTGCTTTCAGCTACGGAATTCTTCCATTTCATACTCTTGTATTGAATTGAATTCTGAGTGGATGTCATCCTGATCGAGGCCATTTCGTGTTCACAATTAAGCATATGTGGTCGTTGGTCAATGGTTGATCCAAAGCACAATTTATACTTCACAAACAACTCTACAATTAGTAAAGAGGCAAGTAAAGGTCGGATCCCAAGGGACGGGTATTGAAATGAGAATTCTATTGTAACTAGTAGTGTCTAAGGGGTGTCACAAATTGGGTTGATGTAGAAGGTTACTAAACTAGAATATCAATGAAAATAAACAAGCAAGATGAATAAAAAGGGGTGTAAACAATTGATTAAAAGCACTAGGGTGTCGTGGGTTCATAGGGGAATCATGGGATATGATCATACAAACATGTTCTCAAATTATAAGCAAGCAATTATTGTTGTGATGGATTGAGTTGGGTTATATCTTACAATCCTAGAAAAGTTTGGGTCCCGGAGCCGAATCGATTAGATTGTACAACACCTACAAGTCGACTTAATCTTTCCTACTCAACACATGCATGGTCTAACAAGACTCGAGTTGGGTTATGTCTTACAAGTCAAGTTGAAAGGATAGAAGATGATAGTAAATGCAAGGATTCATAGGCTTAGCATTTCATCAAATATAACATGTGCATGTATTAAGATCAAAACAAGCAAGCAAATAAGATATGAAAGCATATTGATTTAAGCATGAATCATTCCCCATGTTGGTTTCCCCTAATCACCCATTAAACCCTAGCTAAGAGACTACTCACTCATTATCATATTGATCATGCTAGAAAGGTTGTCAATCATACTAACATAATGAAACATGATGAATAAATGAAAGTAATTAACAATAATTAAAAAGGGATTAAGAGATTATACCTACTAATGATTCCAATAATAAAGCAAGAATAATAGAAGTACTTGAATCCTAGATTGAGAGGTTGTCAATCTCCCAATAATAACCCAAATAATCTTCAATTACCCAAAATAAAGGAAGAACAAGAGAGAGATTAAAGAACTAAAACTTGGATTAAAACTTGATTAATACTTGATTAATACTTGATTACAATATTGAAGAGAGATTTGATTGATATTAACTACACTAATTATTGATAAGAAGAACATGCTCCTCTAATTAGACTAATGGGGTATTTATAGTGAAAATTAGGGAGGATGCATTAGGGTTAACTAAGGGCTAAACTAGTAATTACACTTTTTAAGTTGAGCAAGGAGAATCCGGTATTTTCTGAGAGAAGGGCTTCTCTTTTCGTAGCTTGAAGAATGAAAATCGTGCTGTACTGAAATCCGTGCGGATTGGAGTCAGGACGGCCGGATCTGGGCTGAGGAATCGGAGCGGATTCAAGAGAGGGACGCTCGGATTGTGCTGGGGGAATCCAAGCGGATTCCAAGGTGGGACGCTCGGATTGGGCTGGACGGACGGGCGGATTTGGTACAATCCGTTCGGATTGTTGGTCAGCTTCAATTCTTCTTCTTTTCTTCCCTTTTCTTCATAAATTCCTTGGGGATTTCCTCGGGGACTCAAGGATCCTTTCCCAACATTGCTCTTCTACTATGATATGTACAAAGGCCTTCTAGTCTTGTCTCTTCTTGATGCTTGGTCATTGAATACAATCAATTTAGCCTCGTTTTGCCATGAAAATGCAAGATTCTTACTCCTTTCCTACCAAGGGATCAAAATCTCAAAGAATATGCAAAACAAAGAGCTAAAGATAAGAAATGACCCAAATAGGCACTAAAAAGCATGGAAACAATGGTAATTCGGGGGCTAAATATGCGCCAATTATGGTCACATCAAATATCCCCAAACCGAACCTTTGCTCGTCCCGAGTAAAGAGGTGACAAAGACTAGGACCAATACTAACCTAACCTAATAATAATAGCCGATATGAGACAATTAGCGGGTCTCACTCCACCCCTTCAACTCACAACAAGACAACCATGAGGTAGGATGCCTTCTTGCAAGGCAAGGTGGGTCTTGCCAAAATGGCGACACATCCAAACATTAAAGCACAACAAAATCAAGTAATGGATGCATCTACAAAAAGAATAGCCACTTTCCTCATCTAAGTGGCGGAAATTATCTACAAGGGAAGCAATTCAAGGGTACACAATCCTTCATAGATGCAATTTGTTCAAACTACTAAGCCTAGAAGGATACCAATAAATCACCTCCAAAATGTGTCAAGCTAGGGTACCTTTGTCCTCAATCGTTAAATGCTTTTGTCAAGAGTAGACTCCCTATGGTGTTAGAAACACTGGAGGATCGCGGAATTCCCCTTCTTGCCTAGACAAGAAGAAGGGTCGTCCCCTCTCTACCATGCACAAAAATGGATACGATGGATAAAGGGATCGATAGTAATTGAGTTTCATTTTGGGAGTTTGCTTTTGTTTTTGTTTTTCCCCCCAATTTCTTTGGGCATTTGACATTTGAGAATACTTTCTTGCCATTTCTTTTTTATTTTTGGCTTTTCAATACTTGACAACTTTTTTGCATTTCTTTTTGAACATTTTCAAAGTCACCCCAATTAGTAACGAGGGTGCCTTGTATTTGAAGCTTAGGAGTTCTATTTTTTTTTTTTTTTGCTCCTCTTTTCATTTGATGCATTTTTGCAAACTTTCTTTCACTTTTCATTTCATTGAACTCAAATTGATTTCTTTTTGTGCCCATTCCCTTTGATGACAAAAATGTATGGTAGAACATGGATGAATGATGGAAGTATGCATGGTTTCAAGGGTCACCTTGGAATAAACGGTAGCCAAGGAGTTATCACACCACAAGGTACTCTTGACTAGGCCTTAAACCATGGGTCAAAGGATACTAGCATGATACATCCTAGGGTGTTTTACAAGTATTCTAACAAGCAAAGTCTTAAGAATAAAAAGCATCTACTAGGGCCTATATACACTTGTCAAGCTTCCCAAATAGACGGTTTCGCAAAATTTTTCTAACATGCAAACTACATGCCATGATGCAACTAGCATATACACATCCTAATGCAAATGATTCTACCAACTAATATGGCATATAAGCTATATGCAATCCTAAGTTCACATTGTTTTACCGCATCAATCAAAATAAAGCCACATAGTCATTAACATAAAGAGGAAAAAGGAGATTGGAAAGATCATACCATGCGGTCTTCAATATCCTCATGTCTCGGATGTGGCGTAGTCAATCAAAGTGAACAAGGATAAAACAAACACAATATATACAAGACAATATATACAAAGGAAATGAACTTGTTTTTGGTTTTTCAATTTTTTAATTTTTTTGGTTTTTTGGTTTTTTGAAATTTTTCAATTTTTATGGTTTTTGAATAAAAGCTAAGTGTTAGAATTCCCATCCCCACACTAATATGGGCATTGTCCTCAATGGCCAAAATGATGGAAATTATGCAAAGATGATGCATGATTTCTATACTAAATGCAATTCTACACTAAGCTATACTACATGATGCATGGTTTTTGTTATGACGGAGAGGATAATTTAGATTACCTCCCGTTGTGTATGCATTAACTTCCCCAAACCAAATAAGACACTATTGCTAATGTCAAGGATGGGTATAGTTCATGCACACACTATGCTATGCATGAAACTAGATTGTCATTTTGGATTTTACAAATGGGAACAATAAAGTAAGAACACCTCAATGGAACCGAGGTGTGAGTCCTTTGATGTTGCTAGGACTCCTCCAACAAATGATCAAAATGAAATAAAATACAAAGAAAAAAGATACAAAGTTCTTTTCATGAAAAATAAAGATAAAGAGGAGAGATGAGAAAACTTCACTTGAACTAAGGTGGGTGCCTCTTGCCCGCTCCACCTAGTGATGAAGTAATCTCCTAGATATCGGCATCATCTCCTTCAATATCGGTATCCCAAATATCCCTAGAAGCATCACTTAAGCTTGGATCCATGAACTCATCTTCTTCACTCTCAAGTTTCACCGTATCACCTCCACAAGAGTCCCCACTTTCTTCCCCTTTGCGACCGTTCGCTCCTTCATTAGCCTTCTCCGAGTTAGGAAAGAGCAATTCCATTTGAGCCCATGAGGGGAAAGCTCCTTCCTCACTAATCCGTCCTTTTTGAGCCATCTCATAGTATTGGGGGTAAAGAGCATAATAAGTATCCACGGAGGTCTCATATTGACGGTAGTGTAAATCTTGCAAAATTCCCGTGACAAAGTCGTCACGGGGGAGGATGAAGGGATTTGGATGGTTATATGGTTGGTAGGGGAAGGGGTAAGGAGGCACTTTTATCTTCTCATTTTGAGTTTGTTGTTCTTGTTGTGGTGGTGGATTTTGTGGAGGTGGAGTTTGCCTTTTTTGACTTGGGATGAGGTAGGAGGGCATTGGGGACAAGCTTCCTCTTCTTGGGGAGACCCGTGGTAGATCATGCATTGGGAGATAGAGTGGATCGCTCCCTTTTGTCAACCACTTTATCCTCTTATCAACCCCCTCAAGGGTTATCCAATGGTGTTGGACGATAATGAGATCTTCATTAATTCTCGTGTTCCCCGCAAGTGGAGTGTACTCATTGTTCTCATTGAACCTTGGGTTAAAGTGCTTTGCAAGTCTAGTTATGAGTCCACCATTCACTATGTGCTTCATTCCATCATCATTCCCATTTCGAAACTTTGCCCATTTCTCTAGCATAACTAGAGGTGCATTGAATTGATACCCATCTCTCCCTTGAATGTTGAGGTATGATTCCATAAATACAAGGTCCAATTGGTAGACAATGGCCGGATCACGGCGGGCGAAAAGAGTACCCGAAAGAAATCTATATGTAAGCCTCAAGATCGGGTTTTGGATGTGAAAAGCAAGACACTCTTTGGTAAGAATGAAATCCCGGCCCGTCATGGCCCTCCACAATGGTGCAACATTATACTTTTTGGGCTTTGATGTTCGGGTAGGCGAAACATCAAGTCCGAACACATTGGCAAACTCGACAAGGGTCATCATTCTAGAGACATTCTCCAACCTAAACTCTATGCAAATAGTCTTGTTCAAGGTTGTGATTCTCAAAAAGCTTAAGAATTCTAGCACGAGGGACCGATATGTTGGCTCATACATGCGAAAGAGAGTCGAAAGACCAAAAACCTCAAAGAGTGCCTCTACTTGGTGAAAGATTCCAAGCTTTCTTAAGGTATCATGACAAAGGAATTTAGTGGGAAGAATATTCTTACTTAAGAGTCGATGGAAGACCAATCGCTGCACATCATCAAGGAATTCCACATTCGAGAAATCGTCGAGCCTTGTGAGGTCTACAATCTCTACATGCTCCCTTCTAATGGTGTTGAGATGTGAGGTAGAGGAACTTCCCACCATCCTTGGTCTTCTTGCACTTCTAAAGGAGGATCTCCTCGGTGCCATTCCTGCTTCTTTTGTTGGGTTCTTTTGATTTGAAGAATTGCTAAGGATGTTCCTTGTTGATTGAGAATTGGAAACCCTAGAAAATTGGGGATTTTTAATTTTGTGGGTGAAGAGAGTGAATTGGATATGTATGGAAGTCATAAGGAGGTGGGTTTTATAGGGTAAGTGGAAGGAGTAGTGATGTGTCATTATATGGGTGGTGGGGTGTAATTTAATTGAGAAAAGTCGGGCCGAAAAATGGGCAGGGAGACGAGCGGATTCGAAGGCAAGACGCTCGGATTCTTCTCTCTCGGGACGGGCGGATTCTGGGCAATACGCCCGGATTCTGCCACAGAGTAAAATCCCAAAATTTTTCTCGCCACAAGACGGGCGTCCTGAGCAAAAGACGCTCGGATTCTTCAAGGGCTGGACGGGCGTCTTCTTGAGAAGACGGACGGATTCTTTGACAGAGAATTTTCTTGAAATGCTCAGGTGGAAAGGACGAGCGTCTTTCCAATAATCCGGCCGGATTTTTTCAGACGGGCATCTTCTTCCTTAGGACGCTCGGATTTTCAAACAGCTCAGAAACCTTCAATTTTTCGACACAGCCGGACGCGCGGCTTCTCTCCTAGACGTCCGGATTCGGCCAAGACTGCCGGATTTCAGGAAATCCGCTCGGATTCTGGCAGCGAGCTTTGACTTTTTCTTCTTTCTTTCAATGCATCCCCACACTTAGGAATTTGCTCCTTCCTTCATTCAAAAACTTGTTAGTAACCCTCCCTCACTTACGCTCATGAAAAGAGTTTATGACATTTATTAAAATAAAAGCAATAATAAATACAAGTTAGAGGGTTAGTATATTTAAAATGGTGGTTTAGGAGGACTCCACCAAACTCTCCCTTAGATGGTCCTTTCAAGGGGGAGGAGGCCCGAGGTAGGTAGCCTCTACCTCTCCAACAAATGCTCCTTCATAGTATGGCTTCAACCTTTGACCATTTACCTTGAACTTGCTTCCATCTTCCGCCTTGAGTTCGAAATCTCCATATTTTCCAACTTCGGTTATCACATAGGGACCCATCCATCTAGAGTTCAATTTTCCCGGAAAGAGTCGGTAGCGGGAGTTGAATAAAAGGACTTTGTCTCCCTTGTGCAAGGCCTTTTGTCGAATTCTCTTATCATGAAGCAATTTTGTTCTTTCTTTGTAAATCTTTGCATTCTCATAAGATTGTAGTCGGAATTCTTCCAACTCTTGGATTTGGATCATCCTCTTTTGACCGCTTAATTTGAGATCAAGATTGAGTGCTCGGATTGCCCAATAAGCTTTGTATTCCAATTCGATTGGCAAATGACATGCTTTTCCATACACAAGCTTGTAGGGGGAGGCACCAATGGGAGTCTTATAGGCCGTCCTATAAGCCCAAAGAGCATCATCAAGCTTTGTGCTCCAATCTTTCCGAGTCTTGTTCACAACTTTTTCAAGGATTTGCTTGATCTCTCTATTTGAAATTTCCACTTGACCGCTTGTTTGAGGATGATATCCCAAGCCGGTTCGATGTTGAACACCATATTTGGTCAAAAGGGATGCAAGCTTCTTCTCATGGAAATGTGTTCCTCCATCACTAATGATAGCTCTAGGAACTCCAAATCGTGGGAAAATTATCTTCTTGAAAAGCTTGGTGACCGTTTTCGCATCATCATTTGGGGTGGCAATTGCCTCCACCCACTTTGAAACATAATCTACGGCCACAAGGATGTACTTGTTCCCATTGGATGTCACAAAGGGTCCTTGGTAGTCAATTCCCCAAACATCGAAAATCTCCACCTCTAGAATGCCCCTTTGTGGCATTTCGTTTCTCCAAGATATATTGCCCGTTCTTTGACAAGCATCACAATGAATGATGAATTCTCTTGTATCTTGAAACATTGTGGGCCAATAGAAGCCCGATTGGAGAATTTTTGCAACAGTTCTTCTTGCTCCATGGTGCCCACCGTAGGGTGATGAATGACATCCTTCCAAGATTCCTTGGATTTCCCATTGAGGGATGCATCTTCGGTAGAGCCCATTGCTACACTCCTTGTAGAGGTTTGGGTCATCCCAAAAGTACCTCTTCGCTTCGAATAGGAATCTCTTCCTTTGGTTGTGGTTCAAGTTAGGAGGGAGCACCTTTCCAACAATATAATTGGCATAATCGGCAAACCATGGGGTGATGTGCCTTTCAAGTTGAGTTTGAATAGCCATCAAAATATCGTCGGGGAATGAGTCATTGATCGGGGTTTCTCCATTTTCATCATGAAACCGGATTCTTGACAAGTGATCCGCCACTACATTCTCGGCTCCTTTTTTGTCTCTTATCTCCAAGTCAAATTCTTGAAGAAGCAAAATCCATCTCAACAATCTTGGTTTTGCCTCCTTCTTTATCAAGAGATGTCGGAGAGCACGGTGATCCGAAAATACAATCACCTTGGATCCAAGCAAGTAGGAACGGAATTTATCCAAAGCATAAACAATGGCAAGAAGCTCCTTTTCGGTTGTATCGTAATTCACTTGAGAAGGGTCGAGGGTTTTGCTTATGTAATATATGGCATGAAGAGCTCTCCCTACCCGTTGGCCAAGAACCGCTCCAACGGCGTAGTTGCTAGCGTCACACATAATCTCGAAAGGTAACTCCCAATTTGGGGGTTGGATGATTGGTGCCGAGATCAATGCTTCTTTGATTCTATTAAAAGCTTCAACACACTCGTCAGTAAATTGGAATTGGGCATCCTTAAGCAAAAGTTGAGTGAGGGGTTTCGCTATTTTCGAAAAATCTTTTATGAAACGACGGTAAAAACCCGCGTGACCGAGAAAACTTCTCACCCCTCTAACATTCACGGGAGGTGGGAGTTTCTCTATCACCTAAACTTTAGCTTTATCGACCTCGATGCCCTTTTCCGAAATCAAGTGACCCAAAACAATTCCTTCATTGACCATGAAATGACACTTTTCCCAATTTAAAACAAGACTAACATCTTCACATTTTTGCAATACAAGGGAAAGATTATGCAAGCATGAGTCAAAGTCCTTTCCATAAACACTAAAATCATCCATAAAAACTTCCATTATGGTCTCTAGATAATCGGAGAAGACACTCATCATGCATCTTTGGAAAGTGGCGGGGGCATTACATAATCCAAAAGGCATCCTTCTATATGCAAAAGTGCCATAAGGGCACGTGAAGGTGGTCTTATGTTGGTCATCCGGGTGTATAGGGATTTGGAAGAATCCCGAATACCCGTCAAGGTAACAAAAGAATTTGTTAGAGGCTAACCTCTCAAGCATTTGGTCGATGAATGGTAAGGGGAAGTGATCTTTCCTTGTTGCGGAGTTTAATTTACGGTAGTCAATGCACATACGCCAACCGGTGATCATTCTTGTGGGTATTAATTCATTCTTTTCATTTGTCACTACCGTAGTACCTCCTTTCTTAGGTACCACTTGGACGGGGCTAACCCACAAGGAATCCGATATGGGATATATGATTCCCGCATCAAGTAATTTCATGACTTCTCCTTTGACAACTTCTTGCATGTGGGGGTTCAATCTTCTTTGGGGTTGAATGGTAGGTCTATGATCGTCCTCTAGATGAATCCTATGCATGCAAAAGTTGGGACTTATCCCCTTAAGGTCATCTAGACTATAACCTATAGCCTTCTCATGTTGTTTCAACACATTAAGTAATTTTTCCAATTGGTCATCATCAAGTCTATCATTAACAATTACGGGTTTGGTCTTTGATTCATCAAGATAAGCATATTTCAAATTTGGGGGAAGGGGTTTCAAAGTAGGAGTTTGTACCTCACTTTCCTCCTTTGGAGTTTCATTGAGAATTTGCTCCATCTCCATTAAACATTCCATTCTCATGACATACTCTTCTTCACTTTCATGAACCTCATCATATTCGAATTCCATGATGGGTTCCTCTTGCTCTTGAGTTTGTAGAATATCCTCTAGGATGGATTGCTCATCCTCTATGGGTTGACATGCTTCCACTAGAATATTATGCACTAACTCAGATTGTGCATGGGTGAGTTCCTTGTTAGCTAGAGCGGCCTCAAAGAGATCCACCTCCAACTCCCAATACATGCTCTTAGCCTTACTTGCTTCTAAGGCCTCTAATGCTTGCATGGGATCCTTGAAGTAAGGGATACTCAAGTGGTCCTCTACAAAACAATCTATGAAATCCATTCTCGCAAAATATCAAACAACTTGAAAACGATTAGAGCAAACCTTGAGGAATTTTACTTCCCCATGGTGAAAGAGACACAACTAATAACAATAAAAGAAATCTTAAATCAATTAAACACCGTCCCCGGCAACGGCGCCATTTTTGATCGAGGCCATTTCGTGTTCACAATTAAGCATATGTGGTCGTTGGTCAATGGTCGATACAAAACACAATTTATACTTCACAAACAACTCTACAATTAGTAAAGAGGCAAGTAAAGGTCGGATCCCAAGGGACGGGTATTGAAATGAGAATTCTATTGTAACTAGTAGTGTCTAAGGGGTGTCACAAATTGGGTTGATGTAGAAGGTTACTAAACTAGAATATCAATGAAAATAAACAAGCAAGATGAATAAAAAGGGGTGTAAACAATTGATTAAAAGCACTAGGGTGTCATGGGTTCATAGGGGAATCATGGGATATGATCATACAAACATGTTCTCAAATTATAAGCAAGCAATTATTGTTGTGATGGATTGAGTTGGGTTATATCTTACAATCCTAGGAAAGTTTGGGTCCCGGAGCCGAATCGATTAGATTGTACAACACCTACAAGTCGACTTAATCTTTCCTACTCAACACATGCATGGTCTAACAAGACTCGAGTTGGGTTATGTCTTACAAGTCAAGTTGAAAGGATAGAAGATGATAGTAAATGCAAGGATTCATAGGCTTAGCATTTCATCAAATATAACATGTGCATGTATTAAGATCAAAACAAGCAAGCAAATAAGATATGAAAGCATATTGATTTAAGCATGAATCATTCCCCATGTTGGTTTCCCTAATCACCCATTAAACCCTAGCTAAGAGACTACTCACTCATTATCATATTGATCATGCTAGAAAGGTTGTCAATCATACTAACATAATGAAACATGATGAATAAATGAAAGTAATTAACAATAATTAAAAAGGGATTAAGAGATTATACCTACTAATGATTCCAATAATAAAGCAAGAATAATAGAAGTACTTGAATCCTAGATTGAGAGGTTGTCAATCTCCCAATAATAACCCAAATAATCTTGAATTACCCAAAATAAAGGAAGAACAAGAGAGAGATTAAAGAACTAAAACTTGGATTAAAACTTGATTAATACTTGATTAATACTTGATTACAATATTGAAGAGAGATTTGATTGATATTAACTACACTAATTATTGATAAGAAGAACATGCTCCTCTAATTAGACTAATGGGGTATTTATAGTGAAAATTAGGGAGGATGCATTAGGGTTAACTAAGGGCTAAACTAGTAATTACACTTTTTAAGTTGAGCAAGGAGAATCCGGTATTTTCTGAGAGAAGGGCTTCTCTTTTCGTAGCTTGAAGAATGAAAATCGTCTTTGTCATCAAAATCCGTGCGGATTGGAGTCGGGACGGCCGGATCTGGGCTGAGGAATCCGAGCGGATTCAAGAGTGGGACGCTCGGATTGTGCTGGGGGAATCCGAGCGGATTCCAAGGTGGGACGCTCGGATTGGGCTGGACGGACGGGCGGATTTGGTACAATCCGTTCGGATTGTTGGTCAGCTTCAATTCTTCTTCTTTTCTTCCCTTTTCTTCATAAATTCCTTGGGGATTTCCTCGGGGACTCAAGGATCCTTTCTCAACATTGCTCTTCTACTATGATATGTACAAAGGCCTTCTAGTCTTGTCTCTTCTTGATGCTTGGTCATTGAATACAATCAATTTAGCCTCGTTTTGCCATGAAAATGCAAGATTCTTACTCCTTTCCTACCAAGGGATCAAAATCTCAAAGAATATGCAAAACAAAGAGCTAAAGATAAGAAATGACCCAAATAGGCACTAAAAAGCATGGAAACAATGGTAATTCGGGGGCTAAATATGCGCCAATTATGGTCACATCACATCCTTTTCATCTTGATAATGGTCTTTGAAGCCAACGGCTTCAGAGCCCCCAGTTTGCAATGGCTCTAAAGTCGAAGACTTTAGAGCCCCCAGTTGAAGCATATCCCGCTACATTTGAAACACAAAAACGTACTAGCAATAATCATCACATAAGCACATTTGAATCATCGATCTTAAAATTGGATTATTTGAAAGATTGGTTCATCGACCCGAAAATTGAATTTAAAAATTTTGAATAATTGGGCCATCGACCCTGTAGATACCCGTATCCGTCGATATTTGAATTTATAGAGAACCCGACAAACACCCGATGATGATATGACACATGTATTCTATTAGTTGTCATTGTCATTATTTGGGTTCGTTTTACGATGTAGAATGAGCGTTGTCGACGGAGTATTTTATTAATTTAAATGATATTTAAATTATAGCTTTTTTTAGGTGAATTCAATTTATTTTACTTTATTTTGAATTTTCCAAGTTTATTTTATTGAAAATAAAATAAATAATTGATTTGAAAAATCATTTTATGAGTGTATTTGATTTGAAAAGTCATTTATTTTAATGTGTTAATTGACTTGAAAAATCGATTTAAAAAAGGAAAAAAACTCGTTTCAAACACGTGTTTTGGAGCTCGATTATAGCTCGGTTTTTGAGCCCGTTTTCTTTACGAGTTGGCACGAATCTCGAGTACACTAAACAACCTAGGCCTCTACCCATCCAACCTCAGTTCGAACCCCCTTATCCACATCCCAAATCTCGTCCCAAGCCCCCCAACGTAGCCCAACTCCTTCCCAACCCGTGTTCAACATAGCCCGTTTGTTTTGCTCCAAACTTGGTCCAAACCCACAACCCATCACCACCAACCCGTACTCCACACTACCCACCATTCCCACGTCCAAACCCACCATGAAACCCCTCCACAAAACCCGTCTCCAACACTCCAAAACAGGCCCCAAACGACACGACACAAACAGCCCCCTGTTTTCGTTCAGCTCAAACCCGAGTCCAAAGCCCGCTCCAAACACCTGCAAAACCCGTGCCCATTAACCCTAACCCATACCCTAATATCCTACCCATATTACCATACCTTAACCACCAAGAAAACCCCCCATACAAACCCTAGAAAACCACACAAAAGCTGCTGGACAGCAGCTATGCTCAGCCGAGCCCGTCTGCCTCTCCCCCCTTTTACCCTACTTTAACTCCTTATAAATACCACCCCTTCACCATACATTCATTCCTATAAGTTCTCCATACATACAACCTTCACTTACAAGCCTTAAACTCCAGAAACAAACCCTAATTGCCTCCCAAAAACCCTTCACAAAACCGACATACAAACTGGAACAGTTTGTGTGTCCTCTTCGAAATACAATTCGTTCCTCCTGCAAACATCCATTAAAATTCGAGTTTCTTATTCCTAATTAACCATACAACATCCATCTACACATTAGACAAAGATTTACGAGCCAAATTGCCCTTGAGAGTACACGAATTCCCTCGAAAAACAGAGTGTTATACATTCTGTTTTCGCGGCTTTTCCTGTCTGTCCAGTTCTGTTTGTGCTCGTTTTTCGTGCCCAATAACTAAAAACGAGCAGGGATTGCTTTAAGATATGTGTTCTCCTCTCTTTCTAGTTTTCAAAACATCTTTTAAATCGAATTTTCATCGTGAAACGAGAGAGAAATCGTAGTTTGAAAGTTGCTGTCCAGATTCGATAAAAACGTGTTGTTTGCTTTGTTTCTTTGTCGACGACGGCCTCTCGAGATAAAATCTACGATCGATTACGATCCAAGACGGTGTCAATGATACATTTAGGTTGAGGGTGCATCAAATCCTCCTCTTTCTCCCTTTTATTTCGTTTTTTTATGTTTGTTTTTTATAGTTCGTTTTTGTTTGTTTATCGTTCTTGTTTATCGTTTGTTCTTAATAACTATGAAACTAGTTTAGTCCGAGTATGAGTTAAAGTACCACCATGAACACCCGCGTTGACTTGAGATGGGAAAGAAACCGCTACATCAGTCGGTCGTACACCCCCGTCTCATTTACATATCCTCGTGTTCATGGTAGGGCATTAATAAAACGAATTCTAACTTCGCTCTTCGCTTTTGACCCCTCTCTTCTCTCGTGTGATTCGACCTACCCTTAGGACCCGTCACATGTTAGTATGACCTATTATTGTTAACATATAACTCATTTAGATGACATTAGATCAGTTTGATAACCTAATTAGACACATTAGGGTACATCGACGTAGCTTTAAAAATCAACTAACAATTCTGTAACTTAATTGAATGCATCTCTCTCTCTTTCACCTAATTTCTCGCTAGTATAAGAGTGCGTGATTAGCACCTTCTTATTAACACTCGATGAGTTAAATTAATTAGCAAACTTGACCTAATTTGACCCCTTTAGGCCGTGTAGAATGCGCGTTTGCAAGGTATCTTTTCAAATCAATCAACGTTGTGTCTAACTCGTTTTCTAACTTGTTTCCTATCCCGTTTCACAATCATCTATCTAAACTAATGAATCTAACCTAAGGATTAGGGTATGCTAGATCGTGTAGGCCGTGTTTGGCCGTGTCCTTGTAGTCCCTTTTCTCGTTATTTCTCATCTTTATCTCGTTATTTCGTATCTTGTAATCACTTTGTTTATCGAGTCGTGTTTGGTAGTTTGTTTGTAATTTTCAAGCTAGATTTCTTTTATCGAGTCAAAACCTCTTTCAAAAAACCTTAGTCTTGTTTGGTTAGATGGTTGTGCCCTAATGCATGTAAGAGCGTAGTAAATCGCATGTTGTTTAAAGCAACATGGCCCGATTTATGCTAATGCATGCTTTGGTGTGTGGCCCTATGTCTAATTCGATAAGATTAAGTGAAAGCACGCATCACGAGGAGTGACCCAAGGCCGTGAGTTATGTGAGACGTGGGCCACCTCCCTTGTGCACGTTTTTCTAGGCCGAATGGCCGTGTAATGTGTCATGTACGGTGTTGTATATAGCAATTGTATTTAGATCGAGTTGTATCTTTAATTCCACGTTGTGTCGGCATGAAATGCCTGGGTTGTAATAGGGTAGATCCCAACGGCTCCCCCATTCTCATCAAGCCTTGTTTGTTTTGTTTGTACGTTGTTAGATCAATCAACCCACATGCTAAATTACAACTTTGACAAAGTTAGTTTAGTTGCATCTAAAACGACATAGAAATTGTTGTCACATGTTAGGGTTTTAAAACGATGTTTGCATCTCATATATCGTAGTAGCTATGACCTTGTTTGAAATCCGACACTTGACTTAGTAGAGGCCGTTATCGACGGGCGGGGTTAGGTGTCCTTATGGGCTTCCTAACACGTACCCTCACCCCTTACTCAAGATCTATGGTTTGTGGATCCGTCTAAATACCATTGGATTACGAGAGTCATTCTAATCGAGTGATATAGGGTACAAGTCTTTATCTTTAATCACTCTTAGTCGATTGGCTTTATGCTTTTCGACGAAAGGTGTAAAGTTGACTTGAACGGTTCCAAGTTCCCCAAAAAACTTGGTGGCGACTCTAATTTGTCTTAATTCGATTCGAAAGAACCTCGAGTCGATTATGCCTGGTGTGGATCCCGCGGACGCAGTTCCCGAGGGCCTTGTCCACAGTTTGGCGACTCAGCTGGGGAAAAGAGGACTAGTTACACTTTGTTTCTAGGATCTTTTCCTGCGAGGTGAAACTTGAAAAGAAAGTATTGGAAAGTAAAACATTACTCATAGTGCTACGATTCATGCATAAACCCTTAAAGACTTTCCCGGGCCGTCCCAGCGTTTCTTTGTGATGCGTGGGGGGCGACGTCCCACTATGCCAGGAACTCGCACATTGCTTGCTTCCGCTCCGCCTCGCGTGGTTCTTGATGGTGGGGATGCTCTTCTAGGTACTCTACCTAAAGGCGCTTGCTCTATAAGACCGCAAAAGGATGGAGGGCATAGACCTTCTTGTAGAAGACTTACCGAGACTTAGAGATGTCTAGGAGCATACATCCTTATAACATGAGAATGACAATGTGCAAGGTGTTTTCCCGAGTCTTTTCAAAATTTTCCATATCTATTTCAAAATCGAACTTTTGAACAACTTACTTTCAAAATAGCATGGTTTTAAAAACGCGGAATGCTGCCCAAATAGGACTAGATTTTTCGGCCCAAAATGAGCTTTTATAGCCGGCATGCTGCCCATTTCAAAACTCACTTTCAAATCAATCCTTCGTTTTTCAAAATCAATCCAAAATGCCTCTCGAACCTTAACCAAGCATGAAATGCGTCGAGTCGTGTCCAGGTCCTGGCCGTGTTTGGCTAGTTGTGTCTCGTCTCAAGTGTCTAGAACACGACCTTGTTGGGTCGCCCAAGCTCACCTCTTGGGCTTCGAGTCATGTGGGTCGACCAATTGGTCTAGGATAGTCCACAGAAACGTCCAAGCTAGGCCATTTAGGGCGTTTTCACTCGAACCTATGGGCTATGTTAGTCCAATCACGGGTTTAGTCACAAGGAGTCCAGTTTAGAATCGAGCTATGATAGCTTGAGTCATGTCGTTTTGTCGAGTCTAAAATGAATCGAGGTCTAAATCCAACCGTGAGTCGAACCTTTTGGTTAGTCAGTCTTAAGTCGAGTCTTTGCTTGAGTCAAGTTGGTGTCGTGTCCTTAAGTGTGCAGGGGCTCTTACATTCGAATATTGACTCAGTTCGGGGTTTTCTTTTAGAAAGTCCGCCAAAAACCCGACGTCAAGCAATGGAAGATGCTGTTAACAAGCTCACTGAGGCCGTGAACCTCATGATGACCCGAATGGATGCAATCGAATCTAAGCTCGGTGAAGTTTCCCCTCCATTTACCCCACCTCTGACTGATCTGGAGAAACGGTTCAAGTTCATCGAAGACCGTCTGAAACTCTCCCAGGGGAAGAACATCCACTATGAGAATGCTAGGGCCTATGCCCCAGTTCAGGATAAGTTGCCCACGAACATGGTACTTACTGATATCCCAAAGTTTATGGGCACAGAAGATCCGGTCCACCATGTTAATGCCTATAAGGGGTACTTAGCACTGAAGAGAGTACCTGCTGACATGCTCTCTGAAATTTTCGCTCAATCTCTGGATGAACACCCGAAGGCGTGGTTCTATAATCTGGACCTTAAGAATTTCCCTACCTTCGAAGATATCACGGTGGAGTTCTGCAAGCACTATGCTGATAATGTCGAGATTCAAACCAACATAAGAAGGCTTTACTGAATTCCTTGCAAGATGGCGCGCTGAAAGCGTGAAATTAGCCAAGAAGCCTGACGAAGTTGAAATGGTAGATAAGTTCGTAAAGAATTTACGACCTGTTTACCGTAATGCTCTGAAATACCATAATTTTGGTTCTTTCAAAGAATTGATAAGAATCGGGATAAAGGTAGAGGATGACGTCCGAATGGCAGAAGCTGAGAAGCCAAAAGGGTACCAAGGGGCCTCGTCATCTAAAGCAAAAGCACCAGCAACGGCCCACTTTGTTGAAACTGTCAATCTCTTAGATGGACAATCAAAAAGGCCTCCGCGCCAAGCTCCGAGGGCATTCACCGATATCGGATGCACTTATACATACGCTCTTCAAAGGCTCATATCCCAAGGAAAGCTGAAGCCTATTGGTCCGACTCCGGACCCTCTCGCTGATCAACAAGGTAAATGGTATAAACCAAATGCCTACTGTGCCTTTCATCAAGGGAAAGGCCATGATACTGAAAGGTGCTATCGACTGAAGCACGAAATCCAAGACATGATTGAGAATGGAACACTCCCGATCCCCACTGTTAAACCCAATAACATCACCAATCCATTTGGCGATCACGCCAACTTTGTTTCTGTCGAAGACAATGTCGATTATTCCCATCTCATCCGTCAATGTCACTTGAAAGGGGTGTTTATCGGGAAAATATTTGTGGATTGCTTTGAATTCTTGCCAAACCCGAAGAATAAAATTCAAATCGGGAGTCTCGCTCTAGAATGTACTCCTCTCGTTAACGAAGTTAATAAAGGACCATTCGATTCACCAACCTTCATCACTGGCGTAGATCCTCAGAGGACTACCTCAGGATGGAGGCAGATCATCAAAGGGATCAAGGACAAGAGCCGAGCATCTAAGCTGACAGCTGAACTAGAGAAAGCTCAAGACCAGATTTGAAAATTATGAGTCGGGATCTGTTTTCTTATCTTAGTCGAGTCGAGTCTAGAACTTTCCTTTCTTGAATTTGAGTCGTTTGTTCCGCGATGTCCTAGGGTGTGTCCTAGGCATCGTTCCTTTGAGTCTGTTAAGCATTTAACATTCCAATAAAAGTTGCAGTTCGTTTCCAAATATGTCTTGTTTCCAATCCTCAATCATTCCGAAACATGATAAAATGCACAACACACTCAAAGGCATCCCTGGGGTAGAAATATGCCCCGTTTCAAAACGTAAGGTACAATAGGATTCCGTGTTTGATTCCTTTACCTATTCCATGTCTGGCGGTAGAAAACCTCCATCAGAACCAGTGCTTAACACAAGCCTTTAGATGATTCTATGATGAACCCAGACTAGCTCCTTGTTTCCCCTATCGATGACGGAAGGCAAGCCTTTTCCCCATAAAATCATCCCATCTCGAAGAGAGAAGAGACCAACCCATTTTAACAAGGAATTGTTAGTTCTAACCCAATTTAGTTGGCGAAGCCCAGTTTTCAGTGTGAATTCAATGGTAACAAGCAGTATGGGTGGAAGATCATTTTTAGGATGAAAAATGAAAAAAGAGAAGAGATGAAAAAGAAGAAGAAAAAGAAAAATTAAAAAAGATGAAAGAAAAAAGAAAAGGAAAAAAGATGTTGAAGTTATTGTGGAATGCCTTTTTGGTTGAATGTCGAAGTTACGGAAGCCAGAATTCAAGTCAAGTACCCATAGTTGAGGTTCAATGGGCAAAGCCCAAAAGCGTAAGTAGTGACCTCTTTACCCTCTAAGTCCTTCCTGAGACAGTTACAAATGGATAGTCGGGAATTTTGAGAATTATTCCGCTTGTGTTGTTACACCCAGCCTTTAGGGTCCAGACATGGAAATTTGAACCCACATCATTTTTCAACCCATTTGTACTCCTGGTTCATCAAACCCGAGACACCCATTCCAACCACATCAGCAGCCATAGCCCTTGGCCTTAGCACCACAAAACAAACCTTCAGAATGATGGTTAACCATTCCAACTTCTTATTACCAAGCTCCATATCCCAATAGATCCTAGCCTTTTACACCTAACCCCAAACACGGGATTTAACGGTACTTTACAGGCTAGAATGGGATACGACATGATACCTTAGGTGAAACCTTTGAGTGTGTACACACAATCAAAATGCCATGTTTATGCACCATGATCGAACTACGTCGGATTTGATTTCGCTCCACGCGAATACGTAGGCAGTCCTTCAGAATAAGGGATTCAATCCACTCATCAACCAAGTTGTCATCTTGTCGGTTTCTTACGGGTCTTAACCAAGTCCAAATGAAGCCACCTTTGTTTGAGTCGGTCTTAGCACTCGATGTAGGCTAGGATAAGGATATAGGTTCAGATGAGTAGTGTCAAGTCTCGGAATGAGCTTTATCTAACGGTGTAGGCAAAGATGCTCAGTCAGATAGATGTGGGTTTTTGTTGGGAACAGAAAATATGAAAAACCCGCTGAAAAGAAAGAAGGCGTGGAAGAAAAATAGTAAAAGCCCGCTGAAAAGAAAGAAGGCGGTGGCAAGAAATGATGAATACTCGCTGAAAAGAAAGGAGGCGAGGAGAAAAGTGGCAGAATGTTCCCAACAAGAGTGATGTGTGATGTCTAAGTGCTTTCATAAAATCAGTCTGTGTTTAGTGTCTAGGCGAAGCTAACGTTGTTGCTCCGTGAGTTAATCCACCTCGTCAATGCCAAGTGAACTTGATTCCCATGTGCCCTTGGGAGCACGCCCATGCCATACGATATCTCTGTCTCAAGTCCGATGGCCTTGTGATTCCCATTTGCCATCTTTTGGCACCAGAATGGCCAATTTACATTTCTACCCCCAGCAAGTCAATATTTGAATTAAAACCCGTGCACGCTTAAGGTTTTATTTTCTTTTTTTGTTTTACGGTAGCGGGCTATGCCTACGTTGTTTACAAGTCATACAGAGTGTCTGTGTCGTATTTCATGCTCACCCATCAAGGTTCGATTTCAAAAATTTCAAAATTTCAAAATTTCAAAAACTTTTTGCGAATTGTGGATAGATGATCCAAGTAGTAGAATCTTTTTGAGTCGATAGCCCAATTATTCAAAATTTTCAACATGTTCAAATTTCGGGTCGATGACCCAGTCTTTCAAACTCAAATTTCGGGTTGATGACCCAACATTCCAAGTGATGTCAAAATTAAACTTCGGGTCGATGGCCCAATTATTCAAAATTTTCAAATTCAATTTTCGGGTCGATGACCCAATCTTTCAAATGATCCAATTTTAAGATCGATGATCCAAATGTGCTTATGTGATGATTATTGCTTGTACTTTTTTTGTGTTTCAAATATAGCAGGATATGCTTCAACTGGGGGCTCTAAAGTCTTCGACTTTAGAGCCATTGCAAACTGGGGGCTCTGAAGCCGTTGGCTTCAGAGACCATTATCAAGATGAAATGGATGACATCCACTCAGAATTAAATTCAATACAAGAGTATGAAATGGAAGAATTCCGTAGCTGAAAGCAAATAATGAAAGTGGCGGCAACCTCCTTGGAAAGTCCCGTCCCATTCGGACAAGCGCCAGCAGATGATAAGTTTTGGGCAAATGTCAACAGATGATGAATTTCTGACAAATGCCAGCAGATGATAAACTTTGGGCATGTGTCGGCGATTTTAACTACGACGCGGGTTTGATTCCGTCAGAAACGGATATGTAGGCGCCTAAGGATAAGGCTCAATCCACCATATATGCAATTTATGGGTCGACGACCAATGATTATAATTCGACGCAACAGAAGCAAGAGTTAATCCCCGACGAAGTTTCAGGTATGATCTCTTCTTATGGTTGGCGAGCTTATATACGCAAGTCTAATGGACTATAAACGACCCTTGAGAATCCTCGGTCGAGAGGGACTGGGGTATACTTTGACTTTCACCTTGTCCAAGCCTCAGTCAAAGTGGGGGCTCTGTAGATACCCGTATCCATCGATATTGGAATTTATAGAGAACCCGACAAACACCCGATGATGATAGGACACATGTATTCTATTAGTTGTCATTTTCATTATTTGGGTTCATTTTACGATGTAGAATGAGCATTGTCGACGGAGTATTTTATTAATTTAAATGATATTTAAATTATAGCTTTTTTTTAGGTGAATTCAATTTATTTTATTTTATTTTGAATTTATTTTCCCAAGTTTATTTTACTGAAAATAAAATAAATAATTGATTTGAAAAATTATTTTATGAGTGTATTTGATTTGAAAAGTCATTTATTTTAATGTGTTAATTGACTTGAAAAATCGATTTAAAAATCGAAAAAAACTCGTTTCAAACACGTGTTTTGGAGCTCGATTATAGCTCGGTTTTTGAGCCCGTTTTCTTTACGAGTTGGCACGAATCTCGAGTACACTAACCAACCTAGGCCTCTACCCATCCAACCCCAGTTCGAACCCCCTTATCCACATCCCAAATCTCGTCCCAAGCCCCCCAACATAGCCCAACTCCTTCCCAACCCGTGTTCAACATAGCCCGTTTGTTTTGCTCCAAACTTGGTCCAAACCCGCAACCCATCACCACCAACCCGTACTCCACACTACCCACCATTCCCACGTCCAAACCCACCATGAAACCCCTCCACAAAACCCGTCTCCAACACTCCAAAACAGGCCCCAAACGACACGACACAAACAGCCCCCTGTTTTCGTTCAGCTCAAACCCGAGTCCAAAACCCGCTCCAAACACCTGCAAAACCCGTGCCCATTAACTCTAACCCATACCCTAATATCCTACCCATATTACCTTACCTTAACCACCAAGAAAACCCCCCATACAAACCCTAGAAAACCCCACAAAAGCTGCTGGACAGCAGCTATGCTCAGCCGAGCCCGTCTGCCTCTCCCCCCTTTTACCCTACTTTAACTCCTTATAAATACCACCCCTTCACCATACATTCATTCCTCTAAGTTCTCCATACATACAAACTTCACTTACAAGCCTTAAACTCCAGAAACAAACACTAATTGCCTCCCAAAAACCCTTCACAAAACCGACATACAAACTGGAACATTTTGTGTGTCCTCTTCGAAATACAATTCGTTCCTCCTGCAAACATCCATTAAAATTCGAGTTTCTTGTTCCTAATTAACCATACAACATCCATCTACACATTAGACAAAGATTTACGAGCCAAATTGCCCTTGAGAGTACACGAATTCCCTCGAAAAACAGAGTGTTATACACTATGTTTTTGCGGCTTTTCCTGTCTGTCCAGTTCTGTTTGTGCTCGTTTTTCGTGCCCAATAACTCAAAACGAGCAGGGATTGCTTTAAGATCTCTGTTCTCCTCTCTTTATAGTTTTCAAAACATCTTTTAAATCGAATTTTCATCGTGAAACGAGAGAGAAATCGCAGTTTGAAAGTTGCTGTCTAGATTCGATAAAAACGTGTTGTTTGCTTTGTTTCTTTGTCGACGACGGCCTCTCGAGATAAAATCTACGATCGATTACGACCCAAGACGGTGTCAACGATACATGTAGGTTGAGGGTGCATCAAATCCTCCTCTTTCTCCCTTTTATTTCGTTTTTTTATGTTTGTTTTTTATAGTTCGTTTTTGTTTGTTTATCGTTCTTGTTTATCGTTTGTTCTTAATAACTATGAAACTAGTTTAGTCCGAGTATGAGTTAAAGTACCACCATGAACACCCGCGTTGACTTAAGATGGGAAAGAAACCGCTACATCAGTCGGTCGTACACCCCCGTCTCATTTACATATCCTCTTGTTCAAGGTAGGGCATTAATAAAACGAATTCTAACTTCGCTCTTCGCTTTTGACCCCTCTCTTCTCTCGTGTGATTCGACCTACCCTTAGGACCCGTCACATGTTAGTATGACCTCTGATTGTTAACATATAACTCATTTAGATGACATTAGATCAATTTGATAACCTAATTAGACACATTAGGGTACATCGACGTAGCCTTAAAAATCAACTAACAATTCTCAGAACTTAATTGAATGCATCTCTCTTTTCACCTAATTTCTCGCTAGTATAAGAGTGCGTGATTAGCACCTTCTTATTAACACTCGATGAGTTAAATTAATTAGCAAACTTGACCTAATTTGACCCCTTTAGGCCGTGTAGAATGCGCGTTTGCAAGGTATCTTTTCAAATCAATCAACGTTGTGTCTAACTCGTTTTCTAACTTGTTTCCTATCCCGTTTCACAATCATCTATCTAAACTAATGAATCTAACCTAAGGATTAGGGTATGCTAGATCGTGTAGGCCGTGTTTGGCCGTGTCCTTGTAGTCCCTTTTCTCGTTATTTCTCATCTTTATCTCGTTATTTCGTATCTTGTAATCACTTTGTTTATCGAGTCGTGTTTGGTAGTTTGTTTGTAATTTTCAAGCTAGCTTTCTTTTATCGAGTCAAAACCTCTTTCAAAAAACCTTAGTCTTGTTTGGTTAGATGGTTGTGCCCTAATGCATGTAAGAGCGTAGTAAATCGCATGTTGTTTAAAGCAACATGGCCCGATTTATGCTAATGCATGCTTTGGTGTGTGGCCCTATGTCTAATTCGATAAGATTAAGTGAAAGCACGCATCACGAGGAGTGACCCAAGGCCGTGAGTCATGTGAGCCGTGGGCCACCCCCCTTGTGCACGTTTTTCTAGGCCGAATGGCCGTGTAATGTGTCATGTACGGTGTTGTATATAGCAATTGTATTTAGATCGAGTTGTATCTTTAATTCCTCGTTGTGTCGGCATGAAATGCCTGGGTTGTAATAGGGTAGATCCCAACGGCTCCCCCATTCCTATCAAGCCTTGTTTGTTTTGTTTGTACGTTGTTAGATCAATCAACCCACATGCTAAATTACAACTTTGACAAAGTTAGTTTAGTTGCATCTAAAACGACATAGAAATTGTTGTCACATGTTAGGGTTTTAAAACGATGTTTGCATCTCATATATCGTAGTAGCTATGACCTTGTTTGAAATCCGACACTTGACTTAGTAGAGGCCGTTATCGACGGGCGGGGTTAGGTGTCCTTATGGGCTTCCTAACACGTACCCTCACCCCTTACTCAAGATCTATGGTTTGTGGATCCGTCTAAATACCATTGGATTACGAGAGTCATTCTAATCGAGTGATATAGGGTACAAGTCTTTATCTTTAATCACTCGTAGTCGATTGGCTTTATGCTTTTCGACGAAAGGTGTAAAGTTGACTTGAATGGTTCCAAGTTCCCCAAAAAACTTGGTGGCGACTCTAATTTGTCTTAATTCGATTCGAAAGAACCTCGAGTCGATTATGCCTGGTGTGGATCCCGCGGACGCAGTTCCCGAGGGCCTTGTCCACAGACCCGAAGTTTAAATTTGACATCACTTGGTATGTTGGGCCATCGACCCTTCAAAAATTGAATTTGAAATTTTGAATTTCGAAAGATTGGGGTCATCGACCCGAAAAGATTCTACTACTTGGATCATCTATCCATAATTCGCAAAAAGTTTTTGGAATTTTGAAAATTTGAAGTTTTTTTTTTTTTTTTGAAATCGAACCTTGATGGGTGAGCATGAAATATGACTCAGACACTCTGTATGACTTGTAGACAACGTGGGCGTAGTCCGCTACCGTAAAACAAAAAAAAGAAAATAAAACCGTAAGTGTGCACGAGTTTTAATTCAAATATTGACTTGATGGGGATAGAAAAGTAAATTGGCCATTCTGGCGCACCCAAAATGCGATGAGTGAGCGAAAACCCAACGTATCGTGCTAAAGACTGGCGCGAACTGGGGCGGGCCTAAGAGGCGCGCGACCCAAGGCCCACACGGCTAAAAAAACGGTACCCTAGGGGTGTCACCCTAGGTGTTTCCTTTCTCTTATACTTTCTATATATAAGGGAGAGTTGCATTGGAAGAAAAAAAATTTATTCTGCTTTCCCAAACTGGTGCAAATGAAATAAATTATTATGAATAATCTAGTGAGTGCTATGCGAGCATGGGAGACAGACTTCACTGTCGCAGAGAGACAAGAATTAAAGACCGCTCAACTGGCGCAATTACTTCCTTTACGCCAGATCCGCCTTCAACCTGCTTTGTTGGAACACTGCCCTTTGCCGGAAGAGTTTTCTGCCCTGGGAGGGTGGGATGCTGAGGCCGTACCGCATATACCGAAATTTCATTCGGGATGGCGTGGAATATATCTAGACTGTCTTGGCCTCTCCAGCGCGGAGTCTGAGGATATAGTCACTGGTGACGAAGTCAACCTTCTTGCTATTCATCGGAAATTTTGCATCTTGCGAAACAACACTTCGCTGCCAGCGTACTGCCGCAGAGCATTTGGATTGATCATGTTACATCTTTATGTCTTCGAAGGTAGGATGAACAAGACAACTTGCGTAGGACAAGCGAAGCTTGTGTCTATTGTGTCTCAGATGGAGACGGGACATAATCCTTCCTGGATTATTCTTGCTGAAACTATTAGGGGTTTAGATGATAAGAAAACGAACCCTGATGTTGAATGGTCGGGATGCTCCCGTCTGTTGCAGGTAACAAAATCTATCCTCTTGATTTCGCTTTCCTTTGTTTTCTTATTGTTACCATGAATTCTCGTGTTATCGCCACGACTTACTATGTTTTGCCACGATTTCTGCCACAATTGTGTATCTGCCCCGATTTTGCTGTATTCTGCCACGATTTTGCTGTATTCTACCATGATTTTGCTGTATTCTGCCACGATTTTGCTGTATTGTCCCTTTTTCGTTTTTTTTTTCTTTTTTCTCTTTTTTTTTTCGTTTTTTTCTTTTTTTTCTTTTTCTTTTTTTTTTCCTCTTTTTTCACGATTCCTTTTCCTTGTCGCAGGTGTGGCTTTGTGAGATATTTTGGCTCTTTGCCCCGCCGCGTGAGCCAAACTCGTACCTCGCCCGTATGCTGACTATGCGTGCTAAGCGGTATGAAGACGAGCATCCAAATGACCTTGCTTATTGGCGAAACAAGATGACAGAAGAAGGAGGTCGCCCCTTTTGCTGGTTAATGCCTTGGCTTCACCTCAAATCTTTTACTATCCTTTCGGAGGATGATAAGACCCGACGTTTGCAATTACTGTGTTTGGAACGGTCTATTCACATTTACCCCGACCGCGTTCTGCGTCAAATGGGCCGCAGACAAGTAATTCCCAAGTGTGAGGCCGTTCTGGGACGAGCAAGAAAACTAAATTCCTCCATGTGCGATGATTGGCTCGAAAGGTGGCACCAAAGGCGTCTTTAGTATGTGTCGGTGCGCCCTCAGACTACTTGGGTATCCCCATCCAACACTAAGTGGCTTAATGAGAAAACTGACTCAGGCAAGGATTTGCTGCGGAAGGATGAGCTTGTCGACATCAAATATTAAGACAAAGGCAGAAGCAGTCGCGACTTCTTCGCTAACGATCTTTCGTCTGCATCTGGACCTGAAGCTAAAACCGAGAAAACTTCTAAGACTGACTCACATGTTACAAGTGTGTGGAAACGGTTGGGTTCAAGAGCACATTCGGGCTCAGCCCTGGAAGGAAGACTGGGCCCTCGCTTGAGTGTAAAAGATAGGCTGGGCCCTCGGGAGGAATTGATGATCCCTCCTAAGAAGCGTGCTAGACAGGACGCGACTATCCCTCCTCCGCAGGAGCCTCGATCACGTGACTCAAAAGGCAAAGGGAAAAGGAAGATGTAGGAGCCTTCGACTCCAATCTATTATTTAATACTACTACTTATCATTTGTTGCTTGCCTTTTTTTTTGAAGGTTGTAATGGGCATCACCCGGTTTTAATAAGACTTACTATTTATTAGAATTCCCAGTTTTTGCATAAAATTTCATTTTATTAAAGGAAGGGTCGGTTGTACTCTTATAAAGAGCTGCCTACGTATCTGTTGTCAACAGAATCAAACCGAGCTCGTAGTTCCACAACACAAACGCGCTACAACTATCAGTTTATAATGCCCAAAAAGCAGCGAAGCAAAAGTGCCGCGGCTTAGACTCGCTCGCAAGCACTGCAATTCAAAATTTTATTTTACGACATTGAGAATGACTTCTAAGGATAGTATTTCTTCAGTTGATCCAAATTCGTCGGATTCGCGAAGTCATTTCCATCTAGATCTGTTAGTCTGACTGCGCCTCCAGATAATATTTTCTTTACCAGGTAAGGACCGACCCAGTTCGGCTTGAATTTTCCCCTCGGGTCGATTGGTAGTAAAGCGCGGACAGACGTTAGGACCAAATCCCCATCCTTTATTCCTCGAGGCTTCACCTTCCTGTTAAATGCTCTTTCTATCCTTTTCTGATAGAGTTGAACATGGTGTAGCGCATTTAACCGTCGCTCGTCGAGCATGACCAGGGAATCATACCTAGCCTGCAGCCAGTCAGCTTCGGGAACCTGACTCTCTAACAGAATTCTCAAAGAAGGTATCTCTAATTCGACAGGCTGAACTGCTTCCATCCCATATGTGCGAATAGACGTCTTGTATCCCCATAGTGCGAACGGTATCTTTTCCGGCCATTCGCGATAATTGTCGGTCATTTTTCTGAGAATCACAGTGATTGTCTTGTTAGCGGCTTCCACCGCGCCATTTGTTTGAGGTCGATAAGGTGACGACTTGTGGTGTTTGATTTTATACTTTTCAAGTATTACGTAGTTTCACTGAAGTGAGTGCCATGGTCGCTAATGAACTCATGCGGCACCCCATATCTCGTAAATGATTTCATTCTCGAATGAACTTTGCTACCGCTTTGCCCGTAGCACTTTATATGATTTCACTTCTACCCACTTCGTGAAGTAATCGATGGCGACTAGCATGAAACAATGCCCACCTGTTCCAGACGGGTTGACCTTTCCGATAATGTCGATTCCCCATGTTGAGAAAGGCCATGGTGATGTCAAAGTATATAACAGTGATGGCGGCACGTGTTGTACATTCGCAAAGATTTGGCAATTATGGCAATGGCTGACATATTTGCGACAATCTGTCTCCATCGTGGTCCAATAATACCCTAATCTCATGATTTTACGAACTAGCATATGGGCATTCATGTGTGGGCCACACTTCCCGTCATGGACTTCCTCTATGACTCTTTTTGCAGTTGATGAGTCTATGCATCGCAGAAGGATATTTTGAGCGGTCTTCTTGTACAACTGTCCATCATTGGTTCTAATGAACTGAGCGGCTAGCATTCGAATAGCGCGCTTTCCACGGTTATCCATGTCCGGTGGATACTCTCCCGATTCTTTAAATTTCAGAATAGCTTGATACCAAGGTTCAGCCTCGGTTTCTTCTGTGTCTCCGATTACGTTAATGTAAGCAGGTGATGATCTTCGTTCGACACATATTGGCATAGTATCCATATGATCAGGTATGTTGATCAGAGCGACTAGCTTTGATAGTGCATCAAAGAACCGGTTTTCATCTCTGGGGAGGTGCACGTATTTGACATCGGCGAACAACTTTTCTAGTTCCTCTATTTTCGCTTGGTACGGAGCCAGGCTATCGCTTCGGGTTTTCCACGTCCCGACAACTTGATTGATCACTAGTGACGGGTCCCCATGTACTATAAGCTTTTTGATGCCTAACTCGAGAGCACTGTGCAAACCGAGTAGGCACGCTTCGTATTCGGCCGCGTTATTAGTAACATTAAAGTCCAACTTGATCGAGATGGGAACATGTTCACCTTCTGGTGAAATGAGTAGAACTCCTATCCCGTATCCCCTGCAGTTCGATGCTCCATCGAAATAGAGGTCCCACGTATCGTTGTCTATATGAACGATATCTTCGTCGGGAAAAGACCACGTATCTATAACCTCAGTTTCTTCTATCGGGTTATCAGCCAGGAAGTCCGCAACCGCCCTTCCCTTTATCACTTTTAGCGGTACATATTTTAGATCAAATTCGGAAAGCATTAAAGTCCATCTCGACATTCTGCCATTTAGAACTGGTTTTTCAAACAAGTATTTGATTGGGTCCATCTTCGAGTGGATGCAGACACTATGACTAAGCATGTAGTGTCGTAACTTCTTTGTCGCCCACACTAAAGCCAAGCATGTCTTCTCGAGCTGAGTATACTTGATTTCATACTCCAAGAACTTTTTACTAATGTAGTAAATTGCTCTTTCCTCTTTATCGACTACCTGTGCCAGCATCGCCCCCATTGCAGTATCTGTAACTGTAAGATATAACAAAAGCGGTGATCCAGCCGTTGGCGGGGTGAGCACGGGAGGGGAAGATAGTATTTCTTTGATTTTGTTGAACGCAGCTTGACAGTGATCATCCCATATGGCGTGTTCCCCGACTTTCAACTTCTTAAAAATTGGTTCGCATATCATAGTTAGCCTTACCACGAACCGGCTTATGTACTGGATTCTTCCTAGGAAACCCCGAATTTCCTTCTCGGTTCTCGGGTGAGGCATTTCCATTATGGCCTTGGTTTTTGATGTGTCCACCTCGATGCCACGGTGGCTAACGATGTGACCCAACAGTTTGCCGGATGTGACTCCGAATGCGCACTTTTGTGGATTCAACCTCATGTTATACTTGCGCAATCGTTCAAAGAATTTGCGTAGTGTACCAAGGTGGCCATCACGCTCTTTTTACTTGACAATCATGTCGTCGACATAAACCTCGACTTCCTTATGCATCATATCATGTAACAACGTTGTCGCGGTCCTTTGGTATGTAGCCCCTGCGTTTATCAACCCAAAAGGCATTACTGTGTAGCAGTAGGTTCCCCATTGCGTTCTGAACGCAGTCTTATGCATGTCTTCTTTCGCCATCTTGATCTGATTATAGTCGGCATATCCATCCATAAAGGATAGTAACGCGTGATTTGTCGTGTTGTCAACCAAGATGTCGATGTGAGGTAATGGGAAATCGTCCTTCGGACTTGCCTTGTTTAAATCCCGGAAGTCGACACAAACCCGAACTTTACCATCTTTCTTTGGCACTGGTACGACGTTAGCCACCCAGTCTGAGTATTCTGACACCTTGATAAACCCAGCTTTGAGTTGCTTGTCGATTTCTTCCTTGACTTTCAAAGACCAATCTGTGTGCATTTTGTGTAGCTTCTGCTTGACTGGCTTATATCCCGGCTTGATTGGGATCCTGTGCTCCGCAATTTCTCTGTCAATGCCTGGCATGTCTTTGTAGGACCACGCAAAAACATCTTCGAACTCATGCAACAAACCAATGAACCCTTGTCTTTCGGTGGGACTTAAAGTAGTTCCTATTTTAAGCTCCTGCGGTTCTATGGCTGTACCTACGTTGATAGTTTCGGTATCTTCGATGACCGAAGTTTTCTGTTCGTACTCCTCCAACCCTTTTATCAACTGTAGAGGTGGTTCTATTTCTTCTTCTTCTTCGACCAACCGTTCGTCCTCGACCTCAGTCTCAATGTCATTATTAAAACAATCATTTTCAAAGTTCGAATTGCAATGTAAGTGAGACAAGTCGTAAGCAAACCGGTTCATATTATTATTGATTTGAAATTGCGCGAAATGCGCTAACATTTGAGCCAACTGGTCGGAGCTCAGTTGCGAGATAGGGGTATTCGGGACAGGCCCCGGAATACCACCACTAGGAAAGGGTGCATAGGAAGGGAAAGCTAGGGGAGGGGTATTTTCAACACCTGACTCCTTAGACTCAATCTTAGGACCTCTCTCAGACTCAGACTCAGACTCAGTATCGGAGGCGTCATCTGGCTTGAACATCTCTCCTTCTCCCGTTGTCAACTTGAAAAGGAGTCCCTTGTTATCAGTCCACTTGATCGTCTTCCGACATCCCGTGCCAGTCCTAAGAGGATCTACATCTGTGATGAGGGTAGATGGGTCGAACCGTTCGCTTCTCAGGATCATACTTACCAAATCTTCATTTGGTATCGGTGATTTCTTCTCTTCACCGAAAAGAAGGCCCATGGCTTTCTCGTCACTTATTGGAGCCGGTTTAGTCCCTACTGGCATCACGGTTAGAATATCTTCAGGGATGTAGTAGCAATCTTGGAATACTTCGATTCCCGGGACCATAAGGTTTTTCTTTGGGTCCAAGATAGGCTCGGGGAAGTCCATGCAGGGAAGTTCTTCCCCAGCTCTCACGAAGTGACCGTTTAGGGTTAGGTGATACGGTCCCATTTTAATATCTCGATCTTCGATCGATCTTCCCCTTTTTTCCAGCAGATATTTCCCAGTGGGCTCATATCCAAGCCCGAAAGTTACTCCTTTGGCTACTGGTGGTTTCAACTTGAATGTACCCTCCTTTCTAGGATATAAAGAGAAACCGAAGTACTTCCCAGTCTTGAGAATCACCTCGCAGGCATGACTTCCCGTGTATAGATCCATATTCTCTGCTTCGGGGTTCAGCTCGATCATGTTGACGATCTCGAAACCACATGCGTCATTGGAAGCTTCGACCCTTACTTCAGAAGTAATGTCCCCTCCTGCTACCGTAATTGGCATAGCGTCAATGGTGACGGTTTTGCCATTGAGTGGGATTTTGATTTTTCGATGCAGCGTTGATGTTACGGCCCTCGTAGCATGGATCCAAGGCCTTCCCAACAATAAGTAAAAGGATGAGCATACGTCAATTACTTGGCAACTTATTTTCTTTTCCACTTTCCCGGTCTGTACTACCAGATCGACGAGTCCACTTACTCGACGCACAGTGCCATCGAAGGCCCGAACTGTCTGTGTAGTGGGAACGAAATCACTCTTCTCCAGACCCAGAATATACGTTGTTTTCAAAGGGAGTACGTTGACAACTGATCCGTCGTCAACTAAGGTCATAGGGATATGCTTATTGAGACACACGGTAGCAACGTAGAGGGCCAGGTTATGTCGGGGCCCGAACGGTGGTAGATCTTCGTCGAAAAATGTCACGGCGTTGGTAATCTGTGGCCGATTCTGGGCGATGTGAGCGACCATGTCAGCAAGAGTAGTATTTGACGACACGGTCATGTTCATCAAAGCTTGCAACAAAGCTTAACAATGTTCGAAAGAGCTCAAGATAAGTTGCCAGATAGACACGTCGGCCTTAGTCTTTTGGAGTTGCTTGATGAGAGAAGCCTCGGAGGTCGACCCTTCACCAAGAACTTCGACCACTGCCGGCTCTTTGAGAGGTGTCTTGCTCGGGATATCCTTAGCTTTCTCCACACGATACGGGCGCCCTGATCTAGTCAGATGGTTTGACTCTAGGGCATCTTGCCTCACCTTTAAGATTTCTTCTTGAGTGTGAGGAATTGTCGCACCTTTGACGAGGTAAACATCAACTTCGTCATCAGCCCAAACGCCATTAACTTCATTGCCGCTTCGGACTATGTAAGGAGTAAAATCGACAACAAAATCCCCGAATGTAATCTCATTTCTCGAGCTTGGTAGGAACTTGGAGCAATCCACGAATATTCTTCCGATGAAAACCCCTCTTAGATGACACGGACGAATCAAATGAGAGTAATCAACACTACCTTCGGTAGAGACAAAGTTAGTGTGGTCCCCGAAGGGGTTGGTGACGTTATTGGGTTTTATGGCCGGGATTGGGAGCGTTCCGTTCTCAATCATATCTTGAATTTCGTGCTTTAGTCTAAAGCACCTTTCAGTATCATGTCCCTTCCCTTGATGAAAGGCACAGTAGGCATTTTGTTTGTACCATTTGCCTTGTTGTTCAGCAGGTGGATCCGGAGTTGGACCGATGGGCTTCAGCTTTCCCTGGGCCATGAGCCTTTGGAGAGCGTATGCGTAAGTGCACCCGATATCGGTGAATACCCTCGGAGCTTGGCGCGAAGGTCTTTTTGACTGTCCATCTAAGAGATTGACAGTTTCAACAAAGTGGGACGTTCCTGGTGCTTTTGCTTTAGATGACGAGGCCCCTTGGTATCCTTTTGGCTTCTCAGCTTCTGCCATTCGGACGTCATCTTCTACCTTTATCCCGATTCTTATCAATTCTTTGAAAGAACCAAAATTTTGGTATTTCAGAGCATTACGGTAAACAGGTCGTATATTTTTTACGAACTTATCTACCATTTCAACTTCATCAGGCTTCTTGGCTAGTTTCACGCTTTCAGCGCGCCATCTTGCAAGGAATTCAGTAAAGCCTTCTTTTTCTTTCTGTGTCATAACCTCTAGCGTTCTTATATTGGTTCGTATCTCGACATTGTCAGCATAGTGCTTACATAACTCCGCCGTGATATCTTCGAAAGTAGGGAAGTTCTTAAGGTCCAGATTGAGCGAAAATTTCAGAGAGCATGTCAGCAGACACTCCCTTCAGTGCTAAGTACCCCTTATAGGCCTTAACATGGTGGACTGGATCTTCTGTGCCCTTAAACTTTGGGATATCAGTGAGTACCATGTTTGTGGGCAACTTATCTCCGAATCGGGCATAGGCCCTAGCATTTTCATAGTGGATGTTCTTCCCCTGGGAGAGCTTCAGACGGTCTTCAATGAACTTGAACCGTTTCTCCAGATCAGTCAGAGGTGGGGTGGATGAAGAGGAATCTTCACCCAGCTTAGATTCGATCGCATCCATTCTAGTCATCATGAGGTTCACGGCCTCAGTGAGCTTGTTAACAGCATCTTCCATTGCTTGACGTCGGGTTTTTGGCGGCCTTTCTACAAGAAAACCTCGAACCGAGTCAATATTTAAAGTAAGAGCCCCTGCACACTTAAGGACACGACACCAACTTGACCCAAACAAAGACTCGACTTAAGACTGACTAACTAAAAGGTTCGACTCACGGTTGGAGTTAGACCTTGATTCATTTTAGACTCGACAAATGACATGACTCAAGCTGTCATAACTCTATCCTAAACTGGACTCGATGTGACTAAACCCGTGATTGGACTAACATAGCCCATAGGTTTAAGTGAAATGCCCTAAATGGCCTAGCTTGGACGTTTCTGTGGACTATCCTAGACCAATTGGTCGACCCACATGACTCGAAGCCTAAGAGGTGGGCTTGGGCGACCCAACAAGGTCGTGTTCTAGACACTTGAGACGAGACACGCCTAGCCAAACACGGCCAGGACCCGGACACGACTCGACGCATTTCATGCTTGGTTAAGGTTCGAGAAACATTTTGGATTGAATTTGAAGAAAACGAAAAAATCGATTTGAAAATGAGATTTAAAATGGGCAGCATGCCGGCTATAAAAGCTCATTTTGGGCCGAAAAATCTAGTCCTACTTGGGCAGCATTCCGCGTTTTTTAAATCCATGCTATTTTGAAAGTAAGTTGTTCACAAGTTCGGTTTTGAAATTGATATGGAAAATTTGAAAAGACTCGGGAAATTCATTTCGCACATTGTCATTCTCATGTTATAAGGATGTATGCTCCTAGACATCTCTATGTCTCTGCAAGTCTTCTACAAGAAGGTCTATGCCTTCCATCCTTTTTGGGTCTTATAGAGCAAGGGCCTTTAGGTAGAGTACCTAGAAGATCATCCCCATCATCAAGAACCACGACGAGGCGGAGCGGAAGCAAGCAATGTGCCAGTTCCGGGCATAGTGGGACGTCGCCCCCCACGCGTCACAAAGAAGCGCTGGGACGGCCCGGGAAAGTCCTTAAGGGTTTATGCATGAATCGTAGCACTACGAGCAATGTTTTACTTTCCAATACTTTCTTTTCAAGTTTCACCTCGGAGGAAAAGACCCTAGAAACAAAGTGTAACTAGTCCTCTTATCCCCAGCGGAGTCGCCAAACTGTGGACAAGGCCCTCGGGAACTGCATCCGCAGGACCCACACTAGGCATTATCGACTCGAGGTTCTTTCGAATCGAATTAAGACAAATTAGAGTCGCCACCAAGTTTTATGGGAACTTGGAACCGTTCAAGTCAACTTTACACCTTTCATCGAAAAGCATAAAGCCAATCGACTACGAGTGATTAAAGATAATGACTTGTACCCTATATCACTCGATTTGAATGACCCTCGTAATCCAATGGTATTTAGACGGATCCACAAACCATAGATCTTGAGTAAGGGGTGAGGGTACGTGTTAGGAAGCCCATAAGGACACCTAACCCCGCCCGTCAATAACGGCCTCTACTAAGTCAAGTATCGGATTTCAAACAAGGTCGTAGCTACTACGATATATGATATGCAAACATCGTTTTAAAACCCTAACATGTGACAATGATTTCTATGTCGTTTAATGCATGAATACTAACTTTGTCAAAGTTGTTTTAGCATGTTGGTTGATTTGAAATAAAAGATGCGCAAACGCGGCTTAGGAGGAATAGGGGAGCCATTGGGATTTATCCTATTACAACCCAGGCATTTCATGCCGACACAACGAGAAATAAATTACAACTCGATCTAATTACAACAACTATCGAAATTATTTTGACTCAATTAAAATAAAACCTATATACATGATACAAAATTACAATACAAACTAACAAAAAACAACTTAAACTATTATGACCTAACAAATAAAATAAATGTAAACAAAAAGGCTAAAACTAAGTTAGATTGATTAATGATGTTAGCCGATTTATTAATTAGTAAACAAATTAGACTAGAATTAAACTAATTAAATAAAATTAAACAGATACAAAGGTTTGAAATAAATTAGGTACAACTTATTGATTAAATTGAACCCAACTCATTAAAATTATTCACCAACCCATATTTATTAAAATAGGATTAGTAAACAATTAAAGAAACAAAAGAAGAAAAGAAATCAAAACTGGCAGACCCGTGCAGTGCACGGATCAGAAGTCAGAACAGACCCGTGCAGTGCACGGTTTTTGTAGAAAACAAAGTTAATTGCATTTTAATTTCGAAATCAGCAAAATAAATCACGGAAAAATTCACTAAATTAAATTTACATATTTTGAACCCTAAAAAATAATAAAAACAAAATTTACAATATTAGAAACAAGTAAAACAAATTAAAGGTTAATTAATTATAAATTAAATTAAATAATTACGAACTAGGTTAAAAACGATTCTAGGTTGTCAACGAGTGCAAATGGAAAGGTGTTAAGCACTCACGTCCATGCTAGCGAGAAAATTAGTGGATGGGAAGATGAATTCAATTAAAAATTAGAAGATTGCAAATTTCATTTACAATAATGTTATTTTACTCCTAAGATGCCTAATGAATTAACGAACTAAATTGAGGTGTTAAATTAGTTGAAAGAATTGTGTAAAGGTGGCCTACTATTACGATGAATGATAAGATCAAAGTTAAAACAAAGGTACAAATAACATACTACGTCAATTAGGTTGATTTAATTCTGTCTGATTCCAAATACGAGGATATATAAATGAGAAGGGGATACGACCGACCAATCTGGCGGATTTCTTTCCCAACTCAAGTCAACGCGGGTATTCGGAATGGCACTTTAACTCATACTCATACTATACTAATGTTTCATAGTTAACGATGTTAGACGATGTATAATATATAAAATAGGCGATAGAAAAACAAATAAAAATAACGAAATAAAAAGGGAAAGAAGGAGGATTTGATGCACCCTCAACCTACATGTATCGTTGACACCGTCTTGGGTCGTAATCGATCGTAGATTTTATCTCGAGGGGCCGTCGTCGACGAAGACAATTGAAATTGAATTTTGAAATCACGAAACAACACGTTCAAAAGGCAGACTTGAGCAGCGATTTTCAATCACTCACCACGACTTCGTTTCTCAACGATATTTCAATCCGAAAGATGTTTTCGAAACTAGAAAGACTGAATTTTTTGAATATGGAAATAAAACAGAAGTTTTAATAGGATTTGTGCACGATAATCAAGGCAAAAGACCACGACAGAAACTCGAAAACAAGATTTGTGTCCCTGTTTTCAAGCGGCTGTCACGGCTTTAGTTTAGGGTTTTTTTGGTTGATTGATGGTTGTTATTTGTAGTATGATGTGGGGAGAACTTAGTGGAATGAAAGTATGGCAGAGGGGAGGTATTTATAGGGAGTTAAAGTAGGGTAAAAGAGAGCAACAAGCAGTCGGGCTGCTTGCATAGCTGCTGTCCATCAGCTATTTCGTGGGGTTTTTAGAGTTTGTATGGGAGGTTTGCTTGGTGGTTAAGCTAAGATATTATGGGTAGGATACTAGGGTATGGTTTAGGGTTAATGGGCACGGGTTTAAGTGGTGTTTGGAGCGGGTTTTGGACTCGGGTTTGAGCACGCAAAACAGGGGGATAGGCCGTGTTATTTGCGGGCTGCTTGTTGGGTGTTTGAAACGGGAATTGGATGGGTATCATGGTGGGTTTAGTGATGGGTTGTTGTGGGTAATGAGGAGCAGGAATTGGGTTGGTTGTGGCGGGTTTGGGTCAAGCTTTGAAGCACACAAAACGGGTTGGAGGAGGGGAAGAGCTAACGCGGGTTGGGGTGTTTGTATGGGCTGTTTTGGTCGTGATTTGGGACGTGGGTATGAGGGTTCGAACTGGGGTTGGACGGGTAGAAGCCTAGGTTGGTTAGTGTACTCGAGATTCGTGCCAACTCGTAAAGATAACGGGCTCAAAAACAGAGCTATAATCGAGCTCCAAAACGTGTGATTAAAACGAGTTTTCAACTTTCAAATTCGATTTTTCAAATCAAATAACACATTAAAATGAATGATTTTTCAAATCAAAAATATATTTTATTTTCAATAAAATAAATTTAAGAAAATAAATTCAAATTAAAACAATAAAATGAATTCACTTTTTTTAAAAAAACATTTAATTTAAATATCATTTAAATTAATAAAATACTTCGTCGACAACGCTCATTCTACATCGTAAAACGAGCCCAAATAATGACTATGACAACTAAAGAATACATGTGTCCTATCATCATCGAGTGTTTGTCGAGTTCTCTATAAATTCCAATATCGACGGATACGGGTATCTACAGTAACACTGGATTATGATTAGTTAGCTAAATACATATAGATGCTGCGTGATGATCGGCTGAACTATAAGGGCTTCATTGAATTTTTGTTGGGTCATATAAGGAGCAAGAAGATAAGTATTCACGTACTGCAACTTTTATGCAAGGTTTGGAATGCCGACTATTACTAGGCTTTTGTGTTGTAGTTTGTGATTGTGATTCGGTTGGTATCGTGTTTCAGTTGTCGTACACTTTGACTTAACTCGTGGGTGAGTAACTTAGAATTTTACTCTAAGTGTTGAGCACGGTTCTTTGAACCTTTGACAATATCGATATTAAAATTGAGATTGGATACCGGTATTGAGTTATGTGGCCTCTGTGCCGAGTTATCTTTTGTCTTGCGGTTACCGCGAGTTCACTCACCCTTTGACCTTGGCTTAGGGAAGACGATGGAAATAAGATACATGGTTACTTGGCAGTAATATATTATGAGACAGAGTAATGGGTGAGACGGAGTAATGAGTCGAAACTTGGTTAATTATGGAGGCAAGAAATGAGTATTATATTTAGTATTGTCTATGTCTTTCTATTATTACACAAATGGGTGAGATTGTGTTTAGCCGTGTAATAGCAAGGTTGGTATTTTAATAATGCTAAGAGCAGCCATAATAGTTGATTAATGGTAGTTGAATTTGTCATAGTATGGCTAATGGTGCACTAAGATAGTTTATGAGATTAATAGTTAAGACATTTAACATGGAGTAATTATACTATTCTCTTTGTAATATGAAAACTCAACTTTGTTTAGGAAGTTTACAATTTATTTGGCGTATTTGGTAAAATTCAAAGACATAAGATTAGAGAATTATAGTTTGGCTCATAACCCGCAGTGGCGAACCGGGCATGTAAACACGCCGAGGAAGATTATAGTTTTGCTTATAACCCGCAGTGGCGTACCGGGCATATAAAAATGCCGAGGAAGATTATAGTTTGGCTCATTAGCCGCAGTGGCGAGCCGGGCATATAAAAATGCCGAGGGTTATAGTTTAGCTCATAACCCGCAGTGGTGAACCGGGCATATTAAGATGTCTTTACTAGTCGTATGAGGTAGAGTGAATTCTACGTCAGCCAGTGGCCAGTCTTGTTTACCTCTTTGTCTCGAGGAAGTACCTAAATTGTCTTCTCTTCTGACCAACCATTTTGTAGAGACAAAGTTAATTCATTTGTTTTATCATTGGAAATACTAAACTAAATAATTCTCGTTTTCCTTCCCATTAGTTCTATTTTTTAAATTTCCATGACGTAGTGTAGTGTTACTCAGCTCGTGTTTGTCCCATTTGGGCTACCTGTCATGGTGATGGTTAAATTTCAGGTGTTTTTTGTTGTCGTTCAAAAGATTTTCAAGTCAGAGCTTTTAATTAAAGACTTTAGAAACGTTTTATTTCATTTTGTATAAAGAAAATGTAATTAGTAATGAGAGACTTTGTATATTAATTATAATATTCATGTATTTTGGCGAGTTTTAAATGTAAAAGTTAATTTTTATTTAGCCGAAAATCAGGGGTGCTAGAATTGGTATCAGAGCCGGTTTTGTTCTTGGTTAGGTCTTGAGATCCTCACATCTTAACATCGTTGATTTTAGTTTTCAAGCTATTTTATAAAAATTTTGAGATGCGACTTGTTTTTAATTTTAAGTTCATGGACGAACGTTATCTTAAAGTGGGTGAATTTTTAATATCATTATTCAGTTGTGTTAGGTTTTAACAAGTCTTCTTTATGGATCGATAGTGTCAGGAACCCTTTCGTTCTACTTATGAAGATTTACATTTTTTTGACAACTTGACTTAATCTTTTGAAAAAAAGAACTTAAATTTAAAAGATTTTCACTTCTAGTATATTTGTAAGGGTCAGTTTCGAAAATTGATTTTTTTTTCCTTGCAACTTCATCAATTCATATTTTCAAGTTTCGAGGACGAAAATTCTTTTTAGGGGGAGTGACCTGTAACACCCCGAACAATTGAGTCAACTTAGAAATACTTGGAAAGTATTTTCGTTAAAGTAGAATTTTAGGAAAAAAAGAAATAGAGAGAGAGAGAGAGAGAGAGAGAGAGAGAGAGAGAGAATTTTTGTAATGCAAAATTCAAGTTTTAATAGTAAAGAAAATCGACTTGGAAACCGAATCGAAAACCAATAATAACTTAGAAACAGAAAAGGGAAAGAAAAGAAAGGGCGTGTGATAACTTTACTTGCTAACGCAAACTAACCCGTATATAAAACGTTACTTCAAGAAATACTGGGGAGTTAAGTTACATAACTTAATGTTAGTAACGTATCGTAACTTAAACTGACCCGAATAGAACTATAATTAACTGACTACATATATTCCAACCCACCTAATCATTTCGTCATAATACTTATCAAGATATTGCCAAAGAGAGGAGATCAAAGAAAAAAAAGAAAGAAAAGAAGAGTGTAGAAGGGAAGAACAACCGGTGGTAGAATGAAGGAACAAGAAGGGAGAAACAAGCCTTATTCATCATTTTATTCAATCAATTTTTCATCAACCACACCCTCTTAATCAATGGTATGTAATCATAAACCCTCAATCTAATGTTAATCTTTTAGGTTGACCCTTACTAATTAGAGCTTATTATGCATAAATAAGGTGGATTAGACCTAAAAATGGAGGATTAGACAAAGGTGAAACACGTTTCTACCTATCCTAATACTATTATTGTTGTTTGGGGTTGTTTGAATTAGTGATATTTGTTAAGGTGGTTTATATGCTAAACTTTGATTATATAATTGAATTATAATGATTGTTAATGTATGTAGTATTACATTAATATATTGTCTTTTATTTTGAGATTGTTGGTTGAGATGGGCAATGGGTTGTTAAGGAAACCAAGTTTTATAGATTGAAAGTATTGAATTCCTGGTAGGACGATTATGATTTTCTTGTTGGTTGCATCCACTATATTTTCGATTAAGGTGGTGTACAGATTGTTAAAAATTATAATGGATGATGGTTTCTTTAGTGTGGTAACACTGGATTATGATTAGTTAGCTTAATACATTTAGATGCTGCGTGATGATCGGCTGAACTATAAGGGCTTCATTGAATTTTTGTTGGGTCATATATGGAGCAAGAAGATAAGTATTCACGTATTGCAACTTTTATGCAAGGTTTGGAATGCCAACTATTACTAGGCTTTTGTATTGTAGTTTATGATTGTGATTCAGTTCGTATCGTGTTTCAGTTGTCGTACTCTTTGACCTTAACTCGTGGGTGAGTAGCTTCGAATTTTAGTCTAAGTGTTGAGCACGGTTCTTTGAACCTTTGACAATATCGATATTAAAATTGAGATTGGATACCGATATTGAGTTATGTGGCCTTTGTGCCGAGTTATCTTTTGTCTTGCGGTTACCGCGAGGTCAATCACCCAAAACCTTGGCTTAGGGAAGATGATGGAAATACGATACATGGTGACTTGGAAGTAATATATTATGAGATAGAGTAATGGGTGAGACGGAGTAATGAGTCGAAACTTGGTTAATTATGTAGGCAAGAAATGAGTATTATATTTAGTATTGTCTATGTCTTTCTATTATTACACAAATGGGTGAGATTGTGTTTAGCCGTGTAATAGCAAGGTTGGAATTTTAATAATGCTAAGAGCAGCCATAATAGGTCATTAATGGTAGTTGAATTTGTCATAGTATATGGCTAATGGTGCACTAAGATAGTTTATGAGATTAATAGTTAAGACATTTAACATGGAATAATTATACTATTCTCTTTGTAATATGAAAACTCAACTTTGTTTAGGAAGTTTACAATTTATTTAGCGTATTTGCTAAAATTCAAAGACATAAGATTAGAGAATTATAGTTTGGCTCATAACCCGCAGTGGCGAGCTGGGCATATAAAAATGCCGAGGAAGATTATAGTTTGGCTCATAACCCGCAGTGGCGAGCCGGGCATATAATAATGCCGAGGAAGATTATAGTTTGGCTCATAACCCGCAGTGGCGAGCCAGGCATATAAAAATGCCGAGGATTATTGTTTAGCTCATAACCCGCAGTGGTGAACCGGGCATATTAAGATGTCTTTACTAGTCGTATGAGGTAGAGTGAATTCTACGTCAGCCAGTGGCCAGTCTTGTTTACCTCTTAGTCTCGAGGAAGTACTTGAATTGTCTTCTCTTCTGACCAACCATTTTGTAGAGACAAAGTTAATTTATTTGTTTTATCATTGGAAATACTAAATTAAAGAATTCTCATTTTCCTTTCCATTAGTTCTAATATTTAAATTTCCATGACGTAGTGTAGTGTTACTCAGCTCGTGTTTGTCCCATTTGGGCTACGTGTCATGGTGATGGTTTAATTTCAGGTGATTTTTGCTGCCGCTCAAAAGATTTTCAAGTCATAGCTTTTAATTAAAGACTTTATAAACGTTTTATTTCATTTTTTATAAAGAAAATGTAATTAGTAATGAGAGACTTTGTATATTAATTATAATATCCCTATATTTTGGCGAGTTTTAAATGTAAAAGTTAATTTTTATTTAGCCGAAAATCAGGGGTGCTACAATTGGTATCAGAGCCGGTTTTGTTCTTGGTTAGGTCTTGAGATCTTCACATCTTAACATCGTTGATTTTAGTTTTCAAGCTATTTTATAAAAATTTTGAGATGCGACTTGTTTTTAATTTTAAGTTCATGGACGAACGTTATCTTAAAGTGGGTGGATTTTTAATATCATTATTCAGTTGTGTTCGGTTTTAACAAGTCTTCTTTATGGATCGATAGTGTCAGGAACCCTTTCGTTCTACTTATGAAGATTTACATTTTTTTTGATAACTTGACTTAATCTTTTGAAAAAAAATGTAAATTTAAAGGATTTTAACTTCTAGTATATTTGTAAGGGTCAGTTTCGAAAATTGATTTGTTATTTTTTTTTTCCTTGTAACTTCATCAATTCATATTTTCAAGTTTCGAGGACGAAACTTCTTTTTAGGGGGAGTGACTGTAACACCCCAAAAAATTGAGTTAACTTAGAAATACTTGGAAATTATTTTCGTTAAAGTAGAATTTTAGGAAAAAAGAAATAGAGAGAGAGAGAGAGAGAGAGAGAGAGAGAGAGAATTTTTGTAATGAAAAATTCAAATTTTAATAGTAAAGAAAATCTTCTTGGAAATCGAATAGAAAACCAATAATAACTTAGAAACAGAAAAGGGAAAGAAAAGAAGAGCGAGTGATAACTTTACTTGCTAACGCAAATTAACCCATATAAAAAACGTTACTTCAAGAAATACTGGGGAGTTAAGTTACTTAACTTAATGTTAGTATCGTATCGTAACTTAAACTGACCCGAATAGAACTATAATTAGCTGACTACATATATTCCAACCCACCTAATCTTTTCGTCATAATACTTATCAAGATATTGCCAAAGAGAGGAGATCAAAAAAAAATGAAAAGAAGAGTGTAGAAGGGAAGAACAACCGGTGGTAGAATGAAGGAATAAGAAGGGAGAAACAAGCCTTATTCATCATCTTATTCAATCATTTTTCATCAACCACCCTCTTAAGCAATGGCATGTAATCATAAACCCTTAATCTAATGTTAATCTTTTAAGTTGACCCTTACTAATTAGAGCTTATTATGCATAAATAAGGTGGATTAGACCTAAAAATGGAGGATTAGACAAATGTGTAACACGTTTCTACCGATCCTAATACTATTATTATTGTTTGGGGTTGTTTGAATTAGTGATATTTGTTAAGGTGGTTTATATGCTAAACTTTGATTATATAATTGAATTATAATGATTGTTAATGTATGTTGTATTAAATTTATACATTGTCTTTTATTTTTAGATTGTTGGTTGAGATGGGCAATGGCTTGTTAAGGAAACCGAGTTTTATAGATTGAAAGTATTGAATTCCTGGTAGGACGATTATGATTTTCTTGTTGGTTGCATCCACTATATTTTCGATTAAGGTGGTCTACAGATTGTTAAAAATTATAATGGATGATGGTTTCTTTACTGTGGTAACACAGGATTATGATTAGTTAGCTAAATACATATAGATGCTGCGTGATGATCGGTTGAACTATAAGGGCTTCATTGAATTTTTGTTGGGTCATATAAGGAGCAAGAAGATAAGTATTCACGTACTGCAACTTTTATGCAAGGTTTGGAATGCCGACTATTACTAAGCTTTTGTGTTGTAGTTTGTGATTGTGATTCGGTTGGTATCGTGTTTTTGTTGTCGTACTCTTTGACCTTAACTCGTGGGTGAGTAGCTTAGAATTTTACTCTAAGTGTTGAGCACGGTTCTTTGAACCTTTGACAATATTGATATTAAAATTGAGATTGGATACCGATATTGAGTTATGTGGCCTCTGTGCCGAGTTATCTTTTGCCTTGCGGTTACCGCGAGTTCACTCACCCTTTGACCTTGGCTTAGGGAAGACGATGGAATTACGATACATGGTTACTTGGAAGTAATATATTATGAGACAGTGTCATGGGTGAGACGGAGTAATGAGTCGAAACTTGGTTAATTATGGAGGCAAGAAATGAGTATTATATTTAGTATTGTCTATGTCTTTCTATTATTACACAAATGGGTAAGATTGTGTTTAGCCGTGTAATAGCAAGGTTGGTATTTTAATAATGCTAAGAGCAGCCATATTAGTTGATTAATGGTAGTTGAATTTGTCATATTATATGGCTAATGGTGCACTAAGATAGTTTATGAGATTAATAGTTAAGACATTTAACATGGATTAATTATACTATTCTCTTTGTAATATGAAAACTCAACTTTGTTTAGAAAGTTTACAATTTATTTAGCGTATTTGCTAAAATTCAAAGACATAAGATTAGAGAATTATAGTTTGGCTCATAACCCGCAGTGGCGAGCTGGGCATATAAAAATGTCGAGGAAGATTATAGTTTGGCTCATAACCGGCAGTGGCGAGTCGGGCATATAATAATGCCGAGGAAGATTATAGTTTGGCTCATAACCCGCAGTGGCAAGCCAGGCATATAAAAATGCCGAGGATTATAGTTTAGCTCATAACCCGCAGTGGTGAACCGGGCATATTAAGATGTCTTTACTAGTCGTATGAGGTAGAGTTAATTCTACGTCAGCCAGTGGCCAGTCTTGTTTACCTCTTAGTCTCGAGGAAGTACTTGAATTGTCTTCTCTTCTGACCAACCATTTTGTAGAGACGAAGTTAATTTATTTGTTTTATCATTGGAAATACTAAATTAAAGAATTCTCATTTTCCTTTCCATTAGTTCTAATATTTAAATTTCCATGACGTAGTGTAGTGTTACTCAGCTCGTGTTTGTCCCATTTGGGCTACGTGTCATGGTGATGGTTTAATTTCAGGTGATTTTTGCTGCCGCTCAAAAGATTTTCAAGTCATAGCTTTTAATTAAAGACTTTATAAACGTTTTATTTCATTTTTTATAAAGAAAATGTAATTAGTAATGAGAGACTTTGTATATTAATTATAATATCCCTATATTTTGGCGAGTTTTAAATGTAAAAGTTAATTTTTATTTAGCCGAAAATCAGGGGTGCTACAATTGGTATCAGAGCCGGTTTTGTTCTTGGTTAGGTGTTGAGATCTTCACATCTTAACATCGTTGATTTTAGTTTTCAAGCTATTTTATAAAAATTTTGAGATGCGACTTGTTTTTAATTTTAAGTTCATGGACGAACGTTATCTTAAAGTGGGTGGATTTTTAATATCATTATTCAGTTGTGTTCGGTTTTAACAAGTTTTCTTTATGGATCGATAGTGTTAGGAACCCTTTCGTTCTACTTATGAAGATTTACATTTTTTTTTGATAACTTGACTTAATCTTTTGAAAAAAAATGTAAATTTAAAGGATTTTAACTTCTAGTATATTTGTAAGGGTCAGTTTCGAAAATTGATTTGTTATTTTTTTTTTCCTTGTAACTTCATCAATTCATATTTTCAAGTTTCGAGGACGAAACTTCTTTTTAGGGGGAGTGACTGTAACACCCCAAAAAATTGAGTTAACTTAGAATTACTTGGAAATTATTTTCGTTAAAGTAGAATTTTAGGAAAAAAGAAATAGAGAGAGAGAGAGAGAGAGAGAGAGAGAGAGAGAGAGAGAGAGAGAGAGAGAGAGAGAGAGAGAGAGAGAGAATTTTTGTAATGAAAAATTCAAATTTTAATAGTAAAGAAAATCTTCTTGGAAACCGCATAGAAAACCAATAATAACTTAGAAACAGAAAAGGGAAAGAAAAGAAGAGCGAGTGATAACTTTACTTGCTAACGCAAATTAACCCATATAAAAAATGTTACTTCAAGAAATACTGGGGAGTTAAGTTACATAACTTCATGTTAGTATCGTATCGTAACTTAAACTGACCCGAATAGAACTATAATTAACTGACTACATATATTCCAACCCACCTAATCTTTTCGTCATAATACTTATCAAGATATTGCCAAAGAGAGGAGATCAAAAAAAAAAATGAAAAGAAGAGTGTAGAAGGGAAGAACAACCGGTGGTAGAATGAAGGAATAAGAAGGGAGAAACAAGCCTTATTCATCATCTTATTCAATCATTTTTCATCAACCACCCTCTTAAGCAATGGCATGTAATCATAAACCCTTAATCTAATGTTAATCTTTTAAGTTGACCCTTACTAATTAGAGCTTATTATGCATAAATAAGGCGGATTAGACCTAAAAATGGAGGATTAGACAAATGTGTAACACGTTTCTACCGATCCTAATACTATTATTATTGTTTGGGGTTGTTTGAATTAGTGATATTTGTTAACGTGGTTTATATGCTAAACTTTGATTATATAATTGAATTATAATGATTGTTAATGTATGTAGTATTAAATTTATACATTGTCTTTTATTTTTAGATTGTTGGTTGAGATGGGCAATGGCTTGTTAAGGAAACCAAGTTTTATAGATTGAAAGTATTGAATTCCTGGTAGGACGATTATGATTTTCTTGTTGGTTGCATCCACTATATTTTCGATTAAGGTGGTCTACAGATTGTTAAAAATTATAATGGATGATGGTTTCTTTACTTTGTGGTAACACAGATTATGATTAGTTAGCTAAATACATATAGATGCTGCGTGATGATCGGTTGAACTATAAGGGCTTCATTGAATTTTTGTTGGGTCATATAAGGAGCAAGAAGATAAGTATTCACGTACTGCAACTTTTATGCAAGGTTTGGAATGCCGACTATTACTAAGCTTTTGTGTTGTACTTTGTGATTGTGATTCGGTTGGTATCGTGTTTTTGTTGTCGTACTCTTTGACCTTAACTCGTGGGTGAGTAGCTTAGAATTTTACTCTAAGTGTTGAGCACGGTTCTTTGAACCTTTGACAATATTGATATTAAAATTGAGATTAGATACCGATATTGAGTTATGTGGCCTCTGTGCCGAGTTATCTTTTGTCTTGCGGATACCGCGAGTTCACTCACCCTTTGACCTTGGCTTAGGGAAGACGATGGAATTACGATACATGGTTACTTGGAAGTAATATATTATGAGACAGTGTAATGGGTGAGACGGAGTAATGAGTCGAAACTTGGTTAATTATGGAGGCAAGAAATGAGTATTATATTTAGTATTGTCTATGTCTTTTTATTATTACACAAATGGGTAAGATTGTGTTTAGCCGTGTAATAGCAAGGTTGGTATTTTAATAATGCTAAGAGCAGCTATATTAGTTGATTAATGGTAGTTGAATTTGTCATATTATATGGCTAATGGTTCACTAAGATAGTTTATGAGATTAATAGTTAAGACATTTAACATGGATTAATTATACTATTCTCTTTGTAATATGAAAACTCAACTTTGCTTAGGAAGTTTGCAATTTATTTAGCGTGTTTGCTAAAATTCAAAGACATAAAATTTGAGAATTATAGTTTGGCTCATAACCCGTAGTGGCGAGTCGGGCATATAAAAATGCCGAGGAAGATTATATTTTGGCTCATAACCCGCAGTGGCGAGCCGGGCATATGAAAATGCCGAGGAAGATTATAGTTTGGCTCATAACCCGCAGTGGCGAGCCGGGCATATAAAAATACCGAGGATTATAGTTTAGCTCATAACCCGCAGTGGTGAACCGGGCATATTAATATGTCTTTACTAGTCGTATGAGGTAGAGTGAATTCTACGTCAGCCTGTGGCCAGTCTTGTTTAACTCTTAGTCTTGAGGAAGTACTTGAATTGTCTTCTCTTCTGACCAACCATTTTGTAGAGACAAAGTTAATTCATTTGTTTTATCATTGGAAATACTAAACTAAACAATTCTCGTTTTCCTTTCCATTAGTTCAAATATTTAAATTTCCATGACGTAGTGTAGTGTTACTCAGCTCGTGTTTGTCCCATTTGGGATACGTGTCATGGTGATGGTTTAATTTCAGGTGATTTTTGCTGCCGCTCAAATGATTTTCAAGTCAGAGCTTTTAATTAAAGACTTTATAAACGTTTTATTTCATTTTGTATAAAGAAAATGTAATTAATAATGAGAGACTTTGTATATTAATTATAATATCCCTGTATTTTGGCGAATTTTAAATGTAAAAGTTAATTTTTATTTTGCCGAAAATAAGGGGTGTTACATCGGCTATGGGGCCGCTGGTTGATGCCTGGCACGAGATTCACGAGGCTTCGATTAGATCGAACTTATGTTTGATTCGCGCTATGTTGGATCGTTACTGGGACACGACGTCGTCGTTCCACGTGGAGTTTGGAGAAGTTGGTATCACTTTGGAGGACGTTGCCATGATATCGGGCCTTCCCTGTGTCGAGACGCCTGTTCAGTTTCCAGAGACCCCGGAGAGAGTGTCTTCTGCCATGATCACAGTTCTGATTGGCAATGTTTTGCCTCCACCGACCGACAACACTCCTTTCTTGACGGCGAACTCTTACGTGAGGGATCACTTAAAGGTGAGGGTGACTGGCTTTATTCTGGCGTCGTTGGCAAGTCCGGAGGCTGAGGCTGACGCTGACGTGCAGGAGGCGCGGTTGTGGTTGTGGTACTTCTTGGGTACCACGTACTTTGGTGACAAGGTTGAGCGCTTGTCGACCAAGGTACTTCCTTTGCTTGCTGACCTAGACGCCTTAGGTCAGTACGACTAGGTGACGCCGGCTCTGGCGCATTTTACCCGTTACTTGCACGCCGTCGTTCGTCCGGAGACGATGGAGGACGGGAGTTCTCTCCGCTTTGGTCGGTCTCGGCTTCATCTTGGAGGTACGAGCGTTTTTGTGGTTTTTGATTTTGATCTTGATTTTTTGATTGATTTTTTTTGAGTTTTTGCAATTTTATGAAAAATTGGTTGATTTGTGGTTGCTGTGTTTTGTGTTACAGGCTTGGTTACTTGCTTACTTTGTCCCCTTGCGCCCAAAGACGACGAGTGGCGTACCTTTGGCTTACCCGGCTGTGAGGGATTGGACGGTGGCTCGAAAGAAGTCCACCAAGTCGACTTATGAGGACTGCAGGCATCGGGGGAACGCCTAGAAAGTCCTTGCTTCTTATCTCTTTTGTTTTGTAAAAAAGATAGAGATATGATTATTAGGTAACCTAGAAAGCCCCCAGTTAGTTGATTAGCTTTGCTATGAGTGCAGTTTGTTGGTGGCTTGGGGAGCACACAGATTCAGGTCCATCTGTGGGTGCTGCATAACCCGTGTCATTTTCATTCTTCAATTCTCGTGTTCTTCATTGTGGGGTCACTACGAAGGCATGGATAGCCTAGGCAATTGTTATCCCAACACTAAGGTAAAGCACTACACATTAATAAAATCATAAGTCCCTCCCTCACTTCTCTCAAAATGATGAATATCTTGATCAAGGCACAAAAATAAATCCAAAAATGACAAAAAATGCAATGTAATAATTGAAATACAAGTTAGGGAGTTAGAATATTTACAAATGGTGGTTTAGGGAGGACTCCACCAAACTCTCATCCAATGTGAGATGTCAAGGGGGTATGCTCAAGGTGTTGTTAATGTTACTCAACACCTTGAAGAAGTAATAAAAAGCATGTTCATTATCATGATAAAGGTCCTCAATAGATTTTTGCACTTGTTGTTCTCCATGATGGTCTTAGTTCATAGCATTACCAATATAGGGATTGAATATCCCTTCGAACTCATCATCCCAAAGACCGCAAACTTCGTCTACTTGATCATTAAAAAATTCTTGAGTTGATAGAGACAACTCTTTTTCTTTCTTGTCTTGGCCAATGGGGCCATCTTCTTCACTTGTCATGGGTGAGCTTTTCAAGCTCCCGTTGTTGCTATTTCCTTGCTCTTTTGATGGAGCATCATCAACTTTCTTTTTCCATTGGAATTTCGACTTCTTCCTATCATCCTTCCGGCTATAGTGATCAACCATAAAGCATGGTTCATGCAATCGGGGAGCTCTCATGGTCTTGTCAAGATTGAAAGTTATGGTCTCATCTCCCACTTCAAGAGTAAGCTCTCCGTGCTTCACATCTATCACTGCACCCGCGGTGTGCAAGAAAGGCCTTCCTAGGATGATCGGAATATTGGAGTCTTCTTCCATGTCAACAATGACAAAGTCCACCGGGATGAAGAATTTGCCAATTCTCACGGGAACATCTTCCCATATCCCTAACGGTGTCTTCGTTGTTCTATTGGCCATTTGGAGTGTGATGTTGGTGCATTTAAGCTCTCCCATACCTAGCCTTTTACTAACCGAATACGGCATAACACTCGCACTTGCTCCTAGATCACACAAAGCCTTGTTGATCGTGGTGTCGCCAATGGTACACGGTATTGAGAAGCTTCCCGGATCTTTAAGTTTCGGAGATGAACTCCCTTGAAGGATTGCACTACTCACCTTAGTGAAGGCGATAGTTTCAAGCTTCCGGATTGACTTCTTTTTCGTAAGGATGTCCTTCATGTACTTTGCATAGGCCGGCACGTGATTGATCAATTCTGTGAAAGGAATCGAGACTTCTAAATTCTTCACAATTTCCATGAATTTTCCAAGTTGGTCATCAAACTTAGGCTTAGCTTGATGACTCGGGAAAGGAAGTCTAATCACAATGGGCTCCTTCTCCTTGGCCTTTTCTTCACTTTTCTTTGAAACTTCTTGATTCGTTGGTTCTCCTTCCTTGGAGTTTTGCACAACTTCTTCTTTGTCACTAGCTTCCACAACTTCATCCTCAACTTGCTTCTTTGTCCCTTCATATCTCGTACCACTCCTCAAGTGGATGGCACTAACCATTTCATGTCTTGAGGGATTAATTTGAGGTGGTAATTGCCCCTTTTGTCTTTGAGAGTTTGAAGATGCTAGTTGGGTCAATTGAGTTTCCAACATTTTTGTGTGGGCTAGGATGTTGTTGATGGTGATATCTTTTGCTTGGCTATCTTTTTGCATTTGAGTGAAAAATTCTTGTTGATTCTTTTGCATTTAGAGGACCACTTTTTGAACATCAAAACCTTGGTCATTTTGTTGATTGTATGGAGTTTGATTTTGGTAACCTTGGTTTTGGTTGAAAAAGGGTCTTTGATTTTGGTTTCTCATGGGAGGTGGGGTGTATGTTGGTTGAGGGTTTTGAACATTATGGCTTTTGTATGAGAGATTTGGGTGGAATTTGATGTTTTCATTGTAATAGTTGGAATAAGGGGCACCACTTTTGTATGCTTGAAAAGCATTCACTTGTTCATTTGTTCCCCTACATTCACTTTGTTCATGTCCCAAAGTTCCACAATTCTCACATATCCCACTTGGGATTGATGAAGATGCTACCATGGCATTAACATGATGCTTTGGTGATTTTGAGGCTTCTTCAAATTTAGCCATAGCCTTCTCAAACTTCAAGTTGATGGTATCAATATGAGCACTAAGTTGAGCACCCAAATGAGTAATAGAGTCCACTTCATGCTTTCCTCCTCTAGTAGCCTTGCGAGGTCTACTATATTGTGAATTCTGGACCGCCATTTCCTCAATCTTGTTCCAAGTTTGATTTTCGTCAACTTCGGTGAACATACCATTTGATCCCATGTTGAGAATGTTTATTGAGTCTTCATAAAGACCATTCTAAAATTGTTGTACCAAGAACCACTCGCTAAGTCCATGATGAGGAAACGAGCGACAAATTCCTTTGAATCGCTCCCAAGCTTCATACAAAGATTCTTCATCCCTTTGCTTAAAACTCGTAATTTGAGCTCTTAGCATGTTAGTCTTTTCCGGAGGGTAGAATTTTTTGTAGAAAGCTAGAGCCAACTTCTTCCAAGAGTCAATTCCAAGAGTAGCTTTATCAAGGCTTTTCAACCATTGTTTTGCGGTGCCAATTAGACAAAAAGGGAATAAGACCCATCGAATTTGGTCTTGAGTTACACCGGTTTGTGAAATGGCATCACAATAGTCACAAAAAATTTCCATATGGGAGTGAGGGTCTTCACTAGGCATCCCCCCAAATTGGCTTCTTTCGACTAACTGGATAAATGCGGATTTTGCAATGAAATTTCCGGTTAAGTGTTGTGGTGTGGGAGTACCATTGGGTAGGTTCTCCTCGGTTGGTACGGAATGTAATGAAAACTTAGGCAATGTGGGTTGATTGTGTGATTGATTTTGTGTTGGGTTCTCCTCACCTTCTCTTGCAACAGGGTTGATGAACTCAATTGTATTTGGTTGAATATCTACAACCTCACCAATACCTCTCAAAGTATTTCTAGCAAGTCTTCTATTGGTTGTCAAAGTCCTTTCAATTTCGTGATCAATGGGTAACAAGTTAACTTGTGATCTTCTAGACATGCAAAATATCAAACAACTCGAAAACAATTAGAACAAACCTTGAGGAGTTTTACTTGTCCAAGGCAAAGAAAGACACAACTAATAACAATCTAAGAAAATCAAATCAAGTTAACACCGTCCCCGGCAACGGCGCCATTTTTGGTCGGACTCACTTGGAGCTTAGATTTCGGTTACTTGTCGTTAGGAGCACCTAGACCAAAACAATATTTATAACTTCACAAACAACTCTACTATTAGTAAAGAGGCAAGTAAAGGTCAGATCCCAAGGGACGGGTATTGATGTAGGATTTTCGATTGCAAGTAGCGGTGTCTAGGTGTGTCACAATTTGGGTTGAGATAAGAAGATCACTAAACTAAATAACAATCAAAGTAAACAAGCAAGATGACTAAAATGAGATGTAAACAATTGATTAAAAGCACTAGGGTGTCATGGGGTCATAGGGGATTCATGGGAATTGATCATACAAACATATTCTCAAATTATAAGCAAGCAATTATTGTTGTGATAGGATCGAGTTGGTTTATATCTTATAATCCTAGGAAGGTTTGGGTCCCGGAGCCGAATCGATTAGATTGTACAACACCTACAAGTCGACTTAATCCTCCCTACTCAACTATATGCATGGTCTAATGAGACTCAAGTTGGTTTATGTCTTACAAGTCTCATTGAAAAGGTAAGTGATGGGTAAAAAATGCAAGGATTCATAGGCTCGCATTTCATCAAACATAACATGTGCATAAGTTGAGATCACAACAAGCAAGCAAATAAATTTTGAAAACATATTAAATTAAGCATGAATCATCCGCCATGTTGATTTCCCCTAATTACCCATTAACCCTAGTTAAGGAAACTACTCACTCATTATCAAGTTTAACATGTTAACAAGGTTGTCAATCATATTAACAAAGAAACACATGATGAATAAACGAAGATGATTAACAATAATTAAAAAGGGATTAAGAGAGTTATACCTAATGATGATTCCAAAATAACAATGCAAAGAATAAAAGAAGTACTTGATGATTGATGGAAGGTTGTCAATCTCCCAATAAACCCAAATAATCTTCAATTACCCAAAATAAAAGATGAACAAAAGAGAAATTAAGGAAATGAGATTTGTATTAATATTTGATTAGAAGTTAATTACAAGATTAAGAAGAAATTAGAATGTTATAAACTACACTAAGGATTGATAAGAAGAACATGATAACCTAATTAGACTAATGGGGTATTTATAGTGGGGATTAGGTGCACAAATTAGGGTTACTAAGGGCTTAAATGACGATTAAGACCTTGAGGAATTGCTTCTCTCAGAAAAAGATGCGGGTCTCCTTTTTGCTAGTCTTCCAAAAATATGCGCATCTTCAATGGAGGGAAGAAGAGGACGTGTTGTCCGTAACACAATCCGGGCGTCCAAGGGTCGGGACGAGCGGATTCTCAGGTGACTGGACGAGCGGCCTTCAAGGTTGGATGCTCGGATTCTGGCAGTTTTGGACGGGCGTCCCGGCTGTTAGACGCTCGGATCTTGTCCCCGCCTTCCTCTTTCTTCTTTTCTTCTTTCTTCTTCCAACAATCCTCCGGGATTTTGTCGGGGATGCAAGGATCTTCTTCATCATTGACCATCTACTACATTATCTACAAAGGCCTTCTAGTCTTGTCTTCTCTTTGATGCTTGGTCATTATATTCAATCAATTTAGCTCTATTTTGCCATGAAAATGCAAGGTTTGCACTCCTCTCCTACCAAGAAAACAAAACCTCAAAGAATATGCAAAACAAAGGACTAAAGATAGTAAATGACCCCAAATAAGTACTAAAAAGCATAGGAACGAGGCTAATTCGGGGACTAAATATGCTCAAATATTGGTCACATCATGTACCTAGCATACCCGTCCATGAATGATAAAAGGGCGTGCTCGGCGGTGTTATCCACCAGGATGTCAACATGAATGATAAATTTGGACTTGCTTTGTTCAGGTCCCTGAAGTCAACGCAAACCCGAATTATCCCGTCTTTCTTGGGTATCGGAACTATGTTGGCCACCTAGTCAGAGTATTCTAAAACATTGATGAATCCGGCTTTGAACTGTTTGTCTACCTCTTCCTTGATTTTCAGGGCCCATTCAGGACGCATACGACGTAACTTTTGTTTCACAAGCTTAGCTCCGGGTTTAATGGGTATCATGTGCTCTGCAATATCTCTGTCGATCCCAGGCTTGTCTTTGTAGGGACATGCGAATACGTCCTTGTATTCGTGTAGAAGGTCGATAAACTGCTGTCTTTCTGAAGAGTCAAGGGTAGTCCCTATCCTAAGTTCTTGAGGTGTATTGTCGGTCCCTACGTTGATGGGTTCGGTCTCCTCAATGATGGGTGTCATATCCTATCATTTGTTAAGTTCTTTGGCTAGGTTAGGTGGGTAGTCACTCGAGTCAAATTCCTCACATTCGTTCAGAATGGCATTACAGTTAAATTGAGACGAGTCATAAGCAAACTTAGCGTTCATTAAGGCGACTTGAGCGAAAAGCTCGGATAGAACAGACATCTTATGGGCAGTCAGAGGTGATGCAGTGGAGGAGGTGGCCCCTGGAACATGCTCTATGGTGCTATCTTCCGCGAGAGTGGGGATGAACCTAGTTGACTCGGCCTCTGAGGCAGCCACGAGTTTGTGATAAAACAGTGGAAAGGGGACTTTGACTGGGGCATCAGGAGCACTAGGAGCCAAGACATACTCTGACTCAAACTCAAACTCGGACTCCTTTTCATTTTCACTTCCCTCATTGAACATAGGGCCTTCTCCAGTTGTGATCTTGATAATGCGGCCTTGACAATCGGTCCACTAGACAGTTTTCCTCCAGCCTTGTGTAGCTTTCTCTGGGTCAGCATCAAAGATTAAGGCAGTGGGATCAAATCGGTTGTCTTTGAGAGCGATGCTAATTATGTCCTCATAGCCGAAGTGCTTGATGTTGTCTTCTCCGAAGAGGATACTCACGGCTTGCCCTTCCACGCACGGGGTCGATTCAGATTTGATTGACGCAGCTTTGGTGTTGTCGGGGATGAAGTAGCAATCTTGAAAGACCTCTACGCCCGGGTGTTTGACCTTATCTTGTTATATATTGGCTCATTAAAGCCGTTGTAGAGCTCGGATTCTTCCTCGGGGACAAAATATCCATTGAGAGTCAAATGGTAGGGACGGGGGGTGACTCCGTGCTTTTTGCGCTTCCGTATTAGGAGATTCATTTCCTGGATGTCTTCATCATTTTTCTCGTAGCCTAGCCCGAAGGGGATGTTGGGGATCTTGGCCTGCTTCATGGGAGGCAAGGTGCTCTTCAGCGGATTGAGAGGTAGGCCCGGGAAATAACCCTTGCGCAGCAAAATGTGGTTGACTGTGAGGATCCAGAACGGGTCACAATCAAAGGATGCTGATTCATCGGTTAGGGCATTCACAGCTTGGAATCCCCACATTTCATTGTCGTCCTCTTCAATGACCTGAGAGGTTATTCCCTTCTTCATGATAGCCTTAATCGGGGACGCGGGAATTGTGATTATTTTTCCGTTGAAAGGGACCCTGATTTTCTGATTAAGGGTTGAGGTCACGGCCTTGGCGGCGTGAATCCAGGGGCGTCCCAGAGTCATGTTGAAAAAGGCGTCGATATCGACCACCTGAAAATTGGCTTGTCTTTCCCGGGGTCCAGTTGCAATGGTCAAGGTGATGAGCCTCGCAACCTTATGACGAGTGCCGTCATAGGCGGGTACTCCTTGCTTAGTCGGGACCAAGTCAGCTTCCTTGATACCCAGTTTTTGAGCCGTCTTGAGGGGAATAACGTTGACTGTCGATCCGTCATCCACTAGGACCATAGGTATGTTCTTCTTCAGGCACTGTACATTAATGTACAGGGCCAGGTTATGGTTGGCTCCGAACGGAGGGATAACTTCGTCAGAGAAGATGACCAGGTTGCTCAGGTTAGGGACATCCCTTGTCAGGTGCGCTACTACTTCTTCAGGAGAGGAGGTAGAGGGAACTATCAACTTTCCCAAGGCTTGTAGCAAAGCCTGCCGATGTTCGAATGATGTAGCAATCAGATGCCATATTGAAATTTCGGCCTTCGTCTTTTGTAGTTGCATAAGGATCGAGTTTTCGGGAACTTTGGGTTGAGCATCCACGTCCGGGAAGACTTGGTAATTTGTGGTTGGATTGGTAGTATTGTTCGGATTCTGGTAGGGGCGTCCGGACCGGGTGAGGTGACCGATCTCTTTTGCATGTTTGCCTTTTCCCGGAACAATGTAGACATCCTCTGCGTCGTCTCTCTAGATACCGTTGATCTTGGGGTCGCGAGGATACCTTGGAGGGGTATTCCTCAGCGGGTAGTTTTTGTAGGGGATGTTCTTGTGGGGGTAGTTTTTGTGGGGTTGACTAATGTGAGGTTAATTATTGAGTAGTTAATTATTTGGCGGTGCATGCCAGAATGGTCGCGGGAGGAATCCTTTCTGGAATGGGAGTTTTGGGTGCTTGGAGGACCCTCCCTTGGGCATGGTGTTGGTGTTGGTGGGTTGAAAATCAGCTGGTGGTAGGCATCCTCAAGTCGGGTGATCCTTTCTAAGAGACTGGCTATGGCTTCTTCAACCTGCTGGAACATGGTGAGCATGGTTGCAGCGCTGGACACGAACATCCCGTCCGGGGTATCCTTTTCCAAGGCATTCACCTCGTCATCAGTAGGTAGGATGAGGTGTGAGCAATCCAGGGTTAGCTCGTCATCAGAGATGGCATGGCTAATTCCCTTTTCTCAATCATATCTTGAATGGTGTGCTTCAGCTTAAAGCAGGCTTCCGTGTCATGCCCTTTGCCCTAGTGGTATTGGCAGTAGGTATTGGGATTCCAGAAACGGGTTTTCTTGGCCTCGGACGGATCAGGAGTGGGCCCAATCGGCTGTAGTTTTCCTTGGGTCCATGAGTCTTTTTAGGGCAGTGGCATAGGTTGTTCCCATGTTTGTGAATACCCTTTGAGAACGCTCAGTTTTCTTTGTGGTTGGTTCGAGGAGGTTGACCTCATAGATTTTGTTATTCTGACCATAAGGACGAGATCGGGTTGATGTAGATCCCGGATAGCCTCTACCGGTGGTTTTGGCTAACGCCCTTGCGTAGGTCGTCTTCAATGCGGGTTCCGAGGATTTGTAGGTCCTGGAATGTTTTGTTGTTTTGATATCTCAGTAGATTGGCATATATTGGATAAAGGTTGTTGACAAACTTCTCCACCAGAGTTGATTCACTCGGCTTACTGACCAATTGGGTGCTTACCCTCCTTCAACGGGTAAAGAATTCTATGAACCCTTCCTTTTTATTATGAGTTTGGACCTCAAGAGTGCGGGTGTTGGCTTGGATTTCGACGTTGTCGGCGTACTGTTTGACAAATTCAACGGCGACTTCGTCCCAAGTAGTTATGCTCTTGGGGTCGAGGAAATAGTACCATTGCCGAGGAATTGGTTCTAGGGATGATGGAAAGATCCGGGTGAAAAGTTATTGCTTGACCCCCTTGATAGACATGTAGTCCTTGAAGGCCCGAATGTGATTGAGCAGGTCCTCCACTCCCTTAAACTTGGGTACATCAGTCAAGGTAAAATTGTCTGGCAATTGATCCCCAACAGGTTCGAATATTTGATTGTTCTCAAGGTGGATGTTGTTACCACGGGCTAGGAGTTGTTCTTCGAAGAGCTTGAGCCTTTTCTCAGTTTTAGTCAAAGGCGGGGTGTTGTGCCCTCCGGTTTCCTTGTTTTTCAAGTTGTCGATACGGGTCTCGATACGGTCCAGGGTGACCTTAAGAGCTGTGAGCAGGCTGGCAAACTTAGCGGTCGTGAGATCTCGGTTGTCATTGTTGTTGTTGGATAAAGCTGAAGACGGGAACATGACTCTGAGGCGGAAAATGGCTCACGTTACATCCCAATCTGACACGGTTTAACGACTAAACGCAGACAACACAAAAGACGGAAAGACACTTCAGACTCAAGAAGACGAGGGCAACTGTGCGTGGTGCCTCGGTGCTGACTCGATTTATAATGTGACGGTATTGACCGAACTTTGACCCGCGTTCAACTCAATGGCGTGATGTCGTTGAACGAGTCTCGAGGCGAGACGACTCATAAGTAAAAACCCATAAGTAAGTTTGCCTCGACTCGATAGACACGAGGCGGAATTGGAATGGCGGACTGAAATTTTCGAATATAGAAATTTTCAAAAAGATTCATTTGTCGTTTTATGGACGGCTTCTGAAGAGTAGGGATCTTCAAAAGTCGACCAGTTGAAAAGGTGTCCTATGATTGTTTTCAAAAGACGGTTTGAGTTTGAGTTGCGGCGGCTCTGAAAACAATATCTTGTTTCCGAAGACGACCTTGAAATTGAAAATCGTGTGTTTTGAAAATCGGGTTTTGAAAGGTTTGAAAAGGTTGTGGTCTCGGGGAAGGTGTATGGTCCTCGGTCTTTGAAAAGCCCCGAAAAAGGGTGTGTGCCATTTTCGGGTTTTGAAAGAGCCATTGTGTCGGCGCGAGACGGGTTAAAATCCGTGTCTTGACGCGGCAATTATAACGGCGTAAAACGGTGTTTTTGAAACGGTTGTGAAAACTGGGTTTTGAAAGTCGTCATTACGACGGCCTAGGAAGGCGTGCTTTTTGAAATGGTTGTAAAAAACCGTGTTTGAAAATCGTCATTACGATGGCATGAAAAGGCGTGCAACGGTCGGCGAAAGACTGTGGTTTGAAATGGCCATTATAACGGCGCAAAAAGGTGTTTTGAAAGTTTGAAATGACACGGAAGGACTTATGATCACATAGCACATAAGCACTCACAGTTAATTATATTATTCATAATACTGACACGGGTTTTCGCTTAAAAGGGTGGGTTATACACCAAGCGATCAAACCCCGATTTTGAGAGGGATACCAATCCAAACAAAATGTGTAAGGAGGGTCACCGAGCCTCGTGCACGAAGGAAATGAAAGCTCTTTAATGAAACAAAAATGTGTAACGTCAACAGTATGCTTGACGCAATCGGTATTCGAAACGCGGGGATGAGAAAACTCACGCCGACGGGATGAGCTAATTGGTTGATAAAGGTTAGGTTGTGGGCCCGGACAAGGAACCCGACTTGTGACCGTAATATCAATTAATGCAACCAAGACCTCGTTCAAGTTTCACCATATAGGGATCACAAAGACACAAGTATCCTAGTTTTCCCCAGCGGAGTCGCCAATCTGTGGACATAGGCCACCTGCAACGCCCACCCGATCTGTAGACATGGCAGTAGTCTGAAAGACACACTCGGTGGCGTAAAAATTCTTTCGACCGGATTTCTTTTGTAACACCCCCATACACCAAGGTGCCTTACCAAGACCACCTAATTCATGGAAGTGTTACCATCTCGGTTACCCGAGGCAATGTATATCAAATTGACCATAAAAGAACGTACTTAGATAAAGAAGTTTAAGTTGCTACATAATAAAAATCCCAAAACTGTAAAGTGAAATACATTTGTTCCAAAATTTCAAAACCAACTAAAAAAACTCTAGTGACACGTGGTGACTCAATCCCAGCTGTCCCAGGTGCGTCCATCTCATACCTGCTCAAGAACTGCTCACCATCCTCGGACGGGTCACCAACGGTTTTTAAAACAATTAAACGGGGTCAGTTACTAATAACACAATATAAGATTAAACAATATCAACATTACACACAGTCACCCAACTCCATCACATCTCCACACACCTGACTAGCCTGAAGGTCTAGTCCTGCTAGATTACGGCCGTAACCAATAATCCTCACCGCCAGTGGGAGACCGCAGCCGTTCCCACCTAAGCTCCGCTCATCAACACCGAGCGAAATCCCAAGTTCCTTAATGTGCACATCCCCCTTATGACGGGAACCACAAGGGGCGAATCAAGGGCGTGAAGCCACTCCCGTAAGTGACTCCACTCAGCCGAGGACGCACCTCGCGAACCACAAATAAACACAACCAACCAACTATACCACAACAATTACCAATTACCAATCACCAATATCAATATGATATAGATCAACGACAATAAACAACTAACCACAATCAACCATCAAATACAATGTAATCAATAACCGAGTAGGGAAATCCTACCTGGAAAAGCAATTCACTAAGATCGTCACAATCAGCTAATCAAAGCCGTTCTTCTATGAAATCACCTCCTATAATCACACAATCATACAATTACTATCTAGCAATCACAATACTCCCAAAAACCCCCCAAAATACCCAACTACGGTTTCAACTAAAATCAATGAAACGATATAAAAATTATACTAGAAGCTTACCCACAATGCGACGGTCTCAGCGGCGTAAGGAACTCGCGATCCGACGACTCTAGCCCTTAGGATTTGACAGTAATGAGAGAAGAGGAAGTTACATAAATTTTCTCTTGTGTAAATTGTTTAGAAACAATGAAAAAGTAAAAAGGAATTGATAAAATAAATTTATATAACATTCTCACGTTGCTATCAAAACCCGGCGAAGGAACACGTAAAACCGACTTACTCGATCGAGTGCCCCCTACTAGATCGAGTGACACCTACTCGATCGAGTACCCATAAGACAGTATACTGATTTGAAACCAAAACTCACTTACTCGACAGAGTAAGCCTTACTCGATAGAGCACTCAACAGTATAGAAAACCGTAGTATTACAATCTTCCCTCCTTCAAAATGAACTTCATCCCCGAAGTTCAAACCCATACTAAAAAACAAACATACTAACTCAACCATGACACAACAACGCAACAAAACTCAAAACAAAACCCCAACCACAACTCAAACCGACACAAAATAACAACTAACTGTAGAAAAACTAACATAAAACCACACCAAAACCTTATGCGATCATCTCCTACCCACCTAAAAGAAACGTGGTTACGTCCCGGAAACCATACATACCTGATAAAAGAGAGGCGGATACCGCTCCCTCATAGCCTCTTCCGCCTCCCAAGTAGCTTCCTCAACCTCATGATTAGACCATAGAACATTAAGCAACACCGTTTCCCCGGACCTAGTTTTCCGAACCTTGCGATCAAGAATCTGTTTGGGCACCTCAAGATAAGACAAGGATTCATCCAACTAGATGTTCTCCACCTCTAACACATGGGAAGGATCACTCACATACTTCCGTAACTAAGACACGTGGAACACATTATATACCCGACCCAAAGCTGGTGGTAACGCTAACTGATAAGCAACCTCTCCCATACGATCCAAAATCTCATACGGTCCTATGAACTTTTGGCTCAGCTTCCCTTTCTTACCAAACCTCATAACCCCACGCATAGGAGATACTTTCAAAAGAACCATATCCCTAACCTGAAACTCTATGTCACGGCGATGTAAATCTACATAGCTCTTTTGTCGATCCTGGGCCGCTTTCATATTTTATCTAATCACTTTAACATGTTCTATCATTTCGTGCACCATCTGTGGTCCTAAAACCACTGCCTCATCTCTATCATCCCAGCAAATCGGACTCCTACACCTCCTTCCATACAAAGCCTCAAACGGTGCCATCCCAATACTCGTATGGTAGCTGTTGTTATAAGAAAACTCGATCAAATATAACCTATCTTCCCAGCTACCACCAAATTCCATCACACAAGCTCGTACCATATCTTCCAAAGTCTTGATAGTTCTCTCTGTCTGTCCATCTATCGCAGGATAGAACGCATTGATCATCTTCAAGGTAGTTCCCATCATCTCCTGCAACACTTGCCAAAACCGAGAAATAAACCTCGCATCTCGATCTGACACAATGTCCTTAGGGACTCCATGTAAACTCACCACATGTTTCCTGTACCCATTAGCCAACTAAACCTTACTCCCCGTATCTTTCATTGGAATAAAGTGAGCTGACTTAGTCAAACAGTCAACTATCACCCATATCATGTTATAACCCTCCTGGCTCCTCGATAAACCCACTATAAAGTCCATGAAGATAGATTCCCATTTCCACTCAGGTACCTCAAGAGACTGAATCTTACCTTGTGGTCGTCGTTGCTCCCTCTTAACCCTCTGACATGTCAAACATCGAGCCACGAACTCAGTTGTTTCCCTTTTCATCCCAGGCCACCAGAAAGTCTTCTTCAAATCTCTATACAGCTTGTCACCACCCTGATGAACAGAATACGGTGTGCAATGAGCCTCTGTCATGATCACCTTTTTAAACTCCTCATCTCTAGGAACACACCATCTCTCATCAAACCGAACACTCCCATCTGAATGAATAGAGAATCGAGACACTGTCTCTTTCTCTACTCCAGTTCTCCTCTCCTAAATCTTAGAATCAAGAGCCTACTTCCTGCGAATATCATCATAAAGATCCAGCTCCACTGTCAAGTCTCCTCTAGCAACTGCTTTTTGTATCACATGTATCCCCATCTTTCCCACCTCATCTCTCAACCTCATCAAAGACATAGCTGTGCATAGAGAATGTACACTCTTTCTACTCAACGCATCAGCCATGACGTTTGCTTTCCCTTCATGGTATATGATATCCATGTCATAGTCCCCTATAAGCTTCATCCACCTCCTTTGTCTCATGTTTAGCTCCTTTTGAGTAAATATGTACTTGAGACTCTTGTGATCTGAAAACATCTTAAAGGTCGCCCCATAAAGATAGTGCCTCCAAATCTTGAGAGAAAATAGAAATGCACCCAACTCTAGATCATGTGTCGGATAGTTCTCTTCATAAGGCTTCAATTGCCTAAAAGCATAGGCAATGACTTTCCCATTCTGCATCAACACACGACCCAACCCATTCTTTGAAGCATCTATATATACCTCAAAGTTCTCACACCCTTCAGGTAAAGCTAAGACTGGAGCTGTGGTCAATCGTGCCTTTAATGTTTGGAACACCGTCTCACAGTTTTCATCCCAACGAAACCTGTTCTCCTCCCTCATCAACGTTGTCATAGGTCTGGCGATTTTTGAAAAGTCTTTCACGAACCGATGATAGTACCCTGCCAAACCCAAGAAACTCCTGATCTCTGCCACATTATTTGGTGTTTCCCACTTACACACTGCCTCTATCTTTGTAGGATCCACAGATACACCATCTTTAGAAATCACATGCCCCAGAAAGGCAATTTCCTCGAGGCAGAACTCACACTTAGACAACTTTGCATACAGCTGATTGTCACGCAAAGTTTGTAACACCAACCTCAAGTGCTCCTCATGCTTCTCCTTAGTCTTAGAATAGACTAAGATATCATTAAAGAACACCACCACAAACCGATCCAAAAACAGACTGAAGACCCGGTTCATCAAATCCATAAACACTGCCGGTGCATTAGACAACCCAAACGGCATCACCACATACTCATAGTGATCATACCTCGATCAAAAAGATGTCTTCGGTATGTTCTCATTCTGAATCCTCACCTAATGGTAACCTGATCTCAAATAAATCTTTGAAAAGACTTCTGCCCCACTCAAATGGTCAAACAGATAATCTATCCTTGGCAAAGGATACTTATTCTTCATTGTAACACTGTTCAACTCCCGGTAGTCGATGCACAACCTCAAGGTCCCATCTTTCTTCTTCACAAACAGAACTGGTGCTCCCCACAGTGATACACTAGGTCTAATGTATCCCTTATCTATCAAATCATCCAACTGCTTCTTCAGCTCTTCTAACTCTTTAGGACCCATGCGGTACGGGCCCTTAGAGATTGGTCCCGTCCCTGGTTTCAGCTCCACACTGAAATTTATATCTCTCTTCGGTGGCAAACCTGGTATCTTCTCCAGAAAAACATCTGGGAAATCTCCCACCACTGGTATCTTATCAGCTATCGGACCCCCTCACATAAGACTTCAATGTCACCGCTGCAATCACTTTGACTTTGGGTTTGACAAAAAACCCACGATATGACACACTAACTCCCTTAGGACCTCTCAAGGAGACTCTCTTTTGGTGACAATCTATCCTAGCCTTGTACTTACCTAGCCAATCCATACCAACTATCATCTCAAAACCATCCATAAGAAATTCTAACAAATCCACTGGAAGATCAACCTGCCCAACTATCATAGATACACCCTTATACAACCTCCCACAAGACACTGACTCACCTGACGGTATAAAAACCTCATCTTTTATAGACTCAAACTGTCTCAAACCCCAAAACTTAGCATGACTCGCCGATACAAAAGAGTGTGACGGCCCCGAATCAAATAAAACAAAGGTAGAAACATCATTAACAAGAAAGGTACCCGTGATAGCATTATCCTGAGCAGCTTTCTTGTCCATCATGAATAACTTTCCAATGGTCTTTTGTCCACCTCCCTGAACTGTACCCGTTGAAGTAGATGGCTTGGCAGCTGACCCCTGATTGTTGTTAGCCGCCGGTTTCTGATATGAGTTACTGCCATTGCGGTTAGATCCACCGTTGTTGTTACTCTTACCTTCTTGGTTATTCCATGACTCGTTCGGTCAGTTGCTAGCATAACTCTGAGACGGACCCTACGAAAAACTCCCCTGCGATGGCCTCTGAAAACCCCTCCCCACGGCACTAGTACAATCATGCCTCTTGTGGCCTATACTGCCACAGTTGAAACCAGAGATACTCCAGCTGCTACCACCACCACTACGACCACACCCATAAGAAGCTCCACCACTAAAACCCGATCCTGATGAGTAACCCCTCGCCTGGTTATGGTTACCCCTCTTGTAGCTAGACTGACCACCACCCTCGCTCTCAACCTTTCTTTTATCAAGACCCCTCTCCTTGTTCTCTTTGGCCATCTCGACCAATATCTCAGCTCTCCCTACTCGCTCATAAACCTCCTTAGCACCTGTAAGGACCCCAACTGGTAACTTCTTCATTATCTAGTAAGTCAATCCCTTCTCAAACCTCAGTGCCAAGTTCTCCTGATTTAGCCCCATGTCCTCTGCATATCTCGACTTCTCATTAAACTTATAATATTACTCAGCCACAGTCACATCCGGAGTCATCTTGAAAGCATTAAACTCCTCTCTCAGCTTACTACGAACATGTTCAGGTACAAACTCTCGGCTCATAGCTCTCTTAAACTCAGTTCATGGTATGGCTGACTTCCCCTGCTTCAGGTACAGATCTAGGGCACTCTCCCTTACCTTGTCCCACCACTCTCCCGCAGTATATCTCAAGTAGAACGCAGCTTTTTCCACTTTAAAGATCTCGGGACAATGAACCAAATTCAAGATGTTCTCCATCTTTCTATGCCAATTGTCGAGCAAAATTGGCGCACCGGTACCCATATACTCTTTTAGGTTGAAGCGGGCTATCGTAGTGCTCACCTTGGCAAAGTCTACCCCGATATCTTTGTCTTTCCCAAACTTCTTTAGGGCCTCGGTAAGCGCATCTTGATGCTCAAGCATCTTGGCTATATCATCTACACTCATCTCCTGCGCCCTAGGGTACAAAGCAGATCTCTTTGGCGGCATATCTTTGAGCTATAAGAGGAGAGATAAACTTAAGCATATATGACCTGTACAGTACACACTCGATCGAGTAACTACACCCACTCGATCGAGTAGAGGTCACTCGATCGAGTTGCCCACTTACTCGATCGAGTACCTCAACTCCAGAACCTGACCAGAACGTACAACAAAACACACTCGATAGAGCCCCAAACATACTCAATCTAGTAGCCCCCACTCGATTGAGTACTCCACTTACTCGAACGAGTTCCCCAAAATAGCAGTTACTGCCCAACGTTGTCCTATACCACCTCGATCAAGCTCAACCCACTCGATCGAGTATCCCCCACTCGATCGAGCCATGCTGACTTCTCTAGCTACCCGCATGCTTTAACTTAACAACTTTTCGCAACAAAATATATATATATATATATATATATATATATATATATATATATATACGTATACATAAAATGCAACATCCTATTCACATGATCCTATAATGCCACCTTATAAACCATCCATCATGCAACATCATTATTCACAACATATTATCATATGAACTACTTCATTTTTTCCACCACATCCTCCATCCCTCCACAATCATTCATCCAACAGTTCTATACAACATATCATCCAACACATGTAATAGAACATTAGTAAACACATAGCGATCCGATGACACCCCATAGTGATCAGTTCAAAGTTATAGGGCCAGTTCGCGACTTTAGGACGTCTCCCAAGTCTTTTCGATAGCTCCTAACAACTCCTACCCGGGTTCATTTTATTTTGACTCCCTAGATTCATTGGGTTCATTGGTTACAGGTTCCAAAATCGTCTCTCTGATACTACTTTAGTAACACCTCCATACACCAAGGTGCCTTACAAAGACCACCTAATGCACGGAAGTGCTACCATCTCGGTTATCCGAGGCAATGTATATCAAATTGACCATAAAAAAACATACGTATACAAAAAAGTTTAAGCGGTTACATAATCAAAATCCCAAAACTGTAAAGTGAAATACATTTTTTTCCAAAATATCAAAACTAACTAAAAAGAAATAAAAGTTCAACGACACAGCGGAAGACTCTAGTGATACGTGGTGACTCAATCCCAGCTATCCCATGTGCGTCCATTTCATACCTGCTCAAGAACTGCTCACCATCCCCGAATGGGTCACCACAGTTTTTAAAACAATTAAATGGGCTCAGTTACTGATTACACAATATAAGATTATACAATATCAATATTACACACAATAACCCAACTCCGTCACATCTCCACACACCTGACTAGCCTGAAGGTCTAGTTCTCCCAGATTACGGCCGCAACCAATAATCCTCACCGCCAGTGAGGGACCGTAGCCGTTCCCACCTAAGCCCCGCTCACCAACACCGAGCAAAAACCCAAGTTCCTTAATGTGCACATCCCCCTTATGACGAGAACCACAGGGGGTGAGTCAAGGGCGTGAAGCTACTCACACAACTGACTCCACTCAGCCGAGGACGCACCTCGCGAACCACAAAGAAACACAACCAACCAACTATACCACAACAATTACCAATCACCATTACCAATATGATATAGATCAACGACAATAAACAACTAACCACAATTAACCATTAAATACAATGTAATCAATAATCGAGAAGGAAAACCCTACCTGGAAAAGCAATTCACCAAGATCATCACAATCAGCTATTCAAAACCGTTCTTCTACGAAATAACCTCCTATAATCACACAATCATACAATTACAATCTAGCAATCATAATATTCCCAAAACCCCCCAAAATACCCAATTAGGGTTTCATCTAAAATCAATGAAATGATATAAAAATCATACTAGAAGCTTACCCATAATGCGACGGCCTCAATGGCGTAAGGAAGTCAATGATCCGACGACTCTAGCCCTTAGGATTTGATAGCAATGAGAGAAGGGGAAGTTACGTAACTTTTCTCTTGTGTAAGTTGTTTAGAAACAATGAAAAAGTAAAAAGGAATTGATAAAATAACTTTATAAGACATTCTCACGTTGTTATCAAAACCCGGTGAAACAACACGTAAAACTGACTTACTCGATCGAGTGCCCTCTACTCGATCAAGTGACATCTACTCGATCGAGTACCCATCAGACAGTATACTGATTTGAAACCAAAACTCACTTACTCGAGAGAGTAAGCCTTACTCGATAGAGTACCCAATAGTATAGAAAACCGTAGTATTACAGCTTTAGATCTGTCGGTATCGTCTCGGAAAGGGTCTTGAAACGTTCCAAGAGATGTTCGGAGTCGCCATCAAGCATTTGTAGGATGCTTGGAACCCGTTCGAATCCACTTTATAAATAGGTTAACCAAGGCAAAAAACGGTGTTTGACATAGGTACTAAAGATAAGAAGTCGTCCCTCTTTAGCATCCTATCTCTAGAATGACTCTCGTTTACTCTGGGTAAGGTCGTCCACTATCCAAAGTTTCTGAGTAAGAGGTGAAGGTACGTATTGGGAAGCCCTTTAATTGGACACCCAATCCCGCCCGCGGTAGCGGCCTCTACTGATCGATCTTGGTTGGTTAAATGAAAAAGTTGATAAAACGGGTAAATGCATGAATGCGCATCCACAAGTTTAAACCTAACATGTGAGCTTTCTATGTCGGTTGTTTATCCAAATATCAAGTAATTGATGTCAAGTTGGATTTAGTGGTTATTTGCATGCAAGACGGAAATTAAACATCCATTTACGAACTTAGGTTTTTGGTGCATAACGTGATCCATTTGTCTTAGAAAGGTGTTTTGCAAATACAAAGTAAAAGGGCAGGCTCGTCATCTGATCCGTCGTGTATTCAGGTTAACCAAAGTCGGGATCACCCTAGACAAGTGCTGGAAAGGAAGCAGGACCTGCATCAGGCAGCTCATTGAGGCGTGAGCCATTAGGCGATGCAAAGGGACTTGTCCTGATTTGAAAACTGGAGAGCAGTAAGCTTGTAAAGGCGCGAGGCAGCTGACTGTCCAAAGGGACGTCTTCTGACTGTTGAAAATGTTTGTAAAACGGTTTGTAAAAGAGTATTTGAACTCGTCTTTGTTTGAAAATGTCTTTTAGACCGCTTTTTTGTTAATGTGAAGAACGGGACTTGAATAATCATCATTGTATTGACGATATTCGATGTCGGGTTCGGTTTTGCAAGCTTGACATGAATAGTTTTGAAAAATGATTATGAACTAATTGTATTAAGTCCATTTGTTTGTAATTAGTCAATGTTTAATCGTATTCGGGTTTAAACCGACATGGTATGTGGAACCAAGGAAGATTATGCATGTATGACTAATATGTTTACTTTTGAAATGTAAAGAAATGAATAAAAAGGTTTTAAAATGCCTTTTTAAATGTGATTAATGTGTAACCAAGGATGATTATGCATGTGGTGACTTGGGGCTTCTGTTTCTGGTAAAAACTCGGTTTTGGCTCATTCGATCCGTATTTTGGACCATGCTATGCACGTTTTAGCATGTTAAGGTCATAAAAACAGATAAAAAGACATGAAATAAGAGTATTATTACATCCTCGTACTTAAATGCTAGGTTTGAGACGCGAACTCGATGAAAGTGTAAAAACTTGTTAGGTCGGAAAACTCGGTGGAAAACCGTTTTAGCAATGTAAAAAGTGTTGGTTTAGTTTAATGATTGTGTAGTTGGTCGAAATGGTCGGTCAAGTGATTTAATGCACGATGACGGTACCAAAAAATGTGTATGGCTTGTATTTGCGATCGATAGGTCGAAAACACGTGTCGGTTTGTGACTTGAGAAGTCGAATCTAGAATTTTAAGGGAGAAATGAGGGGGCGGACACTCGCGTACCTTCAAATAGTGGCATTTGAGGGGTATCTATAGAAGATTGAGTGGTTGTGTCCGTTTTGAGAGACGGGGTCGCATGGGCTACTCGAAGAGGCAAGAACCATTTCACGGGTCTTCAAGCTGTCTTGTCACTATCACGCAATTGAAATCATGATTTGGTCTATCCTAGGTTTTAGATGGCATGATTGTTGTACTTGACCATTCGAGTATACCGTTTATACTTAACATGGAAGCTTTGGGTTGTTTGTTTTTTGTGTTTGACTCGGTTTAACTCGTTGTTGGAGTCAAGATTTGAATTTTTGAGTCGGTTTTTGGTCCATTGTCGGTTTTGACTCTAGTTAGTGTCATTGCGACCACGTTGTCGTGCATAAAGCACTCCAGGTACTTTTGAAATTTTTGAAAATGTTTTGGTTTTGAAATCGCTTTGAGTTTTCCGACGTATAGTTATACAAAACTGTCGATTAAACGCTGCTATTACTAAGCATGTTGTAATCCGATAATCATCGTGTGCTTGTTGGGGATTCAACAGATACTGGATATCTACACTTTTATCACTCCACTTATTTGATCCGTTCAAACTATATAACTTCACCACAGCGAACAATTTTGTATGCTTCTTAAAACCATTAAATAAAAGCATTTCAGATTGACTCAATTTCTAAATTAAGTCATGAGTATTTATATCCCCATCACCGGTAGTTTCAAAAACACTTAAGTAGTCTTGGTATCTAAACCAAGTTCAGATGAATGATTGTTTACTTCTACATCAGATTCCTAATCGCCTATAACTAAACCAACTTCATATGTTTGATTGTTTACTTCTACATCAGGTTCTTCATCCTTTAATTCTCCATGAAAAATCCAACGAACATAATCTCGACTGAAATTATTCTTTTCTGAGTCTATTTTCACATCTGGGAGAGGCAAAAACCTAATATTACTACATCTATTACAAGCGCACAAATTGGTGAAAAGTCTTCCAAATTTTTATGAACGAAATAGTAAACTTTAACTATTCCATCATCATAAACAGGATCTCCTTTTTTGGCATCAATCATCCAAATCTGAGCCATATATAAAGTAATTCTAATGAAAAACCAGAAGATATGAAAGTGAGATCACCTTTTTTAAGCTATAAAGAATAATGACGGCGACGGCAGCGGCAACTGCGATAGACAAGAATAATGAGAACACCTTCTTAATGCTTTTGTTATGATAGACTTGAGGAATAAATGTAAAGTGGTGATTCTAATGAAAAACCCTATACAAATAATTACATAATAGAAACTGAAATCATTGTTAAATAAATTTTAAAAAAAACTGTCGTTAATTCAACATATTCAAAAACGGTTCCAAATTAAACTGTTGTTAATGAATGTGACTAATTCAACGACTCGAGGTGAAACGGTTGTCATTCTGTTTAATATTTAATTTTTTGCAAGACAATCAATCTTTTTAATATTGTTTATAATAATAATAATAATATCAGATAATTTTAATTTAAAATGTTTATTAATCCGCTATTAAGTAAGCTTTCGTTTATTTTTTAAATGTTTATAAATTCTATAATAATTTTTTAAATGTTTCCACTAAATTTATGTGTTTGTAATGTAAAGTAAATCTTTATTATTGTTTCATTAGCGTGTTAATTATTTAATTTCTATGTTGAGCGTTAGCACATGTAATGCGGACTATTAAAAAGTTTATATCGTATGCACTAATTAAAATAAGCAATTAGCAAGCATGCATTTTCTTTAAAACATTAAAATAAAAATTGAAAACAAACACATACACAAAAAAAGAAATTGAAAATTAAACAAGGAAAAAAAACATGTTACAAAAACAAAAGGGAAAAAAAACAATATTAAAAAAAGGGTTAATTGATAAACAATACCAATATAAGTACCCTTTTTCATAATAAGTATCAACATAATCAATAATTAGTAATCAACACCAAAATATTAACTTTTTTCTATGATAGATACCAAGTCGCCTAAAAATCCAATCTTAACCTACTCAAAAAAGTCCAAAAATCCATCATTCAAGTACAAATATCCACTCACCCACGTTCAAAATCCCTCTCTTAGATGAAAGCACCTTTAAAGTAGGAAAAAAAAAACTAGAGTAAGAAGGCGACTTGGTACCTATTTTAGAAAAAAATTAATATTTTGGTACTGATGATTAATTATTGATTTTGTTGTTATTGATTATGAAAAAGAGGACTAAAGTTGGTAGTGTTTATCAATTTACCCTTAAAAAAACCCAACAAACGACTTGCAAATTAATTAAAATCCCTAACAGGAATTCCACTCGGGGGAGGGTAATCGGGATAAACTTGGTCATAAATCAAATATACTATATCAGCATCACAACAGTGATCAAAATGAGGCACTTGTTCATACTCCGAGGATTTCAGTACGGTAAAAAGATCGTACGGGTAATCCCTTCTCAGCAGATGATTGTCCACAACAGTGGCAATCCATAGGTACAGCCCACTGTGATCATAACGATCAGGATCGTCTGTATAATATTGATGTTTGCCCAATTCATGATGATCACGTGACACATACCTTTCAGCTAGTTTTTTCTTGGCGAAAATCGTCAAGCCCACACCCTTGAAACTTGATCAGTGCATATACAAGAAACCCACGATCTTTAATCCACACTGGGTGGACTTTTTTTTTAGATTTGTATAGCCATTATTATGGAGGGTGTCCCTCAACCAGTAAGACTCTTAAAATTGCATTACCCTCCTCATCGTAGTTGACGAGAAGATTGTGTATTATAAAGATAATCAGATTGATATAAAGTCTAACCGATTAAGGAGTAGGTCGTCCTGCGAAAGATGAAGTAGACGATGACATAATTAATATCTAATTGAAATATGTTATATGTTATTTGTGGTAAATTTAGAATAATTATGATCTTAAATATTCTATATGTTAGGCTATTTATAGTATAAAGTTATAATTAATTAGAATAATATCATCTATATATTACATTCAAACAACAAATAAATGCAACATTGAATACATTGCATGGCATGCATTATTACTATCCATTTGCATGCTCTGAATTAGTAATAATGGTCAAACCACCAATAATGCAACGCTCATTCAAACGAAAAAATAATAAACTGTACATATATAGGCATGCACTGGTTAGATCATGAACAGTGAAAAATATTGACAACGGTCCGTTCTTATATGTTAAAATTTGACAACGGTTTTATGAAAACCGTTGTCATGTTATGTAAATATAACTTCGGTATTTGGTTTGAAGTTCAGGGACTTGTAATTATATTTCCTTTAATATTTAAACATAATTACAATAATTGTCTTCTTAATTGTTGACTCAAACTCATTTTCTCGAGAAAACGAGATGTGTAACCCTCTCATTTGCTAGGAATGCCTTGCTAAAGGCTTCTTAATGAATGGGGTGTTACATAAAATGAGATGGAGTAAAACGTGAGCAACTAAAACCGCTTAATTGAAAGAAAACCTCATTAATTATAACGACATTGTTCCTTCGCTTTAGAGTATTAGCGCCTTTGGGCGTTTCTTAACTAGGATTTACCCTCCATTTATACGTTCATTGTCGTTGTATATGCCCCCTACCACTGTGTCTTCTATCTGGTGTCTTTATCAGTTGTACGCCTCCTTCAAGCACTGGTTCCTGGTGCTTTCCCTCCGTTATAGCCTTCCTCGAGCCCAAACCCTAGTTGAAAAATCTCCATTATCGTAGGAATCCACTGTATGAATGCTGGTGTATTCCCCCAACTCCTTCACTAACTAAGCTCGATTTCGCTTGTATATTGTGTAAGCCTTGGCATCTTGCAAAGCTAACTTAGAAATATAATTGTTCCTAATTGTGACTTCAAAGAGATCGTTTGGCAAGACCAGATTCATCCGGATCATAATAACCGACCCGGGTGTTCTCTTATCTTTTAACTAAATTCTTACGCCAACGGTCTAGTATATATTTCTCTGGAATACTCTTAAGATTCCGCACGTCGACACACTTAATGATATGTTCACATAAGATACCAGTGAACTAAACATTTTACACCCAGATTTATAATCAACGTTCATGGCGTCTATTGACATATCGAATTGTATTCGTTCCTTCTTCCACAAAACTTATGATACTGATGAGTGTCTTTTATATGATGTTTTACACCCTATTTTACACGCATTTCAGAGCTCATTTATGTAGTTTGTGCTACATTTCTCCCTATTTCCGTCTACTTTCGTATTTTTGTACATTATTGCAGAAATATGAAGAATTGAGCGGAAATTGAGCCGAATCCGTCCCTAAGTAATTAACATTGCATTTGACATGAAGTATTGACTCGAGGAATGAGCTTGGTGCGCGTTTCAAGGCCTAAAGATAGCAAAAGCATGGGTGCGTACGAGTTTAACAAGCGAAGAAGTGCTTCTTGACATTGCAGCCTGCTTCAAATGGCTATATCTCGAGTTCTAGACCTGATAATCGAGTGATTCTAATTGGAGGTGAAAGCTTATCCTCTTAGCTTTCCAACTCCGCCTAGAACGACTGATTTGACCAAGTAACGAAGAAATGGCTGCTGTTTTAAGATCGGTGCGCACTGTAGAATTCGTCAGAATGCATTACTGTACAACACCCTTGGTCGATCGACTGACCTTCATGGTCGATCGACCAGAGCGCGATTATCAGAAGCTACTGTTCAGAGATACTCAGTCGATCGACTGGGTCTAGTGGTCGATCGACCACCCCTCGACTCTGACGCAAATTAAGAACGAGAATTAGAAGCCCAATTGTAATTAGTTTTTAGGTTTTTGCGTGACATCTCTATAAATAAGACCTCGAACATCAGTTTTGGGAGGCATTCAGGAGGGGTTAATACCGTCTACTGATTTGACATTATTGCTTTAGATTCAATCATAATTAGTTTAGTTTTATCAATAAAGTCATCTTTAGCATTCAGATTCAGTTGCTCCCTTTCTTATTTCGGTATTCTTCTTCCTAATTTCAGTTTATTGCTTTAATTCCTCCTTAGTTAGAATTGATAGTTAGGATTCCCAAAGCCGTATTATTGATTCATGCTCGTTATTTGCTTAATTATTTCGATTATGAATTCTATTGTTATTATCAATCTCGTAGTTGTAGTTAGATTAAATATGCGAAGCTAATTACCCCATGCTAAGATGTGAGGGGACCTGCGGCGAAGACGATGTAGATTAGTAGACCTGATGTCGGCCTTTGGTCGATCGATGATTAGTCGATCGATCGATGGATCTGTTGGTCGATCGACTAGCTTAGTGGTCGATCGATCGACGCGCGATAAGAATAGCACCGTTTCAATGTTTTAATTGCAATATTTGACAACGAGACCGAGAGGAGACTTGTTAAATACTTGGGAATTGACCAACCCACAGATCGAGAGATAGGGAAGGGAAATTGACTAAATTGAAACGACTAAATTTTACTAAGATCGAAAGATAGGTAAAGTTTAGGCTTTAGGAATCACTTTTCGGGGCGAGAGCTAGTATTAGTGAGACCTAGGGACCAGTAGCAAAGGCTGAGAGGCGCTACTTATTAAGTTGGACCGAGAGGACTTTTTATTTGCCCACCTATCGTGATTTATCAGACTTACTTAGATACCATCGTCGTAGCTGCAGTGAACCGACTGTCTTAGCATTCTTTTTATTATTGTTTACATCTCTTTTTATTACTTGCCTTTTATTTATGCATTTAGACTTAGAAATAATCCAAATCAAAACCCCTCAGAAAATTCATAGACTGAAATAAGACAATTAGAACTCCCTACCTCCCTGCGGATCGACCCTTACTACCGCTTGCTAGTTGTAGTTTGGAAATTATAAATATTATTTTTGATACTCACTTCGACAGGTATCAAATTTTGGCGCCGTTGCCGGGGAGGCAGCGCTAGTTTTAGTTGTTTTTTTTTAGTTTATTTTTTGTCTCAAGGAACTTCGGTTCCTTGAGACCGTTCTCATGTTTCATGTTCTGAGTTTTCCACAGGAAGAGGATGAAATCTTTGGTGCTTATTTAGCCAGACTTTGGGAGTTTATTGAGCCCAGACGAGATGCCTTTTCTGATCTCCAAATATGCTGCACTATTTTCCGGAATATGAATGACCTTACGCGAGCATACCTCGAGTCTATAGGTAAGTGGGATTTCGAAGGAATCCCCGTAATTGAGGTATTAGAATTCTTTAATTGGTTTGCTACTGAATCTCTTAAACCCAACTTTTCTCTTCATGTTGACTCAGATGAGGGGGTGGGTGAGACCTTAGAAACCGATCTAGGAAATGCTGACGGAGACATAGAGGAGACCATTAGCGTGGTTGACAATCCTTTTTATGAGGATAGTTTAGAACCCCTTTATGATTCTTGCACTGATAGTGAGGTCGATTTGGAGGATCTCTTTGAGAACCTCCATCTTGACGAGTCTAGCAATGAGGAGAGTGATAGTCTAGAGGTTAAATGGGATACTTTGTTGGAATATGTGTCCTCCGACAATAATGCGATCACGACTATTGATCATGATGATCACAAGTTTAAATCTCATTATAAAGAATACAATTGGGAAGTAATATTGTTACTGTCAACTGGTCAACATATATCGGTAATGATTGGCTGACTAGAGTTTGACATTACTGTCGTGTGACGGTGGTGATCGATTGACCCCTAGGTCATACCTATAGGGCAATACTCTTAATTGATCATTTAATTAATCGTATAATGTTACGAGTTAATTAAATTACTTGAAAAATTGACGGACGATTTTGGAAGTAAAATTTACGTATCAAATTGAAATGTGATTAAATGAGATACGGTCTGAGTAATCGAATTGTATCATTACTCGGATGAAATTATTGTTTACAGAAACAATTAAATTTGAATGAATTATTATAAATACGATTTATGAATTGGTAAAATATTTTGGCACAAGTAATTATGAAATTACTAAGTCGATTTTTGTATGTGACGTATTTTTATTAATACGTTGATTTTTAACATGTTAAAAATTACATAACAAATTTATGTCACATATGACATGTGACATATTGACATTTGACAAAATATAAAATGGACTTTCCATTTTATAAGTACCGAAATGTTAAGAGGGTTTTAGTGGAAAAATTGTGTTAATTATTTTAATAAGAGAAAACACAATGATGATCTACCTAGGTGTAGCCATGCAAGCCTACATTTCTTGGGTAGAAAAATTAGCCCATGCATTGGGCTCTCCTTCCCTCCCAATCGGTTCTACATAGAAAAGAACAAGAGTTCTTTTACTTAAAATAATTATTATTCACCATATGTATGTGTGGGTGATTATTATTATTCATTCAACCATGTAAAATTATTTTTAGAGAGATAAAAATAATACTCTTCCTCTCCACATCTCCTACCCGGTTTTAGGAGTCTAAACCAAACAAATTTTTGGTTCATTTTTCATGAGATTAATATTATACTAGCTCAAATAATATTAATTAGATTAAGAGTTAAGCTTTGGGTATTATTCCTAAGGAGAGATCCTACACTTGGATCTTGTTCTTCCATTAAAAGAAAGCTCAAGAACAAAAGAAAAGGAGATTTCTTTTGTGCCCATTTGAACCGAAATTTCATTGTAAGAAAATGATTTCTTCTCTTTTATTATATTGTTTGCATGCATAAAATCCGTATTTAATTTTATGACAAATTAATTTCAACATATATGAGTATGTTAGTATGTATATAGATCTATATTTCCTTCAATCGGTATCAAGAGCCACGGTTGTTTGCATGCAAATTGGTTAAAAGTTTTTCCGAGTTATAAGAATAACAAATAAAACTTGTAAAATTTGTGTTATTATGATATATCACGAAATTATTACATGCATGTTAATATTTCCTGTCCTAAAATGTTTTAGGATATTTTGGTTAATTTTTCGGATTTTTATTGTTCATAATTTACAATAATGGCATTTAAATGTGATTTTATGAGTAAAAATGTCATTTTTGGTCTAAAAATAGCTATACTTCGAATTTTCACTTGGTTTTTGGATATGTTGTCACATATATTATTTTGAGATAACCTGTAAATTTTCATAATTTTTGGACTTGTTATGCTCGAAAAATGAATTTTTCATTATTAAATTCGGTTTTAAGTGAAAAATAGGTTAATATGAGTTAAATTTCGAATCTGGTCATAGAAAATTAATGTATTGTCACATGCAATTTTACAAGATGTGTGTAAAATAATTGGCTATAAAGAAGTCTTTTTGCATGATTTATGAATTTTTGAAGAAAAATAGCATAAATAGTGACATTATTAGTGGAAAATTAATAAAACATAATCTATGACTTAGGAAAAACGTCTAATGTTGCATTTTATTATATTTTTCAGATCTAAAATTGAAAAGTTAATGAAAATAATTTTTCCATGTTTTTATGATTATTTTATTAAAAATCGATAAACCGCAACATTGTTTTTCCGGAAAAATTTCGAAATTTTTAACCTAAGATTTTGAACATTATGAGTGTCATGGATTTTTCCAGAATGTTCATGAGTTTAAATTTTGAATTTTGAATTTATTTGGAATTTTTGTGATTTATTTGAAGTTTAATGGCTTATTTTGTAATTTTTGGTCCATTTATGAACAATTTTATAAAATATGGGTTAATTATGGTCAAATTATTAGTGAAGACTAAATTTTGAGTCCTAAGAGGTTAGGGTAATTAACTTATGCATAAATATGAGTTTATGTATTTTTGTGATTATAAAATGTTGAAATCACGCAAATCCGTAAAAACCGAGTAATATACGATATTGGCTAATTAAAGGCGATTTAGCATAAAATTGAGCATGTTCATACATATTATAATGTTGCATTTTCTTTATGATTGTCATAATTTTAATTTATGTAATTTTTGAATTATGTAATTTTACTTAGTATGGCCTTAGATTTTAATTGGTATTTCCCGAAATGTATGGGAATATCGATTCGGTTGTAATTTTTATTGTGATCTCGTATCACCGTTTTGTAATTTAATAGATTTATTTTATTTTAGTTACAAATGTATAATAGGAAATTATGTAATTTATTATGTAATTTTATTCATTCCGGAGTTCCAAAAGACGGATTTCTTCAAGAATGGCGATACATAAAGACGGTGTTACCTCGAGATGCGTGAAACAACCAAAGTTCAAGGGACCAATGGAGTTGGTTTCCGAATATGTAATAGATAAATAGTTTTTCTATTTTAGGAAAGGCCATACTAGGATTTATTTATCTTTATGCTTGCATTTTATTTTATGTCACATGCATCGCTAAATCGCCATAACTAAACATGCATTGTCTTATCGAGTTTATCGACCGTGTCAATTAGAATTATCGTAGTTCACCGCTTTAGTTCACTTAAAACGTGATAGATAATAAATTGACATGACCTCTCGCTAAAACAATCAATTGAGACATAGCCTTACCAAATAGTAGAAACCATGAAAACCTATTTCGTGAGGGAGTGCACTCGGCCACACCGGGGTACAAACCTTGTTACGTAGGGGAAGTGGGTGATGAATGTTAATCCACCGAATTCATGTTGATGAGGGATGTATCGGCCCCACCGTGCCCAAGTTAACGTGGGTTTGGATCATGGACACATTTATTCGAAATTTGGATTGAACTCAACAAAAGTATTTGATAAGGGATGTATCGGCCCCACCGTGCCCTTGTCGATGTGTTTTGGGCTAAAGATAATTGTTAATGTAATATTATCGACCAAGAGTTCTAAAAGTAGAATCGATTAAAGAGTTAATCCACCGAGTTATATTGATAAGGGATGTATCGGCCCCACCGTGCCCAAGTTAATATGAATTTGGATCTTGGAATCATTTATCATAGTTGGGTAGAGGTCACTATGTAAATGCTTTACTTGTTATTTACAAGTATTAATAAAACGATAAATGTTAAGTTTTCCATTATTCCGTTATCATATTGTTCTATTTCTTTACCACAACTCATATACGATATAATTTCGATTTTAATTCAAATCTCCATTAAAACATCGTAACTAAAGACAAATATGAATTTGCTTCTAAAACCTCATATGAACCATTGCTAAGGATCTCTTGTAAAGTGTATAGATTAAAGTTATTCATTATCAAACAGGTTTTTGATTCTTGACTAACACATCTACTTACAATGGATTGTTTTTCATATACTTAAATGAATTAAGTACCTTGAAGCGATAAATTGTTTTGGTGATTAGATTTTCAGAATTAGTAATTGACCAAAATAACGCAACCACTTCAATGAAAGTTTTAAGATTAAAACGAACAAATGAAGAGTGATCTTCATGAATTCAATTTTGCTTCTCAAAGCAAAGACTCATTGAATTGAGTGGGAGCATTCTCTTAAACCGTTAAGATGAGAATGAGGTTCAAGAAGTAAAGATTATAATGGAATTGATACAAGGTAATGTTAAAGGTAAAGTTGTTGAGAATAACGATACTAAACCTATCAATCCCGACCGATAAAGTTTCCATTGTCTTAAATGTTGGACACTAGAAAGGAAACTACCCCAAATTATTGAAGAATCAACAAGTTAGTTGTGGGACATCTAATGAGACCTTCTTCGTTAAATGTTTATATGATTAAACATAAATTTTGCTAGTACTACTTAAATCGATATTAGAAACCGGTGGTGGTTTTCATCATTATGTTTGATACATAGGATGATTAGAATATGACGACTAGCAACAATGATGTCGAGAGATAGAGTAATTGTGTACTCAATCTAGTTTTTGGATTTAAAGTTGTACTTAATTATGACTATTAAGTGCATAAACTCTAAATAAGAATATAAACTTGTTAAGATACAAAAGAGGTTTTCACTTTTGTGACCCTATACACCACGATTTGATGTATGGCTAGCCCATTATCAAGGTGATTATATTCTAAACCAAACTAGAATAATATATCATGTAGATGATGTAAGATTCAAATTGGTAACCCAAGATTAAACCTTAAATTTTGGAATGATGAACATAAAGAGTTATCGAGTACTCTTGAAACCATTAGATTGTTAATGGTATATGCGTATCTTGTATTCAAAGCAAGATGTCTCGTGCCTTTTGGTTGAAAAGGAGATCGAATTTGTATATCATCGATCCAAAATAGGTTGATCATTTTCTTTTACCAACGATTTAAGTTGACGCTAATATGTTCACTTAATAAGGTAAATAGAGAAATCTTTGAAGAATTTCAAAGAGTTCAAGGAATCACGATTTAAGTCGTGATGGGATTATCAAAGTGAAGACTTTGATATAAGCCAAAGGAAATGTGAAATAGTATCACAAGTTAATCTCTCTTAGCACGCATTATGGAATAATGTGTGATTAGATAAGAAATCAAACGCTATTCGATATGGTTTGGATTTCAATCAAGTTACCTTGAGTTACTTGATCCTTTTGGGGATTTTATCATTTTTGTCTAAATTATTTTTCCACTAAATCGAATCATATGAGATATGAAATGGGAAAAGTACCATGTTTGTAAGTTTTCACAAGAAACAAATGCTCATTTTTCCCTTGCAATTATCACGAGTACGACGGGTTTGCGGCTCGTGAAGCTGTCTTACTAAAATACAAGTTTATTTCTAGAAGACAGAGTGGGAGAAATTATTCAAGAGCCACAAAGAATGTTATATTGAGCCACAAAGAATGTTATGTCGCAAGAAACTGGTCTTTCTTGGCTACATGAGACGTTTTGTGTAAGACATTGTTTCTTCAAAAACCTAGGAGGTTAAATTAGTAAACGCTTGCTAAAAATGATGAATTCATGCTACTTTTAAGAAAGTAAAGAGCTTATAACTTACAAAAGAAATTGTTTGATTCAAGTTAAATACTTCTAGAAAGTAATGAACGAATGACTTACATAAGAGTGTTTAAGTCACAACTCAATACAAGGCTTAGAGTCATGAAAATCCGAAATAAAGGCTTGATTAGTGACAAAGGGTTTTGCACTAATAAAGAGATATTTCAAAGCAAGATTGGTTGCAAATGGTTTTGCACTAATTGAAATGCTTAAGTCTATTTGGATCTTCTTAAGGATTGTGTTTCATTATGAGGTTATGAAATACGTAGCAAGTGAATCCAAAACCCGCTTCTTTAAAAGAAGGAATGTATTCAATACATGTCATGAGTTTTGTAGATTCTTGCAATCCTAAGATTATGTGAAACTTAAGAGAGAATCTTAAGTAGGACATCAATGAGTTGGAATCAATGATTTGATCATGTTATAAAACGTTTCTCGATAAGTCGAGAAGTTGTGTTTATACATGGAGTTTAGTGGGAGTTACGGAAGTTTTAATTAGTCCGATATGTGGATGACATATTGATCATTGAGAATGATTTAAGACTTTTGGAGTATTATAATACATCTTTAATATCCAGATTTATGAAGATAAATCCACATGATATTAGCGTCAAGAAGAAGTCTTATGTTGATAAGATTCATGACTAGTTCAATTAAATTGAACATATTTGATTGATTTCATTTGCTTCCGCTGCGAATCAATTAAAAAGAAATGATGTATAACACTTCATATGCTTTGAGTATGATGAACTGTTTTCAAAATCGAATTTAAGTAATCTTTACCAAGTAAGCTATAAAGATTACCTTTAAGTGCTTGCAAAGCATTAAGGAAGTAAAGCAAAGTGTTTATGATGCAATTTTGTGTAAGGGTGTTACACAAGTGACAATTGACAATTGAGGTTGCGCATGGTTTCAGACAAACCCATAATCAAAACACATTAGGATGGTTAAGATACCATTGTGGCTATGTTAAATAAGAAGTAGATTTTCTAGAATCGTTCTGGACAATAAAGAACAATAAGAGATATTTATAACGGAAATTGAGTACACTTGCAATCATGAGATGTGCAAGAGGATGAGTCCCACACACTTTGTGAAAACAAGTGGGAGCTATTCTTAGGCTAGAGGACCTATGTCTTGATTGGATCTCGACACGTACTCAGAAAGTTTTGTGATGCAAATGTATACATTACAAAGGAAAACGAGTATGTAGTAAGGTTGAGTAAGGTACAAGAAATTGATAAAACCTACTAACCAAAGCCTTCTCAAAGGCTAAACATGATGAGTCATGCCATTTCAACTGAATTGAAATGAACAACTACATACAAGATCAAATTAGATTATAGATTATGAAATAGTAATCAAGCATTGACTATTCATATGTGATAATCGCATTTGTCGTTCGAGTTTTACTTTAAAACTCTTTTATTATACCTTGTTACATCCAAACGGGTTGTAGAGACAATTGAACCCTGTTAAAGTGAACACGGATTAGCATGGTATTTGCCCATAGTCACTTGTATGAGGTGACGTCTCGAAGTGACTAGAGTGTGATGCGATTGATGGCAAGTTCAAATGCCATAGAGTCATGTGAGATGACTAGTCGATCACATAGGCAGACTGTTAGGAACTTTTTGTCGGGCCTAATGACCGCTTATAGAGTTCTGGCAAATTTATATAGCCTGGTCGTGGCGAGAGCTGCTATAGTATTCAAATGAGTCGATTCTTTTGACTAAAGACTATTCACCTAAGATGGCTCGATTTCGATTAACTTTGATTTGTGTTACTACGACCTTCGTAAATGGGGTCAAATGGGCATATTTTGGGTTATGATGGCTGTGGCTAGTCGAAGGGAATGAGTGCGATAGGAATTGTCCATCCCCTTGTCAGGGTTAAAACAATATCTCAGGGCCACTCGAGGAGTAATGAACTGGAAATGCGTGGCCACGCTCGGAAAGTATCTATGATAGATAAGTCCGGTCAATCAGTTATTCTCCAGATCGAGGAAACCACTCTTGATATGATCACTTGCAAGTACGACCTGAAAGACACCTTGCATTGAGTGGGAGATAGTAATAGGACAAGAGAATTGGTGACGCACACTTGTCGAGGACAAGTGGGAGATTGTTGGAATATGTGTCCTCCGACAATAATGCGATCACGACTATTGATCATGATGATCACATGTTTAAATCTCATTATAAAGAATACAATTGGGAAGTAATATTGTTACTGTCAACTGGTCAACATATATCGGTAATGATTGGTGACTAGAGTTTGACATTACTTTGTCGTGTGACGGTGGTGATCGATTGACCCCTAGGTCATACCTATAGGGCAATACTCTTAATTGATCATTTAATTAATCGTATAATGTTACGAGTTAATTAAATTACTTGAAAAATTGACGGACGATTTTGGAAGTAAAATTTACGTATCAAATTGAAATGTGATTAAATGAGATACGATCCGAGTAATCGAATTGTATCATTACTCGGATGAAATTATTGTTTACAGAAACAATTAAATTTGAATGAATTATTATAAATACGATTTATGAATTGGTAAAATATTTTGGCACAAGTAATTATGAAATTACTAAGTCGATTTTTGTATTTGACGTATTTTTATTAATACGTTGATTTTTAACATGTTAAAAATTACATAACAAATTTATGTCACATATGACATGTGACATATTGACATTTGACAAAATATAAAATGGACTTTCCATTTTATAAGTACCGAAATGTTAAGAGGGTTTTAGTGGAAAAATTGTGTTAATTATTTTAATAAGAGAAAACACAATGATGATCTACCTAGGTGTAGCCATGCAAGCCTACATTTCCTGGGTAGAAAAATTAGCCCATGCATTGGGCTCTCCTTCCCTCCCAATCGGTTCTACATAGAAAAGAACAAGAGTTCTTTTACTTAAAATAATTATTATTCACCATATGTATGTGTGGGTGATTATTATTATTCATTCAACCATGTAAAATTATTTTTAGAGAGATAAAAATAATACTCTTCCTCTCCACATCTCCTACCCGGTTTTAGGAGTCTAAACCAAACATATTTTTGGTTCATTTTTCATGAGATTAATATTATACTAGCTCAAATAATATTAATTAGATTAAGAGTTAAGCTTTGGGTATTATTCCTAAGGAGAGATCCTACACTTGGATCTTGTTCTTCCATTAAAGGAAAGCTCAAGAACAAAAGAAAAGGAGATTTCTTTTGTGCCCATTTGAACCGAAATTTCATTGTAAGAGAATGATTTCTTCTCTTTTATTATATTTTTTGCATGCATAAAATCCGTATTTAATTTTATGACAAATTAATTTCAACATATATGAGTATGTTAGTATGTATATAGATCTATATTTCCTTCATACTTATGATGATATCGATGATGAGCCTATTTTAGGAGACTCCATTGACCCATTTGACTTTACTATCCCATGCATTTGGGACGATTATCCACCTTCTCCCTTAGTTAACCAGACTCCTCCACCTCACAGTTCTTACCCGTCTGAGCATCTGGATTCTACTCGCGTTGTTTTTGAGTCAAATGCTACAGAGCTCCTTTGTTTATCACCTGCGGTTAACTTGAGCTTTTATATTCCGCCCTTAGCTGGAGGGCAGAATAGCTTTGTGGACAATTTTAGGAGCCGTCATAGGAAATTTGTTAGGCTTAAATGTTTTTACATTTTAATTTCCTATGTTTTTACTATATTATGGTGCTACTTACAGTTTTGTGTAGCACATGCGCAGCTATTTGATAGGTTGCTGAGAGCCTTGAGTTGTTTTGATTGGGCTCCATTAGAGTGAGCTGCTGAAGAAAAAAAGAGGTCGAGCGGGACCTGTCTGAAACCAGCGCTAGCCGGGAAGCAACCCGGATGTGTTTTGTTTTTGTTTTGAATAAACTTCATGGTTCTTTAGAAATAAAAACTCTTAGTGTGTGCTTAGTTTAATTTGTACTTTAGACTTTACTTTGGGTTTTGCGCAATTTTTGGGCGCGTTATTATGTGCTTTTGCAGGTATATAGACCGTATTAGCTCAAGTTATTGAGCTAATTGAAGAAATCAGAAAGTTACAGCAGGTTTTTCAGTCGATCGACAGGCCAGTATGGTCGATCGACTGAGCTGCGATTTCCAGGAGCTTCTGTTCCTGTTCACCCTGGTCGACCGACTGGGTGATGTGGTCGATCGACCATAATCGCTGCTGTACCTGTTCACGACCATTCCCCTGCTGTGTTTGGTTGATTTGCGGAATTTAGGGAGTCTTTTCTTCACTTTTTTCTCCGCTAAATTTCTGTTTTCTTCCGTTTTCTTTATCTTGCACATAATTTTTCGTTTCATAATTGCTTTCTCGGAATTACGCGCGGTGTCTTTTGTTTGTCTTTCAGGTACTTATTAGTAGCACTGCTGGCTACTGAAACTTCCTAGCTCACGCTGGTTTGGGGAGGTTTCCTTTGCTGCGTTTAAAGTCTTGTAAGTTCCCGATTTCCACTTCATGTCATTTTTATTTATTTTCCCGCAAATTCCCATTTCTCTTTTCTTCATTACATGATTTTGCACAATGGGGACATTGTGCGATTTGGTTTGGGGAAGGGTTTTGCGTCGCATATCATTTGCTTGCATTCACGTTTACATTCTGTTTTGCATTGTTCATTTCATTTTATACGAAATTCAAAAAAAAGAAAAAAAAAATTGAAAAATTTCAAAAATTTCAAAAAATGCATGTTTATTTTAGCATATAGGTCGAGTCGGAACGGTAGTATTTCAATGATGACATTGCATTTGCATCTGTTTACGCCTAAGCCTTGCTAATTGACATGTTATTAGTAGAATCGTATAAATGCATATCTACGAGTTTTCGTTAATTATTTGCTGGACTTGAGACTTGACTTTGAAAATTGGCAAGCTACATCATTTTCTAAGGTTTAGAGCTTATAACTGGTGACATTCATGACCAGTTTATCTAGGATATGAGTAGTTACTCCTTATGAGACATGTTAAATTAATTTGCATAAATATGAACTTGATTTGCTTAATACCTGTATGCATTTGGTTTGTGGTTTGTTGACACATGTGGAAGAGGTATCCTTTATTCATATTACCCATAAGCTCCACACTGCCAAAAATAGCCTTTTTGTCCCGTCACTACATCCTACATTTAGCCTGCCCTTGTCAAGCTAGTAGTTTATGTTTTCGGGATTGTTACTTTTTTTTTGGTGGCATATGCTCATTTGAGATGATGTTGGGAAGAAAGAAAATAAAGAAGAAAAATGAAGAAGGAAAAGGAAGGAAAGAAAGAAAAAAAAAAAGATAGAAAAAAATGATTCGAAAAGAAAAGAAAGAAAAAGAGTGTTCGGTACTGTAGAGGACGGTCGATCGACTTGCTATATTGGTCGATCGACTGCATCCCGAGAAAAAGAAAGTTCGAAAAAATCACATGTTGCAATTATTATGATTTGGTGATTTCCACTCCCATATTATCGTTTATATTCTTTGGGGAGTCAATTTTATGGAGATTGTGAGTTTTGTGCCTTGAATTGGCACCATCTTGTAACATTTACATTGAGTTTGAAGTTGGGATTCGCTTATAGTTTGGATTGTAGCTACTAGCTTGGCTTATTACTCCTCATATCCAAATTCATTTTAGCCCCTTCTTACCCTTTACCTCACATATCCATATTTACCTCGGCATGTGTCATGGTCATCTGTTTGGTTGGAATGCATATGTACGGTTGTAGAGATTACTTTCATATTAGATTGCAGGCATGTTTTCATAGGTCGTAGTTAGGTGAGAGTCTTTACAAATATTACTTCTTTCTATCTTTTACATATATTCACCTGTGTTTATTGAGTGATATGAGCGACCCGTGAGAGTCCGAATTGATAAGTCTCTACAGTTGACGGTTTAGCAGTTTTTAACGACTTCATAACTCGTTTGCATGATTCATATTGCTAATTGATTGTTGATTTGTTGCATTAAATTGGTTTAGCCTTGACAGTTTGAAATTCGCTCTGAGATTGAACTCGTTCCATTAGGTTTTAGGATCGAGTCTAGTTCTTGCTTGAGGACAAGCAAGGGTTTGGTTTGGGGAAGTTTGATGGGTGTCTTTTATATGATGTTTTACACCCTATTTTACACGCATTTCAGAGCTCATTTATGTAGTTTGTGCTACATTTCTCCCTATTTCCGTCTACTTTCGTATTTTTGTACATTATTGCAGAAATATGAAGAATGGAGCGGAAATTGAGCCGAATCTGTCCCTAAGTAATTAACATTGCATTTGACATGAAGTATTGACTCGAGGAATGAGCTTGGTGCGCGTTTCAAGGCCTAAAGATAGCAAAAGCATGGGTGCGTACGAGTTTAACAAGCGAAGAAGTGCTTCTCGACATTGCAGCCTGCTTCAAATGGCTATATCTCGAGTTCTAAACCTGATAATCGAGTGATTCCAATTGGAGGTGAAAGCTTATCCTCTTAACTTTCCAACGCCGTGTAGAACGACTGATTTGACCAAGTAACGAAAAATGGCAGCTGTTTTAAGATCAGTGCGCACTGCAGAATTCGTCAGAATGCATTACTGTACAGCACCCTTGGTCGATCGACTGACCCACATGGTCGATCGACCAGAGCGCGATTATCGAAGCTACTGTTTCGAGAGATACTCGGTCGATCGATCGGGTCTAGTGGTCGATCGACCACCCCTCGACTCGACGCAAATTAAGAACGAGAATTAGAAGCCCAATTGTAATTAGTTTTTAGGTTTTTGCGTGACATCTCTATAAATAAGACCTCGAACATCAGTTTTGGGAGGCATTCAGGAGGGGTTAATCCCGTCTACTGATTTGACATTATTGCTTTAGATTCAATCATAATTAGTTTAGTTTTATCAATAAAGTCATCTTTAGCATTCAGATTCAGTTGCTCCCTTTCTTATTTCGGTATTCTTCTTCCTAATTTCAGTTTATTGCTTTAATTCCTCCTTAGTTAGAATTGATAGTTAGGATTCCCAAAGCCGTATTATTGATTCATGCTTGTTATTTGCTTAATTATTTCGATTATGAATTCTATTGTTATTATCAATCTCGTAGTTGTAGTTAGATTAAATATGCGAAGCTAATTACCCCGTGCTAAGATGTGAGGGGACTGCGCGAAGACGATGTAGATTAGTAGACCTGATGTCGGCCTTTGGTCGATCGACTGGATTAGTCGATCGATCGATGGACTTTGTTGGTCGATCGACTAGCTTTGCTGGTCGATCGACTGACGCGCGATAAGAATAGCACCGTTTTAATGTTTTAATTGCAATATTTGACAACGAGACCGAGAGGAGACTTGTTAAATACTTGGGAATTGACCAACCCACAGATCGAGAGATAGGGAAGGGAAATTGACGAAATTGAAACGACTAAATTTTACTAAGATCGAAAGATAGGTAAAGTTTAGGCTTTAGGAATCACTTTTCGGGGCGAGAGCTAGTATTAGTGAGACCTAGGGACCAGTAGTAAAGGCTGAGAGGCGCTACTTGTTAAGTTGGACCGAGAGGACTTTTTATTTGCCCACCTATCGTGATTTTTCAGACTTACTTAGATACCATCGTCGTAGCTGCAGTGAACCGACCGTCTTAGCATTCTTTTTATTATTGTTTACATCTCTTTTTATTACTTGCCTTTTATTTATGCATTTAGACTTAGAAATAATCCAAATCAAAACCCCCCAGAAAATTCATAGACTGAAATAAGACAATTAGAACTCCCTACCTCCCTGCGGATCGACCCTTACTACCGCTTGCTAGTTGTAGTTTGGAAATTATAAATATTATTTTTGATACTCACTTCGACAGGTATCAGATACTTTGAAACTCACCTTATATAAGGTGCAATTCCTTATTGCTACAATGTTATCAATATTACTTCTTTTGCACGCATACGTACACCTCCTTCTTGACCTCTTTGAATTTTTCGTTAGTGTTGTTGAGATATGAGCGAATTTAATTCCTTGGTATTGACGATGACGAAGGAGATGAATTACCTTTGACATGTTAATGGGATTAATGTAAAGATGTATGTTATAGATTAAATTAGAAACATACATTTACATTAATAATATATTACATGTAACATGTTTATGTTACGTAGGTTTATTAGGGTGAGTTTTTCTATATAAGAAAGATCTTATGTGTGTCGTAAGTGGGTGAGAGATGCAGCCTCAACAATGATATAGTGTGAGGTCTCTTCACCAGTGAGAGGGTGGTAGTCACCACAAAAAGAGAGTTGTGTGGGGATTTCTGCCCGACCCTTTGAGTGAGATGTGTGCTCGGGGTCCTTGGATGGTTTATTGTATGAAGGTTTGTCAACTTGTCCTTAAACTTGTACTTATGAGATGATAATATATTATGGATGAGATGGTGGACGTAGGCATTTGCCGAACCACGTAAAATTCGTGTTCTTGCATTTTTTTTCTTTCTTTATGTGTGAGCGCTAATTTTTCCCCAACAGTGGTATCAGAGCCGATGGTTCGGCTGGGTCCGTGTGGTGGACCGCAAGTGATGAGCTCTCGCTTTGACCTCACGATTAGAGATCTGTGGTGGTTCCTTGTGTCGAAAGTCTTCCTGGTAATGTTGTGATCAGGCAGCGGTTCCCGTTATGTGATAATAATGGCGGTGCAAGTTAGACAGATATTATCTTTGGAGAAGAGGACAATGATGTGGTCCTAATTGGTTTGAAATGGTTTGTGAATTTGGTATTTATGTCGAAAGTCTTCCCGATAGGTGGTGGTCGGGTGGCGTGCCCGTTGACATGAAACGGCGGTATAAGTTAATCCAAGTATTTTCTTGAGGGGGAAATTAGCCAAGAGGAATGGAAGAAAGACAAGTCGATGTTATTGATATTACCTAGGAATTCAATTCGAGAGGGAATGTTGAGATATGAGCGAATTTAATTCCTTGGTATTGATGATGACAAAGGAGATGAATTACTTTTGACATGTTTATGGGATTAATGTAAAGATGTATGTTATAGATTAAATTAGAAACATACATTTACATTAATAATATATTACATGTAACATGTTTATGTTACGTAGGTTTATTAGGGTGAGTTTTTCTATATAAGAAAGATCTTATGTGTGTCGTAAGTGTGTGAGAGATGCAGCCTCAACAATGATATAGTGTGAGGTCTCTTCACCAGTGAGAGGGTGGTAGTCACCACAAAAAGAGAGTTGTGTGGGGATTTCAGCCCGACCCTTTGAGTGAGATGTGTGCTCGGGGTCCTTGGATGGTTTATTGTATGAAGGTTTGTCAAGTTGTCCTTAAACTTGTACTTATGAGATGATAATATATTATGGATGAGATGGTGGACGTAGGCATTTGTCGAACCACGTAAAATTCGTGTTCTTGCATTTTTTTTTTCTTTCTTTATGTGTGAGCGCTAATTTTTCCCCAACAAGTGTAGAGTTTATGGAAAACCTCCCACTCTAGAATTTTCTCTGCTAACAAAAGTCTAAAAATATCGGTTCGATTGTTCACTCTGTTGGGTAGACGACGTTCCAGCACATAACATCCCCCTCTAAAAACAGGGACCCGACTAAGCTAGAAGGCATAAGAGTCGGTGATCCAATTGTTATTTTGCAAAGAATATTTAATAACCTTGTCCTTCCAAGTATGTGCTCTAAAATTTATCCTCCGTCTTGCTCTCGTAGACAATCATATACAATTCAGGACCAAGATCCTCATAACTCACAAGTCAGCTAAGATTCATATATGCGTTTCGCATGATATGTCAATTACATAACTTGTGTTTTGTATCTAAAACACAACTTTAATTTCGCCTACCATTGTTTCACAATGATCCATAAGTAGGACGGAAGGTGCTAACCTCATACACTTAATCCACTTGCGAACACCCATTCTAAATTCTCCGTGTCTTCATAGAAAAGCAACAACACAACAAATACCATTGAACTATCTTGGCGGTTAATGTCAACGAAGAAAGAAAACGGCATGCCATATTTGTTACACAATAAAGTCGTATCAAGTTATACGAGGTCAGTCCAGTGGTAGTCGGGTTAAACCTTGAAACTTGCAGAAATGCAGGAGTTGAGAAGTCTCGGGTTCGACTACCAGCTGGGGTGATGATCACTTGGCCACTGCAGCCCCCGAAAGGGGTGGCTTACATGGTCCATGTGGTGGTGCGGGAATGCATGGGCCCGGGGGGATTGAACCCCCGTCATCAAAAAAAAAAAAAAGTTATACGAGGCCTGCGAATACCTTAAACATAGCACAATACCATGCATCTTCCCGAAAGCATTGAGTAGCTTATCCTCGAAGTTCTTCTCAATAACAAAATAGAACTCGAGGTTAACACATTAATCCTCAAAATGAGTTAAAGCTCTTAAGCATCCCATTTATCCTGCTCCTACATCATTCTTTATTGATGGCGTTCCCAAATCACACATGTTGAATGGAAAATTTTCATAACCACCTATTCGAGCACTAACGTGTTGAAATTCCTCGTTGTGAGAATACTCTGTCATTCAACACTATCCTTATCTTGAAATATTCTTCAATGAACTGGAAATTAGCAATATGGTGAGCGAGTCGTTGTTCACTCAATCAAGCACATTTATAAATCCAACTAACAACTAGCAAGTGGTTAAGTCGGAATCGATCCATGGAACGATTTGCTTTGAGTTCTAAGTCTATCTATTTCAATTTATACAAGTGTCATGATTAATATATTGATTTTTAAACTAAACTAATGAATTTAAACAACAAAAACAAAAATGTAGACAATTGAGTAAAATCACTAAGGTGTCATGGTTCATAGGAGCGATCAAGGTAGTTTACACATGTGAGTCTAAATTGAGTTAAGGTTGTAGTCGAACTATGGGCCGAGGCTCTCGATCTTACGGTCCTACCTAGGTCGAGTCGGGTTAGCTCTCGCGTACACCCATTCTTTCCACCAACATAGTGCATGGTCTAACAACACCTAAGGCTCTCGATCATAGAGATTTATACAAGTTTGTCAAACAAGCATTTCATCAAACACTTATTATGCAGTATTTGAAACCATAACTTTTGATCAATTTATTAAACTCATTAGGCATGGATCTATCCTCTAATCATTCCCCTAATCCCCCGTTAACCCTATCCAAGAGACTACTCAGTACTCATCATGATAAATATGCTAACAACAACAATAAACAAATAAAGAATCTAAACAAAGTATAATGAGAGAGGCGAGAAATTAACAAACTTGATGAATGATGAACTATTAATGAGGGAATAAGAAGTATACCAACTATGTTAACAACGGATGAAGAAATAAAATAGAAAATCTTGAATAAAGATGGAGACTTGTTACTAGTCTTCAATACAAAACTGTAACACCCCCTTCTTACCCGGCCAAGGTAATTGGGAGATGTTACCATTTCGGTTTTCCGAGGCGGTAAATCGGACATTCAATCAAGAAACATTCATATAAATAAATAAGTTTAGTGATTACAAACCATAAACGTAAATAAATGATAAATGAAATACAACTCGTCTATGACTATATCATCCACCTAGTGGCTAAGTACTCGACTCCAAAGTACGTAGCGCGGACCGAATTCCGATCACGCCAACAAGTAATACATGTACTCAACCTGCTCCCATATGATCGAAAATATCATATGGATCGACACAGGCCACCCCGAAAATAGGTGACAATTACACATACACACAAACGTCAGTTTCAATAAATAAAATGTGAAACAACTCAAAGTGTGTGAGTATGCAACATGACTATAAGATGAATGAGACGCTATCAAACAACAACCACCACGGTACCTGGACACGCCTAGACATACCGACAACCACACTTGTACCGGGACACGCCCAGACATACCAACAACCAAAAATAGATATTGCGACACACCCAGACGTACCAAGTCTGAAGGCCAATCGGATCCCCTGCCAGACGTCGTGTCTCAACCACACGAGTCCCTCCGTAACTCAGGCCACTAAAGTGCACATCTCTCTTAGAGTGGGAAGCTCCAAGAGGCGACTTAAGCGTAAGACGGTATCCCAACTACCTTACGTCTCCATAACAGCAAGTAAGCCACCATGTCCTCCAACATACAAGACAATACAATAATGCAAGATACAACACAATATGCCAATTACCGACTCATCAAGTTGTCTTAACCAATGGCATGTTATAATGCATTCCAACTGTAATACTACATATTTATGAGTCTTGGGGTACTCTATCGAGTAGGCCTTACTCTGTCGAGTAAGGGCGTATTGCGGATTAAAATAGTTTCTGACCTGTTGGGTACTCGATCGAGTAACATGGGTACTCGATCGAGTAAGGGGGCACTAGATCGAGTACCTTAGCTACTCGATCGAGTAGCCGGTTTACGGGGGCTGTTTTCTCGGGTTTTGTTAATAATGCGATTAGAGTATATAATACTTCCGTCATTGTTCCTAAATCACTTTTCAAAACCTGATCACAGTGAGAAGAGAAAGAAAACTACGTCATTAGCTTTAATCGCATTGTTGGCAAATCCCGGAGCTTGGAAGGTCGGATTTCACTTTCCTTTATACCGTTGTGATCCTTGCGTTGAGGGTAAGACCTATATACCATTTTTATGATGTTTCTTTTAAGTTGGTTAAACCCTAGTTTGGGGGATTTGGGGGTTTGTTGTTTGTATGATTGGTAGTGATTATGTGTGTGTATATTAGGAGGAGGATTCGTAGAGGAAGCTTTTTGATATCAGCTGTGAGATCGTCTGATTGTTGTGCTTTCCAGGTAGGGTTTCCCTACTCAGTATTACTTACATAATGTGTGGTGATTGTGCTGTAGTTAGTGTTGTTGATTGATTCAGACGGTTGCGATATTTTATTGTGATTGTGATTGTTTGTCTCTGGTTCTCGAGATGCGTTCTCGGCTGAGTGGAGTCACTTGCGGGTGTGGCTTCACGCCCTAGTTTTGCCCTTCGTGGAACCCGCCACGGAAGGGGATGTGCACATTAATGGGACAGGGTTATCGCTCGGTATGATGAGCGGGGATTTGGTGGGTACGGCTGCAGTCCCCCACTGGCAGGGCTGGTCCAGTGGACAGTCGGTGACAGAGGTGGAGTGGAGTGGATGATTGTGTATGATTGATTGAGCTGTATTGATTACTGTGTTGTTGGTTATATAAATTATGTAAATAGTACTGACCCCGTTTATTGTTTTAAAACCTGCGGTGATCCATTCGGGGATGGTGAGCAGATATTGAGCAGGTATGAGTTGAGTACTGGGATAGCTGGGATGTGCCACGGTCTTGATGATAGAAGTCTTCCGCTGTAGCTTAGTAGTTTTCATAAACATTTTTGTTAGATTAGTAGACAGTCAGTTTGAGAACATGTATTCGTACTTTTGGTTTTTGTTTTGAGATTGTAACCGTTCACTAAAGTACTTCTATTTAAACATTGTTTCATTATTGTTTATTTGATTATCATTGTCTCGGGTAACCTAGATGGTAACATCCTTATACCTGGGTGGTCCTGGTAAGGCACTTGGAGTATGGGGGTGTTACAAAATGGTATCAGAGCGACGATCCTGAAACCTGTAACCAATGAACCCAATGAATATAGGGAGTCAATTAAAATGAACCCGGGGTAAAGGTTGTAGGAGCTAATGCAAAGGCTTGGGAGACGTCCTAAAGTCGTGAAATCGCCTCACAATTTTGAACCAGTCATATGGGGGGTGTATGTCAAGTCGTATGTGTTGTTTGTCAGCTTGTGTGTGGATGTGATGAAGTATGTCGTAATTGTTGAATGCTTGGAGTAGAAGGTTGAGAATATGAATGAAAGATTGATAAGACATATAGAACTGTGTTGGAATAAGAAGCATGTTGGATGTTTACTATGTGGCATTTGATCATATGATATAACTGTTTCGTTGATTTTATGAAAAGCTTGGTAGAATTGCATGCTTAGCTATATCACATGTTGCGTTTATAATGTTGTTGAGTATGTTGGGAGATGTGAGATAACATGCGGGTAGTTTATGCGAGTCAGCATGACTCGATCGAGTAGGGGGGTACCCGATCGAGTAGGTGAGATACTCGGTCGAGTGGGTTTAACTCGATCAAGTGGGTATTTGACGATTTTGAATCCAGAATCGTGTTTTTGGGCACTCGATCAAGTACCTCGGGCACTCGATCGAGTAGGGGTCACTCGATCGAGTAGTCGGGCTACTCGGACGAGTATGTTAGAGGTCAGAAGGTCTGTTTGGGTTCTGGAGTCGAGGCACTCGATCGAGTATGTTGGGCACTCGATCGAGTAGCCTCTTACTCGATCGAGTAGGTTTGGACACTCGATCGAGTGTGATCTGGGCAGCCTGTTTTCGTGTTTTGAGGTTTTAGTGCGTATGTTTATGTCTACCCTTTCTTATATAGTTTCAAGATGCCGCCCAAGATAAACGCGTACTATGCGAGAGCTAAGACCATGAACATAGATGATGTTGTTAAGATGTTGGAGCACCAAGATGCTCTCACTGAGGCTTTAAAGAAAGTGAATAAGGATAAGGAGGTTGATCACTCTAATATCAGTCTCTATATAGCGAGGTTTAACCCAAAAGAGTACACGGGAACCGGGGAACCAAACCTTCTTGACAACTGGCATCGTGAGATGGAGAATATTCTGGACCTGGTTCACTGTCCTGATGATATGAGAGTAGAACAAGCTGCGTTCTACCTGAGGGACGCAGTTGGCAAGTGGTGGGATACGGTGAAGGTGAGTGCTAGGGAGATGTATGCGAACTAGGGCTTACCTGCTATACCTTGGGACGAGTTTCGGAGAGCTATGAGGAAGGAGTTTGTACCGGAACATGTGAGGAGTAAGCTGAGAGAGGAGTTTGATGGGTTTAAAATGACATCTGATATGTCAGTTGCTGAGTATTACAAGCAGTTTAATGAGAAGTCTAGGTATGCTGAGGATATGTGTTTGAGTGAGGAGAACCTGGCGCTGAGGTTTGAGAGAGGGTTGACACCTAAGATTATGGATAAGTTACCCGTGGGAGACCTTACCAATGAGGAAGCTTATGAGAGGGCTGGGAGAGCTGAGAGGCTAGTTGAGATGGCTCAGGAGAGAGTGAGTGAGAAAAGAAAGGCGGAGAGTAAGGACGGAGGCCAATCTAGTCACAAGAAAGGCAACCACAATCAAGCTTAGGGGTTTTCTTCTGGGTCAGGATTCAGTGCTGGGGCTTCCTTTGGGCGTGGCTGTGTGAGTGGTATTGGTAGTTGGGGGATGACTTGTTATGGCTGTGGCGGTGTAGGCCACAAGAGACATGAGTGCACGAGTGCACCGAGAGCTTTTCAGGGATCGGCTCGGGGGAGCTATTCTCGGGGGACCCGCACAGTTATGCGAGTAATGACCAGGTGGGTCATGGTCTAACCGGGGAAGTCAGAGCTATCAGGGTGGAGGTAACCGCAATGGCGGTAATTCCTATCAGAAACCAGCTACGAACAACAACACCAACCAGGGGTCGGGTGCTATGCCGACCACATCAGCTAGTACTGTCCAGGGAGGTGGACAGAAGACCAGTGGAAAGCTGTTCATGATGGACAAGAAAGCAGCTGTGGAGGATGCACATGTCATCACTGGTACTTTTCTTGTTAACGGTGTTCCTACCTTTGTTTTGTTTGATTCGGGGGCGTCTCAATCGTTTGTATCTTCAAGTCATGTTGAACGGTTAGGTTTGAGGGTATATGAGTCTGTAAGTGAAAAAGAGTTTATACCTTCGGGTGAGTCTGTATCATGTGGGAGGTTGTTTAGAGATGTATTTATGATAGTTGGGCAAGTTGATCTACCTGTAGACTTGCTAGAGTTTCCTTTTGACGGTTTTGAGATGATAGTCGGGATGGATTGGTTAGAAAAGTATAAAGCTAAGATAGGTTGTCATCAAAAGAAAGTGTCTTTGAGAGGGCCTAAGGGTGTTAGTGTGTCTTATCGTGGGTTTCTAGTCAAAGCCAAAGTTAAGTTGATTGCAGCTGTCACCTTGAAGTCTTATCTGAGGAAGGGGTGCCCTTTGATCTTGTGCCATCTGAGAGATGACCGGATAGAGAGTCCGACAGTTGATCAGATACCAGTGGTGAAAGAGTTCGCAGATGTTTTTCCAGAGGAGATTCCGAGGTTGCCACCGAAGAGGGAGATAAATTTCACCGTTGAGTTGAAACCGGGGACGGGGCCAATCTCTAAGGCACCGTACCGGATGGGTCCTAAAGAGATGGAGGAGCTCAGGAAACAGTTAGATGATCTGATAGAGAAGGGATACATTAGACCTAGTGTATCGCCGTGGGGAGCACCAGTTCTTTTCGTGAAGAAGAAAGATGGGAGTTTGAGGTTGTGCATAGATTATAGAGAGCTGAACCGAGTGACAGTGAAGAATAAGTATCCTTTGCCAAGGATAGATGACCTGTTTGATCATTTGAGTGGTGCATCAGTCTTTTCCAAGATTGATTTGAGGTCGGGATACCATCAGGTGAAGATTAGAGAGATGGACATACCAAAGACCGCTTTCACGTCGAGGTATGGTCATTATGAGTACGTGGTGATGCCTTTTGGGTTATCTAATGCACCGGCTGTGTTTATGGATTTGATGAACAGAATCTTCAGACAGTTTTTGGACAAGTTCGTGGTGGTGTTTATCGATGACATCTTATTCTACTCTAAGACTAAGGAGGAGCTTCAGGAGCATCTAAGGATTGTGTTGCAGACTCTGAGGGAGCATGAGTTGTATGCTAAGCTGTCCAAGTGTGAGTTTTGGTTAGAGAAAGTTGCTTTTCTAGGGCATGTGATCTCTAAGGAGAGAGTAGTTGCGGATCCGGCGAAGATTGAGGCAGTGACAAAGTGGGAAGCACCAAAGAATGTTGCTGAGATTAGGAGTTTCTTGGGTTTAGCTGGATACTACAGACGGTTCGTGAAAGATTTTTTCAAGATAGCTAGACCTATGACAGCTTTGATTAGGAAAAAGAACAGGTTTCGTTGGGATGAGAGTTGTGAGACGGCGTTCCAAACATTAAAGGAGCGTTTGACCACACCTCCTATCTTAGCATTGCTTGAAGGGATCGAGAACTTTGAGGTCTATACAGATGCCTCAAAGAATGGGTTAGGATGTGTGTTGATGCAGAACGGTAAGGTGATTGCCTATGCTTCTAGGCAATTGAAGCCATATGAGGAGAATTACCCTACACATGATCTAGAGTTGGGTGCAGTGGTGTTTTCTCTCAAGATTTGGAGACATTACCTTTATGGGGCGACCTTTAAGGTATTTTCAGATCACAAGAGTCTCAAGTACATATTCACTCAAAAGGAGTTGAACATGAGACAGAGGAGGTGGATGGAGCTGATTGGCGATTATGACATGGATATCATCTACCATGAAGGGAAAGCCAATGTTGTTGTAGATGCTTTGAGTAGGAAGAGTGTACATCCTTTGTGTACAGCTCTATCTTTGATGAGGTTGAGAGATGAGGTGGGGAAGTTTGGTATACATATGATGCAGAGAGGAGATGCTGTGGGAGATTTGACATTATAGCCTGATCTTTATGAGGATTTTCGTGGTAAACAGGCTGTGGATCCTAAGATGGTTGAGTGGAGAGATGGAGTAGAGAAAGGGACAGTGTCTCGATTCTCCATTCATACAGATGGTAGTTTGAGGTTCGATGGTAGGTGGTGTGTCCCTAATGATGAGGAGCTGAAAAAGACAATCATGACAGAGGCACATTGTATGCCATATTCAGTACATCCAGGTGGTGACAAGCTATACAAGGATTTGAAGAACACATTTTGGTGGCCTGGGATGAAGAAAGAAACAGCAGAGTTTGTGGCCCGTTGTTTGACATGCCAGAGAGTTAAAGGGGAACAGCGATGACCATAAGGTAAGATTCAGTCTTTAGAGGTACCTGAGTGGAAGTGGGAATCCATTTCTATGGATTTTATCGTGGGTTTGTCAAAGAGTCAACAGGGTAACAACATGATATGGGTAAAAGTGGATCGACTGACCAAGTCAGCTCACTTTGTACCAATGAAAGATACATGGACTAAAGCACAATTAGCTATGGCCTACAGGAAGAATATGCTTAAGTTACATGGAGTCCCTAAGGACATAGTGTCTGACAGAGATGCGAGATTTATCTCAAGGTTTTGGAAAGAGTTGTAGGAATCTTTGGGAACAACCTTGAAGATGAGTACAGCTTTTCATCCTGCTACAGACGGTCAGACTGAGAGAACAATTAAAACTCTTGAGGATATGTTACGAGCTTGTGTGATGGACTTTGGTGGTAGCTGGGAACAGAGGTTGGATTTGATAGAGTTTTCTTACAACAACAGTTATCACACTAGTATTGGCATGGAACCGTTTGAGGCTTTATATGGGAGGAGATGCATGAGTCCGATTTGTTGGGACGATAGTGCTGAGGCAGTGGTTTTAGGACCAGAGATGGTTGAACAGATAAAGATGATCAGGGAACGGATGAGAGCAGCTCAGGATAGGCAAAAGAGTTATGCGGATCTACATCGCCGGGATATAGAGTTTCAGGTTGGGGACAAGGTTCTTCTGAAAGTGTCTCCTATGCGTGGGGTTATGAGATTTGGGAAGAAAGGCAAGCTGAGTCAGAAGTTCATCGGACCTTATGAGATCTTAGAGCGAGTTGGGGAGGTTGCTTATCGTCTGGCTTTACCGGCTGCGTTAGAGAGAGTGCATAATGTGTTTCATGTATCGCAGCTGCGGAAGTATGTGAGTGACCCGTCACATGTGTTAGAGGCAGAGAGCTTAGAGCTAGATGAGTCTTTATCATATCTTGAGGTACCTAAGCAGATTCTTGACCGGAAGGTTAGGAAGACTAGGAGTGGCGAGACAGTCTTGCTTAAGATCCTTTCGTCTAACCACGAGACTGAGGAGGCTACATGGGAGGCAGAGGATGCCATGAGAGAGCGTTACCCTTTCCTTTTTTATCAGGTATGTATGGTTACGGGGACGTAAACTTGTTTCTTTTAGGGGGGTAGGAGATGATCGCAAAGAGTTTTTATGAGTTTTATACCCTTTTTATGTTGTGTCGGTATAGTTGTTGTCGATGAGTCGGGTTGAGTTTGGGTTGGTAACATGTTTTATGTTGAGTTTTGTTTTGGTCGTTGAGTCGGGCATGCGTAGTGTGTGTCTTTGTTTTGTTGTGGTTTGAACTTCGGGGACAAAGTTCTTTTTAAGGAGGGAAGACTGTAATACTACGTATTTATGAGTCTTGGGGTACTCTATCTAGTAGGCCTTACTCTGTCGAGTAAGGGCGTGTTGCGGATTAAAATAGTTTCTGACCTGTTGGGCACTCGATCGATTAACGTGGGTACTCGATCGAGTAAGGGGGAACTCGATCGAGTACCTTAGCTACTCAATCGAGTAGCCGGTTTACGGGGGCTGTTTTCTCGGGTTTTGTTAATAATGCGATTAGAGTATATAATACTTCCGTCATTGTTCCTAAATCACTTTTCAAAACCTAATCACAGTGAGAAGAGAAAGCAAACTACGTCATTAGCTTTAATCGCATTGTTGGCAAATCCCGGAGCTTGGAAGGTCGGATTTCACTTTCCTTTATACCGTTGTGATCCTTGCGTTGAGGGTAAGACCTATATACCATTTTTATGATGTTTCTTTTAAGTTGGTTAAACCCTAGTTTGGGGGATTTGGGGGTTTTGTTGTTTGTATGATTGGTAGTGATTATGTGTGTGTATATTAGGAGGAGGATTCGTAGAGGAAGCTTTTTGATATCAGCTGTGAGATCGTCTGATTGTTGTGCTTTCCCGGTAGGGTTTCCCTACTCAGTATTACTTACATAATGTGTGGTGATTGTGCTGTAGTTAGTGTTGTTGATTGATTCAGACGGTTGCGATATTGTATTGTGATTGTGATTGTTTGTCTCTGGTTCTCGAGATGCGTTCTCGGCTGAGTGGAGTCACTTGCGGGAGTGGCTTTACGCCCTAGTTTTGCCCTTCGTGGAACCCGCCACGGAAGGGGATGTGCACATTAATGGGACAGGGTTATCGCTCGGTATGATGAGCGGGGATTTGGTGGGTACGGCTGCGGTCCCCCACTGGCAGGGCTGGTCCAGTGGACAGTTTGTGACGGAGGTGGAGTAGAGTGGATGATTGTGTATGATTGATTGAGCTGTATTGATTACTGTATTGTTGGTTATATAAATTATGTAAATAGTACTGACCCCGTTTATTGTTTTAAAACCTGCGGTGATCCATTCGGGGATGGTGAGCAGATATTGAGCAGATATTGAGCAGGTATGAGTTGAGTACTGGGATAGCTGGGATGTGCCACGGTCTTGATGATAGAAGTCTTCCGCTGTAGCTTAGTAGTTTTCATAAACATTTCAGTTAGATCAGTAGAAAGTCAGTTTGAGAACATGTATTCGTACTTTTGGTTTTTGTTTTGAGATTGTAACCGTTCACTAAAGTATTTCTATTTAAACATTGTTTCATTATTGTTTATTTGATTATCATTGCCTCGGGTAACCGAGATGGCAACATCCTTATACCTGGGTGGTCCTGGTAAGGCACTTGGAGTATGGAGGTGTTACACCAACCACTATACTTATCTCCTTAATGATGCTATTATCCACTAAATATGTTATAATGTAATGACTCTAATTATGTGACACTAATTAAAACATTAACCACAACATATGTAATGACCACATTATTGGAACCAAGTAGGATTAACCTACCTTTTAGCATTCTTCATAAGAAATCTGAAACCACCAAGCATCCATATCATAAAACCATCTCATCCTACATAATTCCATAACAACTATCACAACATATTCTACAACAACTAATACTACTAATTAACCCATCATTACTACCCATTAATTACTCCTAATACTAATTAAAACACTAATTAACAACGCCCATGCAAATCCCCCAAATTCTAGAGTTTGAGTCTTAAAACGAATTATCCAAATTAAAGCGAAAAAGGTAGTATAATACTCACCAAGTGATAAGGAACAAGAATATGTGAATGAATCTTCCCAATTCTTCACCCATAGTTGTAGATCTAGGAATTAGAGAAGGAGAGATTGTAGAGAGAGATAGGAGGGTATATAGAGAAGGAATTAGGGTTTTGAAATGGCAAAAACAGAAAAATCGGGTATATATGTCAAGGCTCATCAATAGAAAAGCCCACGCGTGAAAACTCAACGATTCCCGCAGCACTCGGTCGATTGCTCGGTTGACTCGGTCGAGTGACGGCTCCACTCGGTCGAGTGAACCTCGACTCGATCGAGTGACTTACGAATCAGAAGCTTTAATAAATTTGCAGACTCACTCAGTCCCCCACTTGGTCGAGTGAGGTCTACTCGGTCGAGTACCACTACGCCAAATAAAATCATCAATAACGGTCAGATAATGCAATTACCGTTTTTAAATAAAAACACGGGACCGTTATTGCAACGACGGTAGTTAAAATATACCACGGTTGTACAATCACGCGGCCGTTATATAACATCAATAACGGATCTATAATAACGTTATCACAACTCAAGAACCATTATAAAATATTTTAAGAAACTGTTATTAAATCTTAATAACAGTTTCAAATCCATTGTCGTAGTTTACTATTGACAACATTTTAACGTTCCAAAACCGTTGTTAAATATTACAAATGATAACGGTTCATATCGTTATCTTATTTAATTGAATGTCAAAATTTAACAACGGCTTTATTGCTTGCAAAACAGTTGTTATATTTATCTATTGACAACGGTATGCAACCGTTATCTATTTTTATTGATGAAACTTTGACAACGGTTCTGCTTAAATAAACAGTTGTAAAAGTTTTGATTCGACAACGGTTATCATTTGTTATCTTATATTTTTCGCGGTTTGAATGGGAGGGAAAATATGTCAACGGTTATTTATCTAAATAAAACCTTTTGTCAAATAATATTTTGCAACGGGTTGTTTTTAACCGTTATCGCTTTTAATTATTGTTTAAAAAAATTATTTTAGCTTGTTCTAGAAGCTGCTGAAATGCTATTTTTTCAGCAGCTGCTGAAAAATAGCATTCCAGCAGCTGTGCACTGCAAAAATTCAATCCTGCATCAAAATATTGTACCCCATGATCAATTAAACCCAGTTTAAAAACAGTACAAACAGGATTATCAAAAGCCAAAACACAACTTCCCCAAAAAAACAAAAGAAGCCAATACACAATGGCTCTATATATACAGACGTACATAAAGCATGAGCAAACTATTGAGACTCCACTAATGAAACAACATAACTGGCCCACATATTTCTCAACTGGATGATGTCCTCTGGCGAATATTCTGGGGCTTTGTTGAGTATTAGTGGAAACTATAATTAAAAATATACATAATCAAAATAGATATAATACATGGAATGGTAGAATAATTTCCATTGATAACCTCCCACGTGGACTGACAAATGTAAAAGGCGCATTGTTTGCCGTCTGGTGCTTTAGGAGACTATTATATAAATCACACACAAATCAGCTGAATTAGATAATCAACCTCTCGCATAAACATAAATTAAATGATACGAGTAATTATTAAGAATATACTTACTAATGGCGTGATAAAATTGGGATCAGTGTTGCTTTCATATTTCTTTTTTTTTTTTTTTTGGGAAAATGTAAGTGTTTTCATTAATCATTAAAATATCCCATTACAACAATAAGTCATACTAGTTCAAGAAACTATAAGGCTGGGAACCTCATAGCTCTTACAACCAGTCAATAACAGAGCTATTAGTACATTTCAAGTCTACTTGCTGCAGTCTCAACCGTACATCAGTCTTAACCATCCGGATAAGGTACACAGGCCTCATTACAAATTTGTTGATCCTGCAAGTATTTCGATTCTGCCAAAGATGATACATAAGACTTGCCAGGATTACCCCTACAACCTTTTTCTTGGTAGCAGATTGACTTCTCCACTTTATCCACCACAGTATACACTCCTGCTCAGGCACTGTTACTTTGCACCAGTCCTGCACCAGCTGTTTGCATTGCTTGCTGAAATCACATCCAAAGAAAACGTGATTGTGATCCTCTTCCATAGCTCCACAGACTTCACACCAATTTGCATCAATAATCCGCATCCTCACCAGTCTATCCTGTGTTAGTAGTCCATTTTGAGCAACTAACCAACACAAGAATAAGGGCTTAGGAAAAATCCACCTGTTTAAAATCCAAGGGTACCAAGACACCTTATCTGTGAGTGGTCTCACCCAAAGATAACCCTTCTGAACACTATAATTCTCATCTACAGAGAGGTAAGGCTTTAATATGTTCTTAACCTGAAAAATTTTCCTCCAGGCCCAGCTTGCACCATTGCTAGGCTCATAGTCCATCTCTAGCAGATTTTATATAGACAGCATGAACCCAACGGACCCACAAGTAGTCAGTCTTCTTTTGCACCCACCAGACATAAGTACCTATAGTAACAATGTTCCAAGCATGATGATCCCTTATTCCAAGTCCCCCCTGCTTCTTAAGTCTACAAATTCTCTCCCAGGAAACAAGAGCTGGACTTTCCTTAGGGTCCCTACCATACCAGAGGTACTGCCTACATATTTTCTCAATTGCTGCAATTACAGTCTTTGGCAAAATAAAAATGCGAGCCCAATAGCAATGCAAGGTACTAAGAACAGACTATATCAACACAACCCTTCCAGCATAAGAGAGTTTTCTAGAACCCAGCCCCCTAATCCTAGCAACCACATTCTCAACCAAATAGTTACAGTCCATAATAGATAACCATTTTGGATAGACATTGATTCCCAGGTATTTAAAGGGGACTATACTTCTCTTCATCCCTGTGACCTGCTCAATTTCTCTTATCAGACCAGCAAGAACTCCATTAGAATAAAAATTGGACTTGCCTCTATTCATCACCAACCCCGAGGCCTTAGAGAAATATTCAAAGGCTCTCAACATGAGGTCAATAGAAGCTCTCTCCCCTTTACAAAACATAATTAGATCATCAGCAAAGCAAAGATGTGTGAGTTTGATCCACTTGCATAATGGATGGAATCTGAACTTTTTGTGTTGTTGAACAACCAGCAACACTCTACTAAGATAATCCAGACATAAGGTGAAAAGAAGAGAAGAAAGTGGATCACCCTGTCTTAATCCCCTTTTTCCTTTAAAGAACCCAAAAGTTTCCCCATTTAAAGATAGAGAAAAAGATGGAGTAGAAACACATTACATCAAAAGAGCAATGAACTTTTTAGGGAAGCCAGTTGCCTCAAGCATATCAGAAACAAATGACCATTCAATTGAGTCATATGCTTTCTGTAAGTCAAGCTTCAGCATCACTCTAGGAGAGCAACTCTTCCTATTGTACAGCTTTATAAGATCCTGGCTAATGAGAATATTTCCAACTATATCTCTTCCTTTGATAAAAGCCCCCTGAGATGGACTAATGATATTAGGAAGAACACGACTCAATCTAGCACAAATCACCTTAGCCAAGCATTTATAAATAGTGTTACAACATGCAATTTGTCTAAATTGCATCACTGTCTCAGGGATCTCAGTTTTTCGTATCAAAGTGATGATGGTATTATTGACTTACTTCAGTAATTTCCCAGAGGAAAAGACATTTTTGATAGCACTAATCACTTCAGCACCCACAATATGCCAATTGTCTTTGAAAAACTGGTTGTTGTAGCCATCTAGACCAGGAGCTTTGTTACCAGGGATAGCAAACATAGCATCCTTGACTTCCTCTCCAGTGACCTCAGTAGTAAGTATGCTACAATGCTCCTGTGTAAGACAATTCCCAAATTGAACTAACTTCTTGTTCATAGGGATAACAGGATTAGAGTCCCCTAGTAAATGGATATAGTAGGCCTCAAAATACTCTTGTATCTCCTTAGGATCAGAACAGAGATTATTGTTCATATCTCTAATCTGAAAAACCCTATTCCTTGCCCTTCTCTTCTTAATTGCAGCATGAAAGAAGGCAGTGTTCTCATCCCCAGATTTCATCCACTCACACTTTGCCTTTTGTTTCAGGTATTGATCTATAGCTTTAACCATATCATTCAGTTCCTTGGCACAAGCTCTTTCATTCTCAATCCATTCCTTGTTCAAGGGATTAGAAACAAGAAGAGATTGGAAATGTTTAAGAGACAATTCAGTCCGGTGGGCAAGATTCTCAATATCTCCAAAGTTTTCCTTATTGAGAGTCAGTAGCCCTTTCTTCAAGCCCTTTAACTTACTCGCAATTTTGAACATGGGAGTGCCCTGCACATCCCTATTCCAACCAGATAACACAACATCCTTATAATCACTGGCAATGGACCACATATTAAAGTATTTAAATGTAGCACAACCGGAGTCAGTTGCTTTCATATTTCCCAAGTGGACATAATCTTCTTTTTGCTTCAAAAAAACTAATTCATAAATATACACACATGCCATTATTATTTGCATATATATGGCTCAACTCATACAATAACAAATGACATTATTGAAGATTGTAAACTTACTCAATTATCATCTCTACACAACTGTCAGAGGGTTTGTCTTCGCTAAAGTCAATCCAGTCACTGTTTTTGTTTCCACTTGGATTTCCAGTAGCACCCAATGCTTCCTATTCAATTTGGGACATTGAACTTTTAGTTCATTTACACGCATGTAAGCATGTTAATATTAAATTTATAGAACCGTGATTCATTACAATAATCACATACTATACATACATATTCTCATTGTAGGGGCAAGCCATAGTTTTTTTATCGACACCAACCGACGAGCGATACTCTTGATTTGTTCTTCGTATGAAATTCTGCGCACAGAGAATGCCTTAGGAATCAAGAATCTGTAGGCTTGAATGGGAGCTTTCACTCAGCGATCTAATTATTCAGGTACCTATTACGCCACATGGAACGAATAATGTTATTGTAATTGATAATTTAAACAAACATCATTATTCGTAAATGAAAATGACTAAATAGTTTTATTAATAAAACTTACTTCATCCAAATCAAAATGTGAACAACACCTAAATTGTCAAGGCCGACAAATTCCATCAGTTGCTTCGGTTCCAGTACAGTTATATCAGTTGCGCCCATAATTTCCTCTTCAATATTAATCATGACTACATCCCCTCTAGGTGACTTCTTTACAGCCAGGTTGTGCAAAGCCTTCAGCGAAGTGGTTTTCATTTTTTTCTTATATGCACACGATTCATAATAAGAATCATAAGCAGGCTTGACTGCAACAAAAGTAGGTGACTTATATTATATGTCCTGTGGTTTTGTTTTTGGGGGAAGACGTAGTCCTTTCGGTGACTTTGTCCGTTGACGTAGTAGTAATTGCTTTAGCTGCCGCCATGGCTTTGCTGCTTAACTTCTGCAAATGTAAAGATTAAAGTACTTACGATATGTTAATATTCGTACCCTAATATATTTAAAGAACACGTAATAATTAACGTCTGCATATAGGTACCTCGGGGATGACAACATTGATGAGGTTGTCAGGCCCTTGCACATAAGAACTTAGGGCTTCTTTCAAATAAGTGACCTCCTCATTAGGAAATGGTACTTTTACTTCCTTATACTCGTCTTTATATAATTGGGACACTTCTACTTTCCTGCATTTGTCACGAAGGGGTATACCATGAACCTTAACTTGTTGAAGCCGATCGTAAGCAAACACGTATCCCCTGGAAACAACAACTTTTTGTTTCCCCTGTAAATAGAATAGGCGATAAGCCACCTTGTAATCGCCCTTCACGACAGCTTTAATCAATTAGTACACATACATTCACTACCTTTAATAAATTTCAGAAGTAAAAATTGTGTATGATGTGAATAATTACAAACTAGTAGCTATTACCTTTTTCTGTGTTGAGAAGAACGTCTGATCATCAACTACCTCAATCTCATCCTGTGTCACGGCCTTCTTGGCTTCCTCTTCCTCTTCAACTGCCTGATATCAATCATCGGCTCCCACCTCAGTCTCCTTTTCCATTTCCTTCTCCCTTGCCATGTCTTCCTTGGCTTCCTTCTGTACATTAACACTTGTCCATATAACACGTACTGATTTTCCAAATCATATAACACTTGTATATAAGACATAAATATTATTACCTCTTTTTCCTCCTCCTCCTCCTCCTCCTCCTCCTCCTCCTCCTCCTCCTCCTCCTCCTCTGCTTCCTTTATGACTTCTTAAACCATATCCAACTCTTCTTCTGATGGCTTTTCCCCAGTTTCCAACATTCTCAGCATCAACTTGGCCATTTTCTGTAGCTGCGTAGTAGAAATTAATGTCAGCATATATAGTTATAAATTACGTTGGTTCAAATACAGTATTTATACGAGTACCTTCTTAGAATCATCACCACTCATTATCCTTCGAGTAGTTTTCCCAAAATACTTAGTGATACCAACATGCGTCGATACTTCTCACACGACCTGGATGCTCTGCTTTACCGATTGCCCTAGCAAGAATGCCATCACGTCCTTGAGGCTTCCATTTTCCTTCATGTACCTCCTTCTCATAGATCCTCTACATACACAAAAAACCATTAAGCAACTAAATTTTATTTAAACTCACAATTATATAACTCCGACCACTAGTGGTAAGAGTGACATATTAAGTCAAACTTACAATTTTCTCTTTGATGTCCTTATCATATTCAGTTTCCGTCTTTTCATTCTTAGGAGTGTGACCTTCCACCCAAGCATCATGACGACTTAATTTTTCAAGCTTTGCCTACAATTAATTCATCACATTGATATCCTCTCAAAATATGTATGATTCTATGAACATATAAAACATCTTACTAAAACACCTAATAGTCTAATACTATAAGAGTTATGTACTTACAAGTTTCGTCTTAATCAATTTATAACCACCTAGGGAGCCGTAAAAGACGGTCTTTTTCTTTGAAATGTTCGCCTTGTTCCTCTCACTCATAGCCTTCATCAAACAAATTATATCAAGAAACGTAAGCATGACCAAACACTAAACTAAGTATACTTCTTTATTTATTATTATTAAGTTACCTTAAACTTGTCAGAATGCCTATAAGCGATATATCTATCCCAATGGTCTTGACTAACATACGGATATTTCTTTGTTGGTGGTTTCTTGTTCATCTCCCCGGTTTCCTTGTTGAATGAGTGGTTCTCAGCAATCTTAGCTTCCAAGAACTGAGGGTTTCTCCTGTGTTTTTTTTAAGGTACTTATCATACTTTTCGGGGACAACGTAAGCTAACTGCATATATGATGAGCATAGTTGGTACAAGTCTTTCGGCTAATACGCATATCAAGTAGTAACTTAATTTCAGCTAAAGCATTTATTATTGTATATACATACCTTTATTCTATTTATTAGCATGGTATTCCGTCTTTTACTCAATTCACAGATACGCGGCATACCGAGAGGCACATACTGTCTTACACAACAACCAATCCAACTCACAAAATAACCGGCATTTTCACCATATGGCAGCCCCGTATCTTTATCCCAATGTAAAGGATTAGGTATCTTTGAATTTATTGCTTCTAGGCAAAACCCTTTAGCGCATTCAACCTGCAGTCTGTTGCAAATTATTCTTGTCACCTGAGTCGTCGCCTGACGGATTTCCATCGTTTATTTTCCGCTTTTCGACCATATTGTTCTGGGTGTAATTCCAGAGCAGATTTATTACCACTTAAGCTTGTAGAATGATGACTTTGCTTGACTCTTCCTTTTGGCCTCTCCTGAAACAATGAACAAACTGAGGGCTCGGCTTGGTACCGAGCGAACTCACTCCGACGCTCAAGTCAGTAAACTTAAAAGGGATTAAGTTGTGTGTTACTTGGCATAAAGTATATTGTAGAGAGATAAGGGAGTTTATACCAGATTAGTGTGTTTAATTGATTATTTTCGGATCCTTTCCTCAATGAGGGTTGAGGAGTATTTATAGACTTTCACCTTTTGTCACGTAGTGGCCAAGTGGCAGAGCAGGTGGAAAGACTGTTCTACCCTCGGCCGAGGGACCCATGGCAGGCCGGCGGGCCCTGTTGACTCCATGCCGAGGGGACTTGGATGTGAGTACGTGGATATGTCTCCCGGCTGGCTAATTGTCTAGCCGAGACCCAAGTGACAGGCCGACGGGCTGCGTCGGTTAGGCTGTCTGATATGTTGACTTGCTGTGGATATCTTTGACCTTGCTTAATATGTTGACTCGGTCAGCGGGTGCAAAATATGCCCCATCAATTTGCCCCCAGCGTAATCTATGCCGTGGTATGGACCTTCGATGAGTGTTGAGCGTATTATGCGCAAGTTGAAATTTCTTCCCCGGCTTCTTCTTCCTCGGCTTGGTTCTGCTAAGGCCGTACCGTATCCCCCCTCCACATGGATGTGTAAAGGGCATCAAATGTGGAAAAGAAAATGGCGCTGGCCGAGACCGAGATTGTGAGTGCCGTGTGCTTTTGATTGCCCCCAGCCTGTGCTGCCAAGCTTGGTCGAACGGCGGGCCGTTTGGCAAGTAGATACCAAGAATCGTGCTTGAAGAAGATACGTCGATTGGCATTCTGCCAAGGAGCGTGTTGAAGAAGAGTTGCAACTGTTTGTTGATTGACATTCCATTGCTGCATGCTTGACACGTGTCTCGGTGTTGATTGGTTGACGCTTCATGGGCTTTGCCCTGATTGGTCCATTTCATGGACTTTGCTCTATAAATAGAGCATTTAGCCCTTGATTTTGGCCACCAAAAATTCATTTTCTCAAAAAAATTTCTCCCCTCTAGCTTTCTTCGAAGAAACTTCTCTCTAGTCTTCAAAGCGTTACACGGCGTAACACTTTTTCCAAGGTAAACAAACAAATTTTTCAACTTTTATTTGTTAAATACTTGTTGTCATGTCTTCTGCTGATGCTGGACCCAGTACTTCTGCGCCGGGGTGCGAGCCGTCGCATCCTGATGAGCAGGAGCCGCTTGCCGTCACCCCGATAAGGTTCAGGGGTCCCCGGTCTCCTTCTCCTGAAATCGATGAGAGATATTGTGAGGGTATTGATGATGATGATGGTGATGATGATGATGGTGATGATGACGAGGCGACCCCTTCTGCCGTAGGGAGGCCGCTTGTTTCGGGTCATGGTGATGCCTGCTCGATCAGTCCTGACCGTGCCTGGACGAACAAGTTCGCCAGTTGCTCCGGTTCCGACCTTTTTGAACACCATTTCTCCTTCGGCAGGGAGTATAGGATTGTTATCCCTAAGGAGGGTCAGGCGGTCTTCTGCTCTCCTGAAGGCTGCATCGGCGTGTACATCAGACACCTAGAGTATGGGCTCCGGTTTCCTCTGAATGCATACGTTGCTGCCATAATTAAGGCAATGAACGTCGCTGTGGCACAGCTGCATCCGTTGGCCATTAGGACGATTGTTGGCTTTGTGTGGCTATGCCAGTTTAAGGGGGAGGCCCCAACGGTGAACCTCTTCCGCCGGCTTCATCACCTTCGACAGAACGTCCAAGGTGGCACAGGGTGGTATAGCATATAGACTGAGCCGGGTTATATCACCGTCTCTAAGCTTACTTCCTGCAAGGACTGGAAGGCGCGGTGGGTATACGTCGAGGTTCCGGATGATTATCCACTGCCCCGGTTCTTCCAAAGCCGCGTCAATTTGCGGTGTGAGAATCGGGGGGAGCGGGAACGATATGTTTCCCGTAGTAAGCTTAAGATGGACGCCTCGTGGGTCTATCTTAATGAGGACGAGACGCGGGCAATGAAGCTGTTTGAGGCTGAGAAGGACGGGACGCCGAAGGGATGGATGCCCCCGACGCAGATCATTCTTCAGGATGCGCTGCTCTGCCACGTCGGCCTCATACCGGCCCTTGAACGGGGTGAGTGGGGTCGGTGTGAGGCCCATCTTTGCTTTTTATGTTTCTGTTTTTCCTTGAATTTTGGTTTATTTCTTTTGCTTAACTCCTGCTTCGTTCCCTTTGCAGACCGATTCGGCCCGGAACTGTCTGCCTCCGTCCTTGAGAGGTTGGGACTTGAAGTGAACGGGAGGGTTGTTGAGCTGCATCCTAAGGCCCAGACACGTGATCGCCGACCGGCTCCTAACGAACTCATGGACCAGCAGTTGAAGTCATTGGATACGACGGCGGCTCAGGCGCGGATTGCTGGTAATGTGCCGCGCCGTAAACCAAAGGCAACGTCTATGGCGGCGACGGCGTCAACTCCGGCTCAGCCTTCAATCCCTGCGGTCCAAAAGCAGCGGGTGGTCATCGATGTTGAGGAGGAGGTCACTGTTGCGGAGCCTCCTCCTTCTTTGAATAAGATAAAAGAGACCGAGTCTGCCGCCGCTGCTGTTACCGATGCCGGTAAAGAACAGGGTCCTCCAACCAAGAAGGCCAAGGCTGGTACGGATCTAACCCAGGGCTCGGATTTAGCGGGCTCTTTAGGCATTCCTGATGACAGGCTCTCTGATATGTCAATGAACGTTGACATGGATGATTTGTCTGAATTTTTTATAGATCAACCGCTGCCGGCTTCCGGTCCCTCTGAACGGCAATTAGGGAAGCGGCCTGTGCAGACGGGTGATAAAAGTGTCCCCGTCGTCTCCTCCTCCCCGAAGCCTTCCCCCGCCCAGATTAGGGCGGAGGGCATAAAGTTGTCCAAGATGATGGCGAAGTGGGCTGACGTGGTCGGTGCTCATATTATGGAGCAAGAAAAGGTCATGGCTGAAGCTGCCCCTGTGCTTGAACGGCTTAGGCTCGTCCTTGCTGCTTCTCAGAAGGAGGCCGAGAGGTCGGCGAAGGACTTCCAGGCTGCTAAGAAAGACCTCCTTGCTGAGTGAAAGCTTAGGGAGGAAGCTGACAAGGCGGTCCTAGCCGAGAGGGCCAAGGTTGAGGCTGCGGAGGCGGACGCCGCTAAGCTGCGGGAGGAGCGGGACAAGCTTTAGGCTGCTCACGACTTTGTTATTAGTAAGAGGGAAGAGTGGAAGTCTCTGTATACGGCTCAGGCGAAGGCGCATCGGAGCACGAGGGCCAACCTTGTTCAGAGGGAGGAGGACATTGAGACGCTCCAAACTTCCGTCATCCCTGAGATGTGCGCCCAATACCGGGACCAGGCCGAAGAAGCCACCAGGGAAGTAATCAGAGAGCTCTTTCCTGACGGCTCCTTCCCGTGGCAAAAATTTGACCAGCTGCTTGATGATAAGGCGACTGCTGTGGAGGCAAAGGCTGCGGAGGAGGCAGAGGCGAAGAAGGCCGCTGAAGAGGCTGCGGAGAAGGCGGCCCATGCTGAAAAGGTGAAGGCGGCCAGGGAGGAAGCTGAGAGGGCAAAGGCAGCTGAAGCTGCCAAGTCGGCTTCTGGGTCGCCCACTGATGGTGATGTTGTTACTGCTGTTGATGGTGAGCAGAAACAGGCATAGGGAGACGGGCGGTCGTCACCGCATTCACCCGGCCCTTCAGACAGTTTCAGCTGTTCGGGGGCCAACTATTGAGCCTTTCCTCCCTGCCATCTTTTCTGGCGCTTTCAATTCTTATGTCTGTAACCTTTTGCTGTACCTTTCCTTTTTTTTGTTGAACTTTGGTAGGTAGTGTTTAGGCTATCCTTATGGGGACGGCCGTCGACGTTTTCCTTGTATTACCTGTGAACACTTTTAATAAGAGTTTGTCTATTTTGCCTCTGGCTTGGCCGAGGTCTTTATCTCATTTTCGTCTGAGTTGTCTCCTTGCGTTTTTAACATATTGAGTGCTTTTTGTTTTTACCTTCGGCCTGGCCGAGGCAGTTAGGATGCACATCTCAATTGTACTTAAACGTCTTGAAACATGTTGGCGTGTCGGTCGCTTCCTCCTCCACTCCCGGTCTTAGCCGGAGTGGACAGATTTGCGCTTCCCAACCGCCGTTGTGAACATGTTAGCGTATCGGTCGTTGTGTCCCCGTCACTCTCGGTCTGGCCGAGGCAATCGGGGTTACGGCGCGACAGCGTTCGTATCTGTAGACGTGTTGATCGCTTCCTCTTTCACTCTCGGCCTGGCCAAGGCGTCCGATTTGCGTTTCTCAACCGTACTTATACGTTCCTATGCATGTTGGTCGTTGTGGCGCGTAACAACTACTGTTGGCAAGTCGCATTTCCCTCGTCACTCCCGGCTTTGGCCGAGGCAACCGAGTTTACGTTTTGACTGCTTTCCGTATCTATAGACATATTGATCGCTTTCTCTGCCACCTACGGATTGGCCGGGGCAGTCAGATTTGCGTCTCAATAGTGCTTATACATTTTTGTACTTCGGGAGTGACTGCCTGGCTTTGGCCGCGGCGTCTACTTTGGTAGGACTATGGAGGGGGATTCTTCATTTTGATGGAAAACTTGGAACACTTTTCATTAGATATCATCATGCGTTGGGGTGCCCACAACGGTCTCGGACACCTCCGCCGCTATATGAAGTACTTTCTAAGGTTGTCGGTGTTCCGGTGGCTCATTAGAGGCACACCCTCCATGTCTGTCAGCCAGTATGTACCCGGCCTCATTTCTTCAACCACTTTGTAGGGTCCTTCCCAGTTGGCCGTCATTTTGCCATGGATGTTTCCTATGTTGGTGGCGGCCGACTTTCTTAGGACTAGATCTCCTACTCTTAAGTCCCTTTTGTGGACCCTTCGGTTGTAGGCTCTTCTCATTCTATTTTGGTAAACGGCTAAGTTGAGTCGTGCCGTGTCTCGACTTTCTTCGACCAGGTCTAGGGAGGCTTTCAGGCCTTCCTCATTTTCGACTGGGTTAAAGGTTTGCGTTCTGAATGTCGGCACCGCTGCTTCAATTGGTAGGACGGCTTCAGACCCATAGACTAGGTGGAATGAACTTTACCCCGTTGCTTCTTTCTCCGTGGTTCTAAGGGACCACAGGACGCCGGGTAGTTCATCAGTCCACCTTCCCTTTAGATCTTCAACCTTCTTTTTCAGCCCGTTTAGGATTGTTTTATTAGCCGCCTCCGCCGCCCGTTGTTGCTACGAGGGTGGCGGACGGAGGAGTATGCAAACTTGATACCGAGTTCTTCTAGCCGCCATCACCGTGTCACTCCAAAACTCTCGGCCGTGGTCAAATACCATGACTTGGGGTAACCCAAAACGAGTTATGACGTTCTCCCAAATCACCTTTCTTACGGCCGCCGTGGTCTTGGCAGTCATCGCGACAGCCTTCGACCCATTTGGTGAAGTAGTCAACGGCGACGATCAGGTACTTCCTTCCTCCGGAGGCCGTCGGAAATGGCCCTAATAAATCCATCCCCCACTTTGTGCAAATGGTAGGGGGCTAAGTCACTGGCGCAAGTCTCGGGAAGGTGCATGTATCACCGGAGCATGCATCTGACAATTCTTGCACTTCTTGGTCTTAGTTCTGGAATCTTCAAGCATGGTAGGCCAGAAGTAGCCGGCTCGGAGAGCTTTGTGGGCTAGCGTTCTTGCCCCCATTTGATGTCCACAGATGCCTTCGTGAATTTCTGTCAGTATGAGTCCCGCGTCGGCTGGGCCGACACATTTTAAAAGTGGTCTTATTACGGACCTTCTATACAAATCTCCTTCAAATACCAAGTACCTTGCGGCGATCCTTTTTATCTTCTGAGAGAGACTGCGGTCCTCCGGTAACTCTTTTGTTAGTTTGTATCTCATTATCGGAGTCATCCACGTCGTCTCGGCTTCTATGTCGCCCACCATGCCGACGGTCTCAGTGATGCTTTTAGAATTCCTTATATCCACCAGCACGGTTCGGCTGACATTCTTGATGGTAGAACTGGCAAGTTTTGAGCTCGGTTGTTCTCAGACCTGGGGATGCATTGGATTTGGAAAGATTTCAATTTTGCTGTGTCATCTTTTACTCTTTCCAGGTATCTTACCATCCCATCGTCTCGAGCCTCATACTCTCCTCTGATTTGGTTAGTCACTAATAGTGAGTCTGTCTTCAACACAATGTGTTCCGCCCCGGCAGCTCTAGCTAGCTCGACTCCAGTTATCACCGCCTCGTATTCGGATTCGTTGTTTGAGGCCGAGAAGGTAAACTTCAAGGCATACTCAAACTCGTCCCCGTTTGGGCTGATGATAAGGATGCCGGCTCCTGAGCTGTTTGCCGTAGAGGACCCGTCGGTATATACTTCCCATACGCCGGGCTGTGATTCTTCTTGGTATGTGCACTCGGCCAGGAAGTCTGCAAGTGCCTGCCCCTTTATCGAGGGCCTCGGCCTGTATTGGATGCCGAAGCCGGATAGCTCTACTGCCCATTTGATGAGCCTGCCGGATTGTTCAAATTTTTCCAATGCTTTCTCTAATGGTTGGTCGGTTAAGACCGTCACGGGATGTGCGTCGAAGTAAGGTTTCAGTTTCCTTGCGGCAACGACGACAGCAAAGGCTGCTTTTTCAATCAACGGGTAATTTATTTCGGCGGGTAACAGTGTAGGGCTGACAAAGTAGATTGGGTGTTGCTGCTTGTCTTCTTCTCTGATGATTACGGCACTGACCGTGGCCGAGGTAACTGCTATGTATAGATATAGCGTCTCCCCCAAAGATCGGCCGGACAGGTCGAGAGTTTGAAGATGAGCTTTCAGTTGCCTGAAAGCTGTGCTCTGTTCCTCCCCCCAGCTGAAGTCTTTATTCCCCTTCAACACTTTGAAGAATGGGGTGCTCTTGTCGGCTGACCGAGAGATAAAACGGGCGAGAGCCGCCATTCTCCCAGTCAACATCATAACCTCTTTTCGATTCCTCGGCTCCGGTAGGTCCAGTATTGCTTGGACTTTTTCTGGATTAGCGTCAATTCCCCTGGCGCTAACAAGCACGCCGAGGAACTTACCTGCCCGGACACCGAAGTTGCATTTCATTGGGTTAAGTTTCATCTTGTATTTCCTTAGTGAACAAAATGTTTCGCTCAAGTCGGCCAAGTGCTCGCTGTCAGACTTGCTTTTTACAATAGCATCATCGACGTAAGCCTCGATGTTTCGCCCTTTTTGATCTTGGAACACTTTGTCCACTAGCCTAGTGTAAGTTGCGCCAGCGTTTTTCAAACCGAACGGCATCATTTTATACATGTATGTGCCGTGTATGGTGATGAATGCGCACTTAGGCATGTCTTCTTCGGCCATAAATACCTGATGGTACCCTGAAAAGGCGTCGAGCAGGCTCAGCATAGTGTAGCCTGCCGTTGCGTCTATTAAGCTATCTATTCGAGGCAAGGGATAACAATCTTTAGGGCATGCTTTATTAAGATTTGTAACATCCTCCACCCCCCTGATGACTTCTTCACCATTACAACGTTTGCTAGCCACTCAGGGTAAGTACAAGGCATGATAAAGCCTGCCTCTAACAATTTGTCTACCTCGGCCTTGATGGCCTCATCTTTCTCGGCCGAGGAGTTCCTCATCTTACGCTTGACAAGGCGGCGCGTTGGAGAGTACGTTCACTTGTGAACGATCACCTCTCGGCTCACGCCCGGCATCTCGGCGGCCCGAGTACGCGAAGACGTCTTTGTTCTTTCTCGGCAGTCTAGGAGGTCGGCTCGAATTTTGGCTCCGGGCCGACACCGACAGCTTACGGTGCGCCCGGGTCAATTTCTATTTCTTCGGTCTCGGCTCCCTCGACCATGCCGACGGTGTTCATCGGATCACCCTCCTGTTGTAAGGATGGGCTCTTCCCTTTCTCTGATTTCTTCGCCACTTTGAGGGATTGCATGTTACACCCTCTGGCAGATATCTGGACATTGACGATTCCATCTCTCTCGTCCTTTGAGACGAGCTTTTGTGCCTCCCCCCGGTCCGAGACATACATCAATGTCAGGGCCCGGATGGACATTACAGCATCGGCCTCGCTCAAAGTAACCCGGCCTATCAGAACATTGTAGGCGGACGAACCATCAATGACCACGAACTCAGATAAAACGTTCTTGGCCGCATCCGCTTCGACGAACATCACCGGCAACCTGATTGACCCCAGGGGCACCAGGCCGGCCTCTGAGAAGCTGTACAGTGGGTTGGTGCAGGGGCTCAGGTCCTCAATCTTCAGACCGAGGTTGAGGAAGCATTCCCTGAACATGATGTTCGTGTAGGCGCCTGTATCAATTAGGCACCTCTTAACCAAGTGGTTGGATATGTCCAGGTGGACCACCAGCGGGTCGCTGTGCGGGGCTACGACTCCTTCGTAGTCTTTCTTTCCGATGGTTATATCGGGGACGGTGGAAGCGGGGATCGCTATGGTGGGCACAAAGTTGATGGCTTGGTAAAGCTCATTTAGGTGCCGTTTGTGCCCATTAGCCGACCCTCCATTCTCGTTTCCTCCGATAACCACCAGGATCACTCTCATCCTCTGGAATACTGATTTCCTGTTTGCCCCGTCGGAGCTCTTTTCCGGGGCCCCAGCTACGTACTTGCTGAGGGTCCCCTTTCGGATCAGCTCCTCGATGGCGTTCTTCAGATGTCGACAATCGTTGGTCTTATGGTCGGGCTGGCCGTGGTAATCGCAAAATTGGCTTGCGTCGCCCTCCGCTCTCGTCTTGGGGGGTCTTGCCCACTTCTGCCCTTCATTCTTGCTCAGGGAAAAGACCTCGGCCGGTGATTTGACTAGGGGGGTAAGACCGTGGTACCGCTTCTGGGTGTATGGTCCCGAACTCCCCCCGGCGCCCGCCGAGCTCTGTTTCTTGTTAGATCTTTCAGGCCGTGACCGATTACTGTCACGGCGACCTTCGTCAGTGTTCTTCCGGCGGCTCCTCCTCTCTGAGTGCCCAGATTCGCTGTGGCCTACCCAGGTCTTGTGGTAATCCTCCACTTTCACGGATCGGTCGGCCATCCTCCTGGCGGAGTCCAGGTTGAGGTCCTCGCATTTGATCAGCTTATTTTTGAGCTCGCCTTTCGGGAGGCCTTTCATCAGTGCGAAGGTCGCCAGTTCGGTGTTCAGCTCACGGATCTGCTGAGCTTTCGCGTCGAACCTCTTCACATAGCTCCGTAGAGACTCGTCCTCCCCCTGTCAGATAGTGAGGAGATCCGATGTCTCCACGGACCGTCTCTTGTTGCAGGCGTACTGGGCTATGAAGTTATCCCTTAGGTCGGCGTAGCAGTATACCGAACCATTAGGCAACCCCTTGTACCAACTCTGGGCCATCCCATGCAGGGTTGTTGGGAAGACTCGGCACCATACCTCATCGGGCTGCTCCCATACCGACATGTAAGACTCGAAAGCCTCGGCGTGGTCGGTTGGGTCACTATCCCCTTTGTATGATAGGGACGGCAGCTTCAGTTTGGTCGGCACGGAGACTCCGAGGACATAGGCACTGAGGGGCTGTCTGACCACGTGTCGAATGAAACGTGGCGATCGGCTCCTCGCTCCCCTAGTCCGGCTTCTCTCCCCGTGGCGGGAAGGGCTTCTTGTCGTCTGACTTTGGATAGTCGGACTCCTTTCTTCATTTCTTCGGGGCGGGCCTCGTTGTTGCCGCGGCGACGCTGTCCTCCCGCGAGTGGGGGAAGGACTTTGGTCTACCACTGGCAGCACGTGCTCCGCCGGCGTCCTAGCATGCATGGCTCCTTGTATCGCCCCGGACAAGTTGTTCGGGGTCACTTTATGGGCCCTGGTCACCTGCGGGTGTGCTGCCGTCACCGTCGTTGCGGCGGGAGTGATCGGCGTATTACCCATCAGGTCCAGGAATAACTTCAGTTTGGCTGCATCGACCACATGTCCCATGACAGTGACGTGGCCGGCAGGCAGCGGTGTTTCTGGTAGTATAGGCATCCCGTATGCCGGTTGAATTACTCGGCCGGTTGGGGACTGCCCAATCTCAAAATTATGGACTGTGTCATCCTGATAGAATGCAGTTTCGTCGCTCAGAATTACTTCTTGTTGCTTTGACATCTTCTTAGCTTGCTGGGTGGGTTTTGTTTTGTTTTTTTTTTGTAAGGGATTTGACTAGCTTCTAGTATCTTTCCCCACAGACAGCGCCAATTGTTCCGGGTGTAATTCCAGAGCAGATTTATTACCACGTAAGCTTGTAGAATGATGACTTTGCTTGACTCTTCCTTTCGGCCTCTCCTGAAACAATGAACAAACTGAGGGCTCGGCTTGGTACCGAGCGAACTCACTCCGACGCTCAAGTCAGTAAACTTAAAAGGGATTAAGTTGTGTGTTACTTGGCATAAAGTATATTGTAGAGAGATAAGGGAGTTTATACCAGATTAGTGTGTTTAATTGATTATTTTCGAATCCTTTCCTCAATGAGGGTTGAGGAGTATTTATAGACTTTCACCTTTTGTCACGTAGTGGCCAAGTGGCCAAGTGGCAGAGCAGGTGGAAAGACTGTTCTACCCTCGGCCGAGGGACCCATGGCAGGCCGGCGGGCCCTGTTGACTCCATGCCGAGGGGACTTGGATGTGAGTACGTGGATATGTCTCCCGGCTGGCTAGTTGCCTAGCCGAGACCCAAGTGACAGGCCGACGGGCTGCGTCGGTTAGGCTGTCTGATATGTTGACTTGCTGTGGATATCTTTGACCTTGCTCAATATGTTGACTCGGTCAGCGGGTGCAGAATATGCCCCATCACATATCTAAAGCAGAAATTAATAAACAAATGATAATATTGCATACTTATAATAACAAACAAATATCTAGAGAGGAGGATTAATTATTTCTTTAAAGAGGAGAATCCGGGTTGATCTGGCGCCGGCAATGGCGATGACGACGATGACTGCGACGGCGATGGGGTAGACTGGTGGTTGAGGGGAAGCTCAGTGTTTGAGGATATTATGTGGGGGAGGGGAAGCTCAAAGTATATATATGTGAATAATACAACACTTGCAAGACCTTGTTTAATGGAACGTAATAAACACGGTATACAAAAAATCGTTGTATTTCGTTCCAAACAGACAACGGTTTTATTTGAAACCGTAATTGATTAGTATTATCTACAACGGGTTAGAAATAACCGTTGTCTTAAAGATTTTCATTTTGTTTGATTTTCTCGTCAAGAAATAAAGCATCATTTTATATAGATAACAACGGCCTGAACTGTTGTAACTGTATACGTCCTGAACAACGGTTTAGGTATAACCGTTATATTTTATATTTCATTTTATTTGATTTTACCATCAATAAATAAAGCATCATTTGGTATATGCCAGCTAATTACAATATGTTTCTCAGAAAATCTTGCTTATTTCCATTAATTTAAAGGATTACAAGTTTACACATAAAGAGTACAAACTACCACCATACATAATAAACTAGGTAAATAACAATTAGAAGAAGAAATTTGACAATTAACTTATGCCATGCCTCATTATTTTTGAGCTTTACGATATCCATGGTTAACTTATTGCATTGTTCTTTTGCCTTTAATATTTCACTGTCATTTCTCCACTTCGATTCTTCAAGTCGATATAGTATACTTTTCACTTAAGTAATCTCGATATCCATGCTCTTTTAATCATTCATTAACCTGTTTATAACCGTCCTCTGCCACTCAATCATTGGTTCATCAACCCACTTGAAGTAATTGCATCCACGCATTTTAGTCTCGCGATTATAGAATTTGCAAGTAAGAAACTTTCTTTCTGGATTTTGCAAAGTGCAAGAAGTCCGCAATACTGTCGGAACTGATCAATTACATGTCCCTGTTGAAATAGAGGAACAAGAAGAGCTACCACTTGACATAATTTGAGTAATAAGAGAGAGAGAGAGAGAGAGAGAGAGAGAGAGAGAGAGAGAGAGAGAGAGAGAGAGAGAGAGAGAGAGAGAGAGAGAAAAAAAAAAAAAAAAAGAAAGAAAGAAGTTTATTTAAAATATATATTATTCAACAATTGCATAATCTAACACGATTCTATAAGAACCGTTGTAATTATATTATTAATATCTTCCAATTTCCATTTTTTTTTATAGGTGTTTATATTCTAACACGGTTCTTATGCACTACCGTTGTCATTATATTATATGTTATTGTAGTTAATGTAACCTAAATCATTATTATTGTTTCATTCATTTGTCTGTTCGCAAGTTATTTAAAATATATGTTAATAAGCATTTGCATGTAATAAGGAGTAGTACCATATATTGAAACGAGTATATCATACAATAGAAAGAACAAAAACAAAAAAAACTGTACAACAATGGAAAAAAAAAGGAAATACAAAAACAAACAGCTAACTAAGTAAATTAATTAAACACCCTAACAGAAGTCTGACTAGGAGGTGGGTACTGAGGAAAAACTTGATTATAAATCATTCTTACTACATCGGCATCAAGACGGTGATCAAAACGAGGCACTTCTTCGTCTGCCCATGATTTTGTTACATTAATAAAATTGTACGAAATGAACCTTCTCATCAGATGAGCGTCCTCAGCAATGGCAACCCATAAGTAAGGCCCAGCGTGTACATAACGATCCTTAGGGTCGTCGGCATAAAAGTCACTTTTGCCCCTTTGATGGTCACGTGATGGATACCTTGCAGCGAGTTATTTTGCTTGGCAAAAATTGTCAAGACCATCCCCTCGAAACTCGATCAGAGCATATCCAAGAAACCCACAACCCGAAATCCAAGCCGGGTGGATTTCCCTAACATTTGAAAACCCATACTCAATAAGGATGTCCCTCAATGGGGTAAGGCTCTTAGAAGCTGGCTTCCCAGCAGCATCGCGTATGACTAGGATATTGTGAATTATGCACGCAATCGGTTTGATATAGCGGGTTACCGATTGCTGAGGAGGTGCGACTGCGGATGATAAAGACGACGACATTTTAATTATGATATGTATGTATATTTATATTATTTAAAAAGTGAAGTAGATAGGTTAGTAATAATAAGTGATTCTTATTGTTAATCCAAATGTGGTGCTATTTATAGTATAAAGCTATAATTAATTACATTAATTTCATCCATACGTTACATTCAAACTTGTATTAATTGTGCATGCATGCATGAAGTGAATAATGGTCAAACAACCAATAATAATAGGGCATGCATTCGTAAAATCACAAACTTTTTAGCTTTTACAGTGGATCTATGTTTACAACGGTTATAATGAAAACCGTTGTTTATTGATGTAATATGACAACGGCTTTAAAATAACCGTTGTTGATAAATGTAATATGATAACGGCTTAACAAAGAACTATTATCATTTTGTGTTATACATACGGTCAAATAATCAATACTGCAACTTTGAATCAGAAAACGTAAAAGTTTCAGGGCATCCATTAGTCAAATCACAAACACTGAAAAATCACAAATAATTAAACAATTTATTTTAAAATGGGTTCTGTCCAACCGTTGTTGATATATGTAATATGATAACGGCTTAACAAAGAACCGTTATTATTTTGTGTTATACATATGGTCAAACAATCAATACTGCAACTTTGAATAAGAAAAGGTAAAAATTACTGGGCATGCATTAGTCAAATCACAAACACTGGAAAATTACAAATAATTAAACAATTTATTTTAAAATGGGTTTTGTCCAACCGTTGTTGATATATGTAATATGATAACGGCCTAACAAAAAAACCGTTATCAATCCGTTGTGTTTTTGCTCTTTGGAAAACGGTTTTGTGGATAACCGTTGTTAGATTATCTGTTTAACACGGTACAGTGAACCGATTCTGATTTAACTTGTACCGTTTCCACTTTCCAATTCTTACCTTTTTTAAGTTTCCAATTCTTATCTTATTATTATACCGGTTCCAATTCTTATTATCTTATTATATCGTTTCCAATACAACCCAAACTCATATACTCATATATATATATATATATATATATATATATATATATATATATATATATATATATATATATATATATATATATATACATATATGTATATATACATATATATATATGTATATATACATATATATATACATATATGTATATATATGTATATATACATATATGTATATATATATATATATATACATACATATATATATATATATATACATATATATATATATATATATATATATATATATATATATATATATATATATATATATATAGAAATGGGATCAAGTGAGTCCCTTAGAATAGGTGAGTCCCATGAGTCCTAATATAAGCCATTGGATCTAAAAAAATGAATGGCTAAGATTAGAGTCAAATAAAATACTTGCATATAAAAGACTACAAACCCTAATCTCACCTCACATTTTCTCATTTCACCAAACTCACTTCTCTCTCTTCCTCCCATCTCTCTCTAACTGACACCTCCACCCTCTAACTCCCTCCTCTCCGTCCTCCACTGTCTCCCTCGCCACCACCCGCCGCCTTCCTCCTCTCTTCTTCTGTCTCCCTCGCCACCAGCCGCCACGCTGCCTCTAACCCGTCTTCTTTTTTTTTCCTGATTTGAGAAAGTTGTTATTGGTGGTCGTAGATGCGGTGGATATTGGGGTTTCTCGCTGCCTACCATGCCGCCTCTCTCCCTCCTTTTTTTTTTCAGATTTGGTTGGTGTTGTTGTCGGTGGCGAAAGGGGATGTTGGTGTTGCTATTGTTGGCGTGAATATGGTGGTGGTTGGTAAGGGCAGTGGCGGCGCGGAGGTGTTTCTGCTGCCTTTTCCTTTCTCTTTTTTTTTTTCATTCAGATCTAAGTGATTGTGGTGGTGGTTTGGGTTGTGGTGTTGCTGTCATTGTGGCGTGGCAGTGGCGTCATGGGTGTGTGTTCACTGTGGCGCGTTGGTTTTTTTTTTCAGTTCTATGATTTTTTTTTTTTTTGCCGTTGGTGGGTGTTCACGGTGGCGTGATGGTGATGGCGGCGTTAAGTTGGTATTGGCGATGATGATGTTGTTAGTGTTGGTGAGGCGCCAAGAGGGTTGGTGGCGGGGGTCATGGTTGTGCAAAAGGTGGTTGGATAAAAGTTACAGCTATGTCGAACTAAAGTTTCATTATAACATATGAGATGGACTAAAATTTCACACGACCATGGACTAGGACTAAAGTTACACATGACTTGACTAAAATTACAGTCCCAAGAGAATAAAGTTTCAAAAACCGTTTAAATTACATTACATGAAATTCAAATTAGTATAAAGTTACAATCCTTAAAAAAAAAGGTTTCAAAAATTATGATTAAAGTTACAATCGTAAAACATTAAAGTTACTTTCATAAAATGACAATATTAAATAAAATTTATAAATCGGTAAAGTTAATTAAATTCAAATTTTTAGCATTAAAGTTTCAATTTTTAGCATTAAAGTTTCACTCATATAACATATTAAAGTTATATTTAAAAATCAGTAAAATTAAATAAATTCAAATTTTTATATTAAAATTGTTGAAAAAAAATTAAAGTTTCAATTTTTAGCATTAAAGTTTCACTCGTCTAACATTAAAGTTATATTTAAAAATCAGTAAAATTAAATAAATTCAAATTTTTATATAAAAAATTGTTTAAAAAAATTAAAGTTTCAATTTTTAGCATTAAAGTTTCACTCGTATAACATTAAAGTTATATTTAAAAATCAGTAAAATTAAATGAATTCAAATTTTTATATTAAAAATTGTTTAAAAAAATTAAAGTTTCAATTTTTAGCATTAAAGTTTCACTCGTAAAATACAAAAGTTATACTCAAAAATCGCTTTTACATATTTAAAATAAAATTTTGTAACGTAAATTTAAATTTTTATTTATAAAATAACCTTAAATATTAAAGTTATAATTGTAAAGAATTAAAGTTACACTCATAAATTAAAGTTTCATTTATAAAACATTAAAGTTTTCATCTTATAATTTTAAAATCTCAACCATTCATCTTAGTAGATCAATGGCTAGGATTAGGACTTAGTGGACTCACCATTTTAGGTGGACTCATTTGAACTCCTCTCTCTCTCTCTCTCTCTCTCTCTCTCTCTCTCTCTCTCTATATATATATATATATATATATATATATATATATATATATATATATATAGAGAGAGAGAGAGAGAGAGGGTCGGGGTCACGTACGAACTAATGTTCAGTACGAACCGTACGAACTAATATAAAAAATTATCTTAACATCAAAAGTTGAAAACAAACCCATCGCTGAGTTACTCTCCCTTATCCTTTATCTATCCACACCCCACCTAACCTTCCATCTCCCTCATCCACCACCACCATCCGTCGTAGCTTCCCAGAAGGCCGCCAGAGATGGTGCTATCCTACGCCGGTCACGCAGACCAAGCCAGCGAGCCTCCGGTCTTCTTTTGTCGCTCTTATTGCCGGCAACCAAGTTATGAATTTTCCGACAACTTCTATGAATTGAATTGCAGTTTAGGGCTCTAAATTTTCCGATTTCTTCGACGGTGCAATTATTTTTTTGAAATATTACTTTGTTTATTGTATATCTCGATTTTAATTGAATTATGCAAAAAATATATCACCGGTTGGTCTTGTGGTTTCCGATGGTGGCGCGTTGAGGCGTGTGCGTCGGGGATGAGGGATGCACCACTGAAGAAATATGGCAGGAGGTCCAAGTTGTGTATCGTTGGTGAGAGAGGATGTTTTCGATGTAAATCTTCAATTTCTTTTACAATGATTAAATCTTAGAAATGTTGGGAGGGCAGTCATGTACGATGGATTCTGTGTGAATTGCCAAACATGGATTAATGGGTTATGCCCAACTGTTCACTCTACTGTCATTCTAGTAAGTCGAAGATTCTTCACTCATGTTGCGGCTTGTGCTAAGTGATGCTGGTGGTTCCTATTGAAATTGTAGGCTATATACCGTGACCTTTTTGTAAAACTGAGAAAAGATTCAGCTGATATCCATTAAAATTAAAATTGTGTGCATCATTATTTTTTAACAATCGAAGTCTTATGCAGCTGACCTGACTGTGTTTCTGACAATGAACTCTGCATCAGGGCACGAGAAATCATAGAAGCCAATGTTGAAGCCATATGAAGACGGAAATCCTGAGGTGATTAGGAAACTAAAAATCATAAGTTTGTAAATGTGATTTGCTTCAAGATGAACAATTTTTTTGTATTCCTTTGGGAATCCCAGAAGAAATTTATATTTCACAAGTCAATGTGATCAAAAGTTTTCTGTTTGTCAGAGTATATATAGTTAGTAGAAGTTAGGATGAAGAACACGTATTCGAAGCATATATTATGTTTTTCAACAATCGAAGTCTTATGTCTCCTATCTCTCTTTATAATACTTTAAGAAATCTAATTTATCACAGTACATTAACCTTCCTTGTACTTTTTTGACAACAATAAACTGGTATTAAATAAAACAAAGTTTGTTACACTATAAACCCCGGGATACTGGAGTTCTGCAGACTACTAGAAAACCAACGAACCGTACTAACGTTACATGAACTTGAAACAGAAAAAGTAAGACGACTCTTCTTGTAGGGAGGATGATAAAAGTCGTCAAAGTGGAATTGATCTGTCCCCTTTCTTTTAGTTCTCCTAACTGCTGCAATTTCCTTGGTGTACCTGCAAATACAAAGAGAAAAGTCGACCGAGACCGAAGATCTTTTCTTCATATGAATACTAGCTTGGGTCACATGACTTCGACGGGGGGAATAAGCCACCTTCCGCCGACACCTCCTGGTCTTGTTGTTCTTGTTATCCCTGACCGCAACAAACTGGAACTGGACCGCAGAAACTTTGCTAACTTGAGCGGAGTCTGATGATACCCGCTTCTTTTTAGCAATTTGTAAGACAACTTCCTCCTGAACCGTATTGTTTTCGTGGGACTTCATATCTACCTGGATAATCACCTCCTCTTGAACCAACTCAACACTTTCAGAATGCTTGACATTAAGTGGATTAAAAAGGTTCTCCGACAAAGAAGAAGTGGTGGGAACTTCTGCTGACCCTGAAATTTCTTCATGGGGAGTTCCCGTCTGGATAGTTTTAGAGTTGAGGGTACGAACCCTCAAGTAAGACATGGACCGTGGGTGGAAGAAACCCAAAATTTTTCCATGTAATAAGTTTGCATAATCTTGAGATGATAGACTTAATCTATTGTGAGGTCTCTTCTTGTTGGTGAAGTGCAAATGAGATGGTTTTGGGCTATCTGAGGAGGTAGAATTATAGCCAGCAGAATCGTTCAAGGCCTCGCACGGCACACTGCTACTCACATAATCCATAGGCACATCCAGTGAACTAGGAGGAATACAATCATCGGTTGAAACTGGAGACAACAAGGGCTTCTTTCCCTTCCATTCTTTGGCAAGAGGGTCAAATGTAGAACCATCTCGTTTCCCATTGGAGTTGATAGTAGAATGATCAACCACCACTTTAGTGTTCTCTACTACAGGAGATGGACTTACCCCACAGGTATTATCAAGCACCATAGGACCAGAAAACTCGTCAGCAAAAGATGATTCTGTTTTAGAAGAAGAACTGTATGAGGCTTCATTGGTGTAGTCGACCACACCTTTACTTGGAACAGGCTTCTTGCCCTTAAAGATAGAGCCAAGAGGGTCAAACGAATAAGCGGTACGCTTACCATTAGAGTTCATCGCAAGCTGGAGTTACAGCAAGGAGTTCACGTTTAGCGTCGGAATTATTGAAATCAAGTTTCAGAACATGCTGAAAATCCTCCTGAGCATCTTTAAGAAGTTTCAACTGCTTATAAGCTAATCCTCGACGGTAAAGGGCTTTAACGTTGGACGGATCAAAGTGTAAGATAAATTTACAGTATCGACTAGCGAGATCAAAATGGGAGCTTTTCAATTCGCAAGCCGCTAAATTAAGGACCAAGGATAACGCTAAGGAAGAAAAAGTTTGATGGTCAGAGGAGGGCCGAAGACCGACATAACACAGAAAATTAAGGGCTTGTTTGTAAAGACTACTAGCAAGGGAGAAGTTTCCCTGTTTGAAGATGGTATTGCCCTTATCTTTCATCAAGAGAATAGATGAAGAAGATGGCTCTCCTAAGCTCATAATCCACATAATCAAATCCTCATTGTCTACTACGTCATCATCTAAAATAAACAACTCACAGAGATTGTGAAGAAAAGAGCAGTAATCCATTGAGAAGAGGTAATCTACTACCAGCCACCGACTCAAAACCAACCCAGGACCACAACCACCAAACACTCGACCATGGAGAGAAAAAAAGAGAAACACCACCTCAAACTAAAGAGCTCGACAACCTCAGATAGCAGCCAAAAAACAGGGCAAACACGGAAATTGTTTCACTGAAGATGATAAAAGGTTGTAAAACCATGTGTTAAAGGCAACCCATCAAGAAAAGTCGTACAACAATCTAGCACAATAAACCAAAGAACAAGTTTCAGCTTGCCAAAAACCAATGAACAGGTTTCAACTTGCCCAGAAGAAAGAGCTAGCCTTGACAAGAAAGGATATAGGATGGAAAAAAAAAAAAATCTCAATTGAAGATCAGCTTACTCATGCCCAGAAATTATTTTACAAAATCGAGAATTTTAAAAAACGACATAAAAACAAAGATAAAAACCGACATACAACGAAAGAGGCGGATGAAGAATAAAGGGTCAACACTTGGATATGTACCCATATTTTAATCTTACGGAGTATATTTAGCTTGTTAGAGATATGTATTTAGCAAGGTAAAGTAGTATATCTATCAAAGTGAATGAATGTATCTAACAAAGTGAATGAGTGTATCAAGCAAGGTAAATGTATGTATCTAGCATTCTAAAGAAGCGTATCTAACAAGGTAAATAAGTGTATCTAACAAGGTACATAAGTGTATCTAGCTTGTCAGAGATGTGTATCTAACAAGATAAATGGGTGTATCTAGTAAGGAAAACGAGTGTATCTAACAAGGTAAAGACATGTATCTAACAATCTAAAGGAGTGTATCTAACTTCAAAGAGATGTGTATCTAGCTTCACATATATGTGTATTTAGTAAGGTAAATAAGTGTATCTAATAAGGTAAAGATATATATCTAACAATTTAGAGGAGTGTATCTAGCTTGACAGAGATGTGTATTTAGCAAGGTAATAGAGTGTACCTAGCAAAGTTTTTATTTGCATTATCTCAAAGCAAATGTGACATTATTATTACCAAGATAAAATATTTTCTAAAAGGTCATTTAATACATATTCTTTCTACTCGAATTAATTATCATTCGTGACATACCTCATCAAGTCATTGTGAGCGAAATAAATGAATATACATAACTAATTAATAGTACTACATCACGAATTTTAAGATCTAATCTTATGTCTCTATATAGTGTATCTAGCAAGGCATAGATATGTATTTAGTAAGTAAAAGAGTGTATTTAGCTTGTTAAAGATGTGTATCTAGCAAGGTAAATGTGTGTATCTAGCTAGCTAGAGGTATGTATCTACCAACTTAGAGAAGTGTATCTAGCAAGGCATAGATATGTATCTAGTAACGAAAAGAGTGTATCTAGCAAGGTAAAGGTGTGTATCTAGCTAGTTAGAGGTATGTATCTACCAACTTAAAGAAGTGTATCTAGCAAGGCATAGATATGTATCTAGTAAGGAAAATAGTGTATCTAGCAAGGTAAAGGTGTGTATCTAGCTAGCAAGAGGTATGTATCTACCAACTTAGAGAAGTGTATCTAGATAGCTAAAGAAATGTATCTAGAAACTTAAAAAAAGTGTATCTAGCTACCTAAAGTTATGTATCTAGCAGCGTAAACAAGTGTATCTAGCATGCTAATCAACTTAATGGGATCAACCGAAGGATGAGTATCCTAAATACAACTCTGAACCCTTTCCCGTGCTTAATTTAGTATACACGTCCCCATCTTTAAAATGAATTTGTATCTAGCAACTTAATGAGTTTTACAATCTCATAATTCTCCATTAAAGCTAATCTAAATCAATATTTCATGTGAATTCACTTGTTTTCGAAATTCTTGTGATTCCCTCATGTACTGTCTTCCAGATTGTAATCCAGTGATGATCATTACTCAATATTAACAATAGGAGCATATATGCATCACAATTCTATAATGCGCTTGAGAAAATTTCCTTGAATCAAAACAAGACAAATAGAATAAGATCTTCAGGAAAGTTACCGATTGAGCGTGAAAAGTGAATTAAAGCAAGAAACTGATCTAAAGCATTTAAAGCGGAAGACGATGACACAAATCGTTACTCTTGAGTCTTGCCTATGTCCTACCCCTGACGAAACACAACCCCAATTTTACATATGCTGTGCAAATGAGAAAATAAGAGCAAAAAATATCGCCGAGTTTTGCATAAGACGGTCTCACGACACTCTCTATTACATGCTTTTCAACAAAATTATTGTGCAGGGAACAATACATAGAATGAAGTAGAACCATGAAATCTATGTGGCATGTATATTACTTTAGGAAGTATTAGATATTTACATAATCAAAAGATCATTCCTTCTCCAATGACAGATTCATTGCAAAAACTGACAATGTCTTTCATTTATCCATCAATGTCTTCAGTGTCAACTCCTTTTGATTGTTCTTCTTCGACCTTTGCTTCTTATTCCGCTTCTTGTATCATACTTTATTGCCTCAGCCTCTTCCCTGGTCGCTTTTTGACCAGCCTTACCGTCAATTTATTCTCTCTTGATATCGCCAGCCTCATGCTTCCCTGGGTCCGTTGGGGATGTTATTTGACTTAAGAAGTACTCAAATACCTGTTTTCATGACAACAGCTTTTCTGCACCATCACTACTACAAAAATGATCAAAGAGAACGGTTGGTAACCGTTCTTATACGAAGTTTGGACCGTCATGTGGCCAAGAATTCTCTTTGATCTAAGAGAACGGTTGAAATCAAGTCAACCCAGTCTCTTTGTAACAACAATCAGAACGGTTGCCTCTTATAACCGTTCTCCTTGATATATCAAATAGAACGGTTGTATATAAGAACCAGTCTGTTTGATAAGGCAGTTCTCTTTGTTAGAGTTTTAGAATTTTTGGCGCCTTAGTTCTACCTTTTCAAAGAGAACAGTTGTGATGGTACTAACCGTTCTCTTTCATCCTGTTATTCTTTTTTAAATATTTCTATTTTTATCGTAATCCTACACGATTGAATCATATAGCTCATAAGAATTAAACCTGTTACAGTTAAGAAACTCCAACAGTTTTTACACAAGAAAAACTCTCCGATTTAATTTAAACCATTAGGACAAATTCTATTGAAACAAAATACAAAATCGTATCATGTTGTTAAGAGCCTACAAATATCGAAGATATGCTACCATGTGCAAAACATAAATAAAAATCCTTCAATCCTCGTCACTTAGTTGCATCATATTGCAAATAAATCGAACTTCAAAAAATTGTAATCATCATCTGCAGAAAAATGAAGCATGCATCAGTTTCTATAGCAGGACTCTCGTGAATATTTGATACCGGGTACATAATTAAAATGGCAAGCATGATTTATTATTTTTTTTCTCCTTTATTTAATTTTTAGCGGCTCTTAAACACATAGAACACACGAATATATGGCATATAATTATGATAAATATGCTCATTAAAAACTCAATGTCTTAGCAGTTCTAATTTAGTCAAAATTAGACCGCATCTGATCGATATACCGACAAAAGCACACGCACATGTAAAACATTCAGCACATAAGCTGACAATTTTTTTCTTCACATACTGTAATACTCCGTATTTATGAGTCTTCGGGTACTCTATCGAGTAGGCCTTACTCTGTCGAGTAAGGGTAAGTTGCGTTTTAGAAAAGTTTCTGACCTGATGGGTACTCGATCGAGTAACTAGGATACTCGATCGAGTAAGGGGGTACTCGATCGAGTACCTTGGGTACTCGATCGAGTAGCCGGTTTACGGGGAGTTTTCTCGGGTTTTGTTAATTATGCGATTAAGATATATAACCTTCGTCGTCACTATTCTAAACACTTTTGCAAAACCTAATTTACTGATAAAGAGAGAAAGCAAGTACGTTCTTAATCCTAATCGCATCGTTAGCAAATCCCGGAGTTTGGAAGGTCAGTTCTCATCGTTGATTAAACCGTTGAGATCCTTGTGTCGAGGGTAAGATCTATGTACCCTTTTTGTTGTCTTTCCTTTGATTTGGTTAAACCCTAATATAGGGATTTGGGGGTTTTTGAGTAGTATGTGATTTGGTAGCATTTGCATGTTGTATGATAGGAGGAGGTTTCGTAGAGGAAGCTTTTTGATACAGTAGTAGAGACCGTCTGATAGTGTGCTTTCCAGGTAGGATTTCCTACTCAGTATTAGTCCCATAATGGGATGATTGTTGATGTGTTGTGGTTGATTGAATAATATAGTAATTTTATTGTGACGGTTTGTTGATTGTGATTGTTTGTCTCTGGTTCTCGAGGCGTGTCCTCGGCTGAGTGAGGTCACTTGCGAGAGTGGCTTCACGCCCTAGTTTCTCCTTCTGTGGAACCCGCCACAGAAGGGATGTGCACATTAATGGACAGGGTTATCGCTCATTATGAGGAGCGGGGATTTGGTGGGTACGGTTGCGGTCCCCCACTGGCAGGGCTGGTCCAGTGGACAGTCAGTGATTGAGATGATTGGAATTGGCGTGCTTGTGTGTGTGATAGTTAAGCTGTCTGTTTATCTTATTGTTGATATATATTGAGTTGTGTGATTAGTACTGACCCCGGTTGTTTTATAAACCTGCGGTGATCCATTCGGGGATGGTGAGCAGATATTGAGCAGGTATGAGATGAGTACTGGGATAGCTGGGATTGCCACGATATGATGATAGAAGTCTTCCGCTGTAGCTTAGTAGTTTCTTTACATTTCAGTTAGAACAGTAAACAGTCAGTTTGAGATCATGTATTATACTTTTGGTTTTGGTTTCGAGATTGTAACCTTTAACTAAGTATTTCTATTTAAACGTTGTTTCTTTATTGTTTATTTTATTATCATTGCCTCGGGTAACCGAGATGGTAATACCTTCATACCTGAGTGGTCCTGGTAAGGCACTTGGAGTATGGGGGTGTTACACATACAAACTACTTCTAGCATTTATCATTTAATCATAATCCATGTTCTCCAGCCCCACAATCCACCCACAACATAAAGAGGAAGGAAAAAAAAGTTGAAGAACAGGAAATCGTTACCAATCAAATCTAGCAAATGACATAAAGGAAAGCATGAAAAAAAAAACAGCAATAATCGTTAGAACTTAGAATTCACCACAGCCTTGTTTTCTGCTTATGTTCCATAATATAAAGATTATCACCTTGTTTCCTCATTTTCAGGAACGACACTAAAAGAGTCAGTTGTGGAAAATGTTACCTGAGACAAAATAGGGATTGATGCACCAGGAAGCATGGCTGATCGCCTGATCCAAAACACATAAACAAAAAAAAAATTCAGGGTAAGTTAAGCCAAATACCTTTCTTGCAGAACCTTGGTAACCTCCTCGGGAGCCATAGAACCTTATCTTCTTCATAGAAGCATTCTTGGCCAATTGGTTTTAAGACTACAAGAAAAGTAAACTAGAATAGACATTTAATAGAGTGAACTGAAGATATCTACCTGGGTAATAATAACTATAATAATTGGCATGTGGATTATAAACGTCTTGCGCTGCAACCGACTCTTGACCTATCTGACCTTTGATGCTGGAAGTAGCACACTGAGCAGATGACGTGGAGTCCAAATGAGTCCCATTTTCACGAGCAGCCTATATACAAATAAAGTCAGATAATGCTTTATATCAAGGAAGAAGCGTGAAAGTGATTTGCAATATCCTAAATGAGGCATCCGCCATGTAATACAGCAGTAAATACAAGATCAACTAGTAATGGATAAATCTTTTCTTTAACTTAAAAAAGAGGGAGAGACTCGGAGATATACCATAGCCTGTTTTGCTGAATTGGGAACAAACAAACTGGAATTGGTCCCTTTTTACTGAAATACAAAATCAAAAAGAAATAAGACACAAATGATATGAAGAAGTACTAACGGCGAAATCAAGAGAGATCATACATTGAACGTAGTAAATGTATAATATTGGTATGGCATTATGAAAGAAATAAAATAGAAGCTAACATGTATAAACATGAATAGAGATTAACCTAGCAGTAAAAAAAGGATGATTCTGCACTACGACAGAATAATCTATAAGTTCAGCAAAAAGTATTCATCCCATTGTTGAATGACTCGGCATACCATTCACTTCAGGCAGTGGTTTTAGCACAAAAGAGTCAAAACTTATGTGACAGTTTCACTTTTCACCTGCTTCCCTACTCCACTATTTTCTTTTCACTTTGTTTTTGGCTTAGCCTTAAGGACAGCCTAAACAAATTTCCTTTAAGGTGAAAACAATATAACTGAAGTGCACTGCTAATTGATATAGATAACATAGAAATCATAGGATAACAATCAGAGGAATGGCCATCAGACGGACTGCTAAATGATTCCTCCAGCAATCAAGAAATGAAAATGCATAAAAAAACAAAAAACATACATCTCTTATTGCAAGATCAAGTCAATTCCAGATGACCATTAGAACTAGTTCGTCAAGCTCCCCTCTCTCAGCAGCTTCCTCAATTTTCTGCAAATAAAGGAAAGAGTGAACCAATAAATAAATAAACACATCACCTTTATTCTCTTCTTGCAAGATCAATTTTCTCAAGTGATATTGAAACCGTGTAACAAGTTTTCATTCTAATATGAACTGAAATTCATCATTTTACATGACAAAAGTTGAAAGCTAACTATCATTTGGTATGAATCGCATATTGAAATTGAATTTGTAATTGATGAGAACAATTATGAAAATCAACCGGTAAGCCTTACCAATATAATCAAATCAGTCAAACCCTAAGCCTAAATAAACAAAACCCAAAAAACGAAAATCAAAATTTAACCTATAAAAACTAAAATTACAGAAATTAGGGTAATTAAAATTTACGAATTCAACCAGAATTAACTCTACCCAATTGATGATACCTGAAGTAGATCTTCAATTAGGATGGGAATGATGAACAACAGTATGATTTCGAATATAAAGTCTGTAATCATCAATTAGGGTGGGGATGATGATGATCAATAGTACGGAATATGGAAGATGAAGTAGTAAAAAGGGGAAAGAGAAATTGTTGGATATGAGAAGTGAAAGGGGTGAATTAGGTTAAGTGAATAATGTGGACGACATGTTAATGTTACGCCTTTAAGGATTTAAAATAGAACGGGCACTCATTCAGACATTGCTCTTTGTTTTCCCAAGGAGAACGATTCTGGATATATAACCGGTCTCTTTTATATTTTAAGACAGTTGGTCAAACCTAACCGTTCTCTTTGTTAATGTTCGAGAACGGTTTGAGCAAACAACCGGTCTCTATTGGAATCCTATATGCCCGCCAAACTAAAAATAACAACGAGACCGGTTCCGCTATCAACCGTTCTTGAAGGTGCGTTCTCTTTGCCTTAAATTGTAGTAGTGCATCTCTGATTAACAGCATGCTCATCAACTAATCAATGCACATCATTAGATTGATAGAAAGGAGCAAATTTGTCAGCTTTCACCATCATATTCATACAACAAAGAATCAATATGGCCAGGAAAAGAAACACAGAAAAATGAAATATAGAGACTCTAGCAAGCACCAAAGTTTGAAAAGATGAAACAATATGGCCTACTCTGCTACTCGCCACATTGCTCGATAGCCTTCACCGCATCAACATATTGATAACCCATGGCGATGAGGTGCGATAGTGTGTCTTTCGTTTCCTGCAAGGCAAAACAAATGACATTTACTAGAAGAACTTTTTTAGCTTAAGAAAACCTTTCCTGATTGTCAAGCTATAATTCAACCAGGAAGAAAAGTAGATTGAAACTTGTGTCGAGTATCAAACAATGGTAACATGTAAAAGGACATTCAGGACACAAGGTATACAAAGATGAAGTTAACAAAATCCACTGATAATCCAAAGATTGCCCCTTTAAAATGGATATATTGACAACATCATGGAATGGGAAAGAAAACAAACAGTTGTAACAAGCATTGGTTTTCGTGATTGTGCGAAATGTTTCACATTTTTTCTCACAAAACAGAAAGATCTATGAATGAGTACTACAACTGAGTATTTTAAAATCCGGCCTGAGTCATGCACGCCAGCGATCAACATCAACATCAGTCGGCGCCGCGGTCAGCCATACCCCGTCATCAACATCTCTCGAAACTCAGACCAACATCTGTCAAGCTATGAACCTAACCCACTGTCCATACCAACCACAACAACCACAACAACAACATTAACGCCTAATACCACCACCGCATCGATCACCAAAACACCGCATTTCTTAGGGGAAGTAAAACCTTCGCCAGATATACAAATAAAACGATGCTCGGATTTAAAAATTACCGCCAGAACTTCGCCGGAGTTTGGGTGGTCATTCTTGTGCTAGAGCTGTCGTCGGTGTCATCTAAAGGTGGTGGAGATAGGTACGGATGAGGTCGAGGGAGGTTATGGTGTGAATGAAAGACACGCTTGTATCGGAAGTGCAGTTGGCCGGAGTCGGAGCTGCGTTGGAGTGGCCGGCATCGAATCATCGGAGCGGCCGGCGTCAGAGGGTGATGTTTGAGGAAAGTGGAAGAAGGGTAGTAGGCTGAGTGTATTAGTTTGACTGAAAAAGAGAAGGAGATAAGTCGTAATCACTAATCAGCCATTGTTCTTATTTTGGCAATTTGGGTTTTTTTTAGTTCGCACAGTTCACACCGAACTTTAGGTTCGCACGAGATCATATATATATATATATATATATATATATATATATATATATATATATATATATATATATATATATATATATATATATATATATATATATATATATATATATATGGGCGAGTTCAGTACGAACTACCTTAACGTACGAACCGTACGAACTTGCCCAGTTACACTTTTTTTTTTCAGTTACACTCTTTATTCAGATACATCTTAAAACACAGGTAGATACACTTTTCTCACACTAAAATTCTATATACACTTTTATACTATTTATGGATACATTTTATATTATTTTGCTGATACACATGTCGTTAAAGCCAGATACACATCATATCAACCCCATATACACATGTCATTAAAGTCAGATACGCATCTTATCATACATTTATAAGAAACGCATTTCCAGATACACTAGCTAGTACCTCCAGATACACATGGTACTAATAAGAGATACACATGTATCCAGTATTAATACCAACTGTATACCGTATCAATACAATGTGTATCTGGGGTGGTGTTTTGTGTATCCACCTCCACCAGCGTCACCATAGTACTCACCACCACCACTGCCCCCACCTCCGCCAGCGCCGCCGCCCCCAACTAACACGACAACACTGCCACTCACCACTACCTCGACTACCACTGCCGACACCACTCAGCACGACCACACATGTATCCGGCAATTTTACCATGTGTATCCGGTACTAATACCTTGTGTATCCACCGGTACCCCCACCACTACCCACCATTGACGTCAACACCACCGCCACTCTCACCGGTACCCCTACCCCCCACCACTGTCGTCACCACCACGACCACCAGCATTATTCACCAGTACACTAAGAAAACGCCGACAACACCACTGCTCCACCACCACCGCTGCCACCGTCACCATGATTACCATACGTATCCGGTAGTAATACCGTATGTATTCGAACTAGTATATTGTGTATCCACCAAACCCACTGCCACTTTAGGGACACCACAACCCAACACTCGCCGCCGACATCAATGACAACCCCTGGACGGTGCCGGCCACCACTACTCCTATACACGAACACCACAATCCAAAAACACAAACACCCAGTCCAGATACACAAGTTCTAGACCCCTCCAATCACACCAGTGACATCATTAATAACCCCTCGATGACGGCGATGACATCAGCAGCCACCGCCTGGACAAACAAAATTAGACCACGATTAACCACCATTGTTTGCCGTCACTAGCAGAAACCAATATATACGGTGAATTGCATTAACCCAACCTCCGTCATCACCACAAACCGTAGCCTATTCACAGTGCTATTAAGTTTAAAACCATCAGATCTAATATCAAAACACAAGATCTACAAAAATAATGAATCAATAAATGATGTATCGGCGAGTATGGTGGTCGTCATAGACGATTTTTGACATTGTCGGTGGAAGTGAGCAACGGAAGACAAAAGGGAAGAGAACAAACGACGAGATGGGAAGATTGATGGTGAAGATCAGGTTGTCGGAGTCGTCGCCGTCGCCGGAGATATCACCGGAGATGTCAGTTGGTTGCAGGGAGATGTGTTTGTGTTTTGGGGAGAAATGAGATATGGTTTGTGTTTTGACGGAGGATAAAATGAGGAGACAGTGACTTAATTTCTTTTTTGAAGGGATAATAGGGAGTTCGTACGGTTCGCACCATAATTTGGTTCGTACAGATCCCGATTCTATATATATATATATATATATATATATATATATATATATACATATATATATATATATATATACATATATATATATATATACATATATATATATATATACATATATATATATACATATATATATATACATATATATATATTGTTAAAAAATGTAGAGAAGAAGGGTGAGAGATGGTGGAGAAGTATATCTTTATTATTATCACAAAAGGTATATATACATGTATACAAATGGGAGTTACGCCAAAGGAAAGTAAAAGGACACGTCTAAATACATCTACATTTATGTACATCCATAATACTTGTGACTTATGGACATCCATAACATTATTATACAATAATGTTTCATAACACACTCCGTGGATGTCTATCACTAAAAAATATGCCTCGTTAAAAACCTTACTAGAAAAACCCTGTGGGAAAAATACTAGAAAGGAAAAGAGTACAATAATCTTCAAACACGCATAACAAGGTGCCTCGTTAAACCTCTCCATGGAAAACCCAGTGGAACAAAACCATAGATAAATAAAAAGAGTACAGCGCGTGCTACTCCCCCTGATGATTACATAACTTGATACTTCTTGAAATGGTTCATGCTTTGATGTAAGTTCTTGATCGCTGAATAGAATCCACTGAAGTTGATAAACTTGATAACTTCAATCAATATAAATCCTTGGTAATTTCAATATAATATTTCTTCGAAGCTCGCAGTCAGGATATCGTCATTCATAATGACTTTTAAGTCTTCATCTCAAATATTATAGTCACACTTGTAATAAAAATTCTTTTCAATGAATGACATAATATTATATGTCTAGAATATTTGTCATTTCAACAATCATAATGACCATGACTATTTCGTATTAACGCGGCAACAGTGCTACCTCGTTAAAAACCATGCTAGGAAAAACTCATTGGGATAAAAACCTTGTCGAAGGGAAAAAGAGTATAGCTATCATTCCTAAATTCATTCTCTTGAGGAGAATCAATTCGATTATTAACAATTCATTTGAAAAATAATCAATCTTTCTTGCCAAATCATCTTATTGTATGGATTGACATCATCATTATGGACTTTCACTACATTTTTCTCAACTATTATGGTATTTCTGCACGATTAAGTATTTTCACAATTTCGACAAGAAATTCATTCGTGTATGAATTCTCATATGCTTAAACATCGGGTTGAATAAAAAATAATTTATTTTTAATAAGCTCTTCAGGAGTTTGAATAATTCAATTTGGAAAAAATCACGCGATAATCTTTCAATCGTAGAAGTCTATAAATTTCATCGTGAGTTTTTCAAAAACTCAAATTGATCAACTATTATCAATTGATGATCATTCATAAAAGGCTTCTTTAGGGTAAATATATTTCTCAATTTTAATATATAATTTATCAATTTAAAATAAAATTATAAACCTGTGCACGCATATGAAATGACACAAGTTTCTAAATAACATATTCTAAAATATGCAATAATAATAATGTAAATACTAAAATTAAGACGCAATGATGAATTTACTATCTATATCCACATGATGATGACTAAAAATGCAAACTGTACAGTTTTCTTTCCAGTATTCATAATTTGGATTGACTTCATGTCAATGGATGGACTTCCGGTCCATGAGCTCATTTATAATAATGAGTTATATGTTGACAATTAAAATGAACTTTAAATAAAAGATCCCCATTACAAGTCCATAAAATATCACGCGCAAATGTATATAGGTTCCATAAATATATCGATATAATTTTTCATATTTGATAATATCAGTACTGTTCAACAATATCCGAATCTAAATATATATTTGGTACCATTATATTCATCTAGGCCATCTATTATTATTCAGATATTTGTGTCACTTCGGGAACACTCAAAATATAGCATTCTATTTCACACCAACTGCTTCATCTTGCTATTTATCATCTATTTCATAGTGGAACTGTCAATTCATCTTGACTTTTATTGAAACTTCAGGTGTACATTTATCAATCTAGTAAAAATATTTTTGTTATATCAAATTCAAAACCTCTACTCAATGAATTTAATGTATAACATTGTCTGAACTTCTATTTCAGTAAGGGATCATTCCATATTTATTTTTACCAGCTTTTAACTCACTTTTCTCCCTCTAAGGTGGTAAAAACTATATGTATAACCACCTTCGACTCAATTTCTCATATCATCAATGAGATTTTATATGGGTATTGTTTTTATTTTTTTTTTTTACCATAAAAAATATTTCGTGGAGTAACATATAATGCAGTTGGATTTTCAATGTACTGAATTACAATGCCCAACTCGATCGGGAGATCAACGATTTCATATAATAATTAAAATGTGATTTTCAATCACGGAAACTACTCAGAAAATTCAGTATGTAGCTATAAGCCACTCAATATAGTGTCAATCCATAAATGAATATTCAAGTTCTTTATTCAACTCCGAGTAGTGTTTAGATCTTCAATATCACATATACTTAATCTCAGTGTAGTGTCTTGCCTTTAATAAAAATTCTACACGAGAGAATTTCAGCACTTATCTTTTCGATATATAGACTTTAGGTTTATCAAAACGGATGTTAGGTATAAGGGGTAAATAAAAATAAAATACGGAAAAAGCACACACGATTTTAGTGGAAGAACTCCCACACCCTTATTGTATTAATCAACAAGGTCACTTACAAAGAACTCTTTGTAACACTACAACTTTGAGAACTCTCAAATATGACTACTAGGCTCTCTCTCACAATTCTTGGGTACAATTATGAGCAACCTAGCCAACCCTATTTATAGGGTAGTACAAATATTCTCCTTACCACAAATAATCTACCTTCCTAATTCTATTAGGAAATAAGCAGTTTTTCTATAAACTATTAATATTAATTAATATAAGAAAAATTCTTCCTTCTTTGGCAAGAAACAAACATCCTACCATGTCTAGAACTCTAGACTTATTTTCCATATCAAGCCTATTTCTTAACAACGGGTATAATATGAACCTGAATAGCCTCGATTATCACATCTAACCTTTTTATGTCATCTCTATTAGTTTGCCCATAATCCATGACAATTTTTCATAAGCCTTGGTCGTGTTTTTAAAACTTCACTTTTCACACGCCACATTTTTAGTTGACTATATTTCTCACGTCAATCATCAAGTTAGGGATATTGGTATCATATAAAATCAAATTAAAAATATCTCTATCGGTCAGATAAATGATGTGATATAGGACACGACAGATGTTTCATTTATGTTGGCAAGACTCATCAAAATTTATTCACGGAACATGACTATAATAGTCTTTGAGTATTTTTGATATATAATTCTATCATACTATTAACAATTATAAACATCAACATATAAATGATAACATACATGTTCGTATCATATCGTTCCAATAGGTTGTATCGCATAATAATACATAATATTGATTATAATTCAACTCACGAATCACTTATTCCCTTAAGGGGGTGATAAAATATTCAACAACTGTCAAATCAGTTGTACTATTCGACAATTTAGTTTACAATATATCATAAGTTGATCACATTATCACTTTTATTAAGGAGTGAAGTAAATGTCCACTTCTGGTGGGAATACTAGACTTTAAAACAAACACATAACTCATGAAAATATCCATATCCTCATACTTAACCACTACTGGTAGTATAACTTTTAAATTTATTATGTGCTTCCATATTCACTTCACAAAACAATGCTCATTAATCAAAATTCTTATGTAATGTCATATTCACTACAGGGAATAATGATTGTTAACCAATAGGACGAGGCTCATGATTATAATATCTTATCATAGGTCGAACACACTTCACATATACTGTTTTTGGCTACATACTCAAATATGACATCCCACATGCTTTACGGAATAGTTTGGTATGATTCTCAACTTTTCAAAACTATCTCATACTTTGTATACATCCTTGTACAAATATGAAGTTAATTTTATTCTTAATTTTTGAGACTCGAATAATATCCAGTATACGAAAAGTGAAAATATATATCCACTGTGAACTACTGACCACCATTTTCATTGTCACAATTTTTTATTGATAGTCACACTCCAGACTTCATGCCACAGTTTTAATATCTGTAAATATTATGAATCTCGGGTCATAATTCAGTATATGTAAACACTATGAACTTCCGGTCATAGTTTGTTTATTTTTTATTTTTAGACACTCTGAACTTCGGGTCATAGTTTCATAACTTGTGAACACCATGAACTTCTGGTCATAATTCAATATCCGTAAATACTATGAACTTCAGGCTATAGTATGCATATCAACGCACGCGAATATCATTTTTCTTACTCATATCGAACTTTTAGCACGTATGCGTCTCACACGTCTTTTCATGAGATATTTACTTATATGAGATATTTTCTTTCAAAAATGAATTTGGCTCAAGTAAAGTTACATTATTACAGTCACATTGGGTTCCATTAAGGCCTCTTTACTTGGCTCACCAGAGATAATTATTAGGCTTCACATTTTGCCATGTTCTCGATTTCTGCTACAGGCATATTCTTTATGATATGTCACATTCCCTCTAAGGAAATGACCAATTTCAGATTTCATTATATTGTTCATTTTAAGGTGAAAAGAATTAATTGACAAATAAATGTGCATTTTTATAAAGATCGTTTTATACTCAATTACGGTTAATACACTAATATTTGTCGACTTTTGGCCACTGTCATTTACATGTGGACTTCTAGTCACTTATACTTATACAATATGAATATATTGTACTGATGAGACGGTCTTAAATTATTAAACACCGTTAAAATCTTGAATTTAAGGTCATAGTCATAATATAGCCATATTTGCTCATCTTTTAAAAATAAATCTTTTAGAACTTGAGACTCAAAATTATATGATATGTCCACTTTTAAAACTGTGAATATTATTTCTGAAAAGATAAGAGGATATGAGGAGAATACCTGCTCGTCGAAGAGTTTGTCTCATAAGATGATTATTATTATAATTCATAAGCTTTATTACCTAACTGTCTTACATGCCACAATTTAAGATAAAAACACATCTCCAACTTAATTTATTATGTGATCATGTCATGGGGGATATACACATGCCTTATAATATACAAGTCCCGTAACGCAAAAACAGTAATCAACAGCATAATTGCCCATAAATACAAATAAGGATTAAGGAAATAGATATTTATTATGGTTAAAATTCCTCAAATTAAATTCTATTTGTAATTCACACATGTAAGATATATATAAGCCATAATTATTATTGCTAACTCTACCTACATGCACGTACCATGTCATGTAAATTCAGTCAAGATTTATTTAATACAATTAAGATTAAGACTCAAAATCAATTATACAATCAATAATAATTGTATTTCATTATAAAACCACAAGAACAAATTAAGCGCAAGATCATCTTTTAAAAACCACAAACTATTCTTGTGTTGAATGGTTTTAGTGGGAAAATCATGATTATTAAGCAATAGATTTAGTAAAACATATTTCTTGATCGTCACTAAATTAACGGCATCAAATTTGGCATTTGGTCGTGCAACTACTATGATTACATCACAATTTGCGAAAACGTATTTCCTATGAGTGATGGTATTACATAATTTCTTAAAATTTTCAAATAATATAAATGTAAAATTAAGCCAGGATTATAAAATTTAATAGTAAAAATAGTTTGAGTGACTTAAAAATTAGATCGGCCCGATTATAATATAAGAATCAAATATAAGATAACAAGATCCAATAATCCAAAATGATGAATGCTATTCCCGGCAATTATTGATATTGAATAGAGACCCGTACTGATAACGTGTTATAAAATGTAAAGAAGGGTGAGAGATGGTGGAGAAGTATATCTTTCTTATTATCACAAAAGGTATATATACATGTATACAAATGGGAGTTACGCCAAAAGAAAGTAAAAGGACACGTCTAAATATATCTACATTTATGTACATCCATAATACTTGTGACTTAAGGATATCCGTAACATTATTATACAATAATGTTTCATAACATATATATATATATATATATATATATATATATATATATATATATATAGATTCGGGATCCTGTGAGAACCGCTAGGATAATGAGAACCGTGAGAACCACTATTCTATGCACGGTGAGATAGTCAACATTTACTTTTCATAACCGTCGCACACCCCCAAACCCTCCAGTTTCATTCATTTTTACATTTTCCCTTTCTCACTCATCTCGCTTTCTCTCTCTTCCACCGATCATCGTCTCCGATCACCACATTTCTACCTTCTTCGTCTTCATGCTTCATATTTTCCGACACTTTTCAAATGTGCTTCTGAAGTTATGGTTTAAGTCATTCATCACTATCATTTTCGCCCCTCTAATTCGCTGAAACCGCCATTAAAGAGTTTCATTCCTCCAAATTAAGGTAATCTGCTTCTCAAATTAATGGCGGTTGTATTCTAATTTGTTAATGCATGTTAATTTTCCTAAGATTCATCAATTTGTGTCCATATTTTAACCCTATTTTCAAGTAATTTCCCTAAAGAAGCTAATTCATTGTTTTTACATGACGGATTCTTAGTTTTGTATTCTTATTCCTCAACCTATGTGGAATTTTAGTTTCCGTAAAATTACGCAATAATCGAACTCTAATTTCCCATGTCGTTTGTTACTTTTCAATTTCAACCTGCGAAAATGCTTCATTTCACTGTGTCAATCACAGACCTTCACATTACCGTTTAGCTAATTGCTGAATTTTATCTTCCTGAAATTTCCAGGTTGTGCAAACAAGTCAAGCCATCGAAAATCACCGAGAAAGACTCGCTTTCCTGGTATATAACTTATCTTCATATTATAAAATCTTTTGATTATTTATCTTATGAATTCCTGATTACAACTAGTAGATGTTGTTGATAAGTTGTATGCTCGAGAATTGTTGAACTTTTGTGTGTTGAAATCTATGTTTCATGTGTTTAATTATTTATAAGCTAATTGATTGTTCTTGATAAGCTAATTGATTGTTGTTATATGACTAATTTTTAGGTTGTTCTAACTTATAAATTCCTGATTATAACTAGCAAGTTCTAATTCGCTTATTCAAATGTCGCTTATCGTATTTTTTGTGTTGAAATCTATGTTTCGCTTTCACCTACGCTGTATTTTGTTGATTTTCTACTGAAATTTTTTATATATCAAGTTCAAATAATGCATACTAAGCAGTATATGCGCTGTGTTTTGAGCTACTAAAGTTAGTAACTGTTGTACTGATTCAACTAAAATTTTACATATTTTCTCCATTTAAAAGTCTTTCCTCTTTTCAATTCTGCATACAGAAAAAAATATGGAAAATTGGTGCAAAGGTTGGGTAGTCAATCTCGAGGATGTAGAAAGAGAACTTTTTATTGAACATTATGTCCAAGGGAAAACAGAATCTCTGAGTTACCTTGGTCAAGTTAACAAAATGAGTTCAATGATCGTCGCAATCAACCAAGATATGATGTTTTAACTGGTCCAGATCTTGTGTCAAAAATCTTCCACCTACTTGATAGTTGCTCGGATAGGGCAAGCATGGCCAATGTCTGTAAATTTTGGGCTAAGCTCTTTCTTTTTTATCTGTATTCACCTGATGTTCTGGTAGCATACCTGCAAACTTTACGATTTAATGATATTAATGGCGTGAGGATAATGTGTAGTCGTGGTAGACTAATTTCCAAAAGATGCAAGTGTTTTATGACGGATAATATGGCAACGAAATTGCTCATTCATGTTCACCAACGAAGAAATGTATTCCAGAACACCCATCGTAATGCACTTAATGACAGTCAAATTAAACAAGTTGATGAGATGTTGCGGGATATGCCAACTTTATCATAGGAAGAAGTGAAAGCAATAGCATCACCCTTACTAGCTCGTCTAAGGTTCTCTTATGTTGAATTCGTTGATTTGACGTAGGTCTAGCACAAGTTTGTACAACTTTGTGGTCAACGTACTGTATTAGTACTTAGGGCACTTAGCAAATTGAACTTTAAGGTTTAAACGTTCCTTTTGTCAGGCTTTAGTAATAATTATGTAATTTAGGTTTGGCATTTTGGATTATAGAAGTTGTTATGTAATGTTGGTTTGACATATACATATATATATATATATATATATATATATATATATATATATATATATATATATATATATATATATATATATATATATATATATATATATATATATATATATATATATATATATATATATATATTGTGGGTAAAATGGGTGAACCAAGTGTATATAAAGGGGAGAGATTGGACCAGCTATGAGCCACCTAGTGATTGTAGCTGGTCTTGGAAAACAATTGCTTCTCTTTTTAAGCTTTTTGCACTTGCTTATGTTTCTGGTACCTGGCTTGGGGAGGATCAAGAATATGAAGTTAGTAGAGGCTATAACTGGCTTAGAGTAATCAAACCTAAAGTGGACTGGAGATATGTTTGTTGGAATCATATGAACATACCCAAAACTTCCTTTATTTATTGGGCAGCTGTTCAAGGGAGGTTCTTGACCAAATATCGACTGGTTAGAATAGGGGTTAGAGTGGATACTGTCTGCTTCCTGTGTGGCAATGGAGATGAGACTCATCATCACTTGTTCTATACTTGTTATTATAGGTACTCAATGCTTTAATCTTGTATAGAAGGCCCTGAATACTAAGGCTCCTGCTGAAGCTTTACATGTATGGTTCAACAAAAGTCAAGGAGGGACTAAACTACAGAAAAGAATTGTGTGCACCATTTATGTTGCTGTTATCTATGAAATTTGGAGGGCTCGGAACAAAGCAAGGACTTCAGATGCTGTGGTTCATCCTACATACTTGGTTAGAACTGTTTTGAAGGATGTAATGAGACGTTTTTGGGCAAGAAATAGAGGCAAGTTGACAAGGAAAGAGGAAACTTGGTTAGCAAGTATTGTTATCTGATGTATTCTTTTTCTTTTTGCTTCTATTTTTTATGTATACATGGGACTGGACTATACTCCGCTGATGTAAATTGGTGATGATTTTTTTATTTATATACTTACCCTTTACCAAATATATATATATATATATATATATATATATATATATATATATATAGTGTAAAGATCATCTAAGTCCACCTCTTACATTTGAGTCCATAAGTTCCCTTTAGAGCCATTGGATGAGGAAGATGGAGGGTTGAGATTGAAAGCAAAAAAGAAGGGATTAAAGCTCATTAATCCCACTCTCTCACTACCTATACTAATTAATCACTAACTCTTCCTAATTAACTACTAATTTAATATATATACTTTTCCAAAACACCACTTCTCTCTCATATCTCATAATTTCACCCATTTTTTATCTCTCAAAAACCTCTCCTCTCTAAAAAACCAAACAAATTCAAAAACAAAAAAATCCCAAAATTCCCCCCCTTTTTCTCCCACCCCGCTGCCACTGTTTCCCTTCCCGCCGCCCCTAACCCACCACCACCACCACCGCATACCCACAAAAAAATCAAAAAAATTCCCCCCTTTTCTCAAAACCACGCACCACCCACCACCATCAACACCCACAAATCCGATACCGCTCCTCTCTTCCTCCTCCGACCAACACCCACCGCCATGACCACCGCTGCCGCCTCTCACAACACCGCACCTTAACCCACCTACCACTATCACCACCACCACCAAAGAACCTTAAAAAACCAAATCCACGACCCGACACCACCACTAGCCAACCCACGACCCACTACCCGACACCTTCTCTTCCTCTCCTCCCTCATTTCCGCTGCGGCCCCACAACCACCATTAGCCAACCCATGACCAACCACCATGTATGTCGACCACAACACCACCAACCACATATATTGGGTCCTCCAACACCGCCATCAACAACCACCAACAACATCCTCGGCAACAACACCAAAAACACCAGATCTGAATGGGTTTCGTGAGGCGCGTGTGGTTGTTGCTTGTGGTAGTGGTGGCTGCGGTGGTTGGGTCTCCTCCTCTACCAAGGCTGCCGCCTTATCTTCTTCCCCTTTTTTTTTTTTTTTAAAAAATAAATTTTGGGATTATGGTGGTTGGCAGTGAAAGAGTGTATAAAGAGTGGTTGGCAACGAAACACTTTTTTTTTTTTTTTTTTTAAAAAATTTTGGGATTATGGTGGTTGGCAGTGAAAGAGTGTATAAAGAGTGTTTTTTGTATAAAGAGTGTTTTGTTTTTGTTTTTTTTGTTTTGTTTTATACGAGTGTTAATGAGTTAGTGTCTTTTTATTACATTTGAGTCCATGAGTTGGTGTGTTTTTATTTTGGTTGTTAGTATGACATTAGTTTTGATTTTGGGTGTGTTAATGAATTGTTTTGTTTTATACTTTTTTCTACTAGTATAACACTTTTTTTGGCTAAAATTACACTTTTTGTTGTTAGAATTACACTTTTTTCTGTTAGAATTACACTTTTTTTCTGTTAAAATTACACTTTTCTTCATTAAAATTACACTTTTTTTTGTTAAAATTATACTTTTTCCTGCTAGAATACCACTTTTTTTGGCTAAAATTACACTTTTTGTTGTTAGAACTACACTTTTTTAGCTTAAAATTATACATTTTTCGGCTAAAATTACACTTTTTCTCCTAAAATTATACTTTTTGTTGTTAGAATTACACTTTTTTCTGTTAAAATTACACTTTTCTTCATTAAAATTACACTTTTTTCTGTTAGAATTACACTTTTTTCTATTAAAATTATACTTTTTTCTGCTAGAATAACACTTTTTTCGGCTAAAATTACACTTTTTCTGCTAAAATTACACTTTTTGTTGTTGTTAGAATTACACTTTTTTTCATTAAAATTACACTTTTTTCTGTTAGAATTACACTTTTCTTCATTAAAATTACACTTTTCTCTGTTAAAATTACACTTTTTGTTGTTAGAATTACACTTTTTGTTGTTAGAATTACACTTTTTGTTGTTAGAATTACACTTTTTTCTGTTAGAATTACACTTTTCTTCATTAAAATTACACTTTTCTCTGTTAAAATTACACTTTTTGTTGTTAGAATTACACTTATTGTTGTTAGAATTACACTTTTTTCTGTTAGAATTACATTTACCTCTATTGGACTAATGTTACACTCTTAATGGACTTGGTCATATTCTCATATTCTCATTGGACTAATGTTACACTCTCAATGGACTATGGACTGTGGATTGAAATTATACTTTTCTGGACTAAAATTACACTTTTCTGGACTAAAATTACATTCTCCTTGACTAAAAATAACAATCTCATTGGACTGAAATTACACTTACCTGGACTAAAATAACACTTTTTGTCATTAAAATAACACTCGTAAAATGCTAAATTACAATAACTTGTGATAAAATGACAAAAATTCAAAATATTATTCGTTAAAATCACTCGGAAAAGATTGAAGTTAAACTTGTAAAACGCTAAATTCTCGAAAATATTTCTTAAAATTACACTTTTTGCTGTTAGAATTACACTCGTAAAATCCTAAAATGTCGAAAACTTGTCTCGAAAAAAAAAAAATGAAAAAAAAACGAAACAAATCGAAAACTTGTCTCGAAAAAAAAAAAAAAAAAAACCGAAAACAGAAAAATGTTGACAAAATTTTCATAAACTTTGAAGTATAAGACAAAATATGGTGTTAATTGTGTATGATAATGAATTAGTGAATGTATTATTAAAACTAGAGAGAGAAGTGAATTCATTAGTGTTAAGTGTGTTTTTTGCTTTCAATCTCAACCTTCCACCATGCATGATCCAAGGGTTGTGGGAGGGACTTATGGACTCAAAAAAAAAAAAGGGACTTAGAAGAACTTTGCTCTATATATATATATATATATATATATATATATATATATATATATATATATATATATATATATATATATATATATATATATATATATTAGAGGCGGGATCTCGTGAGTTTGGTTCTTATGGTGAGTTGTGAGTTTGTGCTTTAAAATCTGGACCATCGAATATGAAGTAATATACGGCTAAGATTCAATGTCAATTAAAACCCACTGGATACCACGTATGTACTGTCAGCACGACAGCACGTTACTCAAACAACAAAACGCTCAGCACACCAAATTTTAGCGATCTTCAATCCGCAAGAAGAAACCCGATTTGAAGCATTCCCCAAATTTGATAAACCCTAACTAATCAGCATTTGTTATCATCATTATGAGCTTAAATCTGCAAGATAAAACCCTATTTTAAGCATTCCTCCTAAATTCATAAACCCTAACCCCTAATTTTGAAGCTGAATTCTGATAGTACAGCTCCGGTTGATATTCGATTACATTTTGTTACTAATTTGAAGTACGAATTCCATGATTATTGTTACTAATTTGAGTATTTATGCATGAATTAATTGAGCTTCTTATTCAGTAAAAAAAATTGGTCAGAATGCAAAAGGAATGATGATTATCGGGAAATCAAAGTTTGTGGTCAATTGGGCGAACAACCAATTGTTCGGGGGCTGGGTCAGGCCAAAGTTTCGGGCCTCTTTAGTCACTCAAGGATTCGGCTTTTCAGGTGGATTTAGGCTAGTTCGTGAGTCGTGACATTAAGAACTTCTTTAGTTAGTCGTGTACAGTAGTGCGGGCGAAGGGAGGTTAATGGGCAGCAACGGTGACGGAATTTGATGGAAGGGAGGTGTGGACAGCGGGGGCGCTTGGGAAACAAGCGTTTGCATTTTGTATGGAGTCGCCACCAATTTTTATGGGAAATTGGAACCGTTCGAATACTTCGTGCCACGTCAAGACACAAAGTAGAGACATAAACACCAAGCAATCGTTGCCCTTAGCATTCTATGTCTAGAATGACTCTCGTGGATGCCAATGAACACGGGTGTTCACAGATATCTGGAGTAAGGGGTGAGGGTACGTATTATGAAGCTCTTTTGATCGAACACCTAATCCCGCCCGCCTCGATAGCGGCCTCTACTAATGATTAGGGAAGTTATTCGTACTTGATATATCGTCGGCTATATGCATGCAATGCCACATCCAAGTTTTAATCCTAGCATGTGGAAATTAGACTAAGTCGGTTGACACGTAATTTAATATACAATGGAGTCGAAATAGGAATTTAGATTAATTACATGTGAAGACATACAAATGATACAAGAAATACAATGACAAATACAATAAAGGAAATTACAATAGTTACAACGGATTAGGCGATTTATGTCGAAAATACCTTTAGAACGGATAATTTGAGAAAATGAATAAATAAATAAATTAACGAACAGATCAGAAGGTGATAATACGATTAATAGTTAATTATACGTATGCTAATTAAACTAGGTCAAGCAACAACGGAGTTCAGGGACAGAACTCAGCCAGAACAGCAAAGAGCAGAGCGCTGCCCTTTGAATAGGCGCAGACGCCGCGTCTTCTCCTTGGCTCGGGCCGTGTGAAGCCGTAATTGCAAGCCGTTAATGTTAATTGGTGAATTTAAGGATCGATTATTTACTCGGGTGAAAGTGATTAGCAGGTTTATTTAACATATGAGTGGGTCATGAAAACAGTAAAATATGAATAAGTCGGAATTAAACGAATTGACATAATATGGAATAATGACAGAAGTGAAAAATATTAATGAGTCAAACAAATTAATTCAATTAATTAGGTTAGATACGATGGTTTGATGACGAATATACAATGAACATGTGAATAACAGATGAAAGCTATATCAAAGACGAATTCCAGAAACCCAATATTGATGAATTGAATCTCTACAACCCGGAATTGAATTTAATGACGAAAACCCACGAATATTGGATTATTTGGGATTTAAGTCGGATTTATGATGATTTAAACATGTTAAAGATGAATAATAAATATACATGTGAAATATATGCTATCATGGTGAAGAATTAACAAACAAACGAAACAAACAAAAGAAACTTGACGAATAACAGAGGACGAACGAAGAAGAAAGGAAGCAAGAACTGCGGCAGCCTCACGAAGAGGCGCAGCAGGAACTGCGCTCCTTCGAAGAGGCGCAGCGGCGATTCTTTCCCTTTCTCGACGGTTATCTACTGGAAATCCGTAAAAAAGAGGTTTTAAAGCATGGTTTTAGAAATCGGTTTTAATGGTATTTACGACATAAACCTTACAATCGATGATACAAAATGGTAAATACAATAAATAAAAGAGAGATTTACACCCTCAGACTTACATGTTGACGAAACGAGAAGGACTAAGATATCGATTAGTGATGCTCGACGCGAATGCAAAAAAAGTGCCCTCGTAAGAGGAAAACGATTAATTAATTAAGTTGATTATTGTGTAGTTGGTCAAATTGGTCGGTCATGCAAACGGGGAGGCTGGTACCCGGAAGGATCCAAGCTTACGTGGTCGAAAGTTCGAGCACGTAGACGCCGAAAAGTAAGAACAAAGTCTAGAATGCAAAGGAAGAAGAGAAGGGCGGACACTCGCGTGCGAAATATGAGGAGCGAAGGCTCCTATTTATACTAATCACGTGAAGGAATTAGGGTTTCGGAGACTCTTTGGAAGTGAATCTCGGAAAGATATGAAAAAGATACGAGAAACATGCGAGAAAGGGCACGGGAAGAGGCGCAGCAGCCACTGCGTCTCTTGGAAGAGGCGCAGCACTTGCTGCGTCTGTTCCCAAGGGGTTTCCTCCTGCGGAAGAAAGATTTCCGTGTTTGAGTTATGGTAGGACGGAAATAATTCGGTTTTCCTTAATATCTTATGTGAATATTACGGGAAATTGCTTACTAAAAGATAAAATTTATGAAATATGGAATAGAAATATCCGGAACATTTTAGAGCATTCTGACTCGGGTTTCAACGGGTATCAGAAAATGGAGACGGTTTTAGGCCCGGACTCCGAATGTACTCTAATTACTGTCAAAACGACCGTATCGGGACGTAGATGACAACTAAGAGGTAAACATTAATATTTGAGCAATCACTTGACGATAATCTTACGAATTGTCACAAATCGTTCCGCGTACCAAACATGCGGCCCAATCATCACCGGGTGGTTTGCGGGAGGTGCAGAAATGAGGTATCTACAGAGCCCCCACTTTGACTGAGGCTTGGACAAGGCGAAAGTCAAAGTATAGCCATCAGGTCAATCGAAGATTACAACCTGACGACTATGGCGACGCGAGGCGGTTCAAGGGGTCTAAACCAAGGACCTGTCGTCGGGAACATTTTAGAGTATGTCGACTTTCGGGGAGGGTCGTTTAAAGTCCATTAGACTACGTAAGGAGGCTCGCCAGCCATAAGAAGAGACCATACCTGAGACTTCTTTCTCGAGATGCTTCTGGAGGTGCATAGGAGCTAAGGGTAAGCATAGGAGCTAAGGGTAAGACCTAAAGGATACATAAGGATTGGCGCTAGGGTGTGGGACCCTAAAGGAAAGCATCGGCAGGAGTGAGGCCTAAAGTAAGTTCAACTTAAGGGTAACTAATGCTTGGGTATAGGAACTCTATCGGTTTGGGGAACTTGAAGGCTTACGAACCTAAAAGGATTGGGATCCTATAGTAAAAAAAATCATAATTTCGGGTCTACGAACCTAAGAAAGAAGGCTTTGGTTTGGGAACTTCTGGAGAACGACACCTTTGTCGCACTCTGCTGGGAAACAAGAAATATTGTGAGTAGCAGGACACAGGCGGGAACTGCTGAGAGGAAATCTGCTTTGGGTAGTCTTTGGGAAATAATTGCGAGTAGCAGGACACAGGCGGGAACTGCTGAGGGGAAATCTGCTTAGGTAGATTTTCAATCCTTACGTCTTGAGAGAGACAGTACGTCCGCTTACTCTCGCTAGAGGCACGATTGGGAATTATTCTTCTTGTCGTGAGAGGGAAAGTATATCCGCTTACTCTCGCTGGAGACATAACGAAGGTGTGTCGAATTCTGTGAGGGAACCAATGCTCGTTGCGAAGAGCAGAAGGTCTTGGAAGGAATAAATAATGTGCGGCAGTATGCTGCGGGCTTGGAAATGCGGGCCGGAACGAAAGAAAATCGTCGAACGGACCAAAAGAAGAAAATAGCATCGGGGAAGAGGCGCACCAAAGATGGGCCCACAAATAACGAATTCATAACGAATTTTTGAGAATCCGTATGGAGGGAACAAAAGGAAGAGGCGCAGAAAGAGCTGCGTCTCTTGGAAGAGGCGCAGCGCCTGTTGCGTCTATTCCTCAATTTGGTTTTCCTGCGTAAAAACGCGAAAATCAGGAGGCTTTGTTCATTTTTATTCGAAACATAAATCACACATTTCTCTCTCAAATCTTCACCATTTCCGCCAAGGTTTGATTCAAAAGCTTGCATTAATCATGACTAATCGAGGTATGTGTCTCAATCTTGCATTAATCATCCACATTTGTCCAATTTTGAGCCGAAAAACCTAGGGTTTATGACCCTTTCGATCGAAAATTTGGGGCTTTTCCCCCAAATGAATTTGCCTTGTCAAATTGACATTAGAAATGGATAGTAGGTAATATTAGGAACATAACCATGTATTTGTCTCGAATTTTCATCAAGTTTTGAGCCTTTGAGTGAATTTTGAGACGGTTTCACAGCTAAACCGTAAATTGCCTCGAAAATAGCCTTAGGATTGCCCATTTGCGATGAAACTTGATATTTGGGATCCTTGAATGATGGGTAAACTTTCTACCATCTCGGAATTTTGGTTTGTGACTGCCTTTTCAGGACACTTTTCTAGGGCATAATCGCCGTTATAACGAAATGCTGCCGAAATTTCGACTCGAACCCGGAACTAGGCTTCGAATTAGGCTTAACTTGACCCTAATTACCACATGAGTGATCGGTTTGGTGGGAATATGGCGACTCGAACCCGGAGCGGTTTTAGGGCTTCCGAAGGCTCGAAAATCCCTTAACCACTACAACACAGCCCGCTATTTTTCGACGCTTTTTTAGTCTGTTTTCGACGCTTAAAAGCGTCGGCATTTTATTTCTCGACGCTTTAAAAAGCGTGGGTATTTGAGGTGTCAGGATTTTCTGACGCTTTTTGGCGTCAACCTTGTCGACACTTTTTCGTGTCAAGAGCCGCGACGCCTTTAAACGTCAGTGTTTCTCTACACTTTTTTACGTCGCAATTTAAAAATTTCTCGACGCTTTTCCTGCACTAGAAAAATTCACTACGGCTACAATTTTTTCAATACGATTGAATTAAATTATTTAGATTACATACAAGATATGACATCATAGAGAGTATAAATTAAACAACATTAATTTGACAAGAATATATCAAAACAAAATTATATAGCATTAATTAAAATTCCATTATATCAAATTACATGCTTTCAAATTTAATAGAACTACGTAATTATTTCATCCGAACAATAGAAATTTTTCCACGCAAAAATAATAAAATGTCCTCAAAGATTAAATCCAAGACAAAAGGTATGACTAAACTACTCCCAAAAAAGTGAATTCCAGATTTTTTCCTTTCATCTCGATGCACCGCCACCATTTGTCGAGTCCGATATCTACATGCAAAGAAATTAAATATCGTCAACAAGTCCATCATGTAGGAAGTTGTGCTACTAATAATGAAAAGATGAAATCACACTACTACTTAGGAAACTATGAAAGTCTAGTTGACATGAATTGATACGTGCATTTTATATAGTCCTTTTAGGCCTTTTTATGCACGTATTTCTATGTTATTATCGTAGTTTATGCTACGAAATGCCCCGAATATGCTACTTTGGTTTGTTTTGTCTTATTTGCAGGAATGAACCAGAAAGTAATGAAATCAAGCCTTTTACCGTCCGTTTAGCATGCATTTGGAGGAAGAGTGAATTTGGAGCAAGAATGTAGCTATTTTGAGATGCGCAAAGAAGAAAGATAGCTAGGCGAGCAAAGGAAGAACTTCAAATTGCTAGTGCCTACTTTGGAGAGCCATATCTCGAGTTCTACAACAGATATTCAGGTGATTCCAATTGTAGATGAAAGTTTGTCCTCTTAGCTTTCCAACGCCACCGGAATCGCCCTATTTGCCCAAGTAACGAAGAAATGGCAGCCGTTTGAAGTTCAGTGCGCAAAGCAGGAAAAGTACTCGATCGAGTAGATAAATCGCTCGATCGAGTACTAGCTACAGCGAGAAGGTTATTGTCGAGTATAATTAGATTTATCTTATGCTTATCTTATATTTGGTTAATAATAATGATACTACTTAGTATAAATAAGAGTAGTTTAGACCTAATAGAAAGCATTCATTCCCTGGAGTCAGTAGAGGGGACGGACGACTGCTTGTTCTTCATTTCTCTATTTTTCGGATCAATTGTAATTTCTCTTCCCTTATACTTTTGCTACTCGGATTCAGATTGTATTGGTATTTTTATTTCTCTTTAATCCTTTAATCCTTTTCATTGCTTTAATTCCTTCTTCCCTATATTAATTATCGTAATTGCTTTAATTCAATTCTTATTAGTCTTTTATAATGTTGAATTCCAATTATCTATTTCTTGTTATTGATAATTCGTTGGTTATGAGTAGCTAATTCCCCTCTGCTAAGACTATAGGGGATCCATAATTATGAAGGGAGAGTAATCGTTTTATTGGGTTAATGCTGGTATTGTCTATGTTGGTTAAATGCTGTAGTTAATTGTATCTGTCTGATTGAGTCGACGCAATTAGGCATTTAATTCTTAGTGATCCTTGACCTGGACCGAAAGGTTGGAAAAGGTAGACTAGTAGCGAACAATAGAGTATTGCAGTGAGGGCGAAAGTTAAGCTGTTTACACTTTAGGGTGAATTAAGGACCGAAAGGTGACGTTCACTACCCCTTAGACCGTATTTGCATTGACCTGAGACCTAGATTACTTAACTGAATGATTATGGTGAACCGTCTGTCTTAGCTGTTCCTCTATATCTGTTTGCTTCCTTCTTTTTATTTCCCTCTCCCTTATTCTCTTTAGTTTAGAATATCACTTTTCAAACCCCCACATTGTGACCCGTTACCCATAGACTAAAATTAGACAAATAAATCTCATTTTGCCTCCCTGTGGAGATCGACCCTACTTGCCGCTGACTTCTGTTAGTTGTATTTAGGTTTATTTTTGATACTGCGACGACCGGTATCAAATTTTGGCGCCGTTGCCGGGGAGGCAGCGTAGTTTTATTTGTTTTATTTAGTTTATTTCTTGTCTCAAGGAGCTTCGGTTCCTTGAGACCGTTATTATGTCTTTCGTTCTTCTCTTTCCGCAGGAAGAGAACGAAATTTTTGGTACTTATTTAGCCAGGTTTTTGGAGTGGCTCGAGCCCGGACGAGATGCATTTTCGAACTCCAATTGTCTTTGGACTATCTTCCTGGGTATGAATGACCCTACGCGAGCATACCTAGAATCTATTGGTAAGTGGGATTTCGAAGGAATCCCCGTAAATGAGGTATTAGAATTCTTTGATTGGTTTGCTGCTGAATCTCTTAAACCCAACTTTTCTCTTCATGTTGACTCAAATGAGGGGTGGGTGAGACCTTAGAAACCAATCTAGGAAATGCTTTGTGAGACATAGAGGAGACCACTAGCGTGGTTGACAATCCTTTTTATGAGGATAGTTTAGAACCCCTTTATGATTCTTGCACTGATAGTGAGGGTGATTTGAAGGCTCTCTTTGAGAATCTCCATCTTGACGAGTCTAGCAATAAGGAGAGTGAGGAGGTAGATTTAGACAGTCTTGAGGTCAAATGGGATATTTACGATGATATGGTAGATGAACCTATTATAGAGGACCCAATTGACCCAATTGACTTTACCGTCCCTTGCATTTGGGATGAATACCCACCTTCTCCTTTAGCGGACTGCATTCCTCCACCTCACGGTTTTCACCCGTCCCGAGCATCCAAATTCTATTCGCGTTGTTTTTGAGTCCAATGCTCCCGAGTCGCTTTATTTTCCACCGCGGTTAATTTGAGTTTTTATATTCCGCCCTTAGGCGGAGGGAGGAATTATTTTGTGAACAATTTTAGGAGCCGCCATAGGAAATTTGTTAAGCTTAAATGTTTTTACATTTTGATTTCCTATGTTATTTCTATCTTATGGTGCTACTTACAGTTTTGTGTAGCACATGCGCAGCTATTTGACAGGTTGCTGCGAGCCTTGAGTTGTTTTCACTGGGCTCCATTAGAGTAAGCTGCTGAAGAAAAAGAAAGGTCGAGCTGGGACCTGACTGAAGCTACCGCTACCCGGGAGGCAACCCGGCGATTTTATTTTGCTTATTGTTTAATTTCAGTTGTAATAAATGGTTTTTATACCATAAACTATTTTAGTATGCTTGCTTAGCTAGTTTGCGGGCTGTTTTTCATTGCGTCTTTGCAGAATTCTACTCGATCCTTACGCTGCGAAAAGACGAGTTACTCGATCGAGTAACTTTCTGCTCGATCGAGTAAAAAAAAAAAAAAAAAAAAAAAAAAAAATTTTTTTTTTTTTTTTTTACTCGATCGACCACTATTCCACTCGATCGACCACTATTCCTCTCGATCGAGCTGTTTTGGACGCCCATTGCTTGGATTAGCTTCTTGTGACGATGTTTCGGAGCTATTAGTGACCTCCCATGTTGCTGGTTGGTTTGGGGAGGTCCCCTTATTCGCGTATCTTGTAAGTTTTTCCGTATTTACTCTCTCTCTCCTTCAGTTTGCATTTCCTTTCCATGTTTTGGTACAATGGGGGCATTGTACAGTTTGGTTTGGGGAGGTTATGCATCCATATCTGTGTCTGCATCTTGTTTTTATCGCATTTCTGTTATCACGTTTAATTTTTGTATGCATTGTTGTTTATTTTCATAAAAATCAAAAATCTCATAAAAATTGAAAAATTTCAAAAATTCAAAAAAATTCACGTTTATTTTTGCATATAGGTTGAGTCGGAACGGTAGATTTCCGTGATGAAACTGCACTTTAACTTGTCTTTTTACTTGAGCCTTGCACTTTATTGACAGTTATTAGCTGAGTCTTGCGCACATCTACGAGTTTTTGTTCAAATATAGCTGACCGTATAGACTTGACCTATAAATTGGCAACCTACTCTACAATTTCTGAGTTTTAGAGCCTTATAACTGGTGACATTCATGACCAGTTCATTAGGAATTGAGAGTAGTACTCCTTGCATAGCATGTTCATCTCATTTGCACATTTATGACATTCAATTTCTCGTCAAATGCACATATTCGGGTTTGTGGTTGGTGTCACATGCAGGGAGGGTCTTGCAATTTCCCCTTTCTTTATATCTTTCACCCATTTAGCTCCACTTAAGCCAAATCTTGCCTTTTCGACCCATTAGCTACATCCAAAACTCAGCCTGCCTAGTCAAGCTAGTTTAGTTTGTCTTTTGTGGTATATTTTTCCGTCTGCAGATTGGCCGTGTGTATTTTGATTGGAGTTGGTGTATACAAGGAGGGAGAAAAGAAAAGAAAAAAAAAAGAGAGTTGAAATTGAAAAATAAAAGAGAAGTGAAAAATGTGAAAAGAAAAAAAAAAAATGAAAAATTGAAAAACAAAAAGAAGAAAAAAATTGAAATCATACGTGAAACCAGGGGAAGAAAAAGTTTGGAAATTTTGTTACCTGGTTGTTTTTTCGAGACCGTATATGCTTTACCCTTATCCTGTGACGGTCTCACTCCTCCGTCTTATTCCATATCATTTTGAGGAGATGGTGTTTTGGGTAGTGAGTTTTGTGCCAATGAAGGGCACTTGTGTTTATTTTTCAGTCAGTTGAGATTCGGACGGTCTTATATGGTTCTGTTTAGGAACTAGCTTGACGATTTTACCTCCACATTACCATAACTTGTTTTGCCTTTTCTCACCTGAACCTCACTATTCCCATTTTATTTGTAAGCCCTCGGCTGTGACGGACATTATTGGTTGGAGTGTGTGCATTAGTACTTGAATTGTCTATCATTTTTGTTGCATGCATGCTATGTAGGTCGCAGTTAGGTGAGTGACTGTCTTTTCTTCTCTCTTTTACATATAACATTCACCCTTTGCTTCATGAGAGAAGAGTGACCACGAGAGAGTCCAATTTTGTTGGTCTTGCAAGGTCGATAGGTTGGCTATATTTCTGAACAGCTTATAACTTGTTTGCGTATTGACTGCTTAGCTATAACTGTTAGTTTTTGTTGCATTAAACTGGTTCAAGTAGACAAGTTAAGCTAGCTCTGAGTTATCATTTCCGTTCCATTAGTTGCATTTTAGTTTACTCGAGGACGAGTAAAGGTTTGGTTTGGGGAGATTTGATACGTGCATTTTATATAGTCCTTTTAGGCCTTTTTATGCACGTATTTCTATGTTATTATCGTAGTTTATGCTACGAAATGCCCCGAATATGCTACTTTGGTTTGTTTTGTCTTATTTGCAGGAATGAACCAGAAAGTAATTAAATCAAGCCTTTTACCGTCCGTTTAGCATGCATTTGGAGGAAGAGTGAATTTGGAGCAAGAATGTAGCTATTTTGAGATGCGCAAAGAAGAAAGATAGCTAGGCGAGCAAAGGAAGAACTTCAAATTGCTAGTGCCTACTTTGGAGAGCCATATCTCGAGTTCTACAACAGATATTCAGGTGATTCCAATTGGAGATGAAATTTTGTCCTCTTAGATTTCCAACGCCACCAGAATCGCCCTATTTGCCCAAGTAACGAAGAAATGGCAGCCGTTTGAAGTTCAGTGCGCAAAGCAGGAAAAGTACTCGATCGAGTAGATAAATCGCTCGATCGAGTACTAGCTACAGCGAGAAGGTTATTGTCGAGTATAATTAGATTTATCTTATGCTTATCTTATATTTGGTTAATAATAATGATACTACTTAGTATAAATAAGAGTAGTTTAGACCTAATAGAAAGCATTCATTCCCTGGAGTCAGTAGAGGGGACGGACGACTGCTTGTTCTTCATTTCTCTATTTTTCGGATCAATTGTAATTTCTCTTCCCTTATACTTTTGCTACTCGGATTCAGATTGTATTGGTATTTTTATTTCTCTTTAATCCTTTAATCCTTTTCATTGCTTTAATTCCTTCTTCCCTATATTAATTATCGTAATTGCTTTAATTCAATTCTTATTAGTCTTTTATAATGTTGAATTCCAATTATCTATTTCTTGTTATTGATAATTCGTTGGTTATGAGTAGCTAATTCCCCTCTGCTAAGACTATAGGGGATCCATAATTATGAAGGGAGAGTAATCGTTTTATTGGGTTAATGCTGGTATTGTCTATGTTGGTTAAATGCTGCAGTTAATTGTATCTGTCTGATTGAGTCGACGCAATTAGGCATTTAATTCTTAGTGATCCTTGACCTGGACCGAAAGGTTGGAAAAGGTAGACTAGTAGCGAACAATAGAGTATTGCAGTGAGGGCGAAAGTTAAGCTGTTTACACTTTAGGGTGAATTAAGGACCGAAAGGTGACGTTCACTACCCCTTAGACCGTATTTGCATTGACCTGAGACCTAGATTACTTAACTGAATGATTATGGTGAACCGTCTGTCTTAGCTGTTCCTCTTTATCTGTTTGCTTCCTTCTTTTTATTTCCCTCTCCCTTATTCTCTTTAGTTTAGAATATCACTTTTCAAACCCCCACATTGTGACCCGTTACTCATAGACTAAAATTAGACAGATAAATCTCATTTTGCCTCCCTGTGGAGATCGACCCTACTTGCCGCTGACTTCTGTTAGTTGTATTTAGGTTTATTTTTGATACTGCGACGACCGGTATCATGAATCTTCATATCCCTTACACAAATGCAAACGCAAAGTATAGCTGACAAACCATAAAAGTATAACTGACGTGAAACAAGTATATAGTTGCATACATGCAAAATGATTTGGGCAAGAGTGTTAAGCAGAGGGTTATAAGCAAAAAGACAGACAATAACCAACCAAGTAGAGTATACTTTACACGGGTTGAGATCCCATGAGAACTCTATTCCCATGAGAACCATGAGAACCTTATGTTCATAATCTTTGTACCAATAGTTCAGAACTTTTATACTAAAAGTTCAGAACTTTTGAACCAAATGTTCAGAGGATTTTCCGTCGGCAGATACCCCTCTATACATTGTCATTACCACTGCACAAATTGGCCTTTTTCTTTGTTTCTTTAAGCAGAAAACCAGAGTACGTAGTCTGTATGAGCCTCATTAATTCTGAATTAATTTTAAATGTTAATAAATGTAGTTAAGATCGATCATCAGCGATTGAATTGGCGGCTTGCTGCAGTGGCTTGTATGAGTTGTTTTACCGTTAAGAGTATGGGTTTGGATCCACTTACAATATTTTTTATCTCTGTTACTAGGTACAGGTAGATTCCTGAAAGTTTATGTATACCATGGATGTATTATAATAAATGTAATGATGGTTTGGTTATATGAATACAATGCATGGTTCCACAGTATGTGCTTCATGTGCTTAGCAATCAACAAGTTTGCAAACCTAATATTGGTTTAACAGTTGTACATGAACAATTTTTAAGCTACTCACAAATTGATAAGCAAATCTTGAAAAAAAACGCATTATAAGTTTCTCATAGTTGTTTCCAAGGCACGATTTACATGTATAGAAGTCAACAAATCTCTATAAAAAGAAAAAAAATCTCTAACAGTACTCTGAACATTTGTACCAAAGGTTCTGAACATGAGGTTCTCATGGGAAGGGGGTTCTCATATGATCCTCAATCTACTTTACACTATCTATTAGTGCAACTTCGTACCTTTGTATTCTTTTGCTATTCTTATCCACCCATTGTAAAGGCATACCCACATAAATCAACAATATCAGCACAACAGAAGCTAATATTCTCCAGTAAAAGGCGAAAGACTACTTCGCACGCAGACACACAGTGAGCATATGAACATGAACAGAAGCTAATATTCTATTGGAGTTGTGTTATGAGTCAAATACTACCCTATGTAGATAGCCATTCCCTAGCCATTCTTCTTTTTGTCGCATCTATCCATATAGATAGCCATTCGCTATTTGAAATGTTAAAGGTCATGTCGAACAATGTATAAAATATTTTTCAGTAGATAAACACACACGTACAATACAATTTCAAATTAGTTATTTCTAGTCAATTCAAGTCAGTTCATTCTTGGATCTTAAATTACCAACATTCCTATAAAAACCTTCAGCATAGACGAAACCATCATATACAAAACTAGCTACCAACAACATCATACTACGATTCCAGCTCCAAGGCATATACATGTATTAAATTTAAAGACAACATAAACATAAAAATACCTGTGAATTCAAGGTCGATTTGAGCTGAGCTATCTCGGGCGACGGCATTCCAGAACTCATACCTTCCAAGATTTTATACAAGATGATATTCGTCTCATTCAACTTGCTTTGCAGCTCTTCTTTGTCCTTGTTCAAACTTATAACAGCCTTTTCCATATTTTCCATTTTTTCCTTATTCTCGAGTGCCAAAGAACTACTATCTCCTGATGTAAAAGCCTCTTTCCTTAAGATACCATGCACTCCAAATACATCACTTCCTTTTACACCGAAACCATAGCCTAAAGGGCGTTTAGGGATATCTTCCCCATACATTAGTTTGCTGAAAGCTTCATTTTGAATTTGCACTTTGGGTTTGGTAGGATTAATCGCAAGTTCAGATTCAACATAAGTATCAGCATCCAACTGCACACATTTAAAAAGTGCTAAGTATGTGTCAATTTACAAGAAAATTTAGAGTACATCAAACTTTTTTTTCTATATGTGTACCACAAATTCTTCAGTTGCGGTATCTTTCACATAGGACCCATCTTTCCTCTTATGAGTTTGCTTGAAAACCTCCAATTCAGTTGGTTCCCTTTTGTTTTTTTCTTCCTGTTAGTCATCACCACATAAATACTTAGCTTCTACCTAAACTTGTATTAAATTCTAAATAAATGTAAAGATGGTATAGTATAATCATCAATAAAAGAAAGAATATTTACAAACTCCGCCCGTATATTAGCATAGCTTGTTGAACCGGTGGTGTGAACATGATTTTGTGATGCACGTGCCTCTTTTCCGCATTCAGCAAATTTCTGCATTAAACAAATTCGACTATCAAAATACCAATTATGACTAGATGCATTCTATAGTGAAGATAATGGAGCTAAACGAATCAACCAACATCTGCATTAAACAAATTATGACTAGATGCAGCTAAACGAATTCAACCAACATCTTTTATGTGAATGCAGCTAAACGAATCCAACTATCAGAGTACCCATTTCTGCATTAAACAAATTATGACTAGTAATTATGACTAGATGCATTCTATAGTGAAGATAATGAAAGCGACTATTTAATATTTGGGCAAATACCTTTCCCTTCTCAGAATACCAATAATCCACTAAACGAATCCAACTATCACGAGGGACCCCATCTGGTACAGCTCGACAGATTTCTTCTCTAGTTTTTGTCGAGGGTTTAAAAAAAGCCTTCTTTAGGTCATGTCTATATTGTCTCAAACTCTTGCCTACACGTTTCAGAATACCTTTGTCATAGCCATCACCATCCGGAATAACAAAATGCTCCTAGGAAAAAAACAAGAAAAAAACATAAAAACTGTTAATCTAAATAAATAAGTTGATCAAACAAGCACAAATATCTAAATTAGTTTACATTCATCGGTCAATGAAATGAAAATCCTTGTTATCAAGTTATCAACAACATACCCGAATACACTTAATCATATCAACTTTGAATGTCTCAGGCACATGGTGCCAATTTGTATCTCTAATTGGACAAAAGTTTTCCTTCCGAGCCATATCACCAATAAATCTAACAAGGATGTGTCCTCCCTTTTTGAGTGGCTGATAAAATTCATTAAAAGTGACACAGTACCTCGCATTTTTAGCATACCATACATCATGCGGCTGAACTGAATTGTTGACCTTTTTTATATTTCCTTCTCCATCTGTCGAAACACAAATTAAATAAAGAAGCAAGATCAGTGTGCTCTCAATAGAGTAAGTACCAACCATGTGGCAGGTCGGGTCAGCCAGATTTGAATTGTTGACCTTTTTGCTATTTGTTTTGGTGTTCCTGTTTGGTTGAGAAAGTAAAGGACAAGATAAGAGGCATGAGATCTAGAAAGTTATCTTATGAAGGCATATTAGTCTTAATCAAATACGGAGTATGTTTTAAGACAATGCATGCACATGGACAGTTCTGCCCTTGTCTCCTGAGAAATGATGTGTAAACCTACGGGACAAGGTGGTTTAGGGCTAAAGAACATGCGTGTTTGGCATACAACTACATCCGGAAAATATGCATGGTGGATATAAATGAAAGAGGATAATCTATGGATCAAGTGGAGCCATGCTATTTATATAAAAGACAGAGTGGAAAGAATATGAACTAATTGTGTGTGCATGCTGGACATGGATCGGAAAATATTCCAGGTTAAGAATCAATTAAAGGATAATATGTTCATATGTTTGACAGACGGGCCTGCCTTATACATGTCAATCACAACCATCTTTCGTAACAACCAACACATCAACTAACCCAAGTTATTTATAAAAACTGTTTATTAAACAAAATAAAACAAGTCATAAAATATATCAATTATAATGGAGAACTTACCCATAACTAGAACCTCCTCACTTTTATCAAATGCTACATTATCAGGCCAATCGTGGACCACCCTACGACGTCTCGGTTTGAAAGTTTTTAAACTAGTTTGATTAGCATCTTGCTGGTTCAAAACTTCTTCTTCTTGAGGCTGAACTGATGAATTCTCAAGAGTATTAGACCCATTGTTGGATGTGCCAACAATTTCAGATGTCCGTTGAGAAAGTGAAAATGCAGGCTTTATACTACTAGTGGACTTCAGAGTGAAAACTCGGGACGGGTTAGTAGAACTTTTCCACAAGACATTAGATTGTTTAACTCCTCCTACTTGTGTTCGTTCCCCAAATTTTTGAGATGCTTCTAGCTGTTTGGCAGAAAGTTCTCGGGATTTTCTATTAGCAGGTTCATGCAAATTTGGGGTGCCATGGGTCTTTGAATGTAGGTGGTTTATAATAAATTTCGTAGTAGAATTTTTCCACAACGAAGAAGGTGGTTTAACTCCTCCTACTTGTGCTTGTTCCCCCGTCTTTTGAGCTGTATCAAGTTGTAAGGCAGAAGCAAGATCATAAGAATCTTCAGGGGCATGGGTCTGTGAAAGTAGGGGGTTTGTAGAAAAAGATCCATCAGGTTTCTTTGTAAAATTTTTGCACAATGAACCAGATGGTTGAACTCCTAATTGTGCTTGTTCCCCCGTTTTTTGAGATGCATCAAGTTGCTTGGCAGAAAGTTCTCGGGCTTTTCTGGCAGCAAGATCATGAGAATTTACGGTGGCGTGGGTCTTTGAAAGTAGGGGGTTTGTAGTAAGGGATCGGGCAGGTTTTGTAGTAGAATTTTTCCGCAACGAATCAGGTGGTTTAACTCCTCCTACTTGTGCTTTTTCCCCCCTCTTTTGAGATGCATCAAGTTGTTTGGCAGAAAGTTCAAGGGCTTTTCTAGCAGCAAGATCATTAGAATTTGTGGTGGCGTGGGTCTTTGAAAGTAGGGTGTTTGTAGTAAAAGATGAGTTAGGTTCCCCCGTCTTTTGAGATGCACCAAGTTGTTTGGCAGAAAGTTCACGGGCTCTTCTAGCAGCAAGTTCATGAGAATTTACGGTGGCTTGAGTCTTTGAAAGTACAGGGTTTCTAGTAAAAGATGGGTTAGGATATTTGGCTGCATGTTCTTGAAAAGTGTGGGAGATTTGGATTCTTGAACCTGAGCCATTTGGAGGTTTTTCAAAAGGCGAATTGACCTGGGTCTTTGAAAAGGGAGCCTTTGCAGCATAGGGCTCGTCAATGTTTGCATCAATACGACAATCTTTTAGCGATGGCTGCTGCTGCGGTACCTTAACAACAGCAGGTATTTTGGTTTTTTGAGGGCAAAATGGCCCCCATCTGTCATCTGTAGCACCTGATTGCGTAGTAAGATCAGCTGATGATGTAATCACAGGTGGCAAATCAGTGGCATTAGCTGGCACATCAGCTTCCGTCATTTGTGCCCTTGTCCTTTTGCTTCGGTAACTCAACCTTCAAACCCTAAAATAAACATTAAAGCCATCAGCTTTATAGAATAGTAAAGGGAAAGAGCATATAATAATATAGTAAAGGGAAAGAGCATATGATTATATAGTAAAGGGAAAAGAGAGAGATGTTCACACCATTTGCACAACCAAAACCAAAAACATTATTTAGATTAATAATTAAAATTATCAGATATGAGAAATCAAAAGTATAACAAAAACTGAGTTCTTCTAAAGAATCTCGCCGGTCTCAATAAGATCCCTAGGTTTTGTACTAATTACATAAGACCATCCTTTTTGCATCTCATCTTCGACATAAAAAACTTGTTTTGCTTGACACGAAAAAACAAAAGGATCATCAGCCAAATTTCGACCTGTGTGCATTAACTTAGAAAAGTTGACACACACACTCCCATCTTCAAACTTCTTAACACCTCTGTGTATGTCAACCCAAGCACAATTGAACATTACAACTTTGCATTGGCCAAAATAATCTAACTCATAAATATCCTTCAGTTTTCCATAATATGTTTGACCATCGGCTTCGACCATAACTCCGGAATTTTGAGTTCTTCGCTTTTGCTCACGATCAACTGTATGGAATTTATATCCATTGATCATAAATCCTGTCATCCTTTTACCATGATTATTTAAACCACCTGCTAAAACTTTCCTAAGTTGTCCTTCTAGGGTACTTGTATCTAGGTTTTGCACCTATAACAACAAACAATTGTATCAGTATGAATCAAATTAAACTCACAAGCCACATTTTGAAGTTTTAAACAATGGTTGAACCTGTGCTTGCAACCAGTCTGCAAATTCTTTGATGATCCACTCGTTTTCATTACTTTGGGTAACACTCAGATGGACCGTCTCCTGCCGCTTGTACTTCAGAAATTCACTTTACAAGATTGGTAAAAAAAACCATTACTAAATTATATTAAGGTTGGCTGATAAATTATAAAAATTTGACAGTGACGGTCGTCGCTTATACTTACACAAGAACCGCTTTCATCTCATCGGAATGAAGCAATACGTAGCGATGAGCTTGTTTTAAACTTTTGTCATCTAGGCGTACTTTTTCTATCGTACCAATAACCCGACCACCAGAGCGATACAAATAATCACTCATGTCTTGATTACCATCATCATTCCTCTTCGATCTATTAAAGATGGTCTCAATACCTTCCAAATACCTTGAACAAAATGTGATTGTCTCTTCAAGCATGAACCCTTCAGCAATTGACCCCTCTGGCTGAGCTTTATTACTTACGTATGATTTTAAGTGAGCCAGATACCTTTAAAGAGTTCATCACGTCAGATTAGGAAAACAATGTAAAACATCCACTTAAATAGTTTATGATTTTACCTTTCAACAGGGTACATCCATCTATACTGAACAGGGCCGCCAAGTTTCGCCTCCTCGACTAAGTGAATCAATAGGTGAACCATAATTGTGAAAAAGGTTGGCATAAACTCCATTTCCATACGACATAGTATTAGCACAATTTTCGACTGAAGTGCATTTAACTCGTCGTGTTCAAGCGTGTGCGAACAAAGAGACTTGAAAAAATAAGACAATTCCCCAAGCAAGTCAATAACTTTAGTAGCCTTGGATGCCCTCAATGCCACAGGCAGTATATCTTGCATTAAGACATGATTGTCATGACTCTTAAGATTAATGAGTTTTCTTTGTTTCATATTCACACATCTAGAGATGTTTGAGCCATACCCATCAGGAGCTCTAATCTTTTGCAAGACTTTCAAAAATCGCTCTTTCTCCTCGTTAGACATTGTGTATGATGCTGGAGGCATGTATGGTTCTCGATTAGGTCGATCTTGGAGCCAAAGATGTTCCTTTATGCCCAACTTCTTTAGACCTTTTCTCGCATTCACATCGTCTCTACTCTTATCCATATCTAAAAGTGTACCCAATAGATTGTCACACACATTTTTCTCAATGTGCATAACATCTAAATTATGTCTTAGTGGGTTGTGTTCCCAATAGGGCAACTCAAAAAATATACTCTTCTTATTCCACAAATTATGATTATCTTCGGAGTTGCTATCATTAACCAAGTTAGTTGAGACACCAACCTCCCTTGCTCTATTTGGTCTTTTCAATCGTTTTGTACTCTTCCCATACGTATATTCAATCTTTTCTTGTTGTCTTAAGACATCAGACCCACTGATAGCTTTTGGAGCGCAACCATACTCTATCGTTCCATCAAATAGATCGGCTTCAGAACGATAGTGATGATCTGGATCCAGCCATTGCCTATGTCCCACATAGCAAATCTTACCACCAAATCTTCCGGAATTAGTTGAATGGGTACAACGTGGACAAGCATCATAACCAGCAGTACTCCATCCGGATAACATAGCATATGCCGGAAAATCGTTAATAGTACTATGTAATGCTGCTCGGAGTTTGAAAGTTTCACCCTCAAAGGCGTCAAATGCGTCAACACCGCTCCATAACAACTTCAACTCAGAAATTAATGGTTGCAGATACACATCAATGTCAATTCCTGGACTGGATTTTCCAGGAATAATACAAGACAGAAGAAATGAAGAGGGTTTCATGCAGAGCCATGGTGGCAAGTTATAAGGAATCAAGATAACTGGCCATGTGCTATAAGTAGTATTCATCAAACGATATGGGTTAAACCCGTCACTAGCTAAGGCTAACCTAACACTCCGAGGATCAGAGGCAAATAGAGGATACCGAGAATCAAATTGTTCCCACGCTAAGGCGTCTGCTGGATGTCTAAGTTTTCCATCTTTTACCCGATCTTTATGATGCCATCTCATATCTTCTACTGTTTTAGATGACGCGTAGATCCTCTTTAATCTAGGAATGAGGGGAAAATACCTCATAACTTTGGCACCTTCACCCTTCTTAGCTAGATCTTTACCTTTTTCACCTATGACTTTTTTCCATCTTGATGTGTGACAAACATTACACTCCTCTTTGTCCTTGTTATCCTCCCAAAATAACATGCAATTGGATGGGCAAGCGTGAATCTTTTCATATCCGAGTCCTAAATCATTTATTATCTTCTTACCCTCATAAAAGGTTGATGGAAACTCTCTTATTTGAGGAAATGCTTGAAGCAGAAGTTCAAGTAACTTGTTAAATGACTCATTAGACCAATGAAACATACATTTAATATGATATAAGTGTAAAAGGAATGAGAGCTTTGAGAAAGATTGACAGCCTTCGTAAAGTTCCTCGTCAGCAGCTTCGAACAATCTTTTATAGTTAGCGTCTTCTTTATTGTTGAGGTTATGGGGATTGTTAGAATAGTCATCGGTCCTAGCATCGTATGCGTGCTCAAACTCATTATCGGACTCACCAGAAGAACTAAACCCCATAGACACGTCATCAAATTCAGCTTCTTGTTCTATTTCTACGGAGCTAGCAAAAGTATTATCATCATCAAGATCTTTAGAATGGTTAGAAATGTTAGTCCCATAAACTGCATTAAGTAAACCTTTCATATCATCACGACCTACCAAGGGTTCTTCCCTTCTTTCTCCATGCAAATGATCAAGAACGTCCCTTTTACCATGCCAAAACCAATCTGTATACTTTTGGTAAAACCCTTTGAACAAAATATGTCCCTCTATTTCACCCAGTGTGAAGTAATAACGTAACTTACAACTCTTACATGGGCATTTTGTTTTCCCTTCTACAAGACTTTCCTTAGCTAACTCAATAAAATTCCTACATCCATTTATGTAAGCGGGATGGTCATTTGGCAATGTAATCCAGCTAGTATCCATGACTACACATCATAAAGATTGAATACTCATAAATCTCAGCACATTAAATCACATAATTAGAACATTGTAGAATAAAAGTATCAATCACATACACGAGAATGAAATTATTACGTGATGTCAAAGTAACAAGGCTTACTTATTGTAGCTAAAGTAAAAAAGATAAAATTTTAATAATAAATGAAAACTAAAATAGGAATTCGAAATACCCACCGTAGAAACTACTGAAGTAGCGTCACTGTTCAAACTTTGGTCCAAATTCCAATTATCCGGATCATGCCCTGAAATTGAAGACAATCAACTGATAAATGAATAATACAATAAAGAACCATAAGACCTGCCTATTAAAGAGTCACAGTAACCACTATTGTTAATCTTAATTAAGGATTAACCATATATATAATAGTCTTGAAATGATTTAAACACAATCTGTCAATACGTTTCCAAACAAATCAATGATCTTAAAACTGATTTCAACTGATAATCAAAATCTGAGCAATAAGTATGAAATGTTACATTATCTACTTCGGATTTATCACCATTTAAAACCAAAAAAGACAGCTTAATTTCAGACAGCGATGATTAAAAACGAACAAACAAATTGTCAGTATTTCCTCAAATGAAAAATCCCTCGCTAAAACAGGAGATATTGATCATTTGAAGGAAAATGAGAACATGGCATACATCCTAAACTTGCAGCAAGAAAGGGTCATTGGATAGTAGGCGATTGACTTGAATTACATATTTCAACAATTTAACAAAGTTGGAAGATGTCACACTACTGTAATCGTAAGTGCTAATGTTCCTCAAGGTCAGTATATTCTGTTTCATAAATGACTTTAATTTCTATGTTATAATGTTATTAGCAAAGTACTTCAATCTCAGTTCTTTGAGCAATAAGTTACCTGAACTTGTTTCAGCATTGGAATGTGGTATTTTAAAGAGAAGGGAAAAGTTTATGTCCAGTTTCACTAGTTTCATTAAAATAAGTAAATAACTGATTGATCATCTCCTTGTGTGCGAATCATTATTGACGATAAACTAGTTTGAGTTTAACTTTTTTGTGACAAGTCCAAGTGTTGTTTTATGGCTTTGATTGATTGTATTTGTTTAGTCTTTGTGATCAACTCTACACTACTACAATCTGCTACTCCCTCCGATTCTTTAGAAATGCCCCTTTTACTTATGTACAAGGATTTGGATTGTCAGTGGGGTGGCGGGTCTCATAAATGAAGTAGGAGGATATTATAACAAAAACATGCTCTAAATGGAAATGGGGCAGTTCTAATGAATATGACGAAAATGGAATATAGAGCATATCTCACGAATCGATGCGATTAAACCGCACTACTCCGTCCCTCCATTGAAACTGCTTTTGATCCGCCCTCTATACAAAACAATTCAAGCTGTATTTTGCAATTTGATTTTGCTGGATACTACAAATATTGTTTAAAGAAAAGGTATACAAAGATTAATTAAATTGCTTGTGTTTATATATATACGAGTATCCATCTTTCTTATACATATGTGTGTCTATATGCTTATAAAAGCAAAAATATTACAAGATTTTCAACAAGGCCTGCTCCTGTCAAAACCAGTCCTAGGATCTTGATTTGATGGTCATTGGGTTCAAAATCAGAATAATAAAATTGAAATTTGGTATAAAATCAGAATGTGTGAATACTTAAACTGCTTTGGAATCCTTTTACACACTACTAACCAATCCTTATTTCTCTAGACTTTTATTTAGGTAAAAGCTTAAATTTGTTGTAAGATATTATTTCAAAAGAACAAGCTCGCCTCGTGTTCTGTTTGGAAATATTGTCACTTGATATTATGGGTAGAATGATTGCTAATTAACTTTGAGCCAACATTAAAGCATAAAAAGAATTCAATTGCTGGATTGATACGGATATTGACACACTATGAGAACATTTGTAACCTGAAATTTTAAATGTTGATATGCTGCAATAAACAAAGGTGTCATCATGGACGGCGATGATTCAGTGTCATAAGCAATTACGAGAGATGAATAGTACGACAACCGAATAGTAAATGAATTAGCTTTTGACTAATTAACTAATTACGATTAATTCCATTTTGATTATTCTAGCATTCCCATAGACAACGAAGGTCAGTTTACATAATTGAGTCAACTTTTGCAATTAACAAAGCATAAAATCACCAAATAAATCTGAAAATCACCCTCGTGGGCATTACCAACAGCATATTCATGAACCTCTTTGTCATAATCATATCCCATATCCCTCAATATCACAAGAAACCACAAATAAGATTACTGGGAACTATTCCAACATAACTAGTTCCATCTACAAAACACAATCGAAAGCAAGAAATTAAATAAAGCGTTCATAAAGTTTTGATTAATTACGTACCTTTAGCCGATGACGCTGATGATTAACAACAGGCGTGATTCACTGGCCGAGATGAGTAATTGAGAAAGATGGAGTACAGTAGATGAATTAGGTTTTAATTAATTAATTAATTGGGATTTTTTGGGGGAAAATGAATTGGGTATATGGATTAGGTCGGAATTGATGAGGGAGATGAATGAAAAAATTGGGGGAAAATTTTAATTTGGGAAGATGAATGTACAGCAGGTGCGGCATATGGAATGAGTTTTTGGGGAAAAGGATGAAAAGTAAGCGCGTAAATGAAAATTGTCATGTTTCAGCGGTTTATTTAATAAAAAATAATTATTATATTATTAAAATGAATATTAGGGGGGAAAATGGGTCGACACTTTTAAAAGTGTCGACCATAAAGCGTCAAGAATGCAAGGGGGTTGTAGTAGTGAACCAAGGCTTGTCGTCATGTGACGCGGCCTAAATTTGCTTTAATGTTGCAGGTGATGAGGCTTCTACTTCTGGGAGAGCTCCCATGGAGATCGACACCGCCACTGTCGAGGAGGCTTTAGAGCAGGCCTTCACCGCTGCGGTGATGGCTGCCGGGGACGAGGCTCACGAGGAGGAGGCCGTTGAGGAGGAGGAGGCCCCGAGATGGGCCAACGTCGGATGAGGAGGTCGTCAGCTGAGGGGAGCTCCTGCGTGGGCTGAGACTTGGGAGAGCAGGCACCTGGTGTGGGCTGCAGAGGGTCACCTGTCCTACAGGACGGTGAAGAGTTTGGTAAATAGGAATTCACTACTCACTACTCATCCCTATTCATTTTTGTCCAAATTTCTTTCAAATTTCCTTCAAAACTAAATATAGCTTTGTTTCAAATCACAATAGGAGGCCGGGAACATCAGGTCGTTCTCGGGTTACACGACAGCGATGGAGCACTACGAGCGGCTGTCGGCGGAGGAGAGGGCCATGATCGAGCGTGGAGCGTTCGGTCCTTTGGTGCAGGTCTGGAGGGACATCGCGAAGAGGAAGTTACGGGCTAACCTTAGCCTGGTTCATGCTTTCTTGGACCGATTCTGGGATACGACTTCCACATTTCACATGCCTTTTGGTGAGGTGGGAGTCACTTTGGAGGACTACGACATGATTTCTGGTCTGCCGTGTGGGACCGAGGAGGTGGTGTGGTCGGAGACTGCCATGAGGGCGGACTCGGCCGAGGGGAGGAGATTGATTGGCTGGAACTTGTCGCCGAAGGTCAGCACCGTCTTGGGTTTGATACCCGTTCCTACGTTCGAGACTACTTTGCGGGAAAACCCCGGCGGCGGTGACGATTGACGGGAGGGAGACGGCTCCTCCTCCCCGTCTGGTGAGCAGAGGGCCTGCTCGTCGTGGCTCACAGTTGTTTCTGTCTTCGATTTACCTCGGAGACAAGGGCGAGAGGCTGTCGACGAAGCTTCTCCCCTTCCTTTCTGACCTGAGTTCCCTAGGACGTTGGGACTGGGTCACTGCTGGTTTTGCGGTCCTCATCCGCTTCATGAGGGCCATGGTTCGTCCGGAGTTGATGGAGAAGGGGACTTCTCCTGGTGCTGTCGGACCTGGACTACTGCTGGAGGTATGAACCTACCTTTAGACCAAAGTAAATTCCTTTCTTTATCAACTTACGAAAGATCGTCATTGATTATTGTATTTTACAGGCGTGGGTGTACTCCTACTTCCCGAGCCTCGCGCCTAAGAGGACGGAGCCGCTGGAGAGGGCCTATCCCGTGGTGAGGGATTGGGTGATGTGTCGGACGAAGAGCAAGCGTTCTTCTCACAACGTCTACCGGCGGGACGTGAACGCTCTTCAGCTGAGTAGCGTGAGTATCTCACCTATATTTGCTCGTGCTTCTTATATTTGCTTTTAATTGATCATAGGAATGATCCTTGCTTTATCTTGTCTCAGTGGGTGCCCCGACCTAGGGCGGAGTACGCTGGAGCGCCTCCTTTTGTGGCTGAGGTTTTTCGACCTAGGAGCTCGGGCCGACTGCTGTTGAGGACGTCGATGGGTCCTGTGTGGTACTTGGGCGAGCGCTTGGCTCGTCAGTGCTCGCGGGGCGTGTTGACGGTTCCCGTCGATCCTCTCAGGACGATGTTTAGGGAGCCTTCTGAGGCTGAGAGGGAGGCGGACTTGGCTGGTGCCAGTGGTGACGACCTTCTTCTTCCTGGCGAGGACTACCCGGCGTTCCTTTACGGGAGGTTGGCGTACTGGCCGGTAGTGGTGAGTATCTTTTATTTTTCCTTTTGATTTGATTTTTGAGAATCATGATGAAAGATCATCGATTGATGGGAACCATTTGTCTTTGTAGGAGGTCGAGGCGGCGGGCATCGAGCCCCCAGAGTACCCCGAGACCCTCGAGTACACTGACGCGACCGGGAGGACGACGATCTCCGAGCTGCGTGACTTTGACGTAGCTGTGACGGATGCTGGCCTGGACGACTGGCAGCATCTGATTCGGAGGGTGAGCCTCTAACTTGTATAATCTTTGTGTAAGAACACATTTGGTTTTGTTCAATTATTTGAGAATTTCTTTTTGAAAATGCAGGTTGCGCCGTCTCGGTTTATGGCGGTGTGGAGGGTGGCCAACCGGCTGCGAGCTACTGCCGTCGAGGCGCTTGTCAGCGGTCGAGGTCGTCAGGTATGAACCTTACGCCTATCCTTTTTTGATTTTTTTGATTTTCTGATTTTGCTTGAAACAATTGACATAAGCCAATTTATTGTTTACAGGGTGACCGCGGGCTGGAGCAAGAGTTGACCCAGTCTCGGGAGGAGACAGCTCGCGTGTTGAGGGAGCTCGAGGTTCGGGATGCCGAGATCGCCGCTCTTGTGGCGAGAGTTGCAGAGTTGGAGGGCGCCCAGCAGTAGTTTTTGTTTGTTGGCTGTATTTTGTACATTTGTACATTGGTTATTGGTTTTGAACATTTTCGGACTTTGTTTGGGGCTCGAGCCCCCAGTTTGTACATTTCCTCCGCTTGGTGTATATATGATGGCCTGAGTGCCTTTGCTGCTGGGTTGCGTTGCTCGTATCTGCAGGTTAGTTTCGAACAGGTTTGGTAGATGACGGTTTGCGCCGTTATGCTGCCGAAATTTACATAGAAAAACACGCAAAGCATACATTTTTATATACATATGGCTTTAATTAGCACAAAATGAGAGACTCAGAAGAACGCGAAAAAATGCAAAAAATGCAAAAATTTTGCCGGAAATGACCGGACGGTAGGGAGGGTTACCCCCTAAAAAAAGAAAAAAATAGAAATCTATAAGTTTAGAAATGAAATTAAAGAATAGAAATTAATATATACAAGTTGAAATTAAAATGAAAATTATTTCCTAAAATGAAAATATACAAGTGTGATATAGTGGCAGAAATGTCGATGTTGCCTCGAAATGCGTGCCCGCGAAATTAGGAAACCTGAAACATGGTAATCTTCCCGTATTTACCAAAATAATAACCCGTAGGAATAGGAAATTATTCGTCGTGGAATTGGGAAAGATCCAACGCGGAAAATCACGGAAGTGAAGCGCAGGAAGAGGCGCGATGTCTTTGCGTCTCTTTGAAGAGGCGCGACATGTCTTTGCGTCTCTTTGAAGAGGCGCAAGCGAGTCTTTGCGCTGTTCCCCCAGTTGTTCCGTTCTGACGGATTATTGGAAACGGCAATTAGTATAAATAGAAACGTCGATGGAGCTTTTATTCACACAAATCTTCCGTCTCATCTTCGTCTAAATACACAAAATTCTTCAAAATAAATTTTCTCATCATGAATACTTTGGAGATCCGCTTGAAGGACTGGACCAATGAATTTTCAAATATGGAGAAGCATGATATGGGCTCTTATAACTTTGGATCGTTGTTGAGTTTGAAACTTATCAAGGTTGTGAAACCATTCTTGGATGCTTGCCTTGACTACTGGGACCCGAACTACCACGTTTTTGCGTTCCCTGGAGGTGATATTTGCCCTTTTCTTGAAGAAATTGCTGCTATTGGTGGATGGGACCCCGAACATTTGCCTGCCATTCCTTCTACTTCTCAAGGGTACAAAAGCAAATTTAGAGATTTGCTCGGATTGACTAGACTTGAGATGGACCGTCTAGTTACCTCAAAAGGTGTGAGAATGTTGGACTTCATAGATCGATTTATCAACAGGGCCGACCCCACCGTTTCTCATGTTGCTAGGCGGAGGGCATTTAGCTTTTGCTTGTTGCATGTGTATGTCTTCCAGGGGCATGTTGATGAAGACTTGAGAGGTGATCCCCGTCTTTTGGCCTCGTTGAGCAGATGGAGCTGCGTAGAAGCCCAGCTTGCTTATTTCTAGGAGAGATTATATTGGGTTTGGATAATAGGAAATCCAACCGTGATCTGCCGTTCTTGGGGAGTCCCGTCATTTTGCAGGTAAAAGACACCTCTTTTTTTTTTTTTTTTTTTCGATGTCTAATACCTGCTTTTGGTAGGTTTGGCTTATGGAGCGGCTCCGATTGATCGAGCCCCCAGTTCATGCGCTTTCCTATCATGCCCGTTCGATTGCGATGAGGACGCGGTTGTACATGGTTGACTTCACCCGGGTCTGTGATTATTGGAAGAACAAGCTGAAGAGTGATGATGGTCCCTTGATTAGGTGGGTCATTCTGTGGTGGCACCTCGAGTCCGTCACTGGAGTGTCTTCTTTGGATCCCACTAGGTCGTTGCGCATTCCTGGATTGGAGTTTATGGTGTGCATCTTCCCGGAAAGGTTGATGAGACAAGTTGGGCTGAAACAGACGATCCCAAGGCTCGATACCGTCCCGCAGACCGCTATGGCGCTTACTACAGAGAGCCGAAGAGAGTGGGCTATCAAATGGGCCCAAAGAAACATGTGGTTCTTGAATTTCTCCGCCAATGCTTTATGGGTGTCGGATTCTTATCTGAGGTGGAGAAAGGCTACAACTCCAGAAGAGCGCGAGAAGTTGAGGAAGCGCGAGCCCATCGACTACAAGGTGCGCGAGGGAGAGAAAGAGAAAGAGAAGCATCTGACAGAGGGAGAAGAAGAAGCCGAGTTTCAAGTTGTTCATCCTTCGAAGAAACCAAGGACTACTCCTGTCGCAGAGATGGTGATTGGCAAGAATGGAAAAGCTAGACCTCGAGAAAGACCGTTGGTGATTAGGTCTGAAGTGGCGCAAGAGCGTCCGACTCGAGGTCGTGACAAGAAATATGACAAGAATGACAAGGGCAAGGGGAAGATGGAGGAATAGCCCGAATCTCTTTATTATTATTTGATTATTATTATTATTATTATTGTAATAAAAAGGTGGGGTTTTTAGAATCCTAGCCTATTCTATTTTTATTATGTAGCGTATTATTATTATTTAGAAAATGAATGAAATAAAAAAGGTTAAGTGGTTATGAAACCGTTGTGATTTTCTATTTATTATTCTTGTCGAATTTCAAATGCAATGCAAATGTCCTTCTATTTACATTTTAGATATAATGGGTTGAATCCCGTGAAGGATTGGCTACGTATTCACTTAAAAAGCGAAATCAAACCCTTGCGCGTAGTTCGAGTAAATGTAAAAGAATAATTGTTCGAAGCAAGAGCTTGTAATGAACTTAGAAAAGAAGCATGAGCTTTTGCTTACTCTGAAGGTGCGAATTTAGTTTATTTGATGATATGAGGATGACGAATTTGTCAAAATGCAAGAGCATAGTGACATTGGCTTATTTCAGCTTGGCCAGGGGCCGTTTATTTAGTGCCACGAGAGCGACACGTGGGGTTACGCGAGGCGCGTTTTCATTCCTTTTCTAGGCATAGTATCGTTTCAGTTGGTCAAGGTTTGTTGGGTTTGAAAACTCATTCCCATCTAGGTCTGTGATCCTAACCGCACCCCTGGGAGTATGGATTTGACTAGAAATGGTCCGGCGCAATTAGGTTTTAATTTTCCCCGTGGGTCGACAGGTAAAAGAGCTCTAACCGATTTGAGCACTAAGTCTCCTTCTTTGATGTTTCTTGGCCTAACCCTTTTGTTGAAATCTCGTTTGATACGTGCTTGGTATGTTTGGACATTATGTAAAGCGCGTAGACTACGTTCATCCAGGAGGATGAGTTCTTCATATCTATCCCTTTTCCAATCGGCTTCCGGGATTTGACTTTCGAGTAAAATACGCAAGGATGGTATTTCTAGCTTGACTGGTTGTACAGCTTCCATGCCGTAGGTCAAATAGAAAGGAGTAACCCCAGTGGGCGTCCTGACAGATGTACGATACCCCCATAAAGCAAAGGGTAGTATCTTGCTTGGCCAATCTCTATAGTTGTCAATCATTTTCTTGAGGATTGTGACAACATTCTTGTTTGCCGCCTCTGCCGCGCCGTTAGTCTGTGGTCTATAGGGCGAAGATTGGTGATGCTTAATCTTGTATTTGGCTAGCAATTGCTCGGTTTCAGCTTGGAAATGTGATCCGTTATCGCTAATGATCTCGTGTGGGCAACCATACCGACAGATGATGTTGTTTTGTATGAACTTTGCCACATTTTTAGCTGTAAGACCAGTGTAGGAAGCCGCTTCTACCCATTTGGTGAAATAGTCAATCGCTACTAGAATGAAACAGTGACCTCCTGTTCCAGCTGGGGTTATCTTCCCGATTATGTCAATTCCCCATGCAGAAAATGGCCAAGGGGATGTCATTGTATAGAGCAATGAAGGAGGGACATGTTGTACATTCCCGAAGATTTGGCAGTTGTGGCAATGTCTTACGTATTTGATGCAATCGGATTCCATTGTGGTCCAATAATATCCCAAACGTGTGATTTTCTTTGCCATCATGGGCCCACTCATGTGAGGACCGCATTCTCCGTCGTGGACTTCTTCCATCACCTTTCGTGCCTGTGAATGATCGAGGCAACGTAGGACTACACTAAGAGGTGTTCTTTTGTATAATTCTCCTTGCATGAGAATGTATTGGGAAGCTAGTAGGCGTATAGCACGTTGTCCCCTCTTGTCCATATCCGAGGGATAGGTACCATTAAGCTTAAAATTCAGGATTGCTTGGAACCAGGGTTCCTGCGCGATTTCCTTTTCATCGGTGATTTGGTGGACATAAGCCGGCTCTGACCGTCGTTCGATGCACAAAGGCATTTCCACCATGTGATCTGGCATACTAATCAATGATGCAAGTTTCGCAAGAGCGTCTGCAAATTGATTTTCCTCCCGAGGTAGGTGTAGGTAGGTTACGTGATCGAAGAATTGAGCGACTTGGTCTATTCTAGCCTGATAAGGTGCGAGGCTTTCGCTTCGGATTTTCCAAGATCCTGTAACTTGGTTAATGATTAGTGATGAATCCCCATGTACTCGGAGGTTTTTTAATGCCCAAGCTCACTGCCGCTTGTAGTCTAATGAGACAAGCTTCGTATTCTGCGGCATTGTTTGTCACCTCGAAGTCGAGTTTGACAGCAATTGGTGTATGCTCGCCTTCAGGAGAAATGAGCAACACTCCTATTCCGAATCCTCTTAAGTTTGATGCTCTATCAAAGTATAGGTCCCAGGAGTCTACATCAGTTTGGAGTATATCCTCGTCTGGAAATGACCAAGTATCTATTGTTTGTGCGTTATCGATAGGATTTTCTGCGAAGAATTCGGCGACGGCGCGACCTTTTATAACTTTCAGTGGCACGTATTTGAGGTCGAATTCTGAGAGCATCAAGGTCCATCTTGCTAGACGTCCGTTGAGGACGGGTTTCTCGAAGAGGTATTTGACTGGATCCATTTTGGAGTATATTTTGACGGAGTAGCTAAGCATGTAATGGCGTAGCTTCTTCGTTGCCCACACAAGAGCGAGGCATGTCTTTTCGAGTTGTGAGTATTTTCACTCGTATTCCAAGAACTTCTTACTAAGATAGTAGATAGCTCTTTCTTCACTTCCTACAGTTTGAGCCAGCATGGCACCCATGGCCGTTTCGGTTACTGTGAGATATAAATCAAGAGGTTGATCTTGTTGTGGTGGCATGAGCACTGGTGGTTTAGCCAATATCTCCTTTATCCGGTCGAATGCCTTTTGACAATTGTCATCCCACATGGTGTGGTCTGTTTTCTTGAATTTCTTGAAGATAGGCTCACAAATCATCGTAAGTTTCGATATGAATCGACTTATATATTGCACTTTCGATCAGAGCTTTGATTTTGGAAGGATCTATTTCTATACCTCGTTGGCTAACAACGTATCCCAGGAGTTTACCAGATGTTACCCCGAACGTGCATTTCTGAGGATTGAGCCTCATGTTGTACTTTCGTAGTCTTGCGAAGAATTTGCGAAGGTTCGCGATATGTCCCTCTCTTTCCTTAGATTTGACAATCATGTCGTCTACATATACCTCAACCTCTTTGTGCATCATGTCATGTAGGAGTGTAGTTGTGGCGCGTTGATATGTAGCTCCGGTGTTGATTAATCCAAACGGCATTACCGTATAGCAGTAGGTTCCCCATTGGATGACGAACGCGGTCTTATGCATATATTCCATGGCCATCTTGATTTGGTTATAACCCGCATACCCATCCATGAAGGACAGTAACACGTGGTCAGCGGTGTTGTCCACTAATATGTCGATGTGAGGTAGAGGGAAGTCATCTTTTGGACTTGCTCTGTTTAAGTCCCTAAAGTCAACACAAACGCGGATTCTCCCATCCTTCTTGGGTACGGGTACTATGTTAGCTACCCAAATCGTAAATACTCGGAAACTTTGATGAACCCGGCTTTGAATTGCTTGTCAACTTCTTCCTTAATCTTTAGAGCCCATTCTGTTCTCATTCGTCGAAGCTTCTTTTTCACAGGTTTGAAACCTGGCTTAATCGGAATCCTATGTTCAGCGATATCCCTGTCGATCCCTGGCATGTCTTTGTAGGACCAAGCGAAAACGTCTTTGAATTCATTTAGGAGGTCTATGAAATCGGCCCTTTCGGTAGAGCTCAAGGTAGTCCCTATCCTAAGTTCTTGGGGTTCTAGTTCGGTTCCTACGTTGAAGGGTTCGGTGTCTTCTATTACTGGTCCCCCTTCCCCTTCCTGTAGTATTTCTTTGGCTACGTAGGGAGGTATTTCGATTGAGTCTGGGTCTTGGTCATCCTCAGTATCATCGTAAACAGAATTGCACTCAAGATAACACAAAGAGTAAGCAAAACCTGATTTATTCATATTAAAATTTGAGTAAAGTTGAAACAAAGAAGCCAACTGATCCATGGTCAGTGGCGGCAAAGGGACAGTGGTTGGGGCATTTCCCGAACCATTGTGACTACTCGAGACTAAGCTAGGAGAAACGAAGGGAGTGGGGATGACGACAGGAGTAGGCTCTCTAATGACTTCTCTAGACTCCGACTCTGACTCCGACTCCGACTCGAACTCATCGTCTTCTGGTTCTCCTTTGAACATCTCTCCTTCTCCAGTGGTGAGCTTGAAGAGTCTTCCTTGATTGTTGGTCCATTTGATAGATTTTCTCCATCATTTCTGCTGTCTTGCGTCGGTTTCTGTGATTAAAGCGGTGGGGTTGAAGCGATCGTCTTGAAGTATCATAGTAATGATCTCATCCTGCGCGGCCTTAACGAATCGATCTTCTCCAAACAATAGGCTAACAGCTTGTTCGTCTAAACAAGGTGCTTGACGGGTTTTGACGGTAGGAACCGTTTCTGGAGGGATGAAGTAGCAATTGTGAAAGATCTCGATTCCGGCTAACTTCCTCTCGAGATAATGCCAAGGTTCGATAAATCCGTGAAAGAGTTCTAGACTTCCTTCTTGAACAAAGTACCCATTCAAAGTAGAGAGATAGGGCCTCATTTGGACTCCTACGTGCTTGCGGTTTTGGACTTGGGTGAGCATTTCGAGAACCTCCTCTTTTGTGGGTTTGTACCCTAGTCCAAGTGGTATCCTTGTTGAGTTACCTTTCTTGTATGGTGCGAAGGTATTCTTCCGAATAGGGTTCAAAGGCATTCCAGGGAAGTACCCCTGGGATTTGAGTATGTGGTTGACCACCAAGTTAGAGTAGGGATTATAGTATAAGGGCGCCAACTCACTTTCTATGACGCTTACACTTTGGAAGCCCCCAAGTTCGTATACGGGATCTGCAAGGACTTGATTGTTTGATTGTTTTTCGATTATTGCCTTGATGGGTGACGAAGTGATCGTCACTACTTTGCCGTTTAGTGGGATCTTGATCTTTTGATGAAGGGTGGATGTTACCGCTTTGGAAGCATGAATCCAAGGCCTTCCCAGAAGTATGTTGAATGAAGCCTCGATGTCAACTATTTGGAAGCTAACCTTTCGTTCGATTGGCCCTGTGGCTATGGTTAAATTAGCAAGTCCTACTACTTTTCGTCGTGTACCGTCATATGCATGCACACCTTGATTGGTAGGGGTCCAATCCGACTCTTTCATGCCTAGCTTGTATGCCGTTTTGAGGGGTATGACGTTGACCGCGGAGCCATCATCCACCAAGGTCATTGGCACATTCTTCTTTAGACAAATGACAGTGTTATATAGAGCAAGGTTGTGACTAGCGCCAAAAGGTGGCAAATCTTCGTCTGAGAAAGTAATAGGATTACTTAGCTTAGGTGATTCTTGGAAGACCAAGTTGACTACATCTTCAGGAGTGGAGTTATGTGCTACATTTAGTTTGGCCAAAGCTTGCAGTAAAGCTTGGCGATGTGGGAATGAGCTTGCTACTAATTGCCAGACTGAAAGATCAGCCTTTGTTTTCTGTAATTGCTTGAGCAAATGATCAGTGGAGTCATCTTCGTTGTCATTTGGTGTGATGACGTTGGTTGGACCATTTTGAGTAGTGCTTTGATATGGGCGACCCGAACGAGTTAGGTGGTCCACATCTTGGTCTTCACCATTTTGGACTATTTCTTTGACTAGGGAGTTTTCAATGAGATATTCGTCCTCATCATCATCGGCCCAAACCCCATTGATTGCAGCTAGTTCCCTCATTCTCAAGATATCATCTTCTAGTCGTATGATTTGATCGACTAGTTTATCAACCACGGTGATTATTTCTTGCATAGTGGCATTTTGAGAGAAGATTAGTGGCACATGTTCTTCGGGTATTGCATTGGGATTGCGTAAAGTTGTTACCATGTTTTCTAGTTCCCAAACTTGTCTATCTACACTCCTCGCCCATGTGATGATGTCGGAAATGGTAGGGGAGATAGTAGAGTAGAGCCCTTCATTCTCGATTGCATGAATTTCATTTTCGATGGGAGAAATGAGGTGTGAGCAATCTAAGGTAGATTCATCACTTGTGATCACTAGAACTCCAAGAGGATTCTGAGTGTTGTTGGGTTTACCTCCCGGTGGTATTGGTAGTCGACCATCTTCGATCATGTCTTGAAGTACGTTTTTCAACTTGTAGCATTTTTCTGTGTCGTGCCCCTTGCCCCTATGGTATTCACAGTACGAATTCTCGTCCCAAAATTTGGACTTCCTTTCGGGTTCGGGAGTTGGTCCAATGGGTTGGAGTTTACCTTGCTTCATTAACCTTTTTAGAGCGTTGGAGTAAGTGTCCCCAAGGTTTGTGAATTTCCTTGGTGGGGTAGTTTTCTTGGATGGCTCGAGAAGGTTAACTTCATCGGTCTTACTAGTAGAGCCGTATGAACGACTTGTGGACCCTTGATATCCTCGACCTACCATTTTGGACAAGAGTCCTTTACGGATGTCATCCTCAATCCTTGTCCCTAGTACGGTCAAGTCTTTGAAAGTCTTGATGTTTTGGTATCTCAAATAATTGGCGTAGATGGGCTTGAGATTATCCACAAACTTCTCCACAAGAGTAGCCTCGTCCGGGCGTTCTACTAGTTGAGTGCTAGTCTTCCTCCACCTACTTAGGAAGTCGGTGAATCCTTCTTTGTCATTTTGGGTAAGAACCTCTAGAGTACGCATATTGACTTGGATCTCGGCATTATCCGCATATTGCTTGGAGAACTCGATTGCGGCATCTTCCCAAGTAGCGACCTTCTTGTGATCTAGAGAGTAGAACCATTGCCTTGGGATGGTATCAAGAGATGAAGGAAAGATCCTTAAGAACATCTCGGGTTTGATGCCTTTGATAGACATGTAATCCTTGAAGGCACGAATGTGGTTCAAAGGGTTCTCGTGTCCCTTGAACTTAGGGATATCCGTCATACTAAAGTTAGTTGGCAATTTGGAATTGACGGCCTCATACTTGCGATTGTTCTCCCTATAAATGTCATCACCCTTAAGGTACATCAATTGCTCCTCTAGGTATTGGAGTCTTTTCTCGCCTACATCATCCCCATGAGAGGATTTTCGTCCTTGGATTCGTTGTCAGAGTCACGTAGTACTTCACTTTCATGAGGAGGCAACCTTCCCTCTACGGCAAAGATACGGCCTTCGATGAGCTCAAGGCGGTCATAGGTTTGTTCTTGAGTAGCTTGCATTTGGGCTAGCGCGGCTAGGATTCGATCATTACTATTTTGAAGTTGGTTGAAGTTTGTTTCATCACTTGATCCGGGCATCTTGGAAACTGGATAAGAGATCGGCGACGAATCAAAACACGATCGACCATTCTAACACACTTGCTAAAAGAGGAAAAGTTTTGACTCGTGAAGTGGGTGTGTGCCACTTGTGTTGAGTGAGTTTTGAAGAAAGACAAGGTCTTTGAAAATGTGTGTCCTAGTCAACTATAGTGTAGTTTTAGGAGTGGACTCGAAGTGAGGTTTTGAAATGGGCTTGTGGCCCGAATTTTGACACGACAAATGGACAGAGTTTTGACCGGATTTTGCGCTAATTAAAAGCCCTATTTCGAAATTTTGCTTGAAAATGGGTTTTGATTTTATGAAAAATCGTCATGGTTTTGTTTAGAAATGGTGATCATGTAAGATATACACATTTATACAAGCATTATAACGGGATGCTGAGTGCATTTAGAAAAGATTTTGGTTTAGAGGGTGGGTTGCCATACCGAACCATCAAACCCAAAGTATGTGGAGAGGCTCGTGCCAAACAAGAGTAAGGCCGATTCCTAGTCCATTTCCTCAAGTAGTGAAGGCCCTTGATACAAACAAGAGTAAGCATCATGGTATGGATAACGTCAATCGTTATCCATCCTTAGGCCCAAATAAGAATTAGGACCGTTTAGACGGGACGATTGGTCGAATGGGTTGGGTTGGGCCTAGGAAGGCCGAATAAAACGGTCTAGGAAGACCGAGTTATGAAAACCGACAATTGTCTTGTACAAACTATTCCCTAACCTTGTTCAAGTTTCACCATTTTGGCTACACGTAAGTGTATTATCCCCAGCGGAGTCGCCAAACTGTGGACAGCGGGGGCCACGGGGGCGCTTGGGAAACAAGCGTTTGCATTTTGTATGGAGTCGCCACCAATTTTTATGGGAAATTGGAACCGTTCGAATACTTCGTGCCACGTCAAGACACAAAGTAGAGACATGAACACCAAGCAATCGTTGCCCTTAGCATTCTATGTCTAGAATGACTCTCGTGGATGCCAATGAACACGGGTGTTCACAGATATCTGGAGTAAGGGGTGAGGGTACGTATTAGGAAGCTCTTTTGATCGAACATCTAATCCCGCCCGCCTCGATAGCGGCCTCTACTAATGATTAGGGAAGTTATTCGTACTTGATATATCGTCGGCTATATGCATGCAATGCAACATCCAAGTTTTAATCCTAACATGTGGGAATTAGACTAAGTCGGTTGACACGTAATTTAACATACAATGGAGTCGAAATAGGAATTTAGATTAATTACATGTGAAGACATACAAATGATACAAGAAATACAATGACAAATACAATAAAGGAAATTACAATAGTTACAACGGATTAGGCGATTTATGTCGAAAATACCTTTAGAACGGATAATTTGAGAAAATGAATAAATAAATAAATTAACGAACAGATCAGAAGGTGATAATACGATTAATAGTTAATTATACGTATGCTAATTAAACTAGGTCAAGCAATAACGGAGTTCAGGGACGAAACTCGGCCAGAACAGAGCACAGAGTCGTCCTTTGGAATAGGCGCAGCGCCGCGTGCGTCTCCTTGGCTCGGTTAAAGTGAAAGCCGTAATTGCAAGCCGTTAATGTTAATTGGTGAATTTAAGGATCGATTATTTACTCGGGTGAAAGTGATTAGCAGGTTTATTTAACATATGAGTGGGTCATGAAAACAATAAAATATGAATAAGACGGAATTAAACGAATTGACATAATATGGAATAATGACAGAAGTGAAAAATATTAATGAGTCAAACAAATTAATTCAATTAATTAGGTTAGATACGATGGTTTGATGACGAATATACAATGAACATGTGAATAACAGATGAAAGCTATATCAAAGACGAATTCCAGAAACCCAATATTGATGAATTGAATCTCTACAACCCGGAATTGAATTTAATGACGAAAACCCACGAATATTGGATTATTTGGGATTTAAGTCGGATTTATAATGATTTAAACATGTTAAAGATGAATAATAAATATACATGTGAAATATATGCTATCATGGTGAAGAATTAACAAACAAACGAAACAAACAAAAGAAACTTGACGAATAACAGAGGACGAACGAAGAAGAAAGGAAGCAAGAACTGCGGCGGCCTCACGAAGAGGCGCGGCAGAATAAGCTCCTTCAAGAGGCGCAGCGATTCTTTGCGTCCTTTCTCGACGGTTATCTACTGGAAATCCGTAAAAAAGAGGTTTTAAAGCATGGTTTTAGAAATCGGTTTTAATGGTATTTACGACATAAACCTTACAATCGATGATACAAAAAGGTAAATACAATAAATAAAAGAGAGATTTACACCCTCAGACTTACATGTTGACGAAACGAGAAGGACTAAGATATCGATTAGTGATGCTCAACGCGAATGCAAAGAAAGTGCCCTCGTAAGAGGAAAACGATTAATTAATTAAGTTGATTATTGTGTAGTTGGTCAAATTGGTCGGTCATACAAACGGGGAGGCTGGTACCCGGAAGGATCCGAGCTTACGTGGTCGAAAGTTCAAGCACGTAGACGCCGAAAAGTAAGAACAAAGTCTAGAATGCAAAGGGAGAAGAGAAGGGCGGACACTCGCGTGAGAAATATGAGGAGCGAAGGCTCCTATTTATACTAATCACGTGAAGGAATTAGGGTTTCGGAGACTCTTTGGAAGTGAATCTCGGAAAGATATGAAAAAGATACGAGAAACATGCAGAAAAGGGCCTGGAAAGAGGCGCAACAGCCACTGCGTCTCTTGGAAGAGGCGCAGCACCTGCTGCATCTGTTCCCAAGGGGTTTCCTCCTGCGGAAGAAAGATTTCCGTGTTTGAGTTATGGTAGGACGGAAATAATTCGGTTTTCCTTAATATCTTATGTGAATATTACGGGAAATTGCTTACTAAAAGATAAAATTTATGAAATATGGAATAGAAATATCCGGAACATTCCAGAGCATTCTGACTCGGGTTTCAACGGGTATCAGAAAATGGAGACGGTTTTAGGCCCGGACTCCGAATGTACTCTAATTACTGTCAAAACGACCGTATCGGGACGTAGATGACAACTAAGAGGTAAACATTAATATTTGAGCAATCACTTGACGATAATCTTACGAATTGTCACAAATCGTTCCGCGTACCAAACATGCGGCCCAATCATCACCGGGTGGTTTGCGGGAGGTGCATAAATGAGGTATCTACAGGAGGTGCCAGTAGCAGTGATAAGGCAATCGCTTCGATGTCTCTTGTGGCTTCACACTGGTGGTCAGAGAAGGCAAGAGTGGTGGTGTATATGATGATTAGGCAGTGTGCGTGCTGACGGACTGACGGATGGGGTGACAAGTGTTTATGTGGTGTGTTTGGTGGTAGTCGGGTGTGCATGGTGATGGTGATACAAATGAGGTTAAGGTGAAAGGCATCAACCCAGGGCTCATTGTGTTGTTGGTTATCGGAGGACTTGTATTAACTATTTTTGATTGGGAATTATGCACTCTACATCTACGCCCAAAAGAATTTACCACCAAAGAAAAAGAAACCTGTCTCAAAAAAGAAGATAAAAAGAGAGAGGATGGAGCAAGGCGTTGCACCCCCGGAGAGTAAAATAATCATTTGTTGATGGGTTGCTGCAAATGTGTTGTCTGGTCTATTCTTAACTTCAGCTTTGGGACTTTTCTTGTGCAACTCTGAAACTAGCTTGGAGTTATTTTGTAGTTGTTCAGAGTTAACTATTTATGTTGTTTTTGGCATGTAGTGTAAGATAGTTGGTTTTATTAGCACTTTAAACTCCTGTCAAGTTTCACCAAAAAGTGGTAGAAGCTACTGCGTCTATATATGCTAGGTGTGGTGGTCGTTTAATTGATGATTGGAATGTTTATTGTCGTCATAACCTTGTGGTTTATTTTGTTTTCTTTGTTTGAGACCTGACCCGATGCGTATACAATCATGTGAAGATCAGATTATTTGAAGAGTCGACTGAGTTTCTTGCATTATCAAGACTTAACGTGGAGCTCGAGTGGAGAAACACCGAGAAGCTTGATGGTCGCAATGTTTTGCGACGAACTCGAGCCTTTGTGACTAAATTTATGGGATGGTCAGGGGAGCTACGCCGGAGAGGAGTCGAGGTGAGTGGTCGTTGAATTTGTTTTGGGCTGAACATATGAACGAAGAGCATATCACGTAAATGGTTTTACTGATTCTTCGTTTGTCACTGTTTGTGTGTTGAGTATATGGATTTACATAAAAGTGCATAGCAGTTGAGGCGTGGCCAAAAAAAATCAAAGTGACACCGGAATAACATCACAATAACAGCAGAATAACAGCACAATAACACGTGGTAAAAAAAAAGAAAAAAAAATCAAAGTCGTAAAAAAAATCAAAGGGACACCGGAATCACATCACAATAACAGCAGAATAACAGTAGAATAATAGCACAATAACACGTGGTAAAAAAAAGAAAAAAAATCAAAGTCGTAAAAAAAATCAAAGTGGCACCGGAATAAAATCACAATAACACCAGAATAACAGCACAATAACATGCGTTAAAAAAAAAGAGTAAAAAAATCAAAGTGACACCGGAATAACATCACAATAACAGCAGAATAACAGTAGAATAACAGCACAATAACACGTGGTAAAAAAAGAAAAAAAAAATCAAAGTAACAGCAGAATAACATCACAATAACAGCGGAATAACAATAACAGCACAATAACACGTGGTAAAAAAACAAGAGAAAAAAAAATCAAAGTCGTAAAAAAAATCGAAGTAAAAAAAAAAGCACAATAACAGCATAATAACACGAGTTAAAAAAATAGGAATAAAAAAAATTAAAGTAAAAAAAAATTTGTACAAAGAAAAAGGTAACATAATGAGAAAATTAGAGGAAAACATAAGAGGAAAAAAAATCAAAATCGAAAAAAAAAAACATAATAACACGAGGTAAAGAAAAAAGAGATAAAAAAAATTAAAAAAAAAAAGAGTAGCACTAGAAAAAAGAGAAAATAAGTAAATGACTAATTTTATATGACAGGTAAGATTAGATATTGGCCATTCATCTCTAATATAATCTAGTGGCTGAGATTTTCAAGCACAAAACTCACAAGAACCTAACTCATATATATATATATATATATATATATATATATATATATATATATATATATATATATATATATATATATATATATATATAGAATTAGGATTACATGAGTCCACCCTATCTTTTTGAGTCCGTTAGTCCAGCAAAAAAATATTAGAGGTTATACGAAACAATATCACGCGTCAAATTAAACAATATCACTCTTACTGAAGCAGATTCGCCATCTGTTATTAACTTCTTTTCTCATACTTTTTCTTACGCCAATCAATGCCAGCGCCAGAGCTCCAACAAACATCATCATCCTCGCGCACTTTCCCGCCGGTGAGTCGATTTTGGCAGCGTGTTCGTCGGAGTTATCGCATATTACTTCTTTTATATTTTATCCTCTATTGTTCTCTTCTTTATCTTCGTCTATTTCCTTCATCGCCGGCGATAAGACCCCTAATTTAACGACGGCGGCGTTATTCTTAGATGGAGGTTAATGGAAGAAGGATCGTTGATTGTATGTTAGTGAGGGGTGGTAGCGATGGTCGTGAGACGGACTTGTGCGCCGTTGTGGTGGTTGTTGTGGAGGTGAACGTGTGGTGGTGGCTCGTGGGTGGTGGTTGTTTGGGAGGTAAAGGGGTGGTGGTGGGTCGTGGGTGGTCGTGGGTGGTTGCCGTTGACGAGTAATGTCACTGACAATAGTTTTAAGCCTTCTTTTTACTGTTTTCGTTGTATATTTTCCGTGATATTGTTCAGTACAAGCCGTGATATTGTTTCGTGTAGTGTTTGATATTCTTGTGTATAAGCTGTGATACATAAGTGGACTCACGAGACTCAAATATTTAGGTGGACTCACCAGATCTTGCCTCTCTCTCTCTCTCTCTCTCTCTCTCTCTCTCTATATATATATATATATATATATATATATATATATATATATATATATATATATATATATATATATATATATTATATTTTGGTTTGACTTTCACAACCAATGTTCTTTCATTTCCCAATTTTAATTAGTTTTGATTTGTATTCATCAAGTTGTGTTATGCTCTTCACCATTGTTTTGCAACATAATTTACTGTGAAATGGTGCAATATGTCTTCATTATAAACATGTGATTTGTACAACAGTTTGCCTTTCAACTGTCTTTATAATATCCCTCAAATCATTGATAGATATGGGGCGAAAGAGTGTTGCAGCCAAGAAAAGAGTTCTACTAAAAGGAGGTCAGTCAGTCAAAGATTATTTCCCACCAAAATCGAAAGCTGCAACAACTGATGTTGTTGACCCAAGTAATTCGAGTAAGAAAATCTGTATAGTCTTGCACATGAATGAAAAAACAATATCCTTATCAATGCATGAAGTAGCCTTGCACATGCATGAAAAAAAAATATATGTACATTAAACAACCTTACACATGCATGAACTAAGCAACGTTAATTTTGACAGCCTCACATAATGCAGCCTCACATAATACCACTTTGTGACACCCCCATATACCAAGGAGCCTTACTAAGACCTTCCCTATCATATAAGGACATCACCATCTCGGTTGCCCGAGGCAAATAATCATCAAAGGTCAATAAAAGAACAATTATAGTTATTTTACAAGTGTTACAGCCAAACTACTAAACGAAAGATACAACTCATCAACTATATAGACTACATCTAGCTTTACTCGTGAGGACTCATCCCGCCAAGACTCCAGCTACCATCCAACGCAACACCTGCTAAGACAGACTGCTCACCATAAGGGATCACGGCAGACACAACAGAAACAAACCACAAAAGGTCAGTAACTGAGGTAAGACACAACATCAACTATTAGTATACTACAAACACAACCAAGCACACACACCAGATACAACCACTCCAACCAATCACCGTCACCGACTATCCACTGGACCAGCGCTGCCAGTGGGGGACCGCATCCGTTCCCACCTAAGTCCCGCTCATCATACCGAGCGATAACCATGTCCTATTAATGTGCACATCCCCTTCTGTGGCGGGTTCCACGGAGGGCGAAACTAGGGCGTGAAGCCACTCCCGCAAGTGACTCCACTCAGCCGAGGACGCACCTCGAGAACCACAGACACTCAGTCACAAGCAGCTATATCACAACAACGACAACAACAACAACCACAGCAATGACAACAACAATCAACCACAACAACCGACACTCTAACAACCAACAGAGACTGAGTAGGCGAACCTACCTTTAACCAAAAGCAGCGATTCCTCGTCCATTCACATAACATCGACCAAGCAAGTAAAACCCCTATAGAAAACAGTGCAACCACCTATTACTATCACCACAAGCCTATAAGAATCAACAAAGACAAAGATGATGACGATGACATACCTACCCATCTCACAACGGCGTTAAGACCGCCACCCGACCCAAGCAATCCACTCTTATGGCACAAATGCCCTTAAAGGCTCCCATGGGATATTCTATGGTGAAGAGAAGAGGAAGAGATGACATCTAGGTTTTGGGAAAGAGGCGGAAATGATTTGCGGTTTTAACAAAACACGATTATAAACCCCTGCTGAAAAGACGCTACTCGATCGAGAACCCACTTACTCGATCGAGTGGCCCCTACTCGATCGAGTACCTAAGCTACTCGATCGAGTAGCCTCTACTTTATCGAGTACCACTCACTTCTAAAGGTAATCAAGGCACAAGCTAACTCCTGGCACGCATCACTAAGGACTATTGCCTGCCCCCAAAGGTCGGTCAACGTTGGTCAACGGGTCCCTAAAAGGGCGGGTATTACAGTCTTCCCCCCTTAAAAAGAACTTCGTCCCCTAAGTTCAACTCACCCTTCCCCAAAGCACAAGACACGGAAACAAGGTCGACACCACCGTTATTTCGACACAGGTCCCTACTCCCTAGAAGTACCATCCCACCATATCATCATCATCAACTGTCTAACATCGTGTACACAAACTTCTACAAATCACCATGTTAAATACCAAATTCACCACATATAATAACACAACTAACGATCATACTACTACTCCGAACTTTTAGCCACGCAGCCAAGGGACTATACCCCCTACTAGCTCATGATTACCAACACCAAACATGTCACATAACACAAACATGTTACCCAACAATCCTATTATAATGCATCACTCAAATCTGTACTACTTCGTTATCGTTCCTGACAAACATACTTTTACTTAAACATACAAATTACTCATCAAACAATGAAAACAATTATAGCTTCGTACTAGAAATGTAACAGAAACAATAGGAAACATTATAAACAAACAATAAAAATTATTATAATATCGACCTTTTTATTTTGCGACATTACTCTTCCCCTCAAAAAGGAACTTCGTCCCCGAAGTTCACTACCGAATTATTACACACATTACTAATACTTATTTCTTGTCATTTACCCAGCACATATAATTCCTTGTCGACATTACTCATTAATCATAACAAACATGAATACATGTATGTATCAATTTGTATATAAAGTAAATATGCGAATTCTGTGAAATAAATAACAAGTCTTTTCGATAATAAATAAGTTCGGTTACTAAGCTAGTAGACGTTGAAGATGTAAAATGAATGCAATAAGAACCAACTACTACTTGCACTATTCGTCACCAAGCTGTGTTCATAATCCAAGCACGACTTCTAACATATCAAATTAACGGTCTAGACATGTTACTAATTGTCAGCCACCATGTTAAACATCGAAGCATGCAATAATATAAACATTAAAACAATTTTAATTATCGAAATGTCCCTGAAACAGTGCTACTCGATCGAGTGTATAGGGTACTCGATCGAGCTGACCCTACTCGATCGAGTGTCTTAGCTACTCGATCGAGTAGCCCAAGATCAGAATACTTCTTACCTGTCACACCTACAGCTACTCGATCGAGTGAGGGGCACTCGGTCGAGTGGCTACAGGCCAAAACTCCTCGAAAACTCCCTAACATCACACAAGATATATGTATAATATCGCATAACCGCGAGTCGGGATGATAACCCGACCCAAATCCTGTAAACAAATCTAAGCTAAGCAAATACGGCCTTAAGGCCACCCATACAAGTCAACGTAATAAGTACGAAATGAAATAAACCAACACCCAACAAAACCAACAGCCATAATCAAAAGAAAAAGAAAGGAGTATCACTCATGATGCTGTTGTTGCTCCTCCATGACGTAATCCTCCGCTCCATCACCACCTGAAGTACCTGCCCCTGAAGCCCCAAGACCCGCACCATCCCCTGCTCCAACCTCTGGACTCACATACCATGGGGTCAAACCGCCGTAAGGATAGGACTGTGGTGCTCCCCATGTAGTCATGTCCACCCCTTAGGAGTGGAAAACCTCACTGTAGTCACCAACTCCCCTCCACCACACGGGATGCGGTCCCTCGGTCCCAATACCCTGAGCATATGCCATCTCGTGCATGTTCCGGAGTGTCAAGGTAGAGGACACTCTCTCTGCAAAGTAGCTGTCACGCGTCGCCGGGGTATCAAGGTAGGGGTAGCAAGGAAACAGATGCTGTGGTGGTGCTGTCGGCTGTGGCTGGGTCTCGGCCATCCTCTCCCTCACACGACGTGGTCCTCTCCCTAACCTGAGTCTATCCTCCGCCACTCTCACATTCTCCCCCTTCTTCGGCTCGGGCATAACCTGAAGGATCATATCATCTATGAGGTACGTCTGTCTCGTCCGAGGTACATCCTCATCCTCCTCCTCATCAGAATCAACAGCTACCACTACCGCATCCAACGGCTCAGTCGGTGGGAGGTGCTCAGGAGTCGGTATCCTCATCCAGCTCATACCCCACACCCTCCATGATAGGCTACCATCCGCCAAAGTTCTCAACCATTTTAGGTCGAGGAAATAATCTCTATCCATGGTAGCCACCGGGGTGGCTAAGGGAACGTACTCAGAGGAAGCCTCAAAAGAAGCTAGCTTTTCAGCTAACCGGGTGGCAATAGCACCACAACTCAGATACCTGGTACTAGAAGAGGCCATCAAAGCAAGACTAGCACAAACCATAGCGGGAGCATTGAAAACCACTTTCTCGGTCCGCTCGGGGTTAAGATAGGCCATCAGAAGCAACAACTCGTTAGAGTTCAACTTACTCATATCCGGCCTCTCGTAAAGAAGGTTCGACACAGTACGAAGAAAGATCCTCAAGGTAACATGTTGCACATTGTTGATCAGCATGTTACTTGCGGTAGGAGCAGATTTTCCGGTAACACAGGGCTTAAGGCGGCAAACCCCGCACTCAGACGGTATGTCCCGAAGGACATCCTTGGGAGGCTTAGCCAAACCAAGGTGGGAAGCAAACAGGTCTATGGTTAACATAAAGCTGGTGTTCATAAGACGAAACTGTACAGTCTGCTCAACCGGCTCGTAATTAACGAGCTCATGAAATCCAAGGTCAGAAAAGCATAAGAATGCTTCCGTAAACGGTATAGCCCAGTGACACCAAAGTCTCAAAAATATGACGGACATCCGTCTCAACACCCAGGTCCTCTAAAATGGTCGTGTCAATACAACGGGTTGGTCTCATCTTGCGAGACTGCAAAGCTACAAACCTCTTCCGTTGGTTAAAGTCTATGAATAGCACTGATGGGTATTCGGGTACCGCTGGGACTACTGGCTCACTCCCCTCACCAACTACGGGATTAGCAGCGCTGCCCCTCTTACTCTGACGGGTCCCTATGTTCAGTCTCGGCATCTGTTTCAACATATAATTTAAATACACCACATATATACACCAAAACATACAAAGGACACATATTCACTCATGAAAGGATCATCTAAGTACACACTATCACCAACAATTTCCCAAATTACCAGTAAAATTCAAATTTTCAAAGTTCAGACAGTCTTTACAGCTGCGAAAATTTTGTCAAAATCAACATGAATTAATTCATCTATTACAATTTCTAGGACTCCTACATTCAAATTACATCCATGTACAACACAAAATCTCAATTATATGAAACGAATTTTAATTTGAGGCACTTTTAAGACGGAGTTTTAAGGCAAATTTTTGAGGTGAAAGTCACAAAATCAACTCCCCACATAACATATACCACATACATTACTCAAATTTCATCCTTCAACATGTAAAAGACAAAAAAAAAATCAATTTGATTTCTCAAACCCTAGAAAATTCGGTCATCAACATATGCAATTTCTATTTGGGTTTTGTATTTTTTTAATCAACAATAATCATAAAAGGGAAACATCTAGATTATATTACAACAATTACAAGCAAATTTCTTCACATATAACTCAAAATTTCAGATTTTCTATCTTTCTAATTGTTCCTAATTAATGGAAAACATCAATATATAAAAGAAATCCATACCTTAAGCAATTAGGAAGTGAAAGAATGGATCAAAGCAATGAAAATCACCCAAATAAATCACTACAAACACAAGGATTCAAGAGCTTGAGAGAGGTTTAGGAGTTAGGGTTGCGAGATGTGAGGAAGAAATAAGAAGAATGAGGAAGAAAAAGGGTTTAAGAATCCCGCAGAAGTTCATGTACTGTAGCCTACTCGATCGAGTGTCTCGGGTACTCGATCGAGTGCCCTCTACTCGATCGAGTAGGCGCTATTTGATCGAGTATTCGTAGGAAATTCCTACATCCTCGACATCAAAGCTTCCTAACTACATCGAGTGAGGTCTACTCGGTCTAGTAAGCACTCACACTCGGTCAATTAAGGTTGGGTACGCGGTCGGAATTACAAGATTAACTGAAGATTCCTACAAAACAATATCACGTGTCGATTCCAAACCAAGTTCGGAAGTCGTTACTTGTTATCATATTCATACACATTATACCATTACTACTCAATTATATCGCAACGGTTTCATCACTCGGATTCATATCATATTATTCTACAATGAACTTCACACGACATTATTTACCACATTATTGAATCGCCCATGTATACATTTAATGTACTACCTCATAATTAAACCTTTGTTTACCATCCCGCTAATGAACTTATAAACACATTACTCTAATCGCTCTTTTAACATTAAATTTGTAGGTATCATTCAAATGTACTAGCAACATGATTATGCTTCAACCTAAGCAACTAATCTACTCAAATTAATCACATCATACGCGGAAACTTTCAGCCATATATGTATCACATTCATCCAATAACGTTTTGTAATTCTCATTACAATTCTATAACTATTTTTAATTACCAGCATTAGCACTATTATAGGACTTATAAAATCGTATAAACTACCATTACTAACAAGCTGAAGCAAATATTGTTGTTACCACATTCCAGATCACATCACAGATTCCTACTCTTTCGCATACTTCTATCGTATAAAGCCTTTCACGTTCCTCATTATCATCACATACACACCCTAACTCTATCAAAAATTCACCATACACGATCCTAACGCAACTATTGTGCCTATGTTAACTTCGACAGAGACTCAACCATGATCACTACTAGTAAAACCATCCTACACATTGAACACATATTTGCCGACTCCACATTCCTATACCCAGTGACTGGCTTAAGCACAATGGGGCCAAGATTTCGAAATGAGGGCGCCTACTCACCCAAAATCTAGCATCAGCTGGGGCTCCCAATATACATACACCAGGTTCATTTTATTAGACTCACTACATTCATTAGGTTCGTTTGTTACAGGTTCCAAAATCGTCGCTCTGATACCACTTTGTGAGACCCCCATATACCAAGGAGCCTTACTAAGACCTTCCCTATCATATAAGGACATTACCATCTCGGTTGCCCGAGGCAAATAATCATCAAAGGTCAATAAAAGAACAATTATAGTTATTTTACAAGTGTTACAGCCAAACTACTAAACGAAAGATACAACTCATCAATTATATAGACTACATCTAGCTTTACTCGTGAGGACTCATCCCGCCAAGACTCCAGCTACCATCCAAGACAACACCTGCTAAGACAGAATGCTCACCATAAGGGATCATGGCAGACACAACAGAAACAAACAGAAGACAAATCACACAAGGTCAGTAACTGAGGTAAGACACAACATCAACTATTAGTATACTACAAACACAACCAAGCACACACACCAGATACAACCACACCAACCAATCACCGTCACCGACTGTCTACTAGACCAGCCCTGCCAGTGGGGGACCGCAGTCGTTCCTACCTAAGCCCCGCTCATCATACCGAGCGATAACCCTGTCCCATTAATGTGCACATCCCCTCTCGTGGCGGGTTCCACGGAGGGCGAAACTAGGACGTGAAGCTACTCCCGCAAGTGACTCCACTCAGCCGAGGATGCACCTCGAGAACTACAGATAGTCAGTCACAAGCATCTATATCACAACAACGACAACAACAACAACAACCACAGCAACGACAACAACAATCAACCACAACAACCGACACTCTAACAACCAACAGAGACTGAGTAGGCGAACCTACCTTTAACCAAAAGCAGCGATTCCTCGTCCATTCACATAACATCGACCAAGCAAGTAAAACCCTTATACAAAATAGTACAACCGCCTATTACTATCACCACAAGCCTATAAGAATCAACAAAGACAAAGATGATGACGATGACATACCTATGTATCTCACAACGGCATTAAGACCGCCACCCGACTCAAGCAATCCACTCTTATGGCACAAATGCCCTTAAAGGCTCCCATGGGATGTTCTATGGTGAAGAGAAGAGGAAGAAACGACATCTAGGTTTTGGGAAAGAGGCTGAAATGATTTGCGGTTTTAACAAAAACACGATTATAAACCCCCGCTGAAAAGACGCTACTCGATCGAGTAACCCACTTACTCGATCGAGTGGCCCCTACTCGATCGAGTAGCCTCTACTCTATCGAGTACCACTCACTTCTAAAGGTAATCAAGGCACAAGGTAACTCCTGGCACGCATCACTAAGGACTATTGCCTGCCCCCAGAGGTCGTTCAACGTTGGTCAATGGGTCCCTAAAGGGCGGGTATTACAGATACCCCGACCCTCTACTTTTAATCTCGTCCCCAAAAAAGGGTTCACTCGGCCCCTCTAGGGTGTCTTTTGGTCTCATGACCGTCAAAATAAGAGGGGAAAGGGTTGAGGGTTGGATTAGGCGGATTCGCGGTAGCAGTCCGCCTAATCCAACCCTCAACCCTTTCTCGTCCCGTTTTAGGATACTCGGCCCTCTACTTTTAATCCCGTCCCCAAAAAAGGGTTCACTCGGCCCCTCTAGGGTGTCTTTTGGCTCGCGGCCGTTAAAATGAGAAGGGAAATGGTTGAGGGTTGAATTAGGCGGGTCCGCGGTCCGTCACGTTTTAGGAAACCCGGCCTTCTACTTTTAATCTCGTCCCCAAAAAAGGGTTCACTCGGCCCCTCTAGGGTATCTTTTGGTCTCGCGGCCTTTAGAATGAGAAGGGAAAGGGTTGAGGGTTGAATTAGGTGGATCCGCAGTAGCGGTCCGCCTAATACAACCCTCAACCCTTTCCTGTCCCATTTTATGATACCCGGCCCTCTACTTTTAATCCCGTCCCCAAAAAAGGTTCACTCGGCCCCTCTAGGGTGTCTTTTGGTCTCGCGGCCATCCAAAAAATAAGGGAAAAGGTTGAGGGTTGGATGAGGCGAATCCGCGGTAGCGGTCCGCCTAATCCAACCCTTTCCCATCCCGTTTTAGGATACCCGACCCTCTACTTTTAATCCCGTCCCCAAAAAAGGGTTCACTCGGCCCCTCTAGGGTGTATTTTGGTCTCGCGGCCGTTAGAATGAGAAGGGAAAGGGTTGAGGGTTGGATTAGGCGGATCCACGGTCCGTCCCGTTTTAGGATATCCGGCCCTCTACTTTTAATCTCGTCCCCAAAAAAGGGTCACTCGGCCCCTCTAGGGTGTCTTTTGGTCTCGCGACCGTTAAAATGAGAAGGGAAAGGGTTGAGGGTTGGATTAGGTGGATCCGCGGTAGTGGTCCGCCTAATCCAACCCTCAACCCTTTCCCATCCCGTTTTAGGATACCCGTCCCTCTACTATTCATCCCATCCCCAAAAAGGGTTCACTCGGCCCCTCTAGGGTGTCTTTTGGTATAGCGGCCATTAGAATGAGAAGGGAAAGGGTTGAGGGTTGAGGGTTGGATTAGGTGGATCCGGGGTAGCGGTCCGCCTAATCCAATTCTCAACCCTTTCCCGTCCCGTTTTAGGATACCCGACCCTCTACTTTTAATCCCGTCCCCAAAAAGGGTTCACTCGGTCCCTCTAGAGTGTCTTTTGGTCTCGCGGCCGTTAGAATGAGAAGGGCAAGGGTTGAGGGTTGGATTAGGCGGATTCGCGGTAGCGGTCCGCCTAATCCAACCCTCAACCCTTTCCCGTTCCGTTTTAGGGTACCGGCCCCCTAATTTTAATCCCGCCCCCAAAAAGGGTTCACTCGGCTCCTCTAGGGTATCTTTTGGTCTTGCGGCCATCCAAATAATAAGGGAAAGGGTTGAGGGTTGGATAGGCGGATCCGCGGTAGCGGTCCGCCTAATCCAACCCTTAACCCTTTCCCGTCCCGTTTTAGGACACCCGGCAACATATGTTTATTAAACAACCCTGTATATGTATGACAAAGCACTATATGTGCATTTAAATTTTACATCAGTTACTAGGTTATTTGATGCTAATTCTGTTCTGAAACCCTGATGAACTTTTCCATTTTAGGTAAACTGGTGAAGCGTTAATGCATTAAAAACTTCTGCATTTCACCTAATTGCTGTTGTTTAATATTTAACAGATGATGAGGATGTCTTATCAGAAACAGTTGACATTGAAGCTTCTAAACCAGAAACAGCTGACAAGGAAGCTACTAAAACAGAAGCAGTTGTTCTGCGTCAGGTGAGTCCTCGTACTAAAAGACCAGTTGATGAAGATGTCTTACCGAAAGATGTTCAACCATCTACCTAAAAAAGGAGAGTGTCGAGCTCAGGCAAGAAAGATGCTAGCATCAATCCTAGTAGGAAAGGAACTCCACATAGGAAGCGTAGTAAAGATTATGAGATGCTGCTGACTAGGATGAGTCCTTCTTTGATAATTAATTTTATCAACTCAAACCCATCTGAGAAGAAAATTGAAGCTATTTAGAGCATGGGTTTTGGAGAGTTGTTAAAACTTCAATCGGAAGAAATCCATGGCCATTTGGCTAGATGGATTGTGGAGTCCTTCAATCCATTCAATTGTTCGTTGATGAATGGGGATTTGGCTATCACAGATGAGGATGTCTACCTTATCACGAGAATTCCTATTGGGACATTAGATATCAATCAAGTTGGGAGGTACTATAAAGAAGAGGGTTAATAAGAGGCTTTCAGGAGAGTTAAGGATCAATTTACAACCTCAGATATTACCAAAAAGTTTTTACTAGAGAAGATGATTGAGCAGCGGGATGGTGGAGACGATTTCAAGAGGAATTTCCTCGTTTATATTGTTTATGTTCTATTGATGGGGGTAGCTAGTGATTATCCCAGCACTCGTATATGAAGTTGCCTGTCTGATCTGTCCGATGTACCTAAATATAATTGGTGCAAGTTTGCACGAGTCAACATGATTGAAAATGTCATTTTCTGGAAAAAGGCAGCAGCTAAAGACCCTGGTACGTCCTTTAAGGGACCAATTCTCATTTTCTGGCTTATCTACTTGGATAGAGTCGTTTTCAAGACAAGAATGGTCGCTCGATCTTTCTCTTTGTTAGCCAATTAGTCTGGCGAACGTATCAGAGAGAGGGTGAAGATGGAAAAAAATGAGGCAAATGGTTTTGGAGAGGGGCGTGTAAAAGACGGATTTGTTTATAAAGCACCCGTGTCTGAAACTGACAAATGAGTTGATGATGCAGTGATGACAAAGGGAAAGGAAAATGTTGAGGGTGATGCAGTGACGACAAAGGAAAAGGGAAAGGTTGAGGATACTGAAGAAGGAGGTCCCGTTGATAAGCAAAAAATAGATTGTATCAAGTTTTTAGCGGGAACTGTTGTTACTCTTGCAGATAGTTATGGTGCATTCTCAAAGGCAATCATGCAAGCAAAGTTTGTGGTTTCTGGTATGGAAGCAGTTACCAAAATGTCGACTTTGGCAGATTCGTTATTTGAAGGGTTCTCACTTTCACAGCAAAGTAAAGAAGAATATGAGATGGAGGAGAGTGTTGCTGATGTGGTTGCTCATGAAATAGAGGATAAAGTTGAGAAGGACAAGGAGAAAGATGACCATGAAATGGAGGAAGATGAGAGAAAGGATGAGGGTAAAGTGAAGTAGGGGAAGAAGGATGTGGATTATATGGACTTTGATGAGTTTTACAACGATCCCAACATCTTGGCTGATTTAGAGGGGATGTTGAATAGTGCATATAATCGTATTGGTGAGGCATTTAAAGAACACCAAGTTACGAAGGAAAAGATGGACAAGGAACTCATTGAGGGACCATCTTTCAATCTCTTTCATGGTGAGGATGCGTTATATACATCTCAAGAGTTCCGCGAAGCACAAAGGTCTGGTGATCTGCGTCATATGGATGTTCCCCATGCGAGCACGTCAACTGCACCTTTCATTCCATCCTCTCCCTATGCAACCACATCAGCTACACCTTTAATTCCATCCCCTCCTCATGCAAGCACTACCGCTTCACCTTCCATTCACTCCCCTCCCCGTGCAAGCACATCAGCTGCACCTTTCATCCCATCCCCTCCCGGTGCAAGCACGTTAGCTACACCTTCCAATCCATCCCCAGTATCACCAATACTTATCTCGTCCCAACTGTCATTGAATGAATCTCCAATTATGGCTTCTTCTCCGCTAGTAGAACTGTCCCCAACCATCCCCTCCCAAACTCGGAAATGTAAGAGGAAAGTTGAGTTACCTGACGTTTTTCGTTCACCTTTTTTCATAACAAATGTGAACGTGATGGCTGCCTTGAGTCATTTTGAAAAACTGATTGGTGACTATGCATTCGCTGCTGACTTAGATGAAGGGTATGTATTAGTCTATTAATTTTGCTCTTTTTTTTTTCTTATTCGGTATATGTATTATATTTTCTTTCTATAACACTAAGGTTTTATTTTTGTAGCGAGGTTCTCTTTAGCCGTGCGGGAAAGATTCTTACACGATATGATATGAAGACCTTGCTATTTGGTGGTAGCGTTAACATCGACGTGATCAGTGTGTGGTGTGATTATCTGAATAATGGAAACAGGTTAAGAGATCATAGATCAATTTCCCGTCTCTTTCTCACTGAAACAACCGATGTAAGTCTTAAATTTTAATTTTGTTGGTCTAAGTTATCAACTTGTAGCTTTTTATTCTCTAATACGGGTCACCTAATTGAAACAACAGATAGCCTCATTGGATATCAACTATAGAGACGTGAAATTGGTAAGTTGTTCAAAATTTGAAAAGTTTTCAAAATACATAATTAAATAATATACAAACTGAACTAATCATTGTCTGACAGGTTTTTTTCCCTGTTGTTGCACCCAACCCACTTCTTCATTATTTTGATGTTGATCATAACTTGTATGAAGTTATACACCCGTGTGATCCAGGTTGTGTTGATTTTAATGTCAATGTTCAATATGTGGTATTTTTTCACACCGTTTGGCAATAAGTCTGTTAAATGACTGATTTAATTCTTACATAACGAACTTATTTGTTTGGCATTGTCTTTTATCTAACAGAAGAAACATTTAAGTGCAAAGCTTTCTTCTTTGATTCCAAAGCTGCAGACTACATATTTTTAGTAGCCAGAGAGTATGTTCCGAATAAAAGTTTCTCTGTTGGGCATGATATTGGAATCTACATAATGCGACATATGGAGACGTACAATGGGAATAAGTGTCGGTATACTTTAAAGCTGCTCAACGACGTTAGTCTTCATTATTTAAGTCAAATTTTTAGTTGGTGTTTCTATATTTTTTGATGACAGTAGCCATCAAGATGCATGGATTAGCTTTGTACTTTCATGAATCAGCCTTGTATGTGTATTAAATATGTAGGTTCTGCTGTTGATTTCTATTTATGTTATTGTTCAGAGAACTGATGTGAAGCGTTACATTGTGAGGGTTTGCAATGAAATTTTGACTTGGAAAGACAACTCTGTGAAAGATCAAGTGACGTCTAAAGCAAAGGCTTACAAGAATGGCTGTGAGATTCGGTAATCAGAAATCTTTTACCAACAATGCTTCTCATTAGTATATGATGACTCCTGATTTTTTAAAAGTGTGCTATGATTATTTAATTGTTCTGTGTTTTTTCTTTCTCTCCCCAAGAATGAAGTTCTACGACACTTGCCCTATACAGATGAATACTTGATGAATTTTATTAGGATAAATGAGGCAAATAAGTAGTAAGTTATCACTGACCATATAGCATCTTCTTAAGTTGTTTTTGTCCACTTTGTTGTTCTGTGTATATCTAATTACAATATGTGCATTATTAGTGACACTGTTGTAACACTCCATGGCTGCAAGTAACCCAAGAAGCAATGTCGACTTTGTTTCGAGGAAAATGGCTCATGGATATGGTAATTGACCTTGTTGGTCTTCGTTTAACACTTGAAAGACCAGATCTTGTGTACTTTCCGACAATAATCAAGATATTCATATTCATCCTTAGTAACCGCTAATGTTTCTACTTGGAATTACCAACATTTTTTACAAATGTTCTCAACTTTCAGGATGTTGTCGCTAAAAACAGTTTTCAAAGTCAGTACATTAAGCTTCAGTACTTGTCCAAAAGTCTAACCAAAGCTAAACTGGTAATTATCCCGTCACTTTTTTATTTTATTGTATCGACGGAATTTACTACTTGCCTAAGAAAGAACTTTATTAATTATCATGTCAAACCTAAACTTGTTTGTATATTATCTGTTTTCATTTCCCTATGTGCGTATTTGCAAGCTTTCTTTCCTTACTGTGTAGACCGTCAACATTGGTTTACTTGCATATCTGACTTTGTTAAAAAGACCAACTTTATACTTGACTCAAGCATGCCTAGGCGTCCTGACAGAAGACGTAAATTTTTAGTTGAAACGGTATGATTATACCCGTATGCCTTAGGGGTTTGTTACCTCAAGTTTGTCTTGGTTTTCCTTCGCTTTTGTATTATTGTGTTTTTCTTTTTTTGGTTTTTGTTTTTGTAGTTATTTCCTGCTTTGGGGGTTATTGCAAGAGACCTTCAAGGATACAAAAGGCTGTTGCAGATAAAAAAGTTTCCGTGTGTGATTGTGGATGTGCCTCAACAAAAGAATGGGTACCTCACATGTTTAAATTATACTCTACTCGTTTTAATATTTTCGATGGGATACACATCATTTTAAAGCGTTTAACAAATTTCATTATTTTAAAAGGTATTCTTGCGGAGTCAATTTGCTGAAGTGACTAGAAAACTTGAGTTGTCAATCATTATGGTCCGATAAGACTTGTTACGAGGTAAGGATGTCTAAACCAAATTATATTAGTCAAACATTATTCGGCATATTATTGCAACACTTTCAATATTGTTGTCAAATATATATGCAAAATTTGGATGAATATGGTGAGAGTTTGATTGTAGATCTTATCAGATGGGAGGAAAACAAGAGAACGATAATATCAAGAACTTTCGAATGCTTTATCTAATTTTGTTTCTATTATTTCCCCATCTTTTAACTGCAAGACTATCTTTTAACTGCAAGACTTCCAATATTGATGTCAAGTGACTTAAACGTAACAATATTTCCCTACCTTTTTTTTGTAGGATTATAACTAGGTGTTATTTTCTAAACACTTGAGTTGTGTGCTTAGCAAACAGAGAGGCAGAGAACCTAATTCGACATTCCAACCACTGAAATTGCATTGTTGTGTGCTTAAACGTAACAATATTTCCCTACCCTCTCATTGTCTTTGGTTGATTCCTTGATTTGGGCAGGCATTAGTTTGTAGGTGGAGTAAATTTGTAGGTTACATATATGTAGGTACTCTAATTAACTTTTGCGTGTATGAAACACCCTTCTACGTGCATGAGAAGGCGTTATATGTGTATGAAATACCCTTCTACGTGCATCCAATTTGTCAACTTTTGGGTCCGTTGTCAAAATCCAATTTACATGCTAAATTGTAACGTGGGGGCACAATTATGTCACTTGATTATGGCCTGAAGTGCTGATAGGATGGGCCCAAATTGAAATAAGTCCACATCAATCACTCACATTTAAGTTTTGGGCTATTCTCATGACTCGAAATGAGAATTAAAGCCCAAATTAACGTGACTAAATTAAGTCCAAGTTACCTTGATTATGTCCTTTTTTAATGACTTGTAATGAAAATTAACCCATTTGTCAGGGGATTGTCTTTTTTAAATCCCAAAGTAACATGCCTAACCGGACTTGATAAACGTAGTAATGTGGGCCAAAATTATATAACTTGAATATTTACACGCATGAGAAGGCGTTATATGTGTATGGAACAGCCTTCTACATGCATGAAATTTGTCAAAACACAATTTACTTGCGTTATTTAGAGATGGAAGTGGGTCGTGCCGGCCCACCATGCTGTGAAGTTGACAAATTTATAGAAGAAAGAGCACGGCCCAGGCCCAAGCCCATGCGTGTCGTGCCCGTGTCGTGCTTGAGCGTGCCTGACCAATTCTTCAACTTTAAGCCAATGCCTATGTATTTTGAGCGTGCCGTGCTGGGCCGTGCCTAAATTATGGCCTAAAGTGCTGATAGGATGGGCCCGGCTTCTTCAATAATCACTCACATTTAAGTTTTGGGCTATTCTCATGACTTGAGACTTGAAATGAGAATTAAAGCCCAAAGTAACATGACTAAATTAAGCCCAATTTATTTGCTAAATTATGGCCCTTTTTAATGAATTGTAGTGAGAATTAACCCATGTCAGGGGGAATTAGCCCATTTGGGTTATCTGTGCATGAAATAACCTTCCATGTGTATGGAATAACCTTGTATGTGCATGATATTAAATGACTTGTCGTACACGATGATGATTCAACTAATCACATTTTATTGTTGGCCTATTCTTATTTCAGCTTTTTAATTACCAAATTTGAAGAAATAATGATCACATTTTTCAGATTTCTTAATACTTGCCTTATGTGCATAAAATGACCTTGTACGTGCATAAAATGACCTTGTACGTGCATGACATAATTTGCTCAGGAAACACATGTTTTCCATTCTTAAATCCAGAATCACAATTTCATATTCTCAAATAGACAATTTAAAAATCCGGAAGACTCCCGTAACATTTATTACAAAACAATTGTAAATGAAGAAAAATAATCCAAAAAAACAAGCGTTGTCTTCTCAAATGATGCTCGAAAATTCCGCTGCACAAGTCCAATTCCTCGCCAAAGACTTCTTACACATAAGAAAGCAAATGTCAGCAAAGATAAAAATTAGAGGGAAAAAAAGGGTAAAAATAGAAAACTTATGCTAATAAGAGACATCACTTACTCGACTAATTGTCAGTGATCCTTTGGTCGATCACAATTCCTGCTGTCGTGGTTCGCCATCTGCCCACAAGCCTTGCATCTTCTTAGTGGTTTCTTACTGACTTCCCCCGCTTTTTCTCTTTGTGAAATCATTCTTTTTCCCGAGCCTTTGTTTTTGCATTGTCTTGGAGGCAAAATTTTAATTTCGTTAGGCACACTTGTTCCCAAGAGCATTCCAATTTGAGCATTTTTGTCCCTTTTCTTTCTAATACTACTATTACCACCATCATCAGTGACACTACTTGTTGTTTCTGCAAGTACCCTTTCCTTGAACCCGCGTAACATGGTTAGTAACTCATCACAATTAATAGGACTCTGTTCAACTAGTGACACACAAGTGACCATTTCTGACCACAATTCAGTCAATTTGTTCTTCTGTGTATCGACTGATCTGCAATCAGCAAGCAACTGCCCATCGGAATCGAAGATTGGCTGGCAGGTTGCAAGTTTGCTCCATCTATTACGTAGGTATTCGCTTGGAATTTTCTCAAAACCATAATCTTTAAGGACACAGAGAATATGTCAACAGAGTATTCCATGTCTTTCAAATTTCTTGCAATTGCATACTAGTTCACTTCATCTGTCTTATAACCCACCTTATAATCTTTCTTTCTCTCACGATCCTTGACGTCTATGTAGAGAATTGCATGATTCTTATCTTTTTCTTTGTCCCCAATGGCACATGTAAAGCATGCTGCTTTTATTTCCTCTTTGAAATCATCGAAAATTCTCGGAGTGTAGGTTTCTGCTGCATGCTTTTCTAGGTCTAGAGGAGTAGCCAAGTCAGGAAATGAGTACTTTGATTGTGCAATCAATTTTGATTGATCCCATCGTTGTGTATCCATTGCACTCTCAAAGCGCATCCAAAATTCAACAAGGGTCAAATTTGGATTAGTGAAATTGCTAAAAAAATGATTTTCTGACTCGGACCTCGAGGTTGTTCTCATCAACCCTCCTAAGAACAAGTCACGAAAGTAAGCTGGAAACCAAAATTGTCTAATGCAATACTTTTCCTGAAGCCACTCATTATCTGACAACCCATGAGCTTCCACAATGGTTGTCCATCTTTCCTCAAATTCATCAGGCTCCACATCTTCGCCCCAAACACGTGAGTTTATCTCTTTCAAAAACTCAGTTTCTTTACCTATCACAGGCCCTACATTCTCTGGCAACTTCTTCAATATGTGCCACATGCAATATCTATGTTGCACCTTATCTTTTAAGACTTTCTTAAGTCCTCCTTCTATCCCCGCGTCTTCGTCAGTTATTATACACACAGGATAACGACCCCCATAGCTTCTAGGAATCTCGTAAATAACCAAGAAAATGACTCCTTGCTCTCATTAATAAGAAGTCCAGCCCCAAAGGTCACACATCTCTTACGATGATCCTGTGGGAAATAATCTGTATACTTCCCTTTAACATGAAGGATTATAACGATTTAACAAAGATGATCTAAGGTCATAAAATAAAATACATAAACAAAAGTAAAAGGATTTAGAATTAACCTCAGGTCCTAGCAAAATTGGCCTAAGAACATTATCAAAATTAATATTCGCCTATTAGTTGCACCCAAGACGATCTGAGATATGCCCTTTGATTATGCTAGAAATCAATCTAAAATTTTCTGTAAAATTTTATTGTCTTTGTGTTCTTGTGATGAGAAAGAGGAGGCAAGGTCAGAAAAAAATATTAGGTTAGAAATAATTCTCTACCTTTCTTTTTATATAGACCGAAATCCGAAATCAATTAGGAAAGAAATAACCTCCTAATTTTCGGCCAAATAGACCGAAAATAAGGAGTGTATTTTTCTTATTTTGGTCTTTACAAAAATATATAAAGTGTGTTAAATTGTCATCTAGTGAGGATCGAACCCATGACCTCTTGGCTTGTGTACCCTCACTATTACCACTATGACACATTCAACTTGTTGATATTAAATACAACTAATTATATTTAACTACGAATTAACAGATTAATTCGTCCAAACTAACCTTATATATATTTAATTAAATATAACTTATTATATTTAATTTACGAATTGACAGTTAATTCGTCTCAACTTAATATTATTTAATTTTCATTAAATAATTATCTCATCAACACATTGACTAACTTTTTAGTCATTTTGGGCATCAATGTAATTATATTTCTATGACCACATTTCTCAAATACGTCCTATAGGTGTGACCTTTAGAGACCAGTTGATCACCGCCATCTGTATGATAATAACATCAAACTTTCTAGCAAGCCAACCGTTATTAGGTAAACGTTAATCAACTGATTAAATATACGAAGTATACCCTTGTGAACCTGTAAGAGATTTACAAATGTTATCACACTAATTTGTGGAGGACACCAGCTCCAACAAACTCCCACTTGTCCTCACACGTGTATGTGCGATAACCGATTCTCATATCCTTTAAAATTTCTCCCACTCAATGTAAAATAATTTGCAAATCCGAATTCACAAAGGTCGTATTTTACAAGCGATCAGTATCAAGAGTGGTTTTCCCGACTAGAGAGTAACTTAACTGATAAACGAATCAACATTCGAGCATGGCCATGCATTTCAGTTACAACTCCTCGAGTGGCCCTGAGAAATAACTATACCTGATAAGGGATGGATATTTTCCTCAACTCGAATCCTATGACGTAAGCACGTATAAAATGACCCAGAAAAAATCTACTTAGCCCCAGTTACGGTAGACCGTGAGAAAGAAACCAAAGTCACCCAAAGACTGCCTTAATCTCAAGAGATAGTTGATAGTCAAAAGAATTGACTCTAGGTACACAATGGATGTCCTATCCACGACCTGGCACCTAATGTTATAAAACATTTAGGACTCCATTACGTTGTCACAAAAAGTTGTCCTACGAGGTATCGTCATAATCTCGTATCTGTGATCGATTAGTCAACCGTTTAACTTATGGCTCGTTTAACCCACCATCAATCGACTGCACAATATAATAGCCGGAGTTATCAGCTCACATTGGCGATTACGGACCAAAACAAATATAATGTAATTCAGTTCACTTTGTGGCGTTCAATGTTGTCAATACAATCCACATGAAAAACAAAATATTATATATATAAAACGATGAAGTTATAAATAATATATGAAAAAGATAATGTATCAAATCCATAATCAAGTACTACAACTTAGGAACATGTTTAATTCCCATGGAATTAACATGCCCTACATGCTTATCATAATTCAACGGTTTGGTGAGAGGATCTGCGATGTTATCATCCGTCGCAATCTTGTCAATCACTATCTCTTCTTGCTCTACGTAATCACGGATCAGGTGAGCCTTCCGAAGTACATGTCTAGATTTGTTGCTAGACTTTGGCTCCTTAGCCTGGAAGATAGCACCTTTATTGTCACAATAGATGGTGATCGGGTCATTCGAACTAGGAACTACCGAAAGCCCTTGTAAGAATTGACGCATCCATATCGCTTCCTTTGCTGCCTCCGAAGCGGCATAGTACTCGGATTCAGTAGTAGAATCTGCTACAACACTCTGTTTGGAACTCTTCCAGCTGACCGCAACACCATTAAGAGTGAAGACGAACCCGGACTGAGATTTTGAATCATCTCGATCCGTTTGGAAGCTAGCATCTACGTAACCGGTTGCGCATAGCTTAGTATCGCCTCCATAAGTCAATACTCAATCCTTAGTCCTCCGTAGGTACTTGAGGATATTTTTGACTGTTATCCAGTGTGTCTCACCTGGAGTCTTTTGGTACCGACTCGTCATACTCAATGCATATGCCACGTCTGGTCGTGTGCATATCATGGCATACATAATCGATCCTATTTCAGAAGCATAAGGAACACGACTCATGCGCTCAATACCTTCAGTCGTCGTGGGTGACTGAGACTTGCTCAACTGCATCCCAGTCGTCATAGGAAGGTTCCCCTTCTTGGAGTTGGTCATGCTGAACCTCTCAAGAACCTTATCTAGATAAGACTCCTGACTAAGTGATAACGTCCGTCGTGATCTATCTCGGTAGATACGGATGCCCAAAATACGTTATGCCTCACCCAGATCTTTCATCTGGAAATGGTTCTTCAACCATTCTTTAACCGAAGAAAGGAGAGGAATGTCATTCCCAATCAAGAGTATGTCATCGACATACAATATCAAGAATACAATTTTGCTCCCACTCGACTTGATATATAAGCATGGTTCTTCGACCGATCGAGTGAAACCATACTCTTTTATCACTTGGTCGAAACGATGATTCCAACTCCGAGAAGCTTGCTTAAGTCCATAAATGGAACGCTTAAGCTTGCATACTTTCTTAGGATGTTTAGGATCTATGAAACCTTCGGGTTGCACCATGTACAACTCTTCCTCCAAATAACCGTTTAAGAAGGCGGTTTTCACATCCATTTGCCAAATCTCATAATCATGAAATGCGGCAATCGCTAAGATTATCCAAATGTAACGTAGCATGACTACAGGTGCAAAAATCTCATCATAATGCAATCCTTGCACTTGAGTGAAACCTTTTGCCACAAGTCGTGCCTTATAGATATCTGGTTGCGCGTCTACAGAACGCTTTATTTTGTAAAGCCATTTGCACTGTAGAGGTTTTACCTTATTAGGTAAATCAACTAGATCCCATACGTTATTCTCATACATAGAGTCCATCTCGGATTGCATGGCTTCGAGCCATAGCTTTGAGTCGGAACAGGCCATAGCACCTTTATAGGTTGCGGGTTCATTACTTTCTAGAAGTAAAACATCATTCTCCTCGACCATACCAATGTATCTGTCCGGAGGATGAGAGTCTCTACCCGACCTCCTAGGTTCCTCAGGAATATTAATCGTATCATCAGTTGGAGGTACAGCTTCCTCCATCTGTTCCTCGGTTGTTGGTTCTGGAATCTCCGACAGCTCGAAGGTTCTATTACTCGACTTTTTCTCGAGAAATTCTTTCTCTAAGAACGTCACACTAGCCGCAACAAATACTCGATGTTCGGTGGGCGAATAGAAGTAATGACCAAATGTTCCTTTTGGATAACCTATAAAGAATGTCTTGACCGATCGCGGGCCGAGCTTATCCTCGTGTCTCCACTTGACATAAGCCTCGCAGCCCCAAACCCGAATAAAGGACAAGTTAGGTACCGTTCCCTTCCACATTTCATATGGAGTCTTGTCGGCTGACTTTAGACGGACTTGGTTAAGTATAAGAGCAAAATGACAAAAGAGCATAACCCCATAATGAATCAGGCACTATTGTGTGACTCATCATGGATCGAACCATATCAAGTAAGGTTCGATTTCTCCGTTCGGACACACCATTTAATTGAGGTGTTCCAGGTGGAGTTAACTGTAGAGCGATTCCACAGTCTTTCAGGTGTTGATCAAACTCATTTGAAAGATATTCGCCACCCCGATCTGAACGAAGTGCTTTAATCTTTCTACCCAGTTGGTTTTGTACCCTATTCTGGTATTCCTTGAATTTCTCAAAGGACTCACTTTTATGCTTCATTAAGTAGACATATCCGTATCTACTCAAATCGTCCGTGAAAGTGATAAAATATCTATAGCCATCTCTAGCGGTAATTGACATAGGTCCACATACGTCCGTATATATGAGTCCTAATAGGTCACTAGCGCACATTCCAACACCTTTGAAGGAAATTCGAGTCATCTTACCAATGAGACATGATTCACACGTGCCATATGCAGAAAATCCGAATGAGGGAATAGTCCCATTATCGACGAGTTTCTTTACGCGTTTCTCATTTATGTGTCCCATTCGACAATGCCATAGATAGGTTTGATCTTTGTCACCAACCTTTAATTTCTTATTATTCATGTGTAATACTTCCGTGGTTTGATCTAAGATATAAATTCCATTCATGGAAACTGCTTTGCCATAAATCATTTCATTAAAAGAGAAAATACAACTATTATCCTTTATTGAAAATGTAAAACCGTCTTTAGCAAGTACGGAAACAGAAATAATGTTCTTAGATAAACTGGGTACATAGTAACAGTTATTTAAAGATAACTCAAAACCACTAGGAAGTTGGATTACATATGTTCCCTTTGAGGCGCACTACTCGTGCTCCATTCCGACTCGCAGTCCACATCACCTTTTTCGAGAGGTATGATGTTCTTTAGGCCCTGCAAATGATTACACAGATGAGAACCACAACCAGTATCTAGTACCCAAGTTCCGAAACTTGCATGGTTAATCTCAATCATATGAATATAAGATGACATACCAACAGAGCGACGCGGCCGCCTTGATGTCCTCACGGTAGACGGGACAGTTCCTCCTCCAATGTCCAGTCTTGTGACAATGGTGGCACTCTATGTCACCGCCCTTGCTCTTTGTCTTGCCCTGTGAGCCACTAGTCTCACCAGGCGCACTCTTACCGTTTCCTGGCTTCTTAAACTTTGGCTTATCACAGTTAGGTCGCCATGAGCCTTGCCCTTACCTTTACTCTTGTTGTGAATCGTGAGAACATCCTGCTTCATGCTCCCACTCAATTTCATATCCTTCTCGGTCTGTACGAGAAGGGAGTGTAGCTCATGAGGACTCTTTTTCAAGTCATTCATGTAGTAGTTTGCCCTGAAAAGGGCAAAACCATCATGAAGAGAATGAAGCATTCGGTCAATGACAATGCTCTCACTGATTCTACAATTCAGTGACTCCAGTTTCTCGACATTCTCAATCATGTGAAGAATGTGTGGGCTAACCGGTTGGCCCTTCTGGAGTTTCGCATCAAAGAAGTGACAGGTATGCTCATATGTGATGATTCTCGGTGCCTTTGAGAACTCATTAGTGAGCGTGGTGAAAATATTGTTTGCACCTTGGACAATGAAGCGTCTCTGCAAATTGGTTTCCATTGCAAAGATGAGTACGTTCTTTATCGCACCCGCTTCCATAACGAAATCACTATAAGCGAGTGACTCGTTGGCTCCTGCATTTGGGCCTGGGTTGACCGGTATTGGCTCAATTAAATACCTGAGCTTACCGTCGCAATGGCGATTCCGTAGTGCCGCCTCCCGATCCAAAGTTGGACCCATCATTCTTCAGTCGCGTGGACTGATTCATTTGGTCCATGAATACTTTTAGCCAGGATGAACGATCTAGTGTGGCACTAGGCATTGGGATTGCGTTATTTCCAGCCATTTGTTGTAACAGTATTATTGATAATTAGCGTGTTCTACACTGCGAAAGAAGAATAAAATAATAAGCATGCATCGTTTTTATTTTAAGTCTAATGAACTAATGTCATAACGCGAAGACTCAAAAACATTTATACAATTGACCTCCCTCAAGAATTATATAAATGACCCCAAGACTCAATTCTCTGTAAATTGATAAGCTAACATGTTAGCTAATTCTACCGTTAGAATTCCTGGTCGATAAATTTCTGTAAATTCTATCTTTAGTCCATCATAATCACGAGAAACTCTTCGGACTATGATGTTGAGGTAAACTAAGTCAACACAACTACTTACCCAACGTAGAAGGGGTCATATTAGGCCTACCGACGAAGAAGGGACTCATAGATGTTTGCCCTTATAAAGACTAATGTCAATTTCCGTTTTAGTGGAAGATCCCATCACTTTTTTTTTAATTCATTTTAAGTGAACTATAATCTAGCATGCGAGAATGATTTAAACTAAAGTGATGGCTTATAGACTGTGACATCTGCATGTCCATGAAAACTAACAAACAACTATATGAGTCAATTTTCATGCATTTTAGTAGTAGGTGGTTTGGTTTTAGGCGGAATATGATGCAATTACTAGCATGTGAATGAAAAGCAATAAAATGAAAAACGTAAAAAAAAAAAAAGTCCTAGTGTGGCCTATCCTATCAAAATGAACAATAAATACAAGTTTGGAATCCATCCTTGGACCCGAGAAGCTTGTCTTGATGTTCCATCTTGATCCATGTAGCGGGAGTGAGCTTGAATCTTCATCTTTAGTCTTCTTTGAAATTACAATAATTAAAATTACATAATTGACCTATTAATTACATTCTAATTTCAAAACCCAAAACTAAAATAAAGGAGATTCGAGATCTCATAATTACATAAAAATAATGTTTCCTTCATTACGAAAACATAATTGACTAAGGCCACACTAAGTATTACAAATTACAACCGATTGCAAAATTAAATACGTAAATAAAATTAATTCATTCGATTCATTCAACATAATTAAAAGCATCAACTAAAATAAATTAAACATACATAATACAATAAATTAATTATGTTGATTAATTTATCCAAACCACCTATTTAAATTAAATTAAGTGACAATTCCGCAATTTAATCACATTAATTTCATTTCAATCCATATTAAACTTGTAATATGAATTCTATCCGTCAAAATTTTAAACCGCTTTAAAATAACTCGGTATCATTAAATTGTGAACCGATTCACAATAACTAATTGGCCAAAATAAAAAAAACAAAATCCAAATATTTTTTTTTAAATTGGTCACGGCAAAAAAAACAGAAGAAAAAAAATTTTTTTTTATGTAAAAACAGAAGAAATTTTTTTTTTTTAAATTGGTCACGGCAAAAAAACAGAAGAAAAAATCTTTTCCTATTTTAATTTGGTAAATAGGAAAAACAAGGAAAAACTTTCCATAATTTTTTTTCTTTTCTATTTCGGTAAAAAGGCAAATAAAAATTTCCTATTTTTTTTTCTTTTCTTTTTCTCTCTCGGTTTACCAAAAAAAAATACAAATTTTTTTTTTTTTTTTTATACGGTGAACCCTAAAAAAAACGCCCTTCTCCCTTTTTTTTTCTCTTTTGCGGCACTTATGCCCTAATTCAAAGATATGATGAAAAAGTTTAAGTTGTTATTAGGACATGATTTAGCAAATACAATAACAAACATGATTAATCGTATATGCTAAAACTATATAGCAAAAACGAATTCTTATATCAATGACATGATGATACTATATGTAATTTAACTTAATCTGCATTAAATCAAAATCTACCAAATTCTTCATATGATAATTTTAACCGATTAAAAAAATGATATGATCTATAGAAATTGGTTATATATCATCAAACAAAAGGAAAAAAAAAAACGGCACAAAAAAAATTTTCAAATCACAAAAAGAAACCCTAATTTTTTTCGAAAATCAGGTTATGTTTACATACAATTTTTATGAAAATCATCAAGATTACAATCGTAGCCTAGTGCTCTGATACCACTTGTGGGAAATAATCTGTATACTTCCCTTTAACATGAAAGATTATAACGATTTAACAAAGATTATCTAAGGTCATAAAATAAAATACATAAACAAAAGTAAAAGGATTTAGAATTAACCTCAGGTCCTAGCAAAATTGGCCTAAGAACAATATCAAAATTGATATTCGCCTATTAGTTGCACCCAAGACGATCTGAGATATGCCCTTTGATTATGCTAGAAATCAATCTAAAATTTTCTGTAAAATTTTATTGTCTTTGTGTTCTTGTGATCGAACCCATGACCTCTTGGTATGTGTACCCTCACTATTACCACTATGACACATTCAACTTGTTGATATTAAATACAACTGATTATATTTAACTAGGAATTAACAGATTAATTCGTCCAAACTAACCTTATATATATTTAATTAAATATAACTTATTATATTTAATTTACGAATTGACAGTTAATTCGTCTCAACTTAATATTATTTAATTTTCATTAAATAATTATCTCATCAACACATTGACTAACTTTTTAGTCATTTTGGGTATCAATGTAATTATATTTCTATAACCACATTACTCAAATACGTCCTATAGGTGTGACTTTTAGGGACCAGTTGATCACCGCCATCTGTATGATAATAACGTCAAACTTTCTAGCAAGCCAACCGTTATTAGGTAAACGTTAATCAACTGATTAAATATACGAAGTATACCCTTGTGAACCTGTAAGAGATTTACAAATGTTATCACACTAATTTGTGGAGAACACCAGCTCCAACAGATCCACCCCCGTGAAAGGGGCGAATATCATTCTATTGTGACACCCCCACATACCATGGTGCCTTACCAGGACCACCCTAGCATGAGAGACCGTCACCATCTCGGTTACTCGAAGCAATGTATATCAAATTGACCATAAAGAAACATACTTTAAGTAAATAAGTTTAAGTGATTACATAACCAAAACCCAAAAACTGTAAAGTGAAATACATCTGTTCCAAAATATCAAACCAACTGAAAGAAATCTAAGTTCAAGACATAGCGGAAGACTCTAGTGACATGTGATGACTCCATCCCAGCTATCCCTCGTGCAAACCATCCCATACCTTCTCAATAACTGCTCACCATTCCCGAATGGATCGCCACAGTTTTTGTAAAACAACAACGGGGTCAGTTACTGTATAATCAAAATAAGACAGGTACAAAAGGCAAACTGCTGATTATCACACCTCCAATTCCCGATCTCACATAGTAACTGACTACACACTAAAGTGTGTAGCCCTGCCAGATTACCCATCGCAACAGGTAATCCACACCGCCAGTAGGGGACCGCAGCCAATCCCCACCTAAGCCCCACTCATCATCGAGTGATAACCCTGTTCATTAATGTGCACATCCCCTTCTGTGACGGGTTCCACAGAGGGCGAAACTAGGGCGTGAAGCCACTCCCGCAAGTGACTCCACTCAACAACCACACCAACAATGATCAACAGATAAACAATCGTACACAATACAAACATAATCTTAAATCAATTAACAGTAAACTGAGTAGGGAAACCCTACCTTTTCGCAATCCGCTACGGTGCAAGCTATCATACAAATACATAACGAATACCACATCGTCACCTACAACAATGATAATCAACAATCAACACACATATGATGACCAAACCCCAAACCCCCAAATTAACCCAAACTAGGGTTTACCATAACTCAATATAATCCAAACTAGAAGAACTAGAGACTTACAACAATGGTAGATGCAACGCTAGATGAATCCGGAATCACAAAGGCTTGATCCTTGCTTGGAAAATGATTAAGAGAGTCGAGAGAGAGTCGTAGTAAACTTTTAGGGATTGTAAAATTATTTAAAAACTGGCGAAATATAATAAATACCCCTCAACTCTTTTAATCGAATCTCCGGAAATTACCCGTAACTAACCGGGTACTCAGTCGAGTTCAGGGAGTACTCGATCGAGTACGCCCAACTCGACCGAGTATTTGATGAATAGTATTTTGGTTGCATTTTAGCTCTCATTTATACTTTATTCCGACTCGATTTTGTGCGCTTCAATCGAATAATAGCTCATCTATTAGTTTAATCATTAATAATTAGCTTAATTATATTTATTACGAATAATTGTATATTTGTCGTGTTTTTGGTATGGCTTTTGTTGTTGGGTCGTGTAGGTACCGAAGAAGGGTAAAATCGAGTTGACAAAGCATGTCGAGATGAATCTAATATGGTTGGTCAAGAAATACAATACAAATTTTGAGTAAATAAGCCGAGTCAAAGTCAAACATGACCATGAGTGCATAACCAATTAACCAACCATATCCCAAGTTGAACTCAATTGCATTGCTTTGTTTTCCCCGACCTTCGACATTTACCATTCTACCTCTTCAATCACCAATTCAATTCACCATCATTCCAGCAGCCGTCTTCGACCTCCACACCAAATCACCATCTCAGACCACCACTCGTGCAACTGCTCTTCTATCCACGGCATACTCACCGCATACTCACCTCCGTTCACCATCAGCATCAACCCAGAACCACTCGATTTAGCCACCTTCGTCCCCCATTAAATCGATAACCAACAGCAACTTCGACAACCACCAACTCAGTCCCGCACTTCAACATCAACCCAATCCATCACGACCACCTGCTCGTTCCCGACATCTGCTCTCCACCGTGACCAGACACCGTCTCAAGCGCCGTCATTAGCAAGCAGCCTCAGCCGTGCTCTAGCTGAAAACGAGCAGGTGTGACCACCTTCGACCAATTCGTGGGTCGTGCTCCCCCGTCATCACCTCGCTCCTCCTTCTCTACTCACGGCAGCACCAAATCGAGCCACAAGCAACAATGAATGCATGCCACCTTCATCTTCCTCAAACCCAGATCGCGCCACCACAGCAGCGGTCACCATCGGCGACGAGCCCAGAAACCGTCGTCACTTTCAACCACCGTCGTGCTGATGTTATCACAGGTTGATTGCGATTGATGCGCTTTCTTCTTGTTTGGAGTTGACTCTCCCTTAATTTGTTTGAAGACTGATTTGGAATAAAGAAAAGAGGACGGAAAAGAAAATTCTGCCCCTGTTTTGTCTTTAATTAAAAATATGCGTCATGTGTTGTGTAGGAGGAGTCGTTGTAAGAAATATGGGCCTAATACAATATTATATATGGACAAATTATTAATTCGGTAGTAATTGTATTTATGCGCTATCAGTTAAGGTTAGCCCAAATATAAAGTGATCCACTACGGTGTATTAAATATGGGCTTATTTACGTCTTAAAAAGTATGGGTCAGTCTTTTATCTAAGTGTAGATACCCATTAGGTTTCTAATGCATGATGGGCGCATTAGACTAAGGAGACTATATATAAGTCACCTGGGTTATGGTCCCTGGTAGCACACAATAACCTAATCTCCCCGCATCCCATCAGTAGAGAGATCCCAATGGTATGTGTGTCTACTAGAAGACCTAATCCTGAAGACCGTCCCTCCAGCGGTTCATCCCAACCATTCGTCATGTAATCAGGTACGCTTCCGCTCTACCGTTTATACCGAATAATTTAGTATGGAGTTTATGGTCTCAATTCGGATTAAATCTAACAAGTGGTATCAGAGCCACCTCCATATTAAATTATTTGGGACGATTTATTTTGGACTATTCGGCATTCTCACTATTGTGCGAAATCAGTTGTTTATGTTAAATTATGATTTCTCGCTCATATGTTGTTTGGATGACTGCGGACGGAATTAAGATTTAATGCGTTATAGCTTTGCTAATTATTCTTGTTGTAAGCATGTCCACATGTCGGATAACCTTTTTGGGGTTAATTTGGTGTGCCGTGTGTCTTCCAATTTTCTTTCGGTGATGGCAATAAAAATTGCAATTGAGATAACAAATCAATTATTAATTACTCCTATGTGATAAGATTTGAGTGGCATGGGAATTGTGAATTGGTTGCAGGTAACTTTGGTGCTTTACATATTTCACTTTGGTACATCGTATGATTATAATCCATGTAGTTATGGCATGTTACCTCATATAACCTCATATGCATATTGTGGATTATGGACTGTATTAATTATGGATTCATTACCATGTTAATAAAGGTTAGGCAGACATCTCATCTAATTGGATTTGGTAATTTGAGGTCAGCCTATAAAAGATACGGTTAATTATTTGTTTCGGTATTCAAATAAGATAATACGGGTTTAGGTTTTGGTTGCATGCTTTGCTTTGGTAAGATGACAGTGACGTTAAGGAAATTGGTATGCTGCTATAAAATAGTGTTTTGGTTACCTATGAAATGGTTTGTAATTTGGGCTCTATCAATTTTACGGACTTACATGATTAAGGAATTATTTTGATATAGTTTTTGTATATTATCACTAAAGGTTAAGTCACTTGTCAATTAAGAACTTGTGTTTTCAGATTTAATAATTGGCCAATTGGATTTATAATAACGGGTCTAATATTTTAGGTTGTTTGATCGACACAATAAGTTGCCAAAGTAACCTCTATTGTGTAAGTTGAATGATTTAAAATATTATGACTACAGTGTGTGATTGAGTTTCATGCGGATAATGGCCGGCCCAAAGGAAGGCTATTATTTGGCCGAAATTCAATCATGCTTGTGGTGGTGAGTATGTAACAATTGTAAGGTTTCCATGTGAATATTAAGTCGGCCCAAAGGAAGACTTAATGTTTGACAGGAATTTATTGTTAATACTTGATCACTATACCAAGATGACCACTTACAAGTTAATTTTATGTCCAAAGACTAAACTTAATGTTGTGCTAGGTGTCTTGTGTTGATGGGGATGCCAATATTTGAATCTGAAAATCAAGTTAAGGGAGTGTCGTTATGTTTATGACACTCATAAGGATTATGCCCATACAAATGTTAGGGTGAATAAATTCAAATTTTCAGTTTAGTGTGTGTAATTCATGCGAATAATGGTCGGCCCAAAGGAAGACCATTATTTGGCAGAATTATATACACGTAGGGTAATAAATATGTGACGATTATTCGGATTTTCATGTGAATATTGAGTCGGCCCAAAGGAAGGCTTAATGTTCGACGTGAGCTTATCGTCAATATTTGATTACAATTACTAAAGAGTGATGTCTATAACTAGTTAATATTTATGTTCACTAACTAAATATTAATTTCGGAAAGACACTTTAATTATTTGAATTTATTCAAAATATAGGGATGTTGTTTTGTTCATTCGTTTGACATTTATGGTTATTATATCTATCATTTTAGTTACATTCTCAATTCGGATGAAACTATTTATTAAATGAATGGTAAGAGAATGTGAATTTTATCTCTGGTTGCTTTGATTTTACCTTGCTTTAAGAATGTATAATTACTCGCTTCTCAAGGTAAAAGTTATCGTAAGGACTAAGGTATGTAACTTTGAGAAGTATTACATTCAAAATGCATGAGTTTAGTGATTATTCGAATTTAGGGAAATATCTAAGGGCATTGTTTCAGTTAATTCGGTTAAGTTAATTCAGTTAATAAAGAAGCTGCAAAAGTCAAACTCAAAGAAATAACAACAAACATAAGGTTAGACCTTTTTAGTCGTTAGTTTGTTAAGAGTTTGGACACATAAGGAAAATCTAGTACCAGTTTCAACGCTTGGCGTGTCGGTAAAGTTAAACTTCTCATTCGGTTTGTCTAAGGTTAATTTTTATATCCAATCATGTTTGGTGGGTGAATTTGGTTTTTCCACCCACATAAGTATATTGATGCAAGTATAATTGAGATGTTACAAGCCAATTGATGATGAAAGATTCATCTATTTGGGGCATGTCATCATCCAAGTTATTTGAGACAATCAACTAATTTAGTTATTATTAATGACTTATTCTTTTATTTGTATGTGGAAAATACTTTCGGTACCGCCTTTAGGTGGACAGGGTTATTTTTCGTATGGACAAATTTGGTTTCTTGTCTATTGAGAAATAATTAATTTTGTGTTTTCCTAATTCAAATAATAGTGAACCTATCATTTTTAATAACTTTATATAGTTTAGATTGGAATCTCTTTTAAGTAAACATGCATTAAAGTTCAATGGATATAAAGAAAAATTAAGAAATAACAATTTCTTTTCAGTATGACACATTAAAAGAAAATTAATGTTTTGTGTCAAAATGAAATTGTTGAACCCCTTTACTTCGGATATTCAAATTTAAGGGGATAAAGATAAACTAAGAGAGATTAGATATCAGTTATTTTTCGATGTCTTATTATTAACATATACGGAAAGGTGAACCATTTTATACTTAAGTATTAATGGTTTATATTATTATGTTAGTTTGTAGACGGAATTTAGGCATGGATATCTAAATCTCATTTGTGAGAAGTTTTAAGTTCTTGACGTTTTTAGTGATGTTTGACTGAGAAATATTACTCAGTAAAAGGAACAATTATGTCATTTTTGATCATAAGTGTTAATACTTTGACAAATGACTATTAAGGATAACAACGTCAAGGTTATTTTAAAGAATGTCTAGATGAATTCGATCTTGTATTTGATATTATTACACCATATGAGGATTCTTAATATGGATGGTGTAGTAAGTATGCAAACAAGATCCTAAGGCATGGTAAGGAGTGTGATTATTCATACTCTTTTCTATATTATTCTAGTTATAAGTTCTTAAAATTGCAGCTATCTTTGGATAAATTTCTAACAATACCATTGACTATTTAATCATAGTGTAAATAATGTACACATCCGGTATGTCCAACTAATTAAGGTTGAGGTTTAAAAGTCATAAGATTAATAGTTGGATTTAAGGATAGTCAATGATTATTTTGTTGGATAGTACTTAAAGTTTGAAGGGTAATAAAGTAATGATCCCACAATAAAGCTATTTAAGACGGAAATTAAGGGGTTCATTGAGAATATTGAGTTTGAGTGGGAGAAAAGGTAATTGACATTGTTTTAAGTCTCCTTATACATGATTATAAGATCAATTTAGTTAAACAAACTCAAATATCTCAATAACCAATTCATTAGAAGATCCACATAATAAGGTAAATACAACTACATTAATTACATTGTTTTCCTATATGGATAAAAATGGACAACAATGTAGTGACGGATTAACTAGTTGTAATAAGAGTTAGATAATGGAATGGTAAAGATGATTTAATCTCCTTTTGCCAAACCATTGAAGGTCCTAACTTATATAAGTGGATTAATGCCATAAAGAAAATAAGTCATTTTAGGAATGATGATATTTGGACTTTGTTCCATTATCTAAAGTTGTGAAATATATTGGTTTCAAATATTCATTTGTTACCGAGAAGGGTGTAAAAGGTAATGTGACAATCAGGATCATCGTGTCGGTATTGACTATAAGGACTTTTGGGCATATTCGGTTTTTTGGTTATATTGGATGAATGTTAAAGGTTTGTTTTGCAATTGTGACATTGATGAAACTATTCAGTGCAGTAACTAGACCTTTGATTCAATAGATTCAAAGTAGATTTTCTGCAATAAGGGAATTCATCCAATAAAGCTCAAGTAAGGTTTTCCGTCATAAAGATTACAAATCTGCCTTGCTGTCATCTTATTTGTTTTAGATGAATGGGTAGATGATTGTAGATACTCAAGATTCAGTGGGAGTAAGTAAATATTTCTAGCTAATACCCTTTTCAGTAAAGGAGACAGATTAGTCTCAAATGCCCTAAGGAAAATATTCAGAAAATTTCATTAATGCTTAAATTCATGTGTCTCATGAAATATTTATGTGTTTAAGTATTATGGTATATATTTAGCTTGTATGCGTTTGGATATTGCGTACATTCTAAAGTTTGTTGGACAGATATTAAGGTAATACGGATTAGGATCTTGGATCCACTAAGGGCAGCCAAATATATTGTTGGTCATTTATATTTGGAACAAAACATTATTTATAGGAGATCGATTCAGGTTGAGATCATTTGGTATTTCGACTCCTAGTTGGTTATGAACATTTGTCATGAGGCTGCAAATTCAGTACGGTATTGAAAGACCATTTAAGTTATTTTGCGACAAATGTACAACTGTAAAGTTTCTAATAACAATATAAGTGATGTATTGTTTAAGAAACAATTCAGAGTGAAAAGGTGTCAATTATACATGTTGATGCAAACTCCATTTTGCGGATCCGCTTACTAAGGAATTACCACCCACGGTCTTTCTTGAGCTAATTGCTCAAATGGGTGTTTCGGTTTTAAGGAAATTCAGTTTAAGTGGGAGTTTGTCATGTTAGACACATTAAAGAATACGGTTATTAAGTTCTGCAGAAATAAGGTTTTCGGTTTACGGTTTTACTCTGTGTAATTTTGGTTGATCTCACTAAGGTGGACCAGTTGAAAATATGCATATAGGGATCACATTTGGATGCTATTTTCATGCTGCACTCTCATACTCGATTCATGTCGTTGGTTATATTGACATATGTGACCATTGAGGGTCCTGCTACGACAAACTGGAGCAAAGGCCGCTTTGATCCTATGTTGGTATGATTGATGGACCGAATTGCTTAAGACGGTTGGATGTTTGATAGCTTTTTTGAGCTCATAAGGTTATATTGTAAATACAATTATCAGGTGTCACACATATATGAATGTATTTGGCCCAAGTGGGAGATTGTAAGAAATATGGGCCTAATACAATATTATATATGGACAAATTATTAATTCGGTAGTAATTGTATTTATGCGCTATCAGTTAAGGTTAGCCCAAATATAAAGTGATCCACTACGGTGTATTAAATATGGGCTTATTTACGTCTTAAAAAGTATGGGTCAGTCTTTTATCTAAGTGTAGATACCCATTAGGTTTCTAATGCATGATGGGCGCATTAGACTAAGGAGACTATATATAAGTCACCTGGGTTATGGTCCCTGGTAGCACACAATAACCTAATCTCCCCGCATCCCATCAGTAGAGAGATCCCAATGGTATGTGTGTCTACTAGAAGACCTAATCCTGAAGACCGTCCCTCCAGCGGTTCATCCCAACCATTCGTCATGTAATCAGGTACGCTTCCGCTCTACCGTTTATACCGAATAATTTAGTATGGAGTTTATGGTCTCAATTCGGATTAAATCTAACAGTCGTTTCATCTTGTGTGTGTAAATAAAAACAAACACAATTTTTGAGACGGCAGCATCATTTTAGAGTAGAAAACAGTAGATAGAAAACAGTAGGTAGTTTTAGAAAACAAAAGAAAACTCATCTTATTTATCTCCTTTTATTAGTTTAATTAGAAATTAATTTAGTTCATTAATTCGGTTCAAGGTTTAATCTTTTTGTATTTAAGTTATAGATCTATCCCATTTATGCAATCTCCTCTCTTATGGTATAATTTCTTCCCTTTTCTCATTTTTTATTGTTCTAGTTTCAAGTTTTTATTATAATCTATATTGTTAATTTTAGTTGGTGATTTCTTTAAAGTTTGTATCTTTGTTAATTTAGTTAAATTTATGTTCATGTTCATGTTATTTGTTAGTTTAATTAGTGTAGTTCTTATCATTATTAGTTTATTGTCTTACTAATTCAAGTTGTCTTCTTTATTGTTGTTATTGTATTATTTGTGTTGCTTGTGTTAAACATGTTTGAGTTGATTAATGCTAGGGTTAAGGAGAAGCTCTTGTGGGAATAATGGGTGGAATATGAGTTGTGTTTGGATGTTAAATGTTTGTTTGTCTCTTATCTTGTGCTTTGAACATGTTTGTGGGATTGCTTAGACGAGAGTTCGACTCTCCTTGTGTTTGGTTTGACTTGCTTGCGGCGAGAGTCGGGCTTAGTTGGACCGTACTAGATAGGTGGGTTTGGGTTAGTTAGGGCGAGAGTTCAACTAGGCTTGACCCAAGGACCGTCTCATATCGAGAGATAGGGACACAACTAGACTTCACCCTCCGTTATACCCTCTACATTGACTTAGACTCCACCCCTCCTACTTGGGTGACCCCCACACTCTAGTCTCTCTTTTCATTGTGCTTAACTTACTTGTTTATTTGCTTGTCCATTTATTTCATGTTCTTAGCTTAGACTTTTAGCATATATAACCACTTCAATCTTATTGACCGACTAGACTAAAACGAAAACCGAGACTTATAAACATTTCTAACACACCATCTTTGTGGATCGACCTCATTACCCTACTACATTCATTAGTTTGGTATTGAGTTTACAAATATTGTTTGCATATCGAGGAGTACGACAAACTTCGGTATCAGTATCTTCATACTCGATCGAGTACTGACTCACCAGAACCCAAACTCATAACACCCAACACCTTACTCGACCGAGTAAGGCCCACTCGATTGAGTAACCCCTATACCGAAACCTAAGGTATTACATCTATACTTATTTTTCTTAAAGGTAGTGTCAAAGGATGTCATGTCCCCAAATAGCAAATATTTTTTATACTAATAGGGTCAGGCCAGAAAATATGTGACAATCTACCTTTCTCATCTACCTCAAAGTCAAAGTAAAAGGATTGACACATTCCTTTTATTTTCATAAAATGCTCAATAAGCATTTGAGCATCCCCTTCTGACAAGAACTTTTTTATATCCCTTGAAAAGTTTTTAAAGTCTTCCAATGAAGCACCCACATTCTGATAACCTCTAACATACTCCTTAAACATCCTATAGGTCATAACTGGACCTTTGTTAACCTTTGAGTTGTCAACTATCATTTTTTTATGAACTATATTAAATTCTCTCGTTTACGTCAGATGTACCATTGTTAACGGTGTAGCTGACATATGATTATAACCTTCAACAAAACCATAAATTTGGTATTTACCTTTAGCAATTCGTTTAAAGTTAATCCTAGCAAGGCAACCTACCCTAGTCCTTTGCCTACGGTGTTTTTTGCCTTTGGCTTCACATTCCCCAGCCTTATTACACAAACAAGATTTATGTGTAATGACACCCTATTTATTCTTTTGTGAGCCTTTTCTAGTCACAAACCCACATTCTTTTCCATATGCTTCATAAAAGGCAATACCGAGTTCAAGTGTATCAAAGACCATACCAATAACAGGCTTGAGATGGGTAGGACAACCAAAAATCTGATTCATGTTGCTTGAACCTTCTGCCTCCTCCTCCTCTGCATCCTCTATTACCTCTGCCTCCTCTATTACTTCTGCCTCGTCTACTACGTCATCTGCAAATGCGATGAAATTAAAGTAGAATTAGGATTTAGGTTTACTGGATAACTCAAGTATACAATAGCACAGTTATAAAACAGTATCTGATCATTCAACAGTTCAACAGAATTGTACCTTGTACGATTTCTGAATTCAGATTTTCAGGAAAATTAATGTTAAGGGCATATATTTCTGATATGGATTGAGATGCATTAACTTCAACCATCTGTCTTTCATTTGTAATGACATTAGAAGAACTATGCGATACCATTGAACTAAGAATGGCGTTGCTGCAATAACAAACATCTAAAATTAAATAACTAACAATAAAACCATATCAGAAAATTATTACATAGATATAACCCAAATTTTGATGCACAAAGCAACAATTTGATGCACGTAGCTAATAGTTTGACGATTGTAAAATCTGTCTAATTCATAAAACTGAGTGAACAATATCACGATTTCAACCAATTTAAGCAATTTCTCAATTTACCGAACCCTAATTTCTCAATTTACCGAACCCTAATTTCTCAATTAAGCTAAAGACAATGATACAAACAACAAATTCAACTAATTTAATCGATTAATTGAAAAATTACAAACAGATCAAAATATAAACCCTAATTTGATGCACATAGCAACAATTTGATGCGCGTAACTAATAGTTTGACGATTGTAAAACTTGTCTAATTCATGAAACTGAGTCAACAATATCATGATTTCAACCAATTTAAACAATTTCTCAATTTTACGAACCTTAATTTCTCAAAATATAAACCCTAATTTCACAAAAATTAATCAGCAATTTCGAAATATTACCTTGAATAAAAAAGGTTCCATTGATTAAGGATGCGTCGAATAGGTAGATCATTGAAGAGATTGATAGATCAGTAGTTGAGGATCGATCGTATCGATCGTAGAAGAAAGAAAGATCGATCTAGCGTTGTGGAAGATATTGATATTCGAAGAGAGAGAAAGAAATATGATAGGGAAAAGAAAATTGGTAAATGACGGAGTTTAGAAGGTTTAGGGATAGGACCGAGATTGATTTTGGCGCGCTGTAAAATCCTCCGCACTATTATTATATTAGATTAAGGTGGTTCTCATGGTTCTCATTATATGGGTGGTTCTCACCGGATCTCGAGAGTTACCCCCGCATTTATATATCATTGGATCTAATAAGATCAAGGGCTGAGATTAACCCACACAAACACTCATAAAATAATTCTATCTTCCTCTCTCCTAAAATCAATCCTCCTGTGCGTTTATTTCTTTTTTTTTTTGTTCACTGTGTTCTTCATTCTTCTCCACAATTTCCTATATTCTTCAAATTCATGACACAATTCAACTAATTCTTCACAAAACTGGAATAATTCAAAACGAAAAGCATAAAATTCGTCGATTATCTTATGATTAATTCGATTGCAGCAAGCAATATCCGTCAAATTTAGCCCCAAATATGGAGAAACCCTAATGTAAGACTATGAAAAGAAGGTAAGCATAATTTTTTAAATTTTGTGACTAATAAGATTAGGAAACAACAAATTTAATAAAAAATTTGTTCATTTACAACAACTTTTGAAAAGATTTCGATATTTTTTGTGATTTGCAGCAATTTGAATCATGATGAACAAATATAACTGGTATTCAATAGAATAACTGACGTAATGTAATAGAATAACTGACGCAGTATAATACAATAACCACGTTTCTGTAATAAAATAATTTGTTTCTACCTTACTAATGAACTTGAAATTTATATGAATTTGACTCGATTTGGTATTTTTTATCCTTTTTAATGCAATAACTACCTTTGTATAATGAAATAACTAATTATGTTTGTAGACATGGGCCACGGGGGCGCTTGGGAACAAGCGTTTGCATTTGTGGAGTCGCCACCAATTTATTGTGGAAAATTGGAAACCGTTCGAATACCTCGTGCCATGTCAAGACACAAAGTAGTGACATGAACACCAAGAACTCGTTATCCTTAGCATTCTATGTCTAGAATGACTCTCGTGGATGCCAATGAACACGGATGTTCACAGAGATCTGGAGTAAGGGGTGAGGGTACGTATTAGGAAGCTCTTTTGATCGAACACCTAATCCCGCCCGCCTTGATAGCGGCCTCTACTAATGATTAGGGAAAATTGTCCATACTCGATATATTGTCGATTTATATGCATGCAATGCAACATTCATTAGATTAATCCTAGCATGTGAGAATTAGACTAAGTCGGTGAACAAGTAATTAGCACATAAATTGGGGTCGAAGTGAATGTTAAATTAATTACATGTGAATGCCAAGTAAATAAATCATACATAGTAAATACGAATAAGAAATAAAGAAATAAATTACAATTGATAAACTTGAATTTACGTCATAAACATTCCCAAAAGAGTTTTAAAAATAAAAATAAAAGAATAAATGAAAATTAGAAAATTGAAAAAAAAAAATTGGAAATTGATTTAAATTAGGAAAATTGAAAAATAAGGAAAATTGAAGAAAAGGAAAATTTGGAAAATAAGGAAAATATGAAGAAAAGGAAAATTTGGAAAATATGGAAATATGGAAAATTTGGAAATATGGAAAATATGAAAATTTGGAAAATAAGGAAATTGAAAGAAAATAGGAAATTTGGAAAATAAGGAAATTGAAAGAAAATAGGAAATTTGGAAAATAAGGAAAATATGGAAAATATGAAATTTTGGAAAATAAGGAAATTGAAAGAAAATAGGAAATTTGGAAAATAAGGAAATTGAAAGAAAATAGGAAATTTGGAAAATAAAGAAATTGAAAGAAAATAGGAAATTTGGAAAATATGTCGAATTATGGTGATAATAAGAATAATGGTTAATTAAAATCCTAATTAGAAACCCTACGTCAAAACGAGAAGAGTTCAGAGGCAGAAACCACCTCGAAGTGCGCCGCATTTGCTTTGCGTCCTCCGGAAGAAGAGGCGCGACACTTCCTGCGTCTGTTCTTGAGTTGGGTTATGACTGTGAAAGTCAGACTCGCGGTTTTTTTAATGTTCGTTGGTTAATTTACATTGATTTATTGATTGCTAACTCGAGTAGAAGTGATTAATTGATTTACATGCATCTGGGATCGTCATGAAGTGAAAGAAAACAATTTAAAACGAATTATTATAAGTTAGATATTATTTACGATGTTGAAATTGATTTATTTACAAACTTGAAGTTAATGGTGGAAACAAAGGATTACGAATTGATAAAGAAAACAGATTTAAAACATGTATCAAAGACGAAATCAAGAGACTTGATATGAACGAATCGAGTCTCTAAAATCCGAGTTTGGATTTGTGACGAAAACCCACAAATATTAATTATAAGGGATTTAAGTCGAAGTTTATTGAAATGGATTCATAAAAACTAATTTGAAAATTATTAGGTGAAATAAGGGAAAGAACGAAGAAAGAAAAATAAAAGACGAAAGGAACAAAAACTCGAGGAAGAAGAAGAAGTGCATCAACTGAAAGCAACCCCTGGAAGAGGCGCAGTAGATGATGCGCCCTTTCCAGAAGGCGCGTCAGTTGATGCGATTCTTCCCCACGTTAGATCCATGTTACTTCCGTTAAAAAGGGTTTTAAAAGACGGTTTCGAGCATACTTATGACATAAATTCTTACATTAGTTATAATACAGAAAATAAATACATTAAATAAAATACATTAAATAAAATTGGGATTTTACACCCTCAGACTTACATGTTAGCGTCGCGAGATTTAACTAAATCGGTTTTTAGTAGTAACTCGACTCGATCTATAATGCAAATATGAAAGTGCCCTTGAAAAAGGATTTAAAAGCAAATTGAATTGATTAATTGATTATGGTGTAGTGGAGTTGGTCAAATTGGTCGGTCATGCAAAACGAGGCTGGTACTCGGAAGGATCCGAGCTTACGTGGTCAAAGTTCAAGCACGTAGGCGCCAAAAAGCAAGAGCGTGGTCTTAGAATGCAAAGGGACAAGAGAAGGGCGGACACTCGCGTGAGAAATATGTGAGACCGAAGGTCTCTATTTATGCTAATCACGGAACTAGGGTTTCGGAAAGGAGAGAAAGATCCGGAAACAACCGACTTAGGTTAAACACGGAAACTTGGACAAAAAGAAAACTTTGAGGAAAAGGCGCAGCAAATGCTGCGTCCCTTGGAAGAGGCGCAAAGACTTGCCGCGTCCTTTCCTCAATGGTTCCTCCCGCAAGAAGAAAGCGCGTTTGACAGCCTGTCGTATTTTAGGCATAACTTTCTCTACAAGACTCGGAATAAGGTAATTTCGGTGGCGTTGGAAAGCTAAGAAAGAGATCTAGAACTTTCGGTGAAATAGGCCTGACCAAAAAAAGTCATTATCACCTCGTAAAACGGGCCTAAAGGTCGGGTTATTATTTTAGCTAAATGAAATGCACATTCTGTAATGTAAACTTTAAGTTTAGCCCAAAGAAGTGATATGGGACTCAAAATGAGATATACCCACAACATTTTATGACATACTAACCTTAGGTAGACAAGCCCATTGCTTTAACTCGGGATTTGACGGTTTTTAGGAAATGAAGACGGTTTTTGACCCAGACTCCAAATGTACTCTAATTACTGCCAAAACGACCGTAATGACACCTAGATGACGACCATGAGGTAGACACAAGTGTTTGAGTTACCTTTTATTAACCGATTTATGAAACGTCATAAAATCGCGACATATGCTAGACATGCGGTCCAATCATCACTGGGTGTTTGGCGGGAGGTGCAGAAACGAGGTGTCTACAGAGCCCCCACTTTGACTGAGGCTTGGACAAGGCGAAAGTCAAAGTATAGCCCTCAGGTCAATCGAAGATTACAACCTGACGACTATGACGACGTGAGGCGGTTCAAGGGGTCTGAACCAAGGACCTGTCGTCGGGAACATTTTAGAGTCTGTCGACTATCGGGGAGGGTCGTTTAAAGTCCATTAGACTACGTAAGGAAGCTCGCCAGCCATAAGAAGAGACCATACCTGAGACTTCTTCCTCGAGACGTTTCCGGAGGTGCGTAGGAGCTAAGGGTAAGCGTAGGAGCTAAGGGTAAGACCTAAAAGATATATAAGGATTGTGATAGGGTGTGGGACCCTAAAGAAAAACATCGACAGGAAGGAGGCCAAATATAAGTTCAACTTAAATGGGGTAACCAAGGTTTGAGTGTAGGAACTCTAAGAAAAGGTGATCCTAAAGGAATATGATCCTAAAAGGAAAAGGTGATCCTAAAGGAATATGATCCTAAAGGGTATACGTATGTGAACTCTAGGGAGTTTGGGAATTTAAAAGAAGCTAGGTGTGTGAACCCGGGTATATGAACCTAAAAGGATGGCTGGTATGGGAACCTAAAGGCTTGTGAACCTAAAAGGAATTGGGATCCTAAGGTTAAGTTTAAGAACTTGCTGGGTGACTAATTCTTGTTTTAAACGCGTGCGCTTAAGCTTTCTGAGGTATGAGAACTCCAAAAGAATTTATGGGTTATGAACCTAAGGACGTTGGTGTTGGAGCTTAAAGGTTTATGAACCTAAAGGAAGCCACTTTGAGATCTAATAATCTAGGGATAAGAGTCCTAACTTTGGGTTTACGAACCTAAGGAAGGAGGCGTTGGTTTGGGAACTTATGGGTAGCAGGACGTAAGCGGGAACTGTTGGGGAAGCTGCTTGGGTCGTCTTCAAACAAACTTCGATAAGTCTTGGGGTTGATGTTGATCTCCACGTATTGAGAGGGATGATTGTCTGTCCGTGTACTCTCGTTGGGGAAACACAATCGGGAACTGATCTCCATGTCTCGAGAGGGATTGTCTGTCCGTGTACTCTCGCTGGGGGAACATAATCGGGAACTGATCTCCATGTCTCGAGAGGGAATGTCTGTCCGTGTACTCTCGCTGGGGGAATAGAATAGAGGTGTGTCAAAACACCTGTCAAAGAAGAACCGCTCGTTGTGGTGGTCAGACTCTCGAGGAGGTTTAGTTTTCAGTACTTGTCGTTAGGAGCACCTAGACCAAAACACAATTTATAACTTCACAAACAACTCTACAATTAGTAAAGAGACAAGTAAAGGTCGGATCCCAAGGGACGGGAATTGAGATGAGATTTTCAATTGCAACTAGCGGTGTCTAAGGGTGTCACGATTTGGGGTTTGAAGTAGAAGATCACTTAACTAAATAACAATGAAAGTAAACAAGCAATATGATTAAAAAGGGATGTAAACAATTGATAAAAGGCACTAGGGTGTCATGGGGTCATAGAGGATTCATGGGAATTGATCATACAAACATATTCTCAAATTATAAGCAAGCAATTATTGTTGTGATGGATCGAGTTGGTTTATATCTTACAATCCTAGGAAAGTTTGGGTCCCGGAGCCGAATCGATTAGATTGTACAACACTTACAAGTTGACTTAATCTTCCCTACTCAACTATATGCATGGTCTAATGAGACTCGAGTTGGTTTATGTCTTACAAGTCTCATTGAAAAGATAGGTGATGGGTAAAAAATGCAAGGATTCATAGGCTCGCATTTCATCAAACATAACATGTGCATAAGTTGAGATCACAATAAGTAAGCAAATAAACTATGAAAACATATTAAATTAAGCATGAATCATCCCCCATGTTGGTTTCCACTAATTACCCATTAACCCTAGCTAAAGAAACTACTCACTCATTATCATGTTGAACCTGCTAGCAAGGTTGTCAATCATACCAACAAAGTAAAACATGATGAATAAATGAAAGTGATTAACAATAATTAAAAAGGGATTAAGAGAATTATACCTACTAATGATTCCAATAATAAAGCAAAGAATAATAGAAGTACTTGATGATAGATTAGAAGGTTGTCAATCTCCCAATAATAACCCAAATAATCTTCAATTACCCAAAACAAAGGATGAACAAGAGAGAGATTAAGGAAATGAAACTTGTATTAAAACTTGATTAAATGTTGATTACAAGATTAAAGAGAGATTTGATTGATATTAACTACACTAGAGATTGCTAAGAAGAACATGCTAATTTAATTAAACTAATGGGGTATTTATAGTGGGGATTAGTTACATAAATTAGGGTTTAATAAGGGCTTAAATGACGATTAAGTCCTTGAGGAATCGCCGGTCTCTAGGGAGACTCCGGTCTCCTTTTTGCCGGTCTTAGAAAAATCTGCGCATCCTTCCTTGAAGCTTGTAGAAGACGAAATGGCTGTTAGAGAATCCGGGCGACCAGGGCACGGGACGGGCGGATTCTGGTGATTCTGGACGGGCGTCCAGCTGGGGAAGACGCTCGGATTGGGGGTGTTTTGGACGGGCGTCCATAGGGGGAAGACGCTCGGATTGGCCCTCTTGGACGGGCGTCTTGTGGACAATCCGCTCGGATTGTCTTACAGCTTCTTTCTTTCTTCTTTTCTTCCTTTTTCTTCATAAAATCCTTGAGGATTTCCTCGGGGATGCAAGGATCTTTTCTCATCATTGCCCATCTACTATAGTATGTACAAAGGCCTTCTAATCTTGTCTTCTCTTTGATGTTTGGTCATTGAATTCAATCAATTTAGCTTCATTTTGCCATGAAAATGCAAGGTTTGCACTCCTTTCCTACCAAGGACACAAAACCTCAAAGAATATGGAAAACAAAGGACTAAAGACAATAAATGACCCAAATATGCACTAAAAAGCATGGGAACAAGGCTAATTCGGGGACTAAATATGCTCTAATTATGGTCACATCAAATATCCCCATACCGAACCTTTGCTCGTCCCGAGTAAAGAGGTGACAAAGACTAGGACCATAATTTAAACTAACCTAATAGCATAGCCGATATGAGACAATTAGCGGGTCTCACTCCGCCCCTTCAACTCACAACAAGACAACCATGAGGTAGGATGCCTTCTTGCAAGGCAAGGTGGGTCTTGCCAAAATGGTGACACACCCAAACATTAAGCACACAAAATCAAGTAATGGATGCAACTACAAAAGAATAACCACTTTCCTCATCTAAGTGGCGGAAATTATCTATAACGGAAGCAATTCAAGGGTACACACTCCTTCATAGATGCGAATTCTTCAAACTACTAAGCCTAGAAGGATACCAATAAATCACCTCCAAGTTGTGTCAAGCTAGGGTACCTTTGTCCTCAATCGTTAAATGCTTTTGTCAAGAGTAGACTCCCTATGGCGTTAGAAACACTGGAGGATCGCGGAATTCCCCCTCTTGCCTAGACAAGAAGAAGGGTTGTCCCCTCTCTACCATGCACAAAAATGGATACGATGGATAAAGGGATCAATAGATATTTGAGTTTCATTTTGGGAGTTTGCTTTGTTGTTGTTTTTCCCCCCAATTTCTTGTGGCATATAACATTTGAGAACACTTTCTTTTGCCATTTCTTTGATGTTTGGCATTTCAATACTTGACAACTTTTCAACTTTTCTTTGCATTTATTTTTGAACATTTTCAAAGTCACCCCATATGTAGTGAGGGTGCCTTATATTTGAAGCTTTAGGAGTCTATTTTTGCTACCTTTTTCATTTGATGCAATTGCAAACTTTTTCACTTTCTTTTCATTTATTTGAACTCAAATCAATTTCTTTTTATGCCCATTCCCTTTGATGACAAAAAATGTGGTAGAACATGGATGGCGGATGCATGGTTTCAAGGGTCACCTTGGAATAAACGGTAGCCAAGGAGTTATCACACCACAAGGTACTCTTGACTAGGCCTTAATCCATGGGTCAAAGGATACTAGCATGACACATCCTAGGGTGTTTTACAAGTATTCTAACAAGCAAAGTCTTAAGAAGAAAAAACATCTACTAGGGCCTATATAAACGTGTGAAGCTTCCCAAGTAGACGGTTTCGCAAAATTTTCTAACATGCAAACTACATGCCATGATGCAACTAGCATATAAACATCCTAATGCAAATGATTCTACCAACTATTATGCCATATAAACTAAATGCAAGTCCTAAATTCACATTGTTATACCGCATCAATCAAAATAAAGCCACATAGTCATTAACATAAAGAGGAAAAAGGAGATTGGACAGATCATACCATGCGGTCTTCAATATCCTCATGTCTCGGATGTGGCGTAGTCATTCAATGTGAACAAGGATAGAACAAATAAAATATATACAACAATATATACAAGTCTACACTACAAAGGAAATGAACTTGTTTTTGGATTTTCAATTTTTTCAATTTTTTTTTTGAATTTTTCGAAACTTTTTGATTTTTTTTTTGGGTTTTTGAATAAAAGTTAAGTTAGAATTTCCCATCCCCACACTAATATGGGCATTGTCCTCAATGGCCAAAATGATGGGAAATTATGCAAGCATGATGCATGAATTCTACACTAAATGCAAGCTACACTAATCTACACTACATGATGCATGGGTTTTTTTTTAGGACGGAGAGCGTAATTTAGATTACCTCCCGTTGCGTATGCATGTAGTTCCCCAAACCGAGATAGACATTATTTCTAATGTCCTAAAGTTGGGGGTAGTTCATGCACACAAGATACAATACATGAAACTAAATTGTCATTTTGGATTTTCAAAAGTGGGAACAATGAAATAAGAACACCTCAATGGGGCCGAGGTGTTAGTCCTCTATGTTGCTAGGACTCTCCAACTATAATCAAGATAAAAATAAATAAAATAAAGAAAGAAGTAGACAAACCTCAAGAGGGTAGGAGCCTCCAAAGCTTGCTAGTCTTCCACCATATCATCATTATCATCATCTTCCTCAATAGAAGTGGACTCGTCACCACTCCCCTCTTCACTTCCTTGCTCACTTCCTTCACCACTTTCTTCATCATCTTCATTAGCCTCTTGTTCTTAATCATCTACCTCTTCATCGATAACCTCATCACCGACAACCTCATCGCCGCCAACCTCATCGTCACCCGGTCTTTCATCCCTAGATGCACTTGGAAAGAAAACTTCCCTATCCGCCCAACTAGGCAAAGGACATGAAGGATCAAGTAGTCCTTGCCTAGCTAAATGAAGGAGAGGTGGATATTGGGCCAAGTATGCATCTTCCCGATCCTTATAAGCTTGTTTGTGCATCTCTTGCATAAGTAGAGTCATGTAGTCATTGCCCACTTCAACACCTTCGGGTTTGAACTCTTGATATTTGAATGGATAGGGTGGTGTGACAAGGAGGAGGAGGGCATTTCAATTTCACCCCTTTGTTGACGGATGATGTACTCGGCTTCGTTTGAGAGGGGGAGAAGGTAGTTTGTTTGATGGACACTCAAACGGCATATCTTGGAGGGCAAAGTAAAAGATCTAGCATCATTGGTGAGCCACCCATATTTGGTGTCAAGAGGATTATGCTTGACCCCACTTATACTTTTTAATCATGGCATCCATGTCAATGAGATGACCCCCTTTTTTCGCCACACACTTGCTATCCTTGTTGAAATTCGGATCAAAGTACTTGGCCAAAAGAGTAACTAGACCTCCATTTACGATAAAAGTGATGCCTTCCTTTCCACAATCAACATTGAGCCATCTTTCCACCAAAAGCCTTAGAGCATTGTAAGGCTTGGTGAATTCCCTTCCAACATTTAAGGCCGACTCAAGTAGAACACAATCGAGCTTGGTAAAGTGATTAGTGTCTTTTCTTGCAATGATAATATTCCCGATGACCTTGTGCCACACTCTAATGCCCGGATGGTGGACTAATAGAGCGCGACAAGCATGAAAGTTCTCAAATTTCTTCCCGGAAATCGCCTCCCAAAGAGGAGCGGGGTCATATTTTTCGGGCTTCTTATAATAACGAGGGGTATCACTAAGACCTAACGCTTTACTCAAAACATCAAAGGTGATGCGTCTATTCACATTGTCAAGGCGAAACTCGATATATTCTCTAGTCTCTACCTTAGTCATTTTCAATGAACTCAAGAATTCCAAGGTAAGGGAGGGGTATGTCAATTCTCTTGTAGTAAATAATTTTCCCAACCCCATGGCTTCAAAGAAGGCTTTTGTTTGTTCAAAGACACCCAATTTGTTCAAGGCATCTTCATATATGAATTTGGTGGGTAGAATGGATTTCTTAGCATACTTGGCAAATGTATCCCTATGGGAGTTAGAAATGAAAATTACCTCCGGATAGTTTGATAATTGAGCATTTCCGGAGTTGTTGATGTTGTTGCTTCCAAGGGAGGATTTTGTTGTTGTTGAACTTCCAAGTTTGCACTAGGAACCACCATAGCCATTGAGGCTTTCTTTGCTTGAAGGCATTGTTGCCTTTTTGAGAGTGCCTTTTCCTTGAGTGCCTTTGTTGATCCTTTTGTTCTAGCCATTGATGATTATACCAAGAAAAGATTGAAAATCTTCAATTTCCAATTATACCCAAATCGATTTTAAGATGAAAGGATTTGCCTTTGTATTTCAAAAATCGACTCAAAGGTTGAAGATTTTGGTGCTTGGATTGATTATTGTTGGAAAAGGAGTGATTAATTGTTGTTGAAAGGAAGTTTGGATTTGATTTTGTTGAATTTGGTTGAGGAAATATTATTTTTGTGATGGAGAGGATGAGGGTTTTGGGTTTTGGGGTTTATGGGTAGTGTTTTGAATGTATGAATGAATTAATGAATGTGGGAGGGGTATTTAAAAACACCCGAAATTTTCGAACTGTAGTGGGAAGCGAGCGGATTCCCTTCAGGACGCTCGGATTCTGCTCAATCTGGGTTCAGGAATTCTCGCCTAAAGACGAGCGTCTTTCAGCTGGGACGCTCGGATTCTTCAGTTGCAGGACGAGCGGATTCCAATAAAGACGGGCGGATTCTGTTATAGGAACTTTTCTTATTTTGCACTGGCAAAAAGACGGGCGTCTTCTTGCAAAGACGAGCGGATTCTTTCAGACGAGCGTCTTCTCTGCTGGGACGCTCGGATTCTCTAACAGTCCCAAATTTTCAATTTTTCAGCTCATTTGGACGGACGGATTCTGCAACAGACGCCCGGATTCCAAAAGACGAGCGAATTCCTCTTAAGGACGCTCGGATTCCTCCTGGTCTACCCGGATTCAGTTCCATCCGTGCACTTGCATATCCCGTGTCATTTTCATTCTTCAAATCTCGTGTTCTTCATTGTAGGGGCACTACTAAGTCATGAATAGCCTAGGCAATTGCTATCCCCACACTAAGCTAAAGCACTACACATCAATAAAATCATTAGTCCCTCCCTCACTTCTCTCAAAAATGTTAATTATCTTGATCAAAGCATAAAAAAATCCAAAAATGACAAAAATGCAATGTAAGAATTAAAATGCGAGTTAGGGAGTTAGAAATATTTACAAATGGTGGTTTGGAGAGGACTCCACCAAACTCTCATCCTTAGTGAGATGTCATGGGGGCATGTCCAAGGTGTTGTTGATGTTGCTCAACACCTTGAAGAAGTAGTCAAAAGCTTGTTCATTGTCATGATAAAGATCTTCAATAGATCTTTGCCCTTGTTGTCCTTCATGTTGGTCTTTATCGATAGCATTACCAATGTAGGGATTGAAAATCCCTTCAAACTCATCGTCCCAAAGACCACAAACTTCATCTACTTGATCACTAAAGATCTCTTGAGTTGATAGAGACAACTCTCCCACTTTCTTGTCTTGGCCAATGAGGCCATCTTCTTCATTGCTTGACTTTGGTGAGCTTTTCAAGCTCTCTTTGTTACAATTCACTTGCTCTTTGAATGGAGCATCATCAACTTTCTTCTTCCATTGGAATTCCGACTTCTTCCTATCATCCTTCCGGCTATAATGATCAACCATAAAACATGGTTCATGCAAACGGGGAGCTGTCATGGTCTTGTCAAGATTGAAAGTTATGCTCTCATCTCCCACTTCTAGAGTGAGCTCTCCATGTTTCACATCAATTATCGCACCCGCGGTGTGTAAGAAAGGTCTACCTAGAATGATTGGAATATTGGAGTCTTCTTCCATGTCAACAATGACAAAGTCCACCGGGATGAAAAATTTCCCAACTCTTACAGGAACATCTTCCCATATCCCTAATGGTGTCTTCGTTGATCTATCGGCCATTTGGAGTGTGATATTGGTGCATTTAAGCTCTCCCATCCCTAACCCTTTACTCACCAAGTACAGCATAACACTCACACTAGCCCCTAGATCACACAAGGCTTTGTTGATCGTGGTGTCGCCAATGGTACACGGTATTGAGAAGCTTCCCGGATCTTTAAGTTTTGGAGGTGAACTCCCTTGAAGTATTGCACTACTCACCTTAGTGAAGGCGATGGTCTCAAGCTTCCGGATTGACTTCTTCTTCGTGACGATGTCTTTCATGTATTTTGCATAGGCCGGCACGTGATTGATTAATTCCGTGAAAGGAATCGAGACTTCCAAATTCTTCACAATCTCCATAAACTTTCCAAGTTGGTCATCAAATTTAGGCTTGGCTTGACGACTCGGAAAAGGAAGTCTAAACATAATGGGCTCCTTCTCCTTGGCCTTGTCTTCATTTTTCTTTGAAACTTCTTCTTTTGATGGTTCTCCATCCTTGGAGTTTTGCACAATTTCTTCTTTGTCACTAGCTTCCACAACTTCATCCGCAACTTGCTTCTTCAGTTCTTCATACCTCGTACCACTCCTCAAGTGAATGACACTAACCGTTTCATGTCTTGGGGGATTACTTTGAGGTGGTAATTGCCCCTTTTGTCTTTGTGAGCTTAAGATGCTAGTTGAGTCAATTGGGTTTCCAACATTTTGGTGTGGGCTAGGATGTTGTTGATGGTGATTTCCTTTGCTTGACTATCTTTTTGCATTTGAGTGAAAAACTCTTGTTGATTCTTTTGCATTTGGAGGACCGCTTTTTGAACATCAAATCCTTGGTCATTTTGTTGATTGTATGGAGTTTGATTTTGGTAACCTTGGTTTTGGTTGTAAAAGGGTATTTGATTTTGGTTTCTTATGGGAGGTGGGGTGTATGTTGGTTGAGGGTTTTGAATATTTTGGCTTTTGTATGAGAGATTTGGGTGGAATTTGGTGTTTTCATTGTAATAGTTTGAATAAGGGGTACCACTCTTGTATGCTTGAAAAGCATTCACTTGTTCATTTGTTCCCCTACATTCACTTTGGTCATGTCCCAAAGTTCCACAGTTCTCACATATCCCACTTGGGATTGATAAAGATGCCGTCATGGCATTAACATGATGCTTTGGTGATTTTGAGGCTTTTTCAAGCCTAGCCATAGCTTTTTCAAACTTCAAATTGATGGTATCAATGTGAGCACTAAGTTGAGCACCCAATTGAGTAATAGAGTCCACTTCATGCTTTCCTCCTCTAGTAGCCTTGCGAGGTCTATTATATTGTGAATTATGGACCGCCATTTCCTCAATTTTGTTCCAAGTTTGATTGTCGTCAACTTCGGTGAACATTCCATTTGATCCCATGTTGAGAATGTTTCTTGAGTCTTTATAAAGACCGTTCCAAAATTGTTGTACCAAGAACCACTCGCTAAGTCCATGATGAGGACATGAGCGACAAATTCCCTTGAATCACTCCCAAGCTTCATACAAAGATTCTTCATCTCTTTGCTTAAAGCCCGTAATTTGAGCTCTTAGCATGTTAGTCTTTTCCGGTGGATAGAACTTTTTGTAGAAAGCTAGAGCCAATTTCTTCCAAGAATCAATTTCGAGAGTAGCCTTATCAAGGCCTTTCAACCATTGTTTTGCGGTGCCAATTAGAGAAAAAGGAAATAAGACCCATCGAATTTGGTCTTGAGTTACACCGGTTTGAGATATCGCATCACAATAGTCACAAAAAGTCTTCATGTGAGAGTGAGGGTCTTCACTAGGCATCCCCCCAAATTGGCTTCTTTCGACTAATTGGATAAATGCGGATTTGACAATGAAATTTCCGGTTAAGTGTTGTGGTGTGGGAGTACCATTGGGTAGGTTCTCCTCGGTTGGTACAGAATGTGATGAAAATTTAGGCATTGTGGGTTGATTTTGTGTTGGATTTTGTGTTGGGTTCTCCTCACCTTCTCTTGCAAAAGGGTTGATGAACTCAATAGTGTTTGGTTGAATATCTACAACCTCACCAATACCTCTCAAAGTTCTCCTAGCAAGTCTTCTATTGGTTGTCAAAGTCCTTTCAATTTCGTGATCAAAGGGTAACAAGTTACCTTGTGATCAACTAGACATGCAAAATATCAAACAATTCGAAAACAATTAGAACAAACCTTGAGGAGTTTTACTTCCCCAAGGCAAAGAAAGACACAACTAATAACAATATAAGAAAATCTAAATCAAGTTAACACCGTCCCCGGCAACGGCGCCATTTTTGGTCGTGTCCCCTTTGAAGGGTTTAGTTTTCGGTACTTGTCGTTAGGAGCACCTAGACCAAAATATAATTTATAACTTCACAAACAACTCTACAATTAGTAAAGAGGCAAGTAAAGGTCGGATCCCAAGGGACGGGAATTGAGATGAGATTTTCAATTGCAACTAGCGGTGTCTAAGGGTGTCACGATTTGGGGTTTGAAGTAGAAGATCACTAAACTAAATAACAATGAAACTAAACAAGCAAGATGATTAAAAAGGGATGTAAAAAATTGATAAAAGGCACTAGGGTGTCATGGGGTCATAGAGGATTCATGGGAATTGATCATACAAACATATTCTCAAATTATAAGCAAGCAATTATTATTGTGATGGATCGAGTTGGTTTATATCTTACAATCCTAGGAAAGTTTGGGTCCCGAAGCCGAATCGATTAGATTGTACAACACCTACAAGTCGACTTTATCTTCCCTACTCAACTATATGCACGGTCTAATGAGACTCAAGTTGGTTTATGTCTTACAAGTCTCATTGAAAAGATAGGTGATGGGTAAAAAATGCAAGGATTCATAGGCTCACATTTCATCAAACATAACATGTGCATAAGTTGAAATCACAACAAGCAAGCAAATAAACTATGAAAACATATTAAATTAAGCATGAATCATCCCCCATGTTGGTTTCCCCAAATTACCCATTAACCCTAGCTAAGGAAACTACTCACTCATTATCATGTTGAACATGCTAGCAAGATTGTCAATCATACCAACAAAGTAAAACATGATGAATAAATGAAAGTGATTAACAATAATTAAAAAGGGATTAAGAGAATTATACCTACTAATGATTCCAATAATAAAGCAAAGAATAATAGAAATACATGATGATAGAGTGGAAGGTTGTCAATCTCCGAATAATAACCCAAATAATCTTCAATTACCCAAAACAAAGGATGAACAAGAGAGAGATTAAGGAAATGAAACTTGTATTAAAACTTGATTAAATGTTGATTACAAGATTAAAGAGAGATTTTATTGATATTAACTACACTAGAGATTGCTAAGAAGAACATGTTAATTTAATTAAACTAATGGGGTATTTATAGTGGGGATTAGTTACATAAATTAGGGTTTACTAAGGGCTTAAATGACGATTAATTCCTTGAGGAATCGCCGGTCTCTAGGGAGACTCCGGTCTCCTTTTTTCCGGTCTTAGAAAAATATGCGCATCCTTCCTTGAAGCTTGTAGAAGACGAAATGGCTGTTAGAGAATCCGGGCGTCCAGGGCACGGGACGGGCGGATTCTGGTGATTCTGGACGGGCGTCCAGCTGGGGAAGACGCTCGGATTGGGGGTGTTTTGGACGGGCGTCCACATGGGGAAGACGCTCGAATTGCCCCTCTTGGACGAGCGTCTTATGGACAATCCGCTCGGATTGTCTTACAGCTTATTTCTTTCTTCTTTTCTTCCTTTTTCTTCATAAAATCCTTGAGGATTTCCTCGGGGATGCAAGGATATTTTCTCATCATTGCCCATCTACTATAGTATGTACAAATGCCTTCTAATCTTGTCTTCTCTTTGATGCTTGGTCATTGAATTCAATCAATTTAGCTTCATTTTGCCATGAAAATGGAAGGTTTGCACTCCTTTCCTACCAAGGACACAAAACCTCAAAGAATATGCAAAACAAAGGACTAAAGACAATAAATGACCCAAATATGCACTAAAAAGCATGGGAACAAGGCTAATTCGGGGACTAAATATGCTCTAATTATGGTCACATCATGTGGCAAGCGAGGTCTTGATAAAGTACTGTTTCTGATACTTACCTGCATGGTTAGTAGCCACACAAGAATGCAATCTAATATATGCACGTAAGCGATTATCACATGGACCTCGAATGAGGAAACCCATAGGTTTTGCAAAAGTGTTTCTTTTTAAAAGTCGTTTAAAACTTGTTCAAAGTAATTTGTCGTTTGTAATGCGTTATGCATATTTAATGGGCTTTAGACATAGGACTTGACATGACATAGACCTACTAGGACATGACGCGACACTAACTTTGACGTGACATAGGGATGACTTTGACAGACTTTGTTTAAGTATGCGCAACCCCTAGCCAAGTGTGGGTGACAATGCGTATCGGTTCCAAAGGTATAAGAATTGCAAGAATGATGAAGGCATATAAAGGCAAGGCATGAGCCATGGATCATCTGTCTACTTGGGCTTCTTTCGCCGCCGTTTGCTGTAAAAGAGACCCCTCTTGAGGCACGATAAATCGGAGAATCGATCTAAGACCTTTGTCATTGTCCGGACCGAGTACTAGCTAGACTTTAGAGGAATAAAGAAAGGGTGGCATCTTGGAAGAGAAGCCCCCAAGATGAGAGGATGATTCTGGAATTCGGTGAAAAAAGAGGTTGGGCGACAATAAGGAGCCCCCGGTATAGAGGTGTTGGTTGTGGAAGGGATGTTAATTGAGGTTGGAAGGTTGAAAATTATGATGGTTGAGATGGTTGTGTCCTTTAGGACTGCCTACGTATTCACGTGAAGTGAAATCAAACCAGATCGTAGTTCTGAGGTTTGGTTAATTTTATTTGGGTGTTTTGGTTGTATCCTTCTTGTGTAAGAAAAGACTACCTACGTATCCACCCAAAAAGGTGAAATCAAACCATGCTTGTAGTTCAAGTGTGTGCCTAAGCTATGTTGTTAGGGCCTTAAAGTGCAGGGGTCACAAGGGTAATATTCCTTTGGTGACTCGAAGAATCGGTTTGAGATAATTCCCTCTGATCATAGACCAAAGGGGTATAACTAATTTTGTAAAAATTTCCTTGTCATGTGAGCACACCTAAAAGTGGACCCTAAGGATGATATGGGTATGTCCCGTCCTAGGTAGCAAAGTATTTGAAGACTCCGTGTATGGGTCAAGGTGAAACTGGATTGAATATTTGGAATGTGGAGCTTGGACATAAGAGGCTTTGATGAACAAATCTCTGGAGCTTGATTTTGTGGAGTTAAGGCTTAATGGGGGTTATAGCTTATAATGTGGCTTGGAAATGGAGTCTCTTGGCTTGATGTAGCCTGAGCACAAAAAGGTAGGTTAATTGATGTGGGATCAAGTTTCCACGTCTTGGCCCTAAAGGATGGGTATATTTGACAAGCTTTAGAGGATTCTCAAAATTTCTAACTATCTCCCCGTAACGGTTTCGAGAAGGACTTAGGGTGTGTGATGTGTGAAAGGCTAAGTGAGGGTTCTAGCTGTCCATCAGCATCTCCTACTTTCGGATCGGTTGTTGACTTGGCATTTGATCTCTTTCGCCGCTTGATTTCAGCCTTGTTCTTGATTTAGGCATGGATTCTTGGTCTAGAATATATCTCGGCTTATTGCTCAGATTTTTATTCAGGTTTTTGAAGATAATTTTGACTTTGGATATTGACATTTACTTGCTTGATTAAGCCTTCTTCTTTGGACTCTTTTGTCTTGGATTACGGGCATAATTGTGGCCTTGGATATTGACCTAAGTTTCTCTTGATTGAGCCTTTTGTCTTTGATCATGGCTCGTATCGTCTTGGATGGACTTGGGTCAGACTAGCACCTTTAGTGTGAAACGGGTTGGTCTTTAGTAACACGGGTTGTTTATTGTGGGAAATGGGCTTGCCTTCCATTATGAATTGTTAACAAGGGAGACGGTATGGATTCATCCTAGAATCTCTTGAGATAGGCTCGTCCTAAACTGGGGTATAACAAGGTTTCTATTGCCAGACATGGAATAGGTAAAGAAAAATGAACACGGAGTTTCAGGTCCTCTACAACTTGGAATGGAACATCATCTACGTGCACTCACATCGACTTGGAACGTGTGGTTGTTGCTCATTTTTTTTAAAAAAAGACTCAAATCAATTCTTGTTGTCACAGGAAATGGTAAAGGAAGAGATATGATAGAATATGTGGAGTGAAAATTATATTTTTATTGAAATGGATAATGAATGTATTTAACATAGACTCGAGAAGACATGTGACTCATGGGACAGCCCCCAGGTTGTCACTAGAAATGAAAATGGACACAAAGAAAGATACTAGAACAAATATGGGATAGAAAGCCTAGGACTCGGACTTGAACTCTGACTCGATCTTAGATCGAGACTCGTAATCATCGGTCCATGCTTGAACGTTTACTCTTCCAGCAACTGGCTTCGGCATTTAACTTTGAGCATTCACCCATTTGAGCACCTCGTCCTCATCATTGGGAACACTGAAAGGATAATAGTCAAGAAAAGTTTCCCGATAAGTTGCATATCCATGAGGATCGCCTAAGCTACCTTGTGGGTTAAAAGTTGAGAGGGACAACTTCCCGTTTTCGATCATATCTTGAATGACGTTTTTTAATTTCTAACATTTCTCTGTATCATGCCCTTTGCCTCTATGGTATTTGCAGTAGGCATTCTCATCCCAGAATTTGGATTTTTTCTCTGGGTCAGGTGTAGGACCGATAGGCTTCAACATTCATTGTTCCATGACTCTCTGAAAGGCATCGGTGTATGTAATACCAATGTTGGTAAATTTCCTAGGAGGTGTGCCCTTATTTTCGGAAGCCTTTGTAAATGACCTTGGAGGGTTGTTAGGTTTCTTTGGCGAAGGGTCCATGAGGTTGCCTTTGTTGATTTTGATTCCCGGATGAGAAGAACTAAGAATAGGTGGTCCATTTGTTGCTTTCTCCTTAGGACTGTCAAGTTGAGGGTTTGTCTGGACACTTTTTATCTTAAGAGGTTGGGCAACAAGCTTCTTACCCATTTCGGCGAACTGATTTTCCATGTTGGAAAGCCGAGAGTTTAGGCTATCAATAGCTCCCTCTATTTTGGAAAATTTGTTGTTGAAGGCTGTAACACCCCCATACTCCAAGTGCCTTACCATGACCACTCAGGTATAAGGATACTACCATCTCGGTTACCCGAGGTAATGATAATCATAAGACAATAAAGAAACATATTTAAATAGTAAATATAATTTAAGTGATTACATATCTCAAACCAAAACTGTCAAAGGAATTACAAAGTACTCAATCCGTCTACGATAAAACTATCAAGCTACTAGACATCGTCGACACAAATGAAGACTTCTAATCGCAACGTGATGACTCATCCCGGCTATCCCGTACGCATCATATCATACCTCGCTCAATAACTCGCTCACCACCCCGAATGGATCACCACAGTTTTTAAAACATTTAAACGGGTCGATACTATTTACACAAGTTATATATCAACAAGACAACAACCAACACAGCTCAAGCAATCATACACAATCGTGGCACTCCACTCCATCTCCGTCACCGATCGTCCACCGGACCACCACCGCCATGGGGGACCGCAGCCGTTCCCACCTAAGCCCCGCTCATCATACCGAGCGATAACCCTGTCCCATTAATGTGCACATCCCCTTCCGTGGCGGGTTCCACGAAGGGCGAAACTAGGGCGTGAAGCCACTCCCGCAAGTGACTCCACTCAGCCGAGAACGCATCTCGAGAACCACAGACAAACAATCACAATCACAATCACAATCACAACATCGTCTGAATCAACCAATTATACTAATTACAGCACAACACCACACCACATATAAGTAATACTGAGTAGGAAACCCTACCGGAATAAAGAACACAATCAGACGGTCTCAACAGCTGTATCAAAATTCCTCTCCTACGAATCCTCCTCCTAACATATAATCATGCAATTGCTACCAATCAAGAAACATAACAAAAACCCCCAATCCCAAAATTAGGGTTTAACGAAACTTAACGAAATACTATAAAATTGGTATGTAGATCTTACCCTCGACACAAGGATTACAAAGGTATAAAGAACGATGGAATCCGACCTCTCGAGCTCCGGATTTGTCGTGAACACGGATGAATGCGAAGAACGTAACTTGAATCTCTTTTCAATGTGATTAGGTTTGTAAAAGTGTGTTGTAAAGATGACGGAAAGATTTATATATATTAATCCGTGTTATTAACAAAACCCGACAAACATCACCCGTAAACCGGCTACTCGATCGAGTAACTGACATACTCGATCGAGTGTCGGCTACTCTATCGAGTACCTAAGGCTACTCGATAGAGTACCCGACTACTCTATCGAGTACCAAAGGCTACTTGATAGAGTACCCTACAGGTCAGAAACTATTTTAAAAAAAAAAAGCAAAACACCCTTACTCGACAGAGTAAGGCCTACTCGATAGAGTACCCAGAGACTCATAAAACCGTAGTATTACAGTCTTCCCTCCTTAAAAAGAACTTCGTCCCCGAAGTTCAACCCATACATAAAAACAACCATACTAACTCGGTCAAGACGCAACAAAGCTACTAAGAACTCAAAACAAAACCCCAACTTACAAAATATGAAACCATGAACTCTTAACACCAACTCTACCAACTATTCCTACCTCCACACCTCGCTCACGATGTCGTATCAACTACATCATAAACTCTCCCGACACTAACTCCATACATAACCAACTACATAAACATCAAACGAAATGTTACATTCTACCACCCTTAAAAGGAACTTCGTCCTCGAAGTTTACTCACACTCATAACCTCATCATCCAACTGTCAACACTATCGAAGTATTCTCGCATTCCTAACATCGAACTACTATAAGCACGTCCATGACCTTTTAACACTATCAACCACAACATATACAAAACCATACCTTATGCTACACCAACACTCTACTTCCAAATATACTACCATATGTACAACCGTCAAAATCTCTTTTATCGCATCCTACTCCTCTTAAGATAAATGTTACGTCCTCGTAACTCACTAATACTAAATCCTAGATATATCTTTCCATTTTCTCATCACCACCGCATGTCAAAGATAATCACCTATAACCTAAACACTCGCCATGCACATATCCAAGGCTTTCTTACTTCAACATTTTTCATACCTCAACTCATACGGCACACCACCTAATCTATACCATAAAACGCGTGGCAAAAACACCATACTAACTCTCCATTCTTACTGCAAAACAACATACCTCTCTATGTAAGGCACCTATCTCCCAAAAGCATAACTCACGATCTACACTCGTTACGTACACTCACACTAGATCCTCAAGTTCTTTTCTTTATTACCGCAAAACTCATACAAAACTTAACATGACACTAATTCCCCACACCCTACACTCACTATCCCAAAATCTGATTATGAACCACCTGCAGCGTCCAGATCAGTACAACTCATGTTCCACCAATCACTTACCATGATTATGTCTAAAGCCTCATCTTAAAACAAGATCAAAAGTACTGTAACAACTTCTGAAAACTGTGTCCCATCAACAGAATGTCACTATACCATGACAAAAACGAAAACATATACAACTCTCTTCCACATCATACTCTACCCTCATACCAAAACTTAACTGGTAAGAAACATCAATAAACAAAACAACTGTCTATCTGTACAAAATGAAACTCATAGGAAGCAACATCAAACAAAACAACAATCTATGTATGACTGGTATGAACTTTCGAAACTCGAATCATAATCATCCCACCTACTCCACCACAACCAGTGACGGCATCGCAACACCGCCATCAACAGCCACACCACAGTGCGAAAATTCCCGCATCACAATACTAAACACCGTGCCCGGATCACCACCCGAGGCACCACAACCACATCGATAGACATCACAGCTACATACAATTCCCACAAACACTGACTCAAAATAACTTCTCAGACAAGAAAAACTTATTCAAATCCACTTTACTAAATCACATCGCAACATATTGTATGAATTAAACAGATAACCTCATGAATATCATCCCCTTACCATATCACGTTAACATGTATCATGAATACATACAAGCATAACCAACCACGCCGATCACTCGAATTATTACCTTTTTTAATACCATTCAATTAGATTAGCGTACCCAACATGCATTACAGAACATTCCAATATGACTTTATAATAATCACACTATACCACTTCTTGTGAGATCAAAACCTCACACAAACATTTATACACATCATAGACCCGTAATCACATCCAACTGGTCAGTCCTGATCACGTAAGTTACCACTCAACATAGGTTACCTGCCACCCGAGCCTAACTCATATGCCCCTCACAACATTTTCCCCTATTCGCACAACCATCACTTCTTGTCAAGTATAACCATACCATTACTATTCAACTATTAGCATCCGCCTCATCTAACCACATCTTATACCTTCTCACAACTATACACAACAATCAGGTCCCTACCAAATCAACCTCTTTTGAATTGCTACCTTTCTAATATACCATCACTCTTAACCATTAGTCACAAACCATAACACCACCACTGTCCTGGACATCAAACCTCTTTCACTCATCTCTAAACATCACGATTTCTTTCCTATCTTCTACAACATTCCAAATAACTATCATCAAATTCACCAACAAAATTACATCAACATCATTCCCAATACTATCTTACTCGTATTTTCATCTAACTCTCCACCAATTATCTATTATCGTGCAAATTCTCCACCAACTTCTTACTCCCTTAATTCCTCGAAACTCATGATTAAACATGTTGTCCTGAAATTTCTGTATAATCACTAACTTACTTACTCTTGATAGTATCATACATCTCGACGATTCCTTACTTTTATGTCACATAACTCCGGTCAACATTTTCCTAGTTTTGCTCCCCTCATTCTTTTCTTGTACACTCGACAGAATCAATTAACCATTCAACTCCTTATCACTTCTACCTAACTCTTTAGTGTTCCTAAGTTACTTTCTCACCGCTCCAAAACTCACATCTAATTATTTCATATCGATATCATCTCACTCTTTCTTATCACAAATATTCTCTTATTATGTCATTAATCACCCTTGCCACTAATCCATCCATAGAATCAACGTTCTTGTTCAACAATTACATCTCTAGAAATCAAAATTCCTTTCATACTGCTAATTGCCCAAAGAAATCACACAGTAGTTTCATCTCTTAATAAACCAAATCTCCCAAACTCATTCACTGTCTACAAATCCACCTCGCGACATGTCTCCACAAAGTTCACTATATACTACTCTTCTCACCCTTTTAAAACGAACTTTCACTATGTATATTCTTAACCCACACGACTCCTAACCATCCCCCTCCATGATTCTTTACACATCTCAAGATGCCACCATTTGCGTCCCTCATTTCAATCTTTTCATTCTCACGTTCCATAAACTCACATCATCCCTTGCCCACATTCACTTACTTTTACGTTACTCAACACACAACCATATCACTCATCTCATTTCATTTTAGAAAACATGCTCTATGTCTCAATTAAGCCATAACGATCTTCCTTTTCTTTTTCCACTATCTATCACAACCACGTATAACTCATGTCCTCTCATCGAACTCATACTCACCACAGGTGCCACTCACTACACCACAAGATTGGGTAACTTACGCGTCAAGACCAACGTACAAGTAAAACAATGCATAAAGAAGCAAAATAACCACTTTGAATTAAATATAACATGCAACGAATTCAAAAGATAAGCATATGACCCAAAACAGGGGTCACTAGATCGAGTACATGCCACTCGATCGAGTAAGTGACTTACTCGATCGAGTAGGTGAAGATCAGAAGCACGTAAAACAAATCACCAGTGCTACTCGATCGAGTAACTGAAGTACTCGATCGAGTGCCCCCCTACTCGATCGAGTTCCAAGGCTACTCGATCGAGTACCCTACGCAATTTTCAGCATTGTCCAGTTTTCGTAAAACAGTCATAACTCACTCGTTTCTTGGTCGATTTGGGCGTGTGACCTATCGTTAGAATCGTAAAAGGACAAGCTATCCACTCCAATTGGAATCAAATCAAAATAATTTATGAATCTCAAGTTATAACAGTTTAAAGACAACTTTGCTGTAATCAGACGACAAAACTATTTCATTTTTACTTCCAAACAACTTAGACAACAACCAAGCAAACAAAACCAATCCAAAACACATAAAACCAGTATTCCTAGTCATATGTTACTATCTTCAAAAGCCAAGCAACAAATAACTCGATGCACATATATCATTCAACTTACCAATCACATATTACCCACAAGTTTTTATTATATAACTTTACGTAAGCAAAATTACAATTATATGACATCAAGTATCATATTCACATGTTACTAGCATAAGAAAATTATAACATCTCTTCCATCATACAACATGCTTAAAAAAAAAATATCATATTATCATGCAACCCTTATCATCTTTTTCCACCAATTATTCAGGCTCTTACTCAAACTTTCGGCTATATAAACTCGTACAACACTACCAACAACATATATGTATACATAACTCTATGTATAACTCAAATCAAGCAAAATTTCCTCCCGTATCTCTATAATGCCATATCGTAAAACAACTATCATGCTTTCAATCAATAACTTACGAAATCATATCATTACCATCTTTTCTACACATTCCCATTCTCCACATACATACATCCACTGATTCATGCCACACATCACCATCTAGGTACACAATTCACAAGATAAACACATAGCGATCCCGACTCATATCCCATGGTGACCGGTTCAAAATTGTAGGGCAAGTTCGCGACTATAGGACGTCTCCCAAGCCTTTGCATTAGCTCCTACAACCTTTACCTCGGGTTCATTTTAATTGACTCCCTATATTCATTAGATTCATTGGTTACAGGTTTCAGGATCGTCTCTCTGATACCATTTGTAACACCCCCATACTCCAAGTGCCTTACCAGGACCACTCAGGTATAAGGATACTACCATCTCGGTTACCCGAGGCAATGATAATCATAAGACAATAAAGAAACATATTTAAATAGTAAATATAATTTAAGTGATTACATATCTCAAACCAAAATCACAAAGGAATTACAAAGTACTCAATCCGTCTCACGATAAAACTATCAAGCTACTAGACATCGTCGACACGTGAATGAAGACTTCTAACAGCAACGTGATGACTCATCCCAGCTATCCCGTACGCATCATATCATACCGCTTAATAACCGCTCACCACCCCGAATGGATCACCACGCTTTTAAAACATTTAAACGGGTCAAGACTATTTACACAAGTTATATATCAACAAGATAAAGAACCAACACACTCAAGCAATCATACACAATCGTGCACTCCACTCCATCTCCGTCACCGACCGTCCACCGGACCCACCACCGCTGGGGGACCGCAGCCGTTCCCACCTAAGCCCCGCTCATCATACCGAGCGATAAACCTGTCCCATTAATGTGCACATCCCCTTCCGTGGCGGGTTCCACGAAGGGCGAAACTAGGGCGTGAAGCCACTCCCGCAAGTGACTCCACTCAGCCGAGAACGCATCTCGAGAACCACAGACAAACAATCACAATCACAATCACAACATCGTTTGAATCAACCAATTATACTAATTCAAAGACAACACCACACCACATGTAAGTAATACCGAGTAGGAAACCCTACCTGAACAAAGAACACAATCGACGGTCTCAACAAATTGTATCAAAATTCCTCTCCTACGAATCCTCCTCCTAACATATAATCATGCAATTGCTACCAATCAAGAAACATAACAAAAACCCCCAATCCCAAAATTAGGGTTTAACGAAACTTAACGAAATACTATAAAATTGGTATGTAGATCTTACCCTCGACACAAGGATTACAAAGGTATAAAGAACGATGGAATCCGACCTCTCGAGCTCCGGATTTGTCGAATACACGGATGAATGCGAAGAACGTAACTTGAATCTCTTTTCAATGTGATTAGGTTTGTAAAAGTGTGTTGTAAAGATGACGGAAAGATTTATATATATTAATCCGTGTTATTAACAAAACCCGACAAACATCACCCGTAAACCGGCTACTCGATCGAGTAACTGACATACTCGATCGAGTGTCGGCTACTCTATCGAGTACCTAAGGCTACTCGATAGAGTACCCAGCTACTCTATCGAGTACCTAAGGCTACTTGATAGAGTACCCTACAGGTCAGAAACTATTTTAAAAAAAAAAGCAAAACACCCTTACTCGACAGATTAAGGCCTACTCGATAGAGTACCCAGAGACTCATAAAACCGTAGTATTACAAAGGCAATGGAAAGCATGAGCATTTCACTTTGGATATCGTCATCTCCGAGGACATTGATTTCTTCATCGTCACGAGGATTGAGGAGATGAGAACAGTCTAGAGATGATTCTTCGTCATGTTTAATCATATTAGACCCAAGAGGGTCGATTTTCTTGGATTTCCCGACAGAAGGTGGCTTAGGTAGCATGCCCTCTTCGATCATATCTTGGATGGCGTGTTTCAAGAGAAAACACTCTTCATTATCATGGCCTCTACCTTGGTGATATAAGCAGTATTTGTTGCCCTTCTAGAGGTTCATCTATTTCTCTAAAGGTGGATCCGGAGTCGGTCCTATTGGATATAGCTTGCCTTGGGCAGAGAGTCTCTTCAAAGCATCGGCATAAGACATGCCTAAATCGATGAGCACCCTTTGATGCCTCCCAGGTTTCCTTTCAGCTGTTTTCGGCTTTCTAGGACGATTGTTATTGCAAGAGGTAAGCTTTGGACGACCTAGACTAGAGGTTTCTCTAGGTGGCGTGTTCTTTTACACCATTCCATTCTCGAGGGTGAGGACGCGAATGCTCAAATTTTCCACTGTAGCTTGAACTCCTAGGACCATGGCATAAACATCTTGGAGAGACATGGTGATTGTGGCTTGAACTGCTTCGTGACTTTGCTGACTAACAGAACTTACTGGATTCCTACTCGACAGAAATGACACGCATTACAACTCGATTTGACATGGGATCACGCATACTAAGGCAACAAACAAAGGAAGGGACAAGATGATAAATCTAGACTTGACTTGTGAATTCGTGAAATGTCGTGAGCGACTTCTTGTGTTTTGAATTCACGGTGCTTGACTATAATTTTAGACTCGGGTATTAACTTTGACGGAGTGAACCTTACTGACGGGATTGATGACACGTGTTGATTCTGGACGTGTGTTTAAGACAGACTTGACTCGAGGTTCGGGTATGTGTGTCCCGAACGGTTCATTAGGAGAATTCAGGAGACATATTTTGGAATGACTCGATGTGTTAGCCTCAAGTGTGTGAGTCGAGGTGTGGAAATGTTTGGATCCTAACTGAATTGGAGTAGGGGGTCCAAAATGCCGGCGTGACGCCTTAGGACTTGACTTGAATTTTGAAAAGACCCAAAATGTAAAGGAAGACGAGTTTATGACTCGACAGAGTTCCGAATAGGACATAGTCGGTTGAATTTTGACTCTAACTTAGCCCAATTGAATTTACATATTTACATTTACATTGTTGGAAAATATTTTGGTTTTAGAAACGTCTTTTTATTATTATTTTTGTTTTTTTTCTTTTGGATTTTCTTTTGGTTTTTTTTTTCGGTTTCTTTTTTTTTTTTACACGGGTTTTGAAATGGGTTTTAGGCCCGAAGATTGACTCGACATATGGACAGAGTTTTGACTTATTTTGCGCTGTTTTGAAAATGTTTACATTTTTTAAAAGGATTTTATTTTACAAAATTTCGTCATGGTTTTGCAAAAAAGGTGATCACGTATTTATATAAACATATATACAGGCATTATAACGGTATGCTGAGTGCATTTAAAAGGGTTTTGGTTTAAAGGGTGGGTTGCCATACCGAACAATCAAACCCGGGGTCTGTGGAGAGGCTCGTACCAAACAAGAGTAAGGCCGATTCCTAGTCCATTTCCTCAAGTAGTGAAAGTCCTTGATACAAACAAGAGTAAGTACCATGGTACGGATGACGTCAATCGCTATCCATCCTTAGGCCCAAATAAGAATTAGGACCGTTTAGACGGGACGATTGGTCGAATGGGTTGGGTTGGGCCTAGGAAGGCCGAATGAAATGATCTAGGAAGACCGAGTTATGAAAACCGACGATTGTCTCGTACAAACTATTCCCTAACCTTGTTCAAGTTTCACCCTTTTGGCTACACGTAAGTGTATTATCCCCAGCGGAGTCGCCAAACTGTGGACATGGGCCACGGGGGCGCTTGGGAAACAAGCGTTTGCATTTGTGGAGTCGCCACCAATTTATTGTGGAATTGGAAACCGTTCAAATAACTCGTGCCATGTCAAGACACAAAGTAGTGACATGAACACCAAGAACTCGTTACCCTTAGCATTCTATGTCTAGAATGACTCTCGTGGATGCCAATGAACACGGATGTTCACAGAGATCTGGAGTAAGGGGTGAGGGTACGTATTAGGAAGCTCTTTTGATCGAACACCTAATCCCGCCCGCCTCTAGCGGCCTCTACTAATGATTAGGGAAAATTTTCCATACTCGATATATTGTCGATTTATATGCATGCAATGCAACATTCATTATATTAATCCTAGCATGTGAGAATTAGACTAGGTCGGTGAACAAGTAATTAGCACATAAATTGGGGTCGAAGTGAATGTTAAATTAATTACATGTGAATGCCAAGTAAATAAATCATACATAATAAATATGAATACGAAATAAAGAAATAAATTACAATTGATAAACTTGAATTTACGTCATAAACATGCCCAAAAGAGTTTTAGAAATAAAAATAAAAGAATAAATGAAAATTAGAAAATTGAAAAAAAAAAGGAAATTGGAAATTGATTTAAATTAGGAAAATTGGAAAATAAGGAAATTTGAAGAAAAGAAAAATTTGGAAAATAAGGAAAATATGAAGAAAAGGAAAATTTGGAAAATATGGAAAATTTGGAAATTTGGAAAATAAGGAAATTGAAAGAAAATAGGAAATTTGGAAAATAAGGAAATTGAAAGAAAATAGGAAATTTGGAAAATAAGGAAATTGAAAGAAAATAGGAAATTTGGAAAATAAAGAAATTGAAAGAAAATAGGAAATTTGGAAAATATGTCGAATTATGGTGATAATAAGAATAATGGTTAATTAAAATCCTAATTAGAAACCCTACGTCAAAAGGAGAAGAGTTCAGAGGCAAAAACCACCTCAGGACAGGCGCTGCATCTGCTGTGTCTTCTGGAAGAGGCGCGACACTTCCTGCGTCTGTTCTTGAGTTGGGTTTTGACTGTGAAAGTCAGACTCGCGGTATTTTTAATGTTCGTTGGTTAATTTACATTGATTTATTGATTGGTAACTCGAATAGAAGTGATAAATTGATTTACATGCATCTGGGATAGTCATGAAGTGAAAGAAAACAATTTAAAACGAATAATTATAAGTTAGATATTATATACGATGTTGGAATTGATTTATTTACAAACTTGAAGTTAATGGTGGAAACAAAGGATTACGAATTGATGAAGAAAACAGATTTAAAACATGTATCAAAGACGAAATCAAGAGACTTGATATGAACGAATCGAGTCTCTAAAATCCGAGTTTGGATTTTTGACGAAAACCCACAAATATTAATTATAAGGGATTTAAGTCGAAGTTTATTGAAATGGATTCATAAAAACTAATTTGAAAATTATTAGGTGAAATAAGGGAAAGAACGAAGAAAGAAATATAAAAGACGAAAGGAACAAAAACTCGAGGAAGAAGAAGAAGTGCATCAACTGAAAGCAGCCCCTGGAAGAGGCGCAGTAGATGTTGCGCCCTTTCCAGAAGGCGCATCAGTTGATGCGATTCTTCCCCACGTCAGATCCGTGTTACTTCCGTTAAAAAGGGTTTTAAAAGACGGTTTCGAGCATACTTATGACATAAATTCTTACATTAGTTATAATACAGAAAATAAATACATTAAATAAAATTGGGATTTTACACCCTCAGACTTACATGTTAGCGTCGCGAGATTTAACTAAATCGGTTTTTAGTGGTAACTCGACTCGATCTATAATGCAAATAAGAAAGTGCCCTTGAAAAAGGATTTAAAAGCAAACTGAATTGATTAATTGATTATGGTGTAGTGGAGTTGGTCAAATTGGTCGGTCATGCAAAACGAGGCCGGTACTCGGAAGGATCCGAGCTTATGTGGTCGAAAGTTCAAGCACGTAGGCGCCAAAAAGCAAGAGCGTGGTCTTAGAATGCAAAGGGAGAAGAGAAGGGCGGACACTCGCGTGAGAAATATGTGAGACCGAAGGTCTCTATTTATACTAATCACGGAATTAGGGTTTAGGAAAGGAGAGAAAGATCCGGAAACAACCGACTTAGGTTAAACACGGAAACTTGGACAAAAAGAAATCCTTGAGGAAAAGGCACAGCAAGTGTTGCGTCCCTTGGAAGAGGCGCAGCACTTGCTGCGTCCTTTCCTCGGCGGGTTCCTCCTGCGCAAGAAAGCGCGTTTGACAGCCTGTCGTATTTTAGGCATAACTTTCTCTACAAGACTCGGAATAAGGTGATTTCGGTGGCGTTGGAAAGCTAAGAAAGAGATCTAGAACTGTCTATGAAATAGGCCTGATCCAAAAAAGTCGTTATCACCTCGTAAAACGGGCCTAAAGGTCGGGTTATCATTTTAGCTAAATGAAATGCACATTTTGTAATGTAAACTTTAAGTTTAGCCCAAAGAAGTGATATGGGACTCAAAATGAGATATACCCACAACATTTTATGACATACTAACCTTAGGTAGACAAGCCCATTGCTTTAACTCGGGATTTGACGGTTTTTAGGAAATGAATACGGTTTTTGACCCAGACTCCAAATGTACTCTAATTACTGCCAAAACGACCGTAATGACACCTAGATGACGACCATGAGGTAGACACAAGTGTTTGAGTTACCTTTTATTAACCGATTTACGAAACATCATAAAATCGCGACACATGCTAGACATGCGGTCCAATCATCACTGGGTGTTTGGCGGGAGGTGCAGAAACGAGGTGTCTACAATGTTCGGTGATTTGTAGGTTGAATCATGATGATCGCGGATAATTGATGTTCAATGTAATAGTTGATGTATATACTTGGTCATGTTAATGAGGAAACATAGTTATTTTATAGTTAACTCAGTTGTTTACTGAGAATAATATTTACTTGTATGTATAATTATTCCAATGGAGAAACTCAGTTATTCTAATTAAGAAACGCAATTATTTTATTGTAAACTCAGTTGTTTACTGAGAATTATGTTCTCTGATATCTATAGTTGTTCCAATGTAGAAACTCGGTTATTGTAACAAGTAACTCATGTTAATGTATTAAGATGAAACTCAAATATAGAGTTTCTATCTTTTTTTTTGTTTCATCTTGTTTAATTGGATAACTGGCAATTTTCAATAGAATAATTGATTTTGTTCAATAAAATATTTGAGATTGCTTAATATAATAGCAAAATCTGAAAAATAAAATAATCAGATATGACAACGTTAAAAAGAACCGCTTACTTTCACTATATAACTATTTTGTCTCCAACACATTACACTTAAGCATCTCCAACAAATTATATTTATACATCTTCGTAATTACATCTAATCATCTCAAACAATACATCTAATAATAGTAACATCACTAACATTACATATACGTATCTCCAAATGCTATGTCTAAAATTATTTCATTCCGACGAGAACCATGTCTTGCCGGTGTTTTCACCATTCTTCTGTCTGTATTTCTTCCTGATGAGAACCATGTCCTGCCTATTGTTGAGGGCTGAACCAGTCGAAAATGAAAGCTCACTGAAAGAAATAAAAACAAAAAGGGGGTAAGTTAAAAATAACTATGCAACTGAAATACAATAACCACCAATACGTATTAAAATAACTGTAAATACACTATAGAATAACAGGATATTTTAGAGAAATAAAAGCATATTTTGTCAGAGTGGAGTAACCGTGCAAAATGAAATACAATACAATAACTAAGATGTAATACAAAAATTTGGTCAAAAATAATACAATAACTGCTCAAATGAAATATAATAGCCACCTATAAGTATTGAATAACCATAAAAATATTATAAAATAACTGCATATTTTAGAGACATAAAAGCATATTTTGTTAGAATAAAGTAATTATGCAAAATGAAATACAATAATCCAACTATTGCATTGAAATAACTGAAACAACACAATACAATAATCGATTATTTCAGAGGAGTAATAATGTGCCAAAAAACGAGAATAGTTGCTCTAAAGTAATATGTAATTATTTCAATACTCATATTCAAGTATTTCAATGTTCATATTCAAGTGTATCCTTAATTGATGATAAAACTAGGTTTGAATAATACAATAACTCGTTGAATGGGCAGCTTAAGATCACATAAACAACTCTAAACTCAGTCTTAGCCTCAGCTGACTTGAATAAGTCATCATATTTATATAGCAGCGTAAGAGAAAATAAATATACCAACACAACCAAATTGAAATCCCACGGTTCTATTGGTAAACCAACAATTTCAATATTGAACAGCCGTAGTCCATGAAAGTGAACAAGATGCAGTCGATCTAGAGCAACAAACAAGTGCAGTCATGGAAAGAAATGCACTAATTCAGAAAATGAGAACTTGCTAGTTCCAGAAAAAGATGTTCTTGATGCAGACCAGCAAATCTCTGGAATGCCTGGTGAAGATGCGCTTGATTTGGTATTCAGATCATGTAGTCTCGCTATCACATGCACAATCATTTCCATCATGTAATCCACGGCATGGCGAGTTCAAGTGCTCACATATAGTGTAGAACAATATATTAATTGAGGTGTAATATTACTTTAACCAGCTTACAACAACTATAATTTGAAATAAATACGTTAAAACTATACAATAACTAGGTTTGAATTATACAATAACTCGGTTAAAACAATACAATAACTATTATTAACAAAATATATTCTAACATAGAAAACAAGGAGTAGCTACAAAATATAATAACTGAATTTCAATAATACAATAACTCGGGTAAAGTAATACAATAATTGTTATTAATGGATTAACGCTGCAAACAAAAAATAACTACAAAATACAATAACTGAGTTCAATAACACAATAACTCGTTCAAAGCAATAAAATAATTGTTATTAACAGATTAACATAATACAATAACTTGGGCAATTTAACACATATATATGCATTGCTTGGACTATAAATGTTGAAGATTGTTTAATCCTTATAAAAATACACAATTGAAACAACACAAATAGACAAAACACCTTATAAACAACTTAAAAATGCATAAAATCATGTATAAATAGACAATCAAACACAAAACCCTAAAAATTATTGAAAAAATTGATGGAACAAGATATTTGACGATGATGACATAAACATAAGATAATTGTAATACTCCGTATCTATAAGTCTTGGGGTACTCTATCGAGTAGCCCTTACTCTGTCGAGTAAGGGTAAGTTGCGAGATAAAATAGTTTCTGACCTGTTGGGTACTCGATCGAGTAGCTGGGGTACTCGATCGAGTAAGGGGGTACTCGATCGAGTACCTTGGGTACTCGATCGAGTGTCCGGTTTTACGGGGAGTTTTCTCGGGTTTTGTTAATTATGCAATTAATGTATTTAAACATAGTCGTCATTGTTTTAAATCACTTTTGCAAAACCTAAAACCCTGTTTAAGAGAGAAAGCAACCAGTTCATCTTCCTAATCGCATCCTTAGCAATTCCCGGAGTTCAGACGGTCAGTTCTTGTCGTTATTCGTATCGTTGAGTTCCATGCGTCGAGGGTAAGCTTTTACTATAATTTTTATAATGTTTTGTTAAGTTTAGTTAAACCCTAATTTAGAGATTGGGGGTTTTGTGTGTAGTATGTGATGTGTAGCCTCTATGTGTTATATGATAGGAGGAGGGTTCGTAGAAGAGGCTTTTTGATACAAATTTGTTGATACCGTCTGATTTTGTGCTTTCCAGGTAGGATTTCCTACTCAGTATTATTCCCATAATGGGATATTGGTGATGTGCTGTAGTTAGTTGTTTGATATGATGATTGTGATTGTGATTGTGATTGTGATTGTGATTGTGATTGGTTGTCTATGGCTCTCGAGATGCGTTCTCGGCTGAGTGGGGTCACGTGCGGGAGTGACTTCACGCCCTAGTTTCGCCCTTCGTGGAACCCGCCACGGAAGGGGATGTGCACATTAATGGGACAGGGTTATCGCTCGGTATGATGAGCGGGGCTTAGGTGGGAACGGCTGCGGTCCCCCACTGGCAGGGCTGGTCCAGTGGACAGTCAGTATTGAGACGATGGGAGTTGGTGGTGTGTGTGTGTGTGTGTGTGTGACAGTTCAGCTGTCTGTTTATCTTATTGTTGATATATGTATTGAATTGTGTGATTAGTACTGACCCCGTTTAAATGTTTTAAAAACTGTGGTGATCCATTCGGGGGTGGTGAGCAGTTATTGAGCAGGTGTGATATGACGCGTATGGGATAGCTGGGATGAGTCATCACGTGGCAGTTAGAAGTCTTCCATTTGTGTCGACGAAGTCTAGTAGCTTTGATAGTTTTAGCCGTAGACCGTATGAGAACCTTGTAATTCCTTTTATTAGTTTTGGTTTGAACATGTAATCACTTAATCTATAATTACTTTAAAAGTACGTTTCTTTATTGTCTTATGATATTCAGTACCTCGGGCAACCGAGATGGTAGTATCCTTATACCTGAGTGGTCCTGGTAAGGCACTTGGAGTATGGGGGTGTTACAAATGGTATCAGAGCGACGATTTTGGAACCTGTAACAAATGAACATAATGAACATAGGGAGTCTAATAAAATGAACCTGGTGTATGTGTAATGGGAGCCCCGGCTGATGCTAGGTTTTGGGTGAGTAGGCGCCCTCATTTCAAAGTCTTGGCCCCATGATACTTAAGCCAGTCACATGGTATGGGAACGTGGAGTCCGTGTGTATATGTGCGACGTGTATGTTAATTGTGCTGTATATGGTTTGTTGAAAGCATGTTGCATGATAGTTGATTGACATGTTGGTTGGAATCGTTGAAAAAGTATATGAGAATGATGAATGATATGGTAGAAAAAGAAAGTAGTTCGTATATGATGATGTGTGATGAAGTGGATTTGTAATGTTGTTGTATTAGCAACATGGAAATAGGATTTGTAGTGTATGGGTGTGGTTGGTGTTATGAAAAGTTATGAAAATTTAAAACATGCGGGTAATACATGATTGAAAGTTGAATGTTATATGAGCATGATAGATGGTAATGTTTGACTTTTGGTAAGTAGTAACATGAAGAATAGAGTTCAATGATATGTGTTTTGTATAACGAATTGGATGAAAAGCATGATGGCTGTTTATAACGTGGCACTTAATAACACGAAGTAGATTATTTTGTTGATTGTATGAGGAGTCGCGCAGATTTGAATGCGTAGTTGTAATCATAATGTTGAAATAATAATGAATGCATAGTACGTTGGGGTATGTGAGATAACATTCGGGTAGTATTCACGAGTCTGCATGACTCGATCGAGTGGGTTTGATTCGATCGAGTGGGTACTTGTCGTTATTTTGACCAGAATCGTGTTTTTGGGCACTCGATCGAGTACCTCGGGCACTCGATCGAGTATGGGGTCACTCGATCGAGTATCCGGGCTACTCGGTCGAGTAAGTCGAGATCGAAGGTCCGTTTGGGTTAAGTCGGGGCACTCGATCGAGCATGTTGGGCACTCGATCGAGTAGCCTCAACTCGATCGAGTAGGTTCTGGTACTCGATCGAGTGGGGTCTGTGCAGGTCATATGCGTATTTCGGGTCATATGTTTGTCTTTTGACATTCGTTGCATATTATGTCTAATTCAAAGGCGTTGTATTACTTCTTTATGTATTGTTTTACGTATGTGTTGGTCCTGAAGCGTAAGTTACCCAATCTTATGATGTAAAGAGTGGCACTATGATGAGTATGAGTTCGGTGGAGAGGACATGAGTTATATGTGATTATGATAGATGGTGGAAAAAGAAAAGGAAGATTGGTATAGTTTATTGAGGCATGGCGCACGTTTTGCGAGACGGGATGAGTGATATGATTGTGTGTTGAGTAATGTAAAAATAAGTGAACATAGGCAAGGGATGATGTGAGTATAATGAACGTGAGAATGAAAAGATTGAAAGTAAGAATGTGGATAGTGGCAGCTTGAGATGTGTAAAGAGTTATGGAAGGAAATGGTTAGGAGTCGTGTGGGTTATGGATTTATGTAGTGAAAGTTCGTTTAAAGGGGTTGAGAAGAGTAATATATAGTGAACTTTGTGGAGACATGTCGCGAGGTGTATTTATAGACAGTGAGTGAGTTTGGGAGGTCTATTAAAAGATGAAACTACTGTGTGAGTTCCTTGGGTAATTAACGGTATTAAATGAATTCTGATTTCTAGAGATGTAAAAAGGGAGATGCAATTGTTTGAACATTAAACGTTGGTTCTATGGATAGATTAGTGGCAAGTATGAGTGATAGCATAATAAGAGAAGATCCATGGGAAGAAAGAGTGAGATGATGTCGGTAGAAAATAATGGAACTGAGTTTTGGAGCAACGAAGGGGTGACCAGATTTCTAAAGAGTTAGCTAGAAGGAATAAGGAGTTGAACTATTAATTGGTATTATTGAGTGTAAAGAGAAAAGAAGGATAAAAGTAAGCTGAGGAAATGTTCACCGGAGCTATGTGATATAAAGATAAGGAATCATCGAAATGTGTGATGGTATCACGAGGATGTTAGCTAAAGGTTATATAGGAGTTTCAGGACAACATGATTGGTAATGAGTTTCGAGGAATTAAGGGAGTAATAAGTTGGTGGAGCATTGGCACGATACGAGATATTTGGTGGAGAGTTGGATGACAATACAAATAAGTTAGCTTTGGGAATAATGTTGAGGTAATTTTGTGGGTGGGTTTGATGTTCGTTATTTGCAATATTAACCAAAAATAGGAGAAAAACCATGTTATTTTGATATGAGTGTAAGAGATTTTATATACGAGCAGCGGTGGCATTGTGGTGGTATCACTAATGGTTAAGAGTGATGGAATATTAGAAAGGTAACAATTCTAAAGAGGTTGATTTGGTAGGGACCTGATTGTTGTGTATGATTGTGAGAGGGTATAAGATGTGGTTAGATGAGGCGGACGCTATTAGTTGAATAGTGAAGGTATGGTTATATTTGGCAGGAAGTGATGGTTGTGCGAATGGGGGAATATGTTATGAGGGGCATATGAGTTAAACTCGGGCAGCAGGTAACCTTTTTCGAGTGGTAACTTACCTGGTCAGGATTGACTAGTTGGTTGTGATTACGGGTCTATGATATGTGTAAATGTTTGTGTGAGGTTCTGACCTCACAAGAAGTGGTATGGTGTGATAATTATAAAGTTGTTTTATGAATGTTCTGTAATATATATGTTGGGCACGATAATTTAATTGAATGATATCCAAAAAGGTAATAACTTGATTGATTTGACATAGCTAGTTATAATTTTATGTGTATTGATAACACATGTGTATTCCGGGAAATGGCAGAGAGGATGTTCATGAGATCTTATCTGTTTATCCATATAATATGTTGCGTGGTGATTTAATAAAGTGGATTTGAGTAAGTTTTTCTTGTCTGAGAAGTTATGCTAAGTCAGTATTTATGGGAATTGTATGCAGTTGTGATGTCTATCGGTGTGGTTGTGGTGCCTCGGGTGGTGATCCGGGCACGGTACTTAGTGCTGTGATGCGGGTATTTTCGCACTACGGTGTGGCTGTTGGTGGCGGTGTTGTGATGCCGTCACCGGTTGTGGTGGAGTAGGCGGGATGATTATGATTCGAGTTTCGAAAGTACATACCAGTTATACATAGATTGTTGTTTTGTTTGATGTTGCTCTCTGCGAGTTTCAGTTTGTGCTGATAGACAGTTGTCTTGCTTATTCATGTTTTCTTTACCAGGTTAAGTTGGGAATGAGGTAGAGTATGGTGTGAAATAGAGTTGTATATGTTTCGTTGTTGTCATGGGATAGTGATAATCTGTTGATGGGATACGGTTGTGAGAGGTTGTTACGGTAATTTTGATCTTGTTTTCAGATGAGACATCGGTAGACATGGTAATGGAAAAAGATTCGTGGAACATGTGTTGTAATGAGCTGAAAGCGGCAGGTAGTTCATAATCTTTTGTTGAGACAGTGAGTGTAGGGTGTTGGGGAAATTAGTGTCATGTTAAGTTGTGTATGAATTTTGCGGTAATGAAAGAAAGAACTTGAGGATCTAGTGTGCGTGTACGTAACGAGTGCGGATCATGAGTTATGCTTCTGGGAGATAAGTGCCTTACATAGAGAGGTATGTTGTTTGGCAGTAATAATGAAGAGTGGGTATGGTGATTTGCTACGAGTTTATGGTATAGGTTAGGTGCGATGCCGAATGAGTTGAGGAATGGGAAATGTTTATGTACGGGAGCCTTGGATATAAGAATAGTGAGTGTTTGGTTTATAAACGGTTATCTTTGACATGTGGTGGTAAAGAGGGTAATGAGATATTGATAAGGTTTGGTATTAGTGAGTTACGAGGACGTAACATTTGTCTTAAGAGGAGTAGGATGCGATAAAACAGATTTTGATGCTTGTACATATGGTAATACATTCGGAAGTTGAGTCTTGATGTAGAATAAAAGATCGATTCGTGTTGTGGGTGATTTTATTAAAGGTCATGGCCGTGCTTGTAGTAGCGTGATGTTTAGGAGTGTGAGAATATTTCGCTAGTGTTGACAGTTGGATGATGAGGTTACGAGTGTGAGTAAACTTCGAGGACGAAGTTCCTTTTAAGGGTGGTAGAATGTAACATCCCGTTTGATGTCTATGAGTGTCTTGGTATTGGATTTGATAGTTGATGATATTATGGAGCTAGCAGCATTAGAGGATGGTAGTTGGTTATGTATGGAGTTGGTATCGTGAGAGATATATATGTGGTAGATACGGTATAGTGAGTCATGTTGTGGAAGTAAACATAGTTGGTGGAGTGGGTGTTAAGAGTTCATGTTCTATGTTCGGTCGAGTTCTTGAGTCCCTAGCTAAGTTGTTGTGTCTTGGTCGAGTCAGTATGGTTGTTTTTATGTATGGGTTGAACTTCAGGGACGAAGTTCCTTTTAAGGAGGGAAGACTGTAATACTCCGTATCTATAAGTCTTAGGGTACTCTATCGAGTAGCCCTTACTCTGTCGAGTAAGGGTAAGTTGCGAGATAAAATAGTTTCTGACCTGTTGGGTACTCGATCGAGTAGCTGGGGTACCCGATCGAGTAAGGGGGTACTCGATCGAGTACCTTGGGTACTCGATCGAGTACCTTGGGTACTCGATCGAGTACCTTGGGTACTCGATCGAGTGTCCGGTTTTACGGGGAGTTTTCTCGGGTTTTGTTAATTATGCAATTAAGGTATTTAAACATAGTCGTCATTGTTTTAAATCACTTTTGCAAAACCTAAAACCCTGTTTAAGAGAGAAAGCAACCAGTTCATCTTCCTAATCGCATCCTTAGGAATTCCCGGAGTTCAGACGGTCAGTTCTTGTCGTTATTCGTATCGTTGAGTTCCCTGCGTCGAGGGTAAGCTTTTAATATAATTTTTATAATGTTTTGTTAAGTTTAGTTAAACCCTAATTTAGAGATTGGGGGTTTTGTGTGTAGTATGTGATGTGTAGCCTCTATGTGTTATATGATAGGAGGAGGGTTCGTAGAAGAGGCTTTTTGATACAAATTTGTTGATACCGTCGATGTTGTGCTTTCCGGTAGGATTTCCTACTCGGTATTATTCCCATAATGGGATATTGGTGATGTCTTTGTAGTTAGTTGTTTGATATGATGATTGTGATTGTGATTGTGATTGTGATTGGTTGTCTATGGCTCTCGAGATGCGTTCTCGGCTGAGTGGGGTCACTTGCGGGAGTGACTTCACGCCCTAGTTTCGCCCTTCGTGGAATCCGCCACGGAAGGGGATGTGCACATTAATGGGACAGGGTTATCGCTCGGTATGATGAGCGGGGCTTAGGTGGGAACGGGCTGCGGTCCTCCACTTTGGTGGTGGTCCAAAGGGACGATCGATATTGAGACGATGGGAGTTGGTGGTGTGTGTGTGTGTGTGTGACAGTTCAAATTTGTCTGTTTATCTTATTGTTGATATATGTATTGAATTGTGTGATTAGTACCGACCCGTTTAAATGTTTTAAAAACTCGTGGGATCCATTCGGGGTGGTGAGCGATTATTGAGCGGTGTGATATGATGCGTATGGGATAGCCGGGATGAGTCATCACGTGGCGGTTAGAAGTCTTTATTTGTGTCGACGAAGTCTAGTAGCTTTGATAGTTTTAGCTGTAGACCGTATGAGAACCTTGTAATTTCTTTTATTAGTTTTGGTTTGAACCTGTAATCACTTAATCTATAATTACTTTAAAAGTACGTTTCTTTATTGTCTTATGATATTCAGTACCTCGGGCAACCGAGATGGTAGTATCCTTATACCTGAGTGGTCCTGGTAAGGCACTTGGAGTATGGGGGTGTTACAATAATAAACAATCGAAAACGAAAATTAGGTCATAAATCGAAAAAAAAATCATTGTAGAGTAACATACCGCAAAACTGACGAAATCTCCTTAATTGATGAGAAATTTGAACGAGGATGATGAAGATTGAGGATGAATGTTGAGTTTGTAACCTGCAACTTGAATGAATTTGAACGATTTTGATATTCTGTACTAGTTCTTTTTTTTCTGTGGCTTTTATGGGGGAAAGGAGGAGAGAGAGTGATTTTTCTAATAATGAAGGAGATTGAGAGAAAAGTGACTATATATATGTTGAGCAAGATTTAATCTTAACCCTCCATCTTAGATGAGATCAATGGTTCAGTTTTAGAGGGGTAACTCACCAAGATTGACCCAACTCATATGATCCTATATATATATATATATATATATATATATATATATATATATATATATATATATATATATATATATATATATATAGAGAGAGAGAGAGAGAGAGAGAGAATAAAGATCATCTAAGTCCACCTCCAACCTTTGAGTCCATAAGTCTTATTATGAGCCTTTGGATCATGAAAATGGAGGGCTAAGATGAAAACACAAAAAAGATGGTTAATGCTCTAACACTACTACAAATACAGGCTGATGCGTGTCTTTTATATGATGTTTTACATCCCATTTTACACGCATTTCAGAGCTCATTCATGTAGTTTATGCTACATTTCTCCCTATTTCCGTCTACTTCCGTATTTTTTGTACATTATTGCAGAAATGTGAAGAATCCAGCGGAAATCGAGCTAAATCCGTCCCCATGTATCCTGCATTTCATAAGACGTGAAGTATTCACCCGAGGAACGAGCTTGGTGCGCAATTCAAGGCCCAAAAGACAAGTCCACGAGTTTATAGAAGTCAAGTAGCAGCTCTAGCAGTCGATCGACCACTGCCATCCGTCGATCGACCAACCATCGGGTTCCAGAAGCTACTGTTCATTGCTATTCAGTCGATCGACCAGTCCTAGCAGTCGATCGACCAAATCGCTATTCCAGACGTGAATTAAAAGACCGTGAATCTTGAAGCCCAAAGTTATGTTAGGTTTAGGAAATAAGGTTACGTTAGTTGCTATATAACGTAACCTAGAACATCAGTTGATTATCCAGTTTTTATCTAAGTTTGAGATCCGATTTTCATCAAGTTTTAACATTAAGTTTTATTAGGGTTTGGAATATTGTTAGCATTGGAATTTTCGTTCTTGTTCTTAATCTTTCCTCTGCAATCTCGGTATTTTTATGCCCTATTTCAGTTTACTTCTATTTCGTTATTAGTATAGAATTGCTAGTTAGATTCCCGAAACCATCTTATTGTTGCATGTTAATTGTTTGTCCTACCGCTTTAATTATGAATTCAATACTTTTATGCCCTAGTATTATTGTTGTTATCACCTTCAGCATGAGTAGCTAAATAGTTTGTGCTAGGATGTAGGGGAATTATGGCGTAGGCGGCGTAGTATTAAATTGGACTGAATCGCGTGTCAGTCGATCGACTAACCACGTGAGGTTACCTTTCGTTTTAATTGATTTTAATGATGTATTTAACGAATCGAATGCATGCGACCAGTTAGATTGTTAATTTATGACTGACCCATTAGATCGAAAGATAGGGAAAGTTATTTGATCACCAATTAAGATGACTAAACTGTGCTGAGATCGAAAGATAGGTATAGTTTAGACCGTTAGTCACTTTTTAGGACGAGAGTCAGTAATAGTGATATTAGGGACTTATAGCGAGATCGATAGATGCTATCTGTTAAGAGTGGACCGAGAGGACCTCTTGTTTTCCCGCCTCACCTGTGTTTGATTCAGACCGACTTAGTATGCTGCCGCCGAAGCTTTAATGAACCGACCATCCTAGTACCCCTTCTTTATCTGTTTAATCCGTCTTTTTAGTTTATTGTCTTTATTTATTCTTAGCTATAGACCAATCCAATCAAACCCTCCACCTTATTGTTACCTTAGACTGAATTTAAACAACTAGAATTTACATCTGCCTCTCTTTGGTTCGACCCGACTGCCGCTAGCTATAGTTGTAGTTGGAAATTATAAATCTTATTTTTGACACCTCACGACGGGTATCAAATTTTGGCGCCGTTGCCGGGGAGGCAATATTTCTAATTTTTAGTTGTTTTATTTTTAGTCTTTCTTAGTTTAAGGGACTTCTGTTCCTTAAACTTTTCTTATATTCTTTTTGTAGTTTCTTCTTATGCGCAGGTCACAGGGTGGTGAACTAGTACCATTCGATCCTGAGATAGAGAAATCTTTGCGCGAGTTGAGACGATCACAAAGGGTATTACCGACAGAGGAAGAGCTGAGTACTCTGTCAAGCTATCACGAGAACGACCTGTTCGAGGAAGACCCACATTCTTCACCCGTTTTCACCTCTTCAGCCGAGACAGTTACTTCTCCAGAAATTCCAGTCATGGCTGAGGAAGCGAGTATAGCTAGTCATTCTGAGCCGACAACGCAAATTTATATAAGGGGTTCGAATTACCAGGAGATGCCAGGAAGTTCGAACCAAAGCCTTCATACATTAATATGGTTGAGAGAAACCAGTTCGGGGGAGCTGCAAATGAAGATGCAGCTAAGCATATGGAGACGTTTATTGACTACTGCTGTTCCATACCCCCACCAGCCGGCGTGACCCAAGACCAGATCAAGGAGACCATGTTTATCTTCTCCCTTCGTGATGCTGCAAGGGAGTGGTATAGAGATCTGGACCGAGCCGTTCATGGGATCACCGATTGGAATTCATTGGCTTTGGCATTCTACAAGAAATACTTTTCTGCCTCAAAGACCAATGCAATTAGAGCTCAAATCACGAGCTTTAAAAAAGGGCCGGATGAGAACTTCCACGAAGCATGGGTCCATTTTAAGAAGTTGGTGCGAACCATACCGCACCATGGGTTCGAAAAATGGAGCTTGTGCAATCAGTTCTATAATGGGCTGTATGACGATCAGAGGGTTATTTTGGATCTGCGACCATGGGGCGATTTGCTTTGAGAATTTGGGAGAAACCAAGGGGTGGAAGATCATTGATGATCTAGCCACCCACAAAGCTGAGTATGGGAATTCCAGAGGGAATCAAATGAGGAGCGCTGAATCTCCTTCTGTAGCTGCACTTGAAGCTCTCACTGCGAGATTTGACAAGTATGAACTAGGAGGAGCTTCAAAGGGGGTATTTATCAAGAAAATGCTGTGTCAGACGGTCCTTTCGTCTGTGAAAGGTGTAGAGCTGAGGGAAACGTTTCGAAGAATTGCCCTAGTCCCTTTGAGTCTTGTGCTGCCTTTCAACATTATAGGCAGACAAACACCTACTATGAGCCTAATGTTCATCCCAACCTGAGGTGGAGTAGACAGAATGTCCTAAATCCAACTCCCCCTCCGCGGCAGCAACCCTATGTGCCCCCTCATCAAAAGCAACAACAATATCAAAAACCTCCTTAGGTGCCGCAGCAGCAACAACAATCCCATAGTTCTGATTTTGCTGAGTTTAAGAACTTGTTGATGAAGGAGTCCCAAGCAAGAGAGGCCGGGATGAAGCTACTAGAGAGCCAAATTGCTCAATTAGCTAGTAAGAGTACCTCTCGAGCTCCGGGACACTTACCGACTCAAACCGACCAAAAGGAGACCCTAAACGCCATCACTTTGAGGAGTATGTCCACCCTGGAGGGGCCTGCCATGGTCGAGGACGCTGTTGAAAAGAATGAGGCAGATCCGAGTCAAAATAAAGCTGTAACAAATAATTCAAAGAAAAAGGCGTCTACCAGGTATATCAGTCGATCGACTAATACACCGATCGATCGACGATACGCGGTTACTGACAGCTTCTGAATCGTACACCTTGGTCGATCGATCGAGGATAGTGGTCGATCGACCAAGATTATCGCGATAGCGAGATTGATCATCCTCCGATGCCCGATAACTTAAGGGACCATTTGTTTCGGGCACGACAACTCCGAAAGTGTTAGGGCCAGACCCGAGTGCTTTGATGAGTCCGTCCCAATTCCGAAGTTCGATCCGATGACGGTTAATGGCTCACATTTGAGACGGTCTGAGGAGGATTCGAGCTTTAACAAGGAGAAAGCAGTGGACTTCCACTGATACCAAGAGTCATAAGGATTTATGCGAATCCCGATGATTCAAAAATGTTAACTTGGCATGAAACAGGAAGAATAAATGATGGAAAGCTAAGACACCTGGCAGATGGTATGCAATGGAAATCGTTCGATGCTATGTATCCCGAGTTCGGCAATGAACCTAGAAACTTACGTCTAGCGCTGTCCACTGATGGAATGAACCCACACGAAAACATGAGTAGCCAACATAGTACTTGGCCAGTAGTGTTGGCTATTTATAACTTACCTCCATATGTGTGCATGAAAAGAAAGTATTTGATGTTGTCGTTGTTAATTTCCGGCCCTAAGCAACCTGGAAATGATACAGATGTATATTTGGAACCTCTTCTAGATGATTTGCGATTGTTATAGGATAGTGGGATAGAAGTATTTGATGCATATAAGAACGAAACTTTCAATTTGAGAGCGATGTTATTGTGTACAATATCTGACTATCCGGCTTATGGCGACCTTTCTGGGCACACAGTTCATGGGAAAGAGGCTTGTCCATTATGTGGGGAGGATATCGAGTCTGAATACTTGATGTCTTATCGTAAGTATGAGTATATGGGAAATAAGAGGTTCTCGTATCATGACCATTGTTATCGCAAGATGCAGAAAACATTCAATGGAAGACAAGAACTTTGTCAACTTCCTAGAATTTTGAGTGGGCATGAAGTTTATCAGAAAGTAAAGCATATTGAGATAGATTATGGGAGGAAGAATGGCTCTAAATTGTCTACTCGTGGGTATAAGAAAAGATCCATATTTTTTGATAAACTTCCATATTGGCCTGACCGGGAGGTCAGGCATTGCCTCGATTTCATGCACATTGAGAAAAATATGTGTGATAATATTATCAATACCCTTCTGAATGTTCCTGGTAAAATAAAGGATAACGCCGCAGCTAGGTAAGATATGAAAATGATGGGTATTAGGCTAGAGTTGGCACCACAGAAGAGAGGTAATCATACATTTTTACCGCCAGCAGCTTATACCCTTTCACGGAATGAGAAAAAAGAGTTCTGTGCATGCTTGAATGGAATTAAAGTGCCACATGGTTGATACGTGCATAATATAGAGTCTTTTTAGCCTATTTCAGCACGTATTTCTATGCATTTTTATACTGTTTTTATAGTATTTTGCCCTGAATTGGCTACTTTGGTTCGTTTTGTCCATTTAGTAGAAATGAACGCGAAAGTAGTGGAATCGTACCCTTTTTCGTCCTTTTTGCATGCATTTAGAGGAGACAGGATTTTTCAGCGTGAGATATTACGTTGGGAAGCGTGATGGCATGGATTACGAGGCAGTCGGGCATGGACTTGAGCTGATTTGAAGACAAAGGACTCGATCGAGTAGTTTTACCACTCGATCGAGTGGTTTTTACGTCCTCTGATGGTCGATCGAGTAGTTTTCTACTCGATCCAATGTTGCTGAATGTTGAGTTACTCGATCGAGTAGATTGCGCTGAGGTTTTGCTTGATCGAGTGGTTTTATTCCACTCGATCGAGTGGTTATTGCTGTTATGGGCTTTAATCAGCCCGTGTGTTGATTTATTTCGCAAAACTTATTTACTTTTCTATTTAAGCACGCTTTACTAGGTCATTAGGACTATCTAGTTTTTATCTTCATCAGTTTACACAGAGAACTTTACTACGTTGCTTTTTCCCTTTCACTGTAACCTTGTTCTTGGATTTACTTTGCTCGGATTTTGTGTTCTTTACGTCGGATTCGCACGATTGTAATTCCTTTCTCTTCTCTTAATAATATTCAATCGTTTGTTGCTTTAATTTCTTGTTTACTTCATTTATTTCCTTTGCCCTAATTTACTCTTTATGCAATTTAATTATAGTTTTAATATGTTGAATGCTGGTAATTTATCTGCTGTTAGTATTGATAGTTTAATTAGCGTTATGAGTAGCTAAACCCCTTTCATGTTGGGATTAGGGGATCTGCGGTAGTAATGTGACGATGTAGTAAATGAAATAGATGAATTAATTGTGAGATTCTGTCACCATAGCAATTTAATTGTATTTATCGACTTAGATGAGTGCACGCTTCTGAGTTATTTCTTTAATCTGGCTAAAATTAATCCTAGATCGAAAGATAGGACTAAATAGGCCTGCTATGAACAGTAGACTACCCTGACGAGAATGAAAGTTAAGTTAGTGGTATTTTAGGATAGAAAGTGGACCGAAAGGACCTTTCCACATCCGTCTTACATTAATTAGTCTGAGTCATTTACAGCTGAGTCACTGGACTACCGTAGTGAACCGAATTCCCGACATGTCCCTCTCTATCTGATAGTTTAATCTTATTTTCTTGCTTTTTCTGCTCCTGTCTTTATTTCTCTTCCTTTAAACTTCGTAGTTTATAAAACAATTCAAACACCCCTCCCCCCCATTTGTGACTAAATAGACGGACTTCTACATATATCTTGCCTCCTTGAGGAGATTGACCTGACTTCCCTAGCTATATAGTTAGTTTAGTTAGTTTATTTTTGACAGGTACACGACAGACGTGTCAAGTTCTGGCGCCGTTGCCGGGGAGGCAATTGCCCTATCTGTTTTTGTTTCGTTTATTTTATCCCTCTCAGGGAATTTTCATTCCTTGAGGCAGTTCTTATTCATTTTCTTTCAGTGTTGTTTATGCCCAGTCGACGGGTTTGAGTTAGTTTCACTGATTGAACCCGGAGAGATTATTCAGGCATAGACTCCGTCTGCAGAGGAAATCACGAAAGGAAGACTTGAGTACTTTCGAGCCAGAGCTACATCACTCTCTTTTCGAAGAAGACAGTCCGATTTCGACAGTAAAGATGCCAAAACTTTCTAGTCATTCGATGCCCAAAGCCACCTCAATTCCAAAGGGTTTCAATCTCCAGACTGAGGATGGGAATACATTCGACATCCGTCCTTCTTACATCAACCTGGTGGAGAGAAACTTTTATAGAGGTGTGGCAGGTGAAGACCCGAGGAAGCACATGGAGATCTTTACAGATTACTATTCTACTATCCCTGCCACTAAGGGGGTAACTCAAGACAAGATTAAGGAGGTTCTATTTCCTTTCTCTTTGACTGACTCGGCCAGGGAGTGGCTGACTGACTTGGACCGCACAGTGCGGGGAGTTCTGATTGGGAGTCTCTTGCTCTTGCCTTTTACAAGAGATATTTCCCTCCACAGCGCACCAATCTGCTGAGGGCCAATATTACCAGTTTCAGGCAGGCTCCCGATGAGACTTTATATGAGGCATGGTCCCGATTCAAGAAATTGGTGAGGTCTATTCCTCACCACGGCTTTGACCCATGGTTCATAGCTAATCAGTTCTACAATGGGGTGTATGACGACCACAGAGCCATACTTGATGCGTCATCTAGTGGGAGATTCCAGGAGAATACAGATGATGATAAGGGGTGGTCCCTTATTGAAGAGATGGCGAATCATAGTGCTGAGTATGGAAACCCGAGGGATAGTATTAGGACAGTTCATGCGGTAGATAAGCAGGTTGTGGCTCAGCTGGAAGCCATGAATGCTAGATTTGACAAGTTGGAGTTACAAGCTACTGGGGAGCCTCAGACGGTCCATGTTCTTACTAGAGGAGAGACCGTTTTATGTGAGAGATGTGGGAGTAATGATGGTCACACTGCTGTAGGCTGTCTAGTGGAGAAGGAACAAGTCCTTGCCTTTCAACAATATAGGCAAGGAGGGGGTTCCTATTACAACAATCAAGGGGCAGTCAATCCCAATTTGAGGTGGACTAGTCAAAATGTGCTCAATCCTACCCCACCTCCGCACCAACAGCAGCCGTATGTTCCTCCACATAAGAATCAACAAGGCTTTCAGAAGCCTCCTTCCTTCACTCCTCCTAATCACGGGGCATCATCTTCTGGGAGGGTGAGTGAAATTGGTGAGCTAAGTCCATGTTTCAGTCCTTTACGAAGCAGTGGCAGCTGAGTGATCAACAGAAAGATGCGTCCATTAAGGCACTTGAAACTCAAGTTGCCCAACTAGCCACGAATCAATCCACAAGGAAGCAGGGTCAATTACCGACTCAAAATGAGAAGAATCCACATGAGACGGTAAATTTCATCAATCTGAGAAGCGGTCGTTCATATGAGGGACCAGAAGTGTTGAAATCAGACCCGAGGAAGGCTATAACTGATGGTGAACAATGTTCTGTCGAAGAAAATGAGTTGATGGCTAAGAAAGTGCTCGATCGACTGGTTTCTGAAGGTCGATCGAGCAGATTTGGAGATGAAAGTGCTCGATCGAGTGAACAGGAAAGTGAAGCTGTTCGATCGAGTGAAAATTCCACTCGATCGAGTGATATTATTGAAGATTCTACTCGATCAAATGGGTATATTGGTCGATCGAGTAGTTTTGATGACGGGAAGCTTGTTCGAGAGTCTGCTAGTGCTCAATTAAGCGAGAAATCACCAGAAAGACCTCGTTCGAGAGGTAAGAAGCGTCCAAAGGATACAGAGCTTGCTACGGGTGATACATTGGAAGAGAGAAACAAGGGACTCGAGATACCTATCACGGTTCCCTTCCCGAGGCGGCTGCAGAATACTAAAGCTAATCAACAATTCGGCAAATTTGTCGAACTCCTGAGAAGCTTAGAAGTCACTGTGTCGTTCACCGAGTTGCTGACAAAGGTACCCTCTTATCTTAAGTTTATGAAAGAAATTTTATCGCGTAAGAGGAATATTACTGATAATGAGACAGTAGCTTTGACTGAGGTGGGGTCAGCCCTATTTCAAAATAAGTTACCTCCCAAACAGTCAGATCCGGGTAGTTTTTCAATTTCGTGTCATATCGGTACCCATTTGATTGATAACGTGTTATGCGATCTAGGCGCTAGCGTGAGTGTCTTACCGTTGTCTATGGCTAAGAGACTCGGTTTGACAAAGCTGAGTTGCACTAACATGACTGTCCAAATGGCCGACCACAGTATATCACGGCCACTAGGTATAATAGAAGACATACCTGTTCAGATCGGGAGGTTCTTTATTCCCGTTGATTTCGTTGTCTTAGACATCCCCGAAGATGCACATACCCCTATTATTTTAGGGAGACCATTTTTGTCTCTTTTGCCCGTGCGGTAATAAACGTCGGGGTAAGACTTTGACCTTTCGGGTAGGGGACGAGGAGCCGATATTCCATCGCCTAAGCTCCGGAGGGCTCCCGTGCAAGCTCAGCCTTGCAATGCCCTCTCTTCTATTGATCCTATTATTGACACTCCAGATGAAAATTTGGAGTATTGTGCTGCTATTGTTACCCCTCCGCCTCAGATTGAGAGCAAAAAGGAGGAAAGTTCGTCTGTTTTCCTTGCTGCAGGTACAGATGAAAGCAATGAAGGAGCTGTCAAATGGTGTTGTGCAACTACTGTCAATCAAATTAGAGATGAGGATGCTCAAGACGGTGATAAAGGAGCAAGGATGAGGAAAGTTCGTGCTTATGTGGATGTGAACTATTCCCCTCCTAAAGAATTAAATGATTCAAATTCAAGCTCATGGAAGCTAAAGAGGACAATCAATGTTGCTGAGATGACGTCCTCCAGTCAAGAGCCCTCCACGGGGCCACTGAATTACATTGGGAAATGAGCGGGGAAATGCCCCGTGTAACACCTTGTAAAAACAATTTTTAAAATTTTTCGTTGAATTTCTTTTATTGCTTATAATTAGGACAATTAGTTTTTTTTTAGACATTTTTTAGCGTAGGCTTAAGACTATAGACTGTTCTTATGCGTATTTGGTATTTTGGGAAATTTTTGCACGTGTTTTTATGCAGGTTTGGGGAATTTTTACGCATTTCAAAGGAAGAATGACGAAATTAAAGAGCTTACGCGAGAAAAGAGCTCGATCGAGTACTTTTTGTACTCGATCGAGTAAAAAATGGTCGATCGAGTGCTTCTTTTCAGTCGATCGAGTAAAGCATAAAAGGGGACTTCTCGACTGAGTAGAATTCTACTCGATCGAGTGAATGGGCCATCAAAGTCCTCGATCGAGTAGTTTAAAACCACTCGATCGAGTGAATTGGAAAAGACGCAGGGAGTTTCTCCCTTAAACTCTATTCTTTTGATTTCTATTTCATTTTCCCCCAATTTTTCGTCTAACCCCTCCTTATTGCGATCCAAAACTCCCCCAAATCCCCATTTTCTTGCTCTAAATACCAAATCCGTCTCCTAAAAATTGTTGCTTGCTACTTAATCCTTCAAAACCCCTTATTTCCCCCTTGATTCGTGCTCCTTTACACGGTTTTATAGCGGGTTAGGGTTTGCGGTTTTTAGATCGAAAAATCGCCTTTTCTTGCTTGTTCTTTGAAGATTAATTGAAATTTGTAGGTTGTTCTCGTCAAGTAAGTGATTCCTCTACCTTCATTGCATTTTAATTTAACTACTTTGCATTTGTATGAGGTGATTCGAAATTAGGGTTTCGAAATTGTTGAATTTGTTGAATTTTTCGACTTTAATTGTCTTTATTGCCCTTGTCTATCTTGCTTGATGATCAATCCCAATTCCTCACTGAATGTTGCATGTTTATTTCGAATTTTACACGAATTTCGCCATTAGGGGCTCTTACAGTCGAAAATTTCGACTGACAGTTGGTCGTTGTTGCTGTCAATTGCCTAGTTAACTTCATTGTGCTTAATTACTGCTTTTGTTGATTGCCATCACACCCCTATCACCATTTGCATGTTTTAATTCGGATTTTTTGAGGAATATTGGGAAATTTAAGGGCTGAAGTTGAATTTTCGACTGTTTGGGGACAGTAATGCTGTCACATGCTGGTTTCTTGCTGTTTTAGCCACTGTTAGCCGCTGTTTACTTATCATACCCCCCCTCCCCCCCCCCCCCGCCCTATGTTTACATGATGGAGTCTAGCTCACTACCTTCTGCTAGCACCACTTCCAGCCCGTCCTTGAGTGAGACGGTGGCCCCTGCTGCTGCCACCGCCTCCACTTTAGTCAGTACTGCAGCCCCAGTGTTCCTAGTTTCAGCTGTAGGTACAGTTTTTTACTCCAGCTAGCTCTGCTGCTAGCTCAGTTTTGGCTGCCACCTCCGTTACGGCCACCACCACTGCTAGCACTGCTACTAGTTTTTCTTCGTCAGTGGTGGCCACAGCAGCCACTACTCCTACTCCAGTCGCTGTTTTCACGCCTGTGGCGGACTCGCCTGCAGCTGCAGCTGCCTTTAGAGCAGCCCTGGTTCCTCACACCGTCACTGCACGGGCTTCTGCTTTGAGTTCCAGAGGTCGGGGCCGAGGTCGTAGACAGTCTCGTTCTACGCCAGCTCCAGCCACCTCTACTTCTGCTCCTACTTCTACTTCAGCTGCTGCTCCTTCTACTTCAGGCACGGTCACAGTTCGAGGGGACACTTCCCTCGACCCTCACCCAGACTATCCGCAGGTACATTTTATTTACGCTTTCCATCGTAAGAAGTTTTATCACCTGCTAGGCTACTTGTTTGTACCTTCCCGATTTCTAGAGAAATCGGCACTTGTGATACTCGGCATTTACGAGTCGGTTTGTGCTTTACTACGGGGTACGGGGATGGCCGGACTCATCACTATGAGCGGCCGTACCTTTCCGGAGCTGAGCCTCGAGTTTCTCAGCTCCTTTACCTTCTCCTCCGGGGCACACGATGCTGACCCCACTAGTTCTTCAGTGTCCTTCCGGTTGTTTAACCGGGCTTTTCAGCTGACTTTATAGAAGTTTGGGAGGAGACTTGGCCTCTTCTCTACGGGTGAGACTGCACCCCTAGGAGGGTCTTTCGTCAGCTTTGGCGGACCCTGGCCCAGACCACTTTTGCGGAGCGAAAGATCCAACAGGTCCACCTTCCCCTTGTCCGCTGTTTTCTTAGATTGATGGGGAGCACTATTTTCGGCCGAAAGGAGCCGAACAACATCACAAACACCGAACTCTCCATCCTGGGCGGTTATCTTAACATCGACTGCGAGGGTCCTTTCACCCTCAACATAGCTTACTTGATCGCCAAGTACCTTCAGAGCCAGGGGCTGAAGGAGACGGGAGCTATTGCTTGCGGTGGCATAGCCACCATTTTTGCCCGTTCCTTCTTCCCCGTTTGGCCTCGTGACTTGCAGTACCTCGAGGGAGAGAGGCTACTGAGTCTGGATGCCATGCTTTCTCAGCATTGGCTTACCCCAGACTACCAGACATGGAAGATAGACGGCTTCCTGTCTGTAGACTTACCTTGTGACACTCTCCCCCGTCTAGACCCCTTGCCTACTGTTGCTAGGGGTGCCCGACTTCTACCACTGCCTGACTTTCACCTTCCACGCCGACCACCTTCCGCTGCACCCGCCGCCAAGAAGCGGCGTCTTGAGACCGGAGAGGGGTCCACACCTTCAAGGAGTGCTCAGTCTTCCACGACTGCTCCCATTTTGACCCCTACTCCTACCCCTACTCCCGCTCCCACTGACCAGACACAGGCTCAGCCGGTCCTACCGGCTACTTTCGTACCACCTTCACCCTTTGTGGCGTCCGCGGTCATGGACCAAGGGCGCCGTGACGGTTTGTTGCTTGAGATTGCAGAGCGACAGGCTCGTATGGAGAGGGACATCGCTTTAACCTTGCACCCTCTGTACGAGTACCACTTGAGGCGACACCGTCCGATCCCAGAGGGTTGACCACACCCTTCCTTCTACAGGTACCCACCTGAGGGGTACCCGGAGTTCGAGGAGGAGGAGGACGAGGACCCAGAGGTGGCAGTAGAGAGAGCTCGAGCTGAGGAGCGGAGGAGGAGAGAGGAGGAGCAGGATTCGGAGTACACGGTGGTGGACAACGACGGCGACGACGCTGGCGAGTAGCTACTAGTCTACTCACTTCCCCAGTTTTCTGGCTGGTTTGGGGAAGTTCGTGTTTTGTATGTATTTCTTACTCTTTTATTTTGTCTACTTTTTATTTCTTGTTTTTATTTATTTTATTGGTTGTATATTCTCGTTCCCCTGTATATATCTGCTGGTGTATGCTGAAGGACAACGAGGGCGTTGTCCGTTTTGGTTTGGGGAGGGTAATGCATCCTTTTGAGTCTGCATTTGCATTTGTTTTGCATTCACGTTTATTTTTCAGCTTTGCATTGTTGTTTATTTCATTTAAAATAAAAAAAAAATTAGAAAAAATTTCAAAAATCAAAAATTTTCACGTTTATTTTTGCATATAGGTTGAGTCGGAATGGTAGATTTCCGTGATGACAATGCACTATAACTTGTCATTTTACTTGAGCCTTGCACTTTTATTGATAGTTATTAGCTTTGTCATACGCATAGTCTACGAGTTTCTGTTCAAATATAGCTGACTGTTTAGACTTGACATGATAAATTGGCAAACTACTTCAAAAATTCTGAGTTTTAGAGCCATAACTGGTGACATTCATGACCAGTTCATTAGGAATTGAGAGTAGTACTCCTTGCATAACATGTTCATTTTTTTTAAACTTTTATGACATTCAATTTCTTGTCAAATGCGCATATTCGGGTTTGTGGTTGGTGTCACATGCAGGGAGGTGCTTGTAAATCTCCCTTTCCTTATATTTTTCACCCATTTAGCTCCACATAAGCCAAAACTTCCCTTTTTGACCCATTAGCTACATCCCAAACTAAGCCTGCCTAGTCAAGCTAGTTAGTATGTCTTCTGTGGTATGATTTTCCGTCTGCAGTTTGGCTCATATCTCATTGTATGAAGTTGGTGTAAATAGAGGAAGGAGGAAAAGAAAGAAAAAAGAATTGAAAAAGAAAAAAAGAGAGAAAACGTGAAGGTGAAAAAAAAAAAAAAAGAAAAAAATGAAAAAATGAGAAAAAAGAAAGCTGGAACGTGAGAAAGAAGAAAAAAAAAAAGTTTGAAAAAAAAAAAGAGTTGTTTTGTTTCAGTTAGTTCATTCAGACGGTATTAAAAAAGGGAAGTTTGTGACCGTCTGACTCCTCAATTCTTATTCCATATTTTTGAGGAGATTGTGTTTGAGTTTAGTGAGTTGTGTGCCAAATGAAGGGCACTTGTACTTGGTTTTTCAGTCAGTTGAGATTCGGATGGTTTATTATGGTCCTGTTAGGAACTAGCTTGACGCTTTTACCTCCACATTCCCATAACATGTTTTGCCTCTTCTCACCTGAACCTCACTATTCCCATATTATTTGTAAGCCCTCGGCTGTGACGGACATTATTGGTTGGAGTGTGTGCATTAGTGCTTGAATTGTCTTTCATTTTTGTTGCATGCATGCTATGTAGGTTGCAGTTAGGTGAGTGACTGTCTTTTCTTCTCTCTTTTACATATAACATTCACCCTTTGCTTCATGAGAGAAGAGTGACCACGAGAGAGTCCGATTTTGTTGGCCTTGCAAGGTCGATAGGTTGACTATAATTCTAAACAGCTTATAACTCGTTTGCGTATTGACTGCTTAGCTTTACTGTTAGTTTTTGTTGCATTAATCTGGTTCAAGTAGACAAGTTAAGCTAGCTCTGAGTTATCATTTCCGTTCCATTAGTTGCATTTTAGTTTACTCCAGGACGAGTAAAGGTTCGGTGTGGGGAGATTTGATACGTGCATAATATATAGTCTTTTTAGCCTATTTCAGCACGTATTTCTATGCATTTTTATACTGTTTTTATAGTATTTTGCCCCAAATTGGCTACTTTGGTTCGTTTTGTCCATTTTGTAGAAATGAACGCGAAAGTAGTGGAATCGTACCCTTTTTCGTCCTTTTTGCATGCATTTAGAGGAGACGGGATTTTCTAGAGTGAGATACTGCATTGGGAAGCGTGATGGCACGGATTACGAGGCGGTCAGGCACAGACTTGAGCTGATTTGAAGACAAAGGACTCGATCGAGTAGTTTTACCACTCGATCGAGTGGTTTTTACGTCCTCTGATGGTCGATCGAGTAGTTTTCTACTCGATCCAAAGTTGCTGAAAGTTGTGTTACTCGATCGAGTAGATTGCGCTGAGGTTTTGCTCGATCGAGTGGTTTTATTCCACTCGATCAAGTGGTTATTGCTGTTATAGGCTTTAATCAGCCCGTGTGTTGATTTATTTCGCAAAACTTATTTACTTTTATATTTAAGCACGCTTTACTAGGTCATTAGGACTATCTAGTTTTTATCTTAATCAGTTTACACAGAGAACTTTACTACGTTACTTTTTCCCTTTCACTGTAACCTTGTTCTTGGATTTACTTTGCTCGGATTTTGTGTTCTTTACGTCGGATTCGCACGATTGTAATTCCTTTCTCTTCTCTTAATAATATTCAATCGTTTGTTGCTTTAATTTCTTGTTTACTTCATTTATTTCCTTTGCCCTAATTTACTCTTTATGCAATTTAATTATAGTTTTAATATGTTGAATGCTGGTAATTTATCTGCTGTTAGTATTGATAGTTTAATTAGCGTTATGAGTAGCTAAACCCCTTTCATGTTGGGATTTGGGGATCTGCGGTAGGAATGTGACGAATATACCCTTTAATTCCATTTTTACCGCCAGCAGCTTATACCTTTTCACGGAATGAGAAAAAAGAGTTATGTGCATGCTTGAATGGAATTAGAGTGCCACATGGTTATTCGTTGAACATCAAAAGCCTAGTGTCGATGCAAGACCTAAAACTCACCGGGTTAAAGTCACATGATTGTCACACTTTGATGCAACAATTACTACCTGTGGCTATTCGTTCCATTTTACCTGAAAAGGTAAGATATGCTATAACTAGATTTTGTCTCTTCTTCCAGTCCATATGTGAGAAAGTCATCGATCCCGATGACGCGGATTCATTGCAGGACCTCGTTGTAACCTCTCTTTGTCAGTTGGAAATGTATTTTCCACCCTCTTTCTTCACTATCATGATTCATCTGACCATTCATTTGGTTAGGGAGATTTTGTACCTTGGGCCCGGGTACTTGAGATAGCAGTATCCTTTCGAAAGATTGATGAAAGTCTACAAGGACTATACATCTAATCGGTATCGTCCGGAAGGTTGTATTACTGAACGCGCTATTTAAGACGAAGCTCTTTCATATTGTTACGCTCATCTCTCCCCTGAGGAGTTGATTGGCGTTCCTAAGAATTGTCATAGTGACTGGATGACCGGAAAAGGTATTAGGGGCCGGGTTGAAAAAATTGTGACACGTGAAATGTTGCATTTAGCACATACGTATGTGCTAAACAACGAAGATAAGGTGCAACCTCATATTCAACAACACAAAGATGAGATGAAATACGATCACCCAAACAAGACCGAGAAGTGGATTGCAAACGAGCATACGAAGACGTTTGCAGAGTGGTTTAGGAATATTGTCTTAGAGTGTACGAATCAAACTGGTGATGACATCTCTCCTAGGTTACTACATCTTGGTTTAGGTCCAAATGCCAGGGTCACCTTTTACAACAGTTTTGCCATTAATGGATATACTTTTTACACCCGCGAGCAAGATGAGTTGAGCACAATGTAAAATAGTGGTGTGAGTTCTGAATTTGAGGCAATGCACTTTGCTACTTCAAAAGATAAAAAGCCTATTTGGGGAAAATGCCTTTATTATGGTGTTATTCAAGAAATATTGGTACTAGATTACATTGATTTCACAATGCCTTTGTTTCGATGTAATCAAGTTGATAACAACCTCCATTGTGTCCGAAAGGATAAGATGGGATTTACGTTGGTCAATCTGGGTAAGGTTGGCAATAATTAGGATGATCCTTTCATAATGGCATCCCAAGCTAAACAAGTGTTCTATGTCACCGATCCTATGGATAAGAAGTGGTCTGTTGTACTGTCTATAAGGAGTAGAAGGAGTAGTCCATCCGATAATGGTGATGATGATCAGGATGTCGTTTTTGAGGGAATGGATCACTCTACCACTGTATCTTATTTCGACGATGTTGACACTGATCATGAGGACACTGAAAGCATCTATATGCGTGATGACCATGGTGAAGGTATTTGGGTTAACGAAGAAACTATGACATCCAAGAAACGCCCAGATCCCGAGATGGTTCATCGGACACGTGATATGGACGACCAACATTTTGAGTCATTTTCAAACCAATAATTTGATGGTTTAATTTATTGGTAAATCAATAATGGTCATTGTTAAATAAAAATTCCCAAATTTGCATGGCATGGTAAATCCTGTAGCTTAGATATGCAAGATGCATGCATCTTTGGTGTTGTCTTATTTTCTTGATCTTATTATTAGATGTGGATCTTTGGTGTTGAAATTTCTGAATAATGTTGGAGTATATGGTGCTTCACAACATTACGGTATGTATTGTTACAGTTTGGACCGTAATGGAATTACAGTAATTTTTTTTTAAAAAAAAAGGTTCAACAATAACAACGGTTATATTTAAATTACCCGTTGTTAATACTTTCAACAACGGTTATAGTTACATTACCCGTTGTTATTACAATCAACAACGGTTATAGTTACATTACCCGTTGTTATTACTTTCAACAACAATTGTAGTACCCCTACCCGTTGTCATTGATTTTTTTGACATATTTCATTTTGGCGCAAATTTGGTGAAAATATATTACAACGGGTATATTTTAACCGTTGTAATAAAGTTTTGACAACGGTTGACTTTTATTGACCCGTTGTTATTAACATATAACAACGGTTTTGCTTTGAGCACCCGTTGTCGATAGTTTGTCTTAATAAAAAACTAATTTACAAACACATACAGCATACCACACAAACACACACAACACCAGTTCAACCGTTGGTATCCTGAGTTTATTATTCTCTCTTCCTCGCTTTCTACATTCTCGTTGCCGGCCGTCGCCCAGTTTTCGACGCCCAGATTCCGTTGCCTTTCCTTATCATCCTGCTCGTTCTCTTTATCATCATCATCATCAGGTATGTTCACTTTAATTTTGTGTTTCGTCATTAGTGTTTTAAGACGATCATCTTTTTTCTTTTTCATGCATCTGTTTGTTTTTCGTCTTCTTTGTTATATTTATCATCCCGCATCATCTACTTCACTCCTCTTATTAGGGTTCAGGATTTTAGAAGCTCAATCTGTTGTTTTAAATTTCCATTCCTATTAGGGTTTAGGGTTTTAGATAATACTCTGCATGTACGTTGTTAAGTTGTTCATTTCCTATTTCATTCATATTTGGGTTTTAGGATTATCATGGGTGAAAAACGGAAAAGAAGTCAAAAGAATAATAAGCCTGAGGATAATAAGCCTGGTGAGAGGGGTACTACGAAGTGCCAGAAAGCCCTTGCAGCTATAGCTGCTAAAGACCCGATGAAAATAACATGGAGCTCGAAGGGTTTCCCTACTGGTCCAAATGCGGGTTATTTATCCAGTTGGATTGGATGTTGCACAAGACAGTTTGTGCCTATCCATTTAGATGACATTAGAAATTTGAATCCAAAATTGGTGGAGTTATACTTGGCTCGTGTAAAGGAAGCCTTTATTATACCCGATGAATGCCATGATAAGTATTTAATGCATAAGGCAGGGGATGTCCTAAGGCAGTGGATCGGAAGTGTGACGTTGCTAGGGATTGGTTGTATCTGGACAAGGCAACGGGGGAGACGCGTAAGAACCCACCGGGAGACAATAAGTGTCCCACCATCAGTCAGGAACAATGAGATCTTTTCAAAGAGATGAGAACTAGTGAGAAGTTTCAGGTTAAATATCCTCGCCTTTTAACGATTTACCTATCATTTTTTTAATTAATGAGACCTTTATATAATCTTTTTATTATCTCATCTACTTGCGCTTTTATATAATTATTTGAAGGCTGTTAGCAGAAGAAATCGTGCTAACATTTCATGCAAGAAGGGGAAATGGTATGGTTCTCGAGGCGGTTACAGAAAGATAGAAGAGAACCTCGTAAGTAGCATGCATTCACCTGTGAGACTTTATTTTTTTAATCACACTTGGACTTGCATTGATACACATTTACATGTATAAATGTTACCATGTTAATGTGTAGGTGGCAAAGGGAGTGACCAACTTGGATCGGCATGTAACTTATAAAGAAGGGCACACGCCTAAAGGATCCCGGTCGCGTGACAAATATGATGAGGAAGTGTTGGCCAACATAGTAAGCATTATTTTATTAAGACGAGTTCATTACTAACTTTATTATTTTAGTCACAAATATAATTTGAAGTTTATTTAATATATTATAGGACAACGTATTGAAGGAGGTAGAAGAAGGGAAATTCACTCCCAATGGTCGTAATGACGTTCTTACTAGAGCGATTGGCCGACCCGAACATCCAGGTCGATTGAGGGGCGTCCCGTTACAGGTTGGAGTAACGAAATATTATGGGACAACTGCCCCGATAAAGAAGAAAAGGAAGACTAAGTCTGAGAAGGCTGACATGGTACCATTTATTCTATTATTTTTATTTAAGTTCAATTCACATGTTATTGTTGGGATAAAAATTGCTGAAACATTACATTCTTGGCACGCATCTTCAGTTAATGGCATCCGTACTACTAAAGTTGAATGTTGGAGGCAAGCTTTCCGAAGAAGAAGTGAAGATGATGGAGGATGTCATTTATAAAAGGGGTAATAAGGTACAACAGATTGGTCAAGAGGCCGCTACTACCTTGGCAATACATGTGAAGGAAGTATCGGTCAACGAGATTCAGAAAGATCAGGTACCTAATGCTTCTGAAGTTGTAACAACTAAAGCCGATCAGGTACCTAATACTTCCTTATTTTTCTTTTTTTTTTTTTTTTGGGTAAGATCGGGGGTGTGTTCCCCGCCACTCTAATGCTATAACTTCTGACATCGTGCCATTGGTTAATTTTATTAGGTAAATAATGGGTCCGAAAAGGAGATGCAACTTGAGAAGACGGTGATGGAAAACGAAGATACATCCCCTTCAAGTCGTTCACTTTTTAAGTAAGGTATGCATGAAGTGTTTAATTAGTTAAATTTATATGAATTCTATTAAATTTTGGGATATAATAATGTATGTGTATATTCTTCAGGCCGTAAAACAAGAGGCCGATTATTCTTGCTTGACCCTAAATTCGAAAATCCATATGTGCGTGTTGGCGGGTCTCGTAGAAATGCACACCAAATCAAAGCAGCGAAACGTAGTTCATGGCGAAAAACTTTTGCCGAATCATAGAAAAGTGGAGATAACTATAGTCTTTCCAGGCCATGAAAACTTTCAACTGCCTGTCCCAGTTCGTGACGACATTACCATTCTGGGAGATGCGGTTGGAAGTTTCATCCAATGGCCTGAATCTCACATCTACTTGGCTCGGTCGTCTCCGCCTCGGTAAAAGCGATTTGGGGTTAGAAGAAATACCTTTATATATATGTTACATTTTTAATTGTTGAATGTTTTTATATGTTAAATTTATATGTTATTTTTTTTTGTAGGGAACAAAAAAGCCGGCTTTATCGGATAAGCCTAACTCCACAGACATGCCAACTACCTCGTCGAGACAACAACTTGATGAGGTATTTAATTAACTTCTCCATTTTTATGAAAACCTCCCTTTAATTTTTTTTGTTTCTGTATTTCTAAAAAGCATGGAAATTTTTTGTATATAGGGAACAGAAAAGCCGACTAAGGCGGATAAGCCTAAGTCCCCGGACATGCCAACTACCTCCTCCAGACAACAACTTGATGAGGTATTTAATTAACTTCTCCATTTTTTTAAAAACCTCGCTCCCTTTATTTATATTTTGTCTGTATTTCTAAAAAGCATGGTAATTTTGTGTATGGGACAAAAAAGACTGATAAGCCTAAGTCCCCAAATCATACTCTACTACTACCTCATCATTGAAAGAGCAGGTTGATGAGGTATTTAGTTAAGTACGCTTTTATTTTTATTACTCCAACTAGCTAGCTAGGATATATTACCCTTGGATTTTTTATTATTTTAATTATCTACATGTGTAGGCTGGTGGTAGTAGCACAAAATCAAAGAATCATTATTTCCCAGAACTGAAAGAAGTTAGGAGTTTAAACTCCACAAAATATTCTGGGAAGGATTACGTGCAAAAAGTAAGAACGGTGACGATGAGGAAACTACATGAGGAGGCTTGCCGTCGCATAGCCAACGAGCAATTGATAATTATTCCGCTTGAGGAGGATATTCTAGGGGTTGAGCGTGAAGCACTTATGTCATGGGATATGCTAGCCATTTGGGCTGGCCTAGACCAGATTGATGTCCAACACCTATTTGTTTGGATGAAGTAAGTTTCTTAATAAATAATTTCATATTCTAATATTCTGACTACTAGATAGTGTTTTAAATACCGGAAATAATACCGTAATAATGTAGGATATTGAAATTGAGAGTGATCCCCGAGAAGAAGATTCCATCTGATCAATACGGATTCCTGTGCCCCTATATTTTATCTTTATTTATTCCGGAATACTCGTTCGAAGATCGGGTAGATTATATTGCTCAGCAATTGGCGACAACCAAGAAGCTGATTTTTGCCCCTTATAATGAAAAAGGGTAATAAACAAATTAAAATTACGTTTCCCCCTACAATTGCATTTTCATAACTAATATATGTACTTGTTAATAATGATGATGTCTCTTGATGTAGGACTCATTGGGTGCTAGCAGCCATCATGCCGGCAAAGAAGAAAGTTTTTTGGTTGGACTATATACATAATCAACCAAGCGAGACTTTTAAGCGCTTGATTATTAAGTATGTTTATAATACTGATTTATTTATAATAACATTAAGTTTCAATTTTTATTTATAGCAATAAGCTCATTTTTGCCCCTAAAAAAATGAGTTTCTGCCTTCTTTTTTTTTTTAAAAAAAAAGGGCCTTTGAGAAGAGAAGAGCTAACGAGCAGGATCAACCCACGAAAGATTCTGATGATGGCCCTACTTTTATTACGATAACAGGGGTACGTTCTCAAATACAATACATTAAGTGCAAAAATCTGTGTTTAATACTAATACAATACCTAAAGTTCAAGATTCTGATGTGAGCCTTCTCTCGTCTGTTTGTTTTTATGTAATAATAGGCCGCTCGCCAGCCGGATAGCATACAATGTGGATACTACGTTTGTCGATTCATGTTGGAGATTATTAGGCGAAGATTTATCCTTATTCCAGAAAAGGTTAGTAATATAATAATGTGTTTATTACTTTTTTTAAATTAGAGCTGATGTTGTCTTGCTTGCTGCTATACCATGATGTTGCTATGCAGTATTTGATGTTGCATTGTTACAATAATGTCTTGTCTTTGTTTTTTCCGCAGTATGTAATCAACCCGTCACAAGAGATTCAGCAGTACAAAAGTTTAGATATAGACGAGGTAAGGGACATGTTGGGGAAATACGTCTTAGAAAATAGAAATGCGTGATACTCAGAGCTTAGATCAGCTTATTAGTAATTTTTTTGTTGAAGTTAGGGAATGATTAGTTCATGTAAATTTAACTCCTTGTAAGTATATATATATATATATATATATATATATATATATACATGATGCTGCTGTTGTGGTTGAATTGAATCTATTGAGTTCGATGAACCCAAATTGTGATTTATCTTTGGTCTTTGGTATATGGTGCTGCTGATATATGCAGGTTTTTGAATGGCATGAAACAAATTTAATTTTTAAAAACATTAGGAGTTCGTAATAAAAACGGTTACTACAAAAAAACCGTTGTGAATACCTTTCACAACGGTTACTAAAAAAAACCGTTGTGAATACCTTTCACAAATACCGCGCATAATATTTAACAACAGGTTTTAAACGAAGAACCGTTGTTAAAAGTCTTCACAATTTTGGAGAAAAAGTTACAACAACGGGTTTTAAACAAATAACCGTTGTTACTACAAATTTCAACAACGGGTATGTAGCATATACCCGTTGTTAAAAGTCTTCACAATTTTGGAGGGAAAGTTACAACAACGGTTATACATATGACAACCGTTGTTATATTATTCCCACTAAATTTTTGAAACACTTTCCACAACGGCTTACACGCAAAAACAACGGCTTTTAACCGTGGTGAATACTTTCGACAACGGTTTAAGTAAATAACCTAACCGTTGTAAATACCTTTTACAACGGCCGTTTTAACAACGTCCGCTTTTTGTTTTTACAACGGTTTTTACCCATTGTTATAGCTTGTATCTGTAGTAGTGTAATTTTGCTCTTTCCCTCTAATTTTCTCATTAACTACATTACTCCTCCTCACTAATCATTCATCATCTCATTATCACATCTCCTCTTTCTCTCTCTATATCTCACTTCTCCCTATTCTCTCAAAAAAAAACCAAGAAAAAAAAACCCAAAAAACCAAACAAATAAAAAACCCAAATAAATCATTTACTCATCTATTTCTCATTCACCATCCACCTACCACCACCCACCCGCCACCACCACCATCGTCGCCGCCGCCACCACCGCCATTTTTTTTCATTTTCGTTTTTTTTTTAAATGATGTTTGGGTGTTGTTTTTTTTCTCAAATATCGTCTTGCTATATAATCTTGTTTCAAATTTATGAGTTTCTTTAATTTTTATCTTAGATCTACTAAAATAGATCAAATATTACTTTCATTAACCCGTTTTTTTTTTCATTTGCGTTATTTTTTTTTTTTTTGATGTTTTGGTCTGTTTTTTTATATTTGTTATTTTTCAAATTTTCATATAAAAATGACTTAAAATGATTATAGTTACATTGTCATGAACTAAAGTTACAACCTCGATGAACTAAAGTTACACTTTTATGGACTAAAGTTACACTTTGTGGACTAAAACTACACTTTTGTAGACTAAAGTTACACATTTGAGGATTAAAGTTACACATTTGTGGACTAAAATTACACTTTTATGTACTAAAATTACATTTTTATGGACTAAAATTACACTTCCGTGGACTAAAATTACTCTTTTGTGGAAGAAAATTACACTTTTATGGACTAAAATTACACTTTTATGGACTAAAATTACACTTCCGTGGATTAAAATTACACTTTTGCGGACTAATATTAGTCTTTTGTGGACTAAAATTACAGTTTTGTGGACTTAAATTACACTCATAAAATGATAAAAGATGCATACTATCAATGTACTAAAGTCACACATTTGTGGACTAAAATTACACTTTTGTGGACTAAAATTACACTCATAAAATGATAGAAGATACGTACTATGAATTTACTAAAGTTACAATTTAGTGGACACTGATTGAAATTGCATATCAATGATTCAAAATAAATAAATTGTATAACTTTAGTCCAAATTGTGTATTTTTACTCCAAATTTAGTCGTAAATAGTGTATTTTTACTTCAAATTTAGTCGTAAATAGTGTATTTTCAGTCCAAAAGTATATTTTTAGTCCTAATTTTATATTTTTTTTAGTCCAAATTGTATAATTTCGTATTTTCAGTCTAAAATTGTGTAATTTTAATCCAAATTTAGTCTTAAAGAGTGTATTTTTAGTCCAAATTGTATCGTAAATAGTGTATTTTTAGTCCAAAATTGTGTAATTTTAGTCTAAATTGGATAACTTTAGTCCAAATTTGTGTAACTTTAGTCAAAAATGTGAAAATTACTAACAACTTTTGTCCAAATTGTTCAAATTTGTGTAACTTTAGTCTAAATTTATCTAACTTTAGTCCAAGAGTGTAACTTTAGTCATTGAGAGAGTAACCTTAGTAGAGATAAGTGTAATTTTAACAGAAAAAAGTTTAATTTTAACAGAAAAAAGTGTAATTTCAACAGAAAAAAGTGTAATTTTACCACAAAAAAGTGTAATTTTAACATAAAAAAGTGTAATTTTAATAGATAAAAAAAAGTGTAATTTTAACAGACCAAAGTGTAATTTTAATAGAAAAAAGTGTAATTTTAACCGAAAAAAATGTAATTTCAACAGAAAAAAGTGTAATTTTAACACAAAAAGTGTAATTTTAACAGATAAAAAAGTGTAATTTTAACAGACCAAAGTGTAATTTTAATAGAAAAAAGTGTAATTTTAATAAAAAAAAAAGTGTAATTTTAACAAAAAAAAAGTGTAATTTTAACCGAAAAAAGTGTAATTTTAATAGAAAAAGTGTAACTTTAATAGATCCTGAATCACACAATACCAAGACAAAATTTTAAATACGAAAATTTAAAAATATATATAACCAGACGGATGCTAACAAGGCGAGATCTTAACAAAAAAATATACACTCACAACATTAAAATAATAAAAATAAAAACAAAATAAAAACCAACAATATTAGATCTAAAATAATATAAAACCGAAATAAAAAAAATATTAGATCTGAGATCTAAAATTGAAAAAAATAACGAAATAAAAATACCAAGAAAAAAATACACCAAAAACCGAAATAAAAATACCAAGAGAAAAAAACCGAAATAAAAATACCAAGAAAAAAAAAACCAAAAAAAATTGAAATCTCAGATCTAAGCATAATTTAAAACAAAAAAAATTGAAGAGAGAAAGGAAGGCACGACTGAGGTGGTTGTGGGAGCAGGTGGCGGTGGTCGGGTGGCTGTGTGGTTTATTGGAGGCGTGGTTGTTCGTTTTGGTTCGTTTTGGTGGCGAGGGGGTGGTTGTCGGTGAGTATCGAGGGGGCGTGGGTTGGCAGCAGGTGAGGGCGGTGAGTGAGGGGTGGGGAAAAGTGATGGGTGGTTGGACGAGGCCGGATCGGTCGTTGTTGTTGGTGGTACAGCAGGCGGCGGTTGTTGTTGCGGTATAGGTGGTTGTTTTCGATGGATAAGGAGGTGTTTGTGGTGGTTGTTGTCGGTGAAGGTGTGTGGGTAGGTTTTTGTAGATCTAGGTTTTTTTATAGGGGAGATGTAGTGGTGGTGGATGGTTACGGTGGCGGGGACGGCAGGAGGAAAAGGAAGAGGGAAAAGGACGGTGGTGGTGGTGGTCGGGTATGGGGTGGTTGTTTCAGGGACGGGAGGGAGGCAGTGAGGGAGTCGGGTTTTTTTTGTTTGGTTTTTTTTTGATGATTTTTGTTTGGTTTTTTTTTTTGTGTGGTTTGGTGATAAGAGGAAAAGAGGATGAGAGATGTGTTTTTTTTTTTTTGGAATGAATGAATGAGATGAGTGAATGAATGAATGAATGAATGAATGAGATTAGAATGAGAGGAGATTAGGAATGATTAGGGAGAGAGATTAGGTAGATTTATTTCTAGCCCTTCATTGAGATGTAATCTCATCCCTTCATCCCCTTCTTCCAAAGGCTTACAATAAGACTTAGGGACTCAATAGATGTAAGGGACTTACATGAACCTTACTATATATATATATATATATATATATATATATATATATATATATATATTTAAAATTATTATAAGTAGAAAGTTAGTCCCTCCCTCATTCCGGGAAAAAAAAAAAAAAAAAAAAACAACCTAGTCCTCCATTAATTTTCCATCTCGATTATGTCGTCAAGTTCATCAACTTATAGTGATTCATATTATTCATCTGTTGATGGTGATGATGATGAAGCATCATATGAACCTCTTGCAGGACCCCCAAGTAGAATTATGTACGCTAAACCCTTTACGTGCATCATTCACAATCTCCTGTATACAGAGGACGGGCATGGAAAGGCAATACTCTCGTATAGCCTTGACTGGTTAATAGGTTTGATTCGGTTAGCCGGATTGAATTTGGTTCAAACTATCTACTCGGACAATGATGCGCATGATGGCTTTGGGCGGTGTGCCCTCATTGAGTTTGGCAAGGGTGAGGAGTGGGAATGCTTTCGTTAGGCTCGCAAACTTGAGCGGGCATTCTATAACAATGACTCTTCGAGACTCTAATTTGATCACGATGATCAGCGGGTAGGCCCATATATTTGGGATGCGAATGAATCTGACCGTCTCCTACTACTTCCGATTCTGTACCGCCAAGGTTGCAGTGCCGAGCAGGGGACAGTGCCGTTGGAATGGGAAAACGACTCTACGGATTGGGCTAAAGGTGAAAGAGACATATATGCTGATATTATCTCTGAATTCCAGAGGATGGGGTAACAAAAAACATACTCCCTCCATTTAACTCCACACTACACATTTTCTTTTTCACGTTTGTGAACGCTTGTTTTAGCGATAAATATCTTTAGCTTGATATTTTTAATGTACTCCTAAAGACCTAAGTCATTGTAATAAAAGTTAGATATTTTTACGGTGCTATTGTATTTGAATTCCATAGGATGGGGTGTGGACAATGGGGGCCACGGGGGCGCTTTGGAAATAAGCGTTTGCATTTGTGGAGTCGCCACCAATTTTTATGGGAAATTGGAACCGTTCGAATACCTCGTGTCATGTCAAGACACAAATTAATGACATAGACACCAAGAACTCGTTACCCTTAGCATTCTATGTCTAGAATGACTCTCGTGGATGTCAATGAACACGGATGTTCACAGATATCTGGAGTAAGGCGTGAGGGTACGTATTAGGAAGCTCTTTTGATCGAACACCTAATCCCGCCCGCCTCTATAGCGGCCTCTACTAATGATTAGGGAAGTCATTCGTACTTGATATATCGTCGATTATATGCATGCAATGCAACATCCAAGTTTTAATCCTAACATGTGAGAAATTAACTAAGTCGGTGAACAATTAATTTAGCATACAATTAGGTCGAAGTAAGGATTTAAGCTCAATTATATGTGAAGGCGTACAAATGATACAATAAAAGAAATACAATAAAATACAATAATGAAAATTACAATAATTACAACGGGTTCAATTGATTTATGTCGAAAATACTTCCAAAACGGATAATTTGAGAAAGAATAAAATAAAGAAATAAGCGAACAGGAATTAGGCGATAATACGATTAATAGTTAATTAATACGTAAGCTAATTAAACTAGGTCAAGGCAGAACGGAAGTTCAGAGACAAAAGTCATCCTGGAACAGGCGCAGCAGAGCTGCGCCCTCTGGAAGAGGCGCAGCAGTTGCTGCGTCTGTTCCAAGGGTGAGTTCTGGCTGTGAAGCCGGAACTGCAAACCGTTAATGTTAATTGGTGAATTTAAGGATTAATTATGATATTTACTCGGATGAAAGTGATTTAATGGATTAATTACATGCGAATGGGTCATGAAAACAATAAAACATGGATGAGACGAATGCAAACGAATTAATTACATGAATGAAAGATAGATTAGTGACATAGGTGAACTAAATAGGTTAAATATAACAAATTAATGACGAATTAATGAGGAATACGACAAATGGAATTATATCAAAGGTCGAATTCCAGAAACTCGATATGAAAGAATCGAATCTCTACAACCCGGATTGATTTTAATGACGAAAACCCGCAAATATTGGATTACTTGGGATTTAAGTCGGGATTAACGATGAATTAAACGTATTAATGATGTTAAACAATATACATGTGAAATTATTATGCTATTATGTCAAAGAATTGAAGAACAAACAAATTACGAACGACGAATTGACAGAGGACGAAGGAAGAAGAAAGGAAGCAGGAACTGCGGCAGCCTCACGAAGAGGCGCAGCAGGTGCTGCGTCCCTTCGAAGAGGCGCAGCAGTTGCTGCGTCCTTTCTCGACGGTCATCTTCTGGTAATCCGTTAAAAGGGTTTTAAAGCATGGTTTTATAAATCGGTTTTAAGAAATATTTTCGACATAAACCTTACATGATGATTACAAAAAGTAAATAACAATAAATAAAGAAGGATTTACACCCTCAGACTTACAAGTTTGACGAAACGAGATGAACTAAGTTTACAATTAGTGATGCTCGACTCAAATGTAACGAAAGTGCCCTCGTAAGAGGAAAACGATTAAGATTAGTTAAGTTGATTATTGTGGAGTTGGTCAAATTGGTCAGTCATGCGAACGAGGCTGGTACTCAGAAGGATCCGAGCTTACATGGTCGAAAGTTCAAGCACGTAGACGCCAAAAAGTAAGAACGTGGTCTAGAATGCAAAGGGAGAAGAGAAGGGCGGACACTCGCGTGAGAAATATGAGGAGCGAAGGCTCCTATTTATACTAATCACGTGAAGGAATAGGGTTTTCGGAGAAACTTTGGAAGTAAATCTCGAAAAGATATGAAAAGATACGAAAAATACGCGAGAAAAGGACTGGGAAGAGGCGCAGATCCATCGCTGCGTCTCTTGGAAGAGGCGCAGCGATCATCGCGTCTCTTGGAAGAGGCGCAGACACTGCCGCGTCTGTTCCCAAGTGGTTTCCTCCTGCGGAAGAAAGATTTCCGTGTTTGGTTTATGGAATGACGGGATAATCTTATTTTCCTTAATATTTTGTATGAATATTACAGGAAATACTTTACCAAAGAATAAAAGATTGTGAAAGATTTATAAAATATGGAATAGAAATATCCGGAACATTCCAGAACATTCTGACTCGGGATTTAGCGGTTATCAGAAAATGAAGACGGCTTTAGGCCCGGACTCCAAATGTACTCTAATTACTGTCAAAACGACCGTATCGGCGCGTAGATGACAATTAAGAGGTAGACATCAATGTTTGAGCAATCACTTGATGATAAACTTACGAACTGTCACAAATCGTTCCGCGTACCAAACATGCGGCCCAATCATCACCGGGTGGTTTGCGGGAGGTGCAGAAATGAGGTATCTACAGAGCCCCGACTTTGACTGGGGCTTGGACAAGGCAAAAGTCAAAGTATAGCCATCAGGTCAATCGAATATTACAACCTGACGACTTTGGTGACGCGAGGCGGTTCAAGGGGTCTGAGCCAAGGACATGTCGTCGGGAACATTTTAGAGTCTGTCGACTATCCGGGAGGGTCGTTTAAAGTCCATTAGACTACGTAAGGAAGCTCGCCAGCCATAAGAAGAGACCATACCTGAAACTTCTTGAGAGACGTTTCCGGAGGTGCATAGGAGCTAAGGGTAAGCGTAGGAGCTAAAGGATAAGCGTAGGAGCTAAAGGATAAGCGTAGGAGCTAAAGGGTAAGACCTAAAGGATAAGTAAGGATTGTGCTAGGGTGTGGGACCCTAAAAGAAAGCATCAATGGGAAGGAGGCCCAAAATATAATTCAAACTCGAGTGTAAGGACTCTGCCGGTCTGGGAACCTCTGGAGAACGATACCTTTATCGTACTCCGTGGGGAAACAGGAAATATTGTGGGTAGCAGGACACAGGCGGGAACTGCTGGGAGAAATCTGCTTGGGTAGTCTTTAAACAAACTTCAGAGGAAATCGAGAAGGACGATTGTATGTCGTGAATCCTCGTTGGGGAAAACCTTATCAAGAATTTATCTCCATGTCTCGAGAGGGATTGTCTATCCGCTTACTCTCGCTGGGGGAATATAATGAAGGCGTGTCGAAACACCTGTCAAAGAATACCTGCTCGCTGTGACAAGCAAGGTCTTAGAAGCAATAAACAATGTATGATAGCGTGCCGTTGGCTTAGAAATGCATGTCTGAAAGAAGAATAATCGTCAAACGGATCAAAAAAAGATAAAATGGCATCGGGGAAGAGGCGCACCAAAGATGGGCCCACAAATAACGAACTCGTAACGAATTTTTGAAAATTCGTATGAAGGGAAGCTAAGGAAGAGGCGCAGCAAGAGCTGTGTCTCTTGGAAGAGGCGCAGCACCTGCTGCGTCTGTTCCTGGAGGTGTCTTTTCTGCGTAAAAACGCGATGAAACAGAGGGTTTAACTCATTTGTTTCGAAACACAAATTCATCCATTTCTCTCTCAAAATTCAACCATTTCCGCCAAAATTTAATCCAAAAGCTTGCATTTGACATGACTAATCGAGGTATGTATATCATTCTTGCATTAATCTTCCATAACGGACGAATTGGATCGACAAAATTTAGGGTTTTCAACCCTAAAATGTCGAAAATTTGGGGCTTTTCCCCAAAATTATCTTGCCTTGTAAAATTGACCATGTAAATGGCTAATTGGTCATATAAGGATCATAACCATGTATTTGTTTTGAATTTTCGTTGAGTTTTTGAGCATTTGAGTGAAATTGAGACGGTTTCACAACTAGACCGTAAATTGCTTCGAAAATGGCCTTAGGCTTGCCCATTTGCGATGAAACTTGACATTTGGAATCCTTGAATGATGGGTAAACTCCCTACCATCTCGAAATTTTGGTTTGTGACGACTTTTTCAGGGCACTTTTCTAGGGCATAATCGCCGTTATAACGAAATGCTGCCGAAATTTCGACTTGAACCCATGACTAGGCTTCAACTTAGGCTTGACTTAACCCAAATTACCACATGAGTGATCGGGTTTGTGGGAATACGGCCAAAGATGGCGAGAAAAGAGTGACTTCGGGGCTTCTAAAGCTCGAAAATCCCCTAATCAAGGCTTGTCGTCACTTGACGCGGCCCAAAATTACTTCAACGTTGCAGGTGACGAGGCTTCTACTTCTGGGAGAGGTCCCATGGAGATAGACATTGCTGTTGACGCTTCTCGTGCTCTTGAGGAGGCTTTTCCTGGGGCTAGGGCAGCCGGGGAGGTTGCTGAGGACGAGATCCTCGAGGAGGAGGTTTCTGAGGAGGAGGAGGCCCCGAGACGGGCCAACGTGGGGCGAGGAGGTCGCCAGCTGAGGGGAGCACCTGCGTGGGCTGAGACCTGGGACAGCAGACACTTGCTTTGGGTTGCAGAGGGTCACCTGTCCTATAGAACGGTGAAGAGCTTGGTAACCTTGAATTCATTACTCATCACTCATAATCTTTCATTTCATTTGCTCCAATTTCTTTTCCAATTTCATTCAAACTAAAGATAGATTTTGTTTCAAATCACAATAGGAGGTCGGGAACATCAGATCGTTCTCGGGCTACACGACAGCTATGGAGTGCTACAAGAGGCTGTCGGCGGAGGAGCGGACCATGATCGAGCGGGGAGCGTTCGGCGTCCTGGTGCAGGCTTGGAGAGATATCGCGAAGAGGAAGCTGCGGGCTAACCTTAGCCTGGTCTGCGCTTTCTAGGACCGATTCTGGGATACGACTTCAACTTTTCACATGCCTTTTGGTGAGGTGGAAGTCACGTTGGAGGACTACGGCATGATCTCTGGGCTGCCATGCGGGACTGAGGTGGTGGAGTGGCCGAAGACTGCCATGAGGGTGGACTCGGCTGAGGCTAGGAGGTTGATCGGCTGGAACTTGGCGCCGTAGGCTGTTACAGTGCCTGGTTTGGTGCCGAGTTCTTATGTCCAAGACTACTTTGCGAGGAAGACCTTGGCGCTGGTGGTGATCGCGGGGAGAGAGACGGCTTCTCCTCCCTGTACAGCTGAGCAGAGGGCCCGCTTGTGGCTTTGGTGGTTTCTTTCTTCGATCTACCTCGGAGACATGGGAGAGAGGTTGTCGACGAAGCTTCTTCCCTTCCTTTCTGACCTGAGCTCCCTGGGGCGTTGGGACTGGGTCACTGCTGGTTTTACGGTCCTCATCCGCTTCATGAGAGCCATGGTTCGTCCGGAGTTGATGGAGAAGGGGACTTCTCCTGGTGCTATCAGCCCTGGACTACTGTTGGAGGTATGAACCTTCATTCAGACTAAAATCACCTCTTTTCCTTATCGAATTACGAAAGATCGTTATTGACTATCTTGCTTCAAAGGCGTGGGTGTACTACTACTTTCCGAGCCTCTCGCCCAAGAGGACGGAGCCGCTGGAGAAGGCCTATCCCGTTGTGAGGGATTGGGTGATGTGTCGGACGAGGAGCAAACGCTCCTCTCACGGTGTCTACCGGCGGGATGTGAACGCTCTGCAGCTGGACAACGTGAGCATCTCAGTTATATTCGTTTTGCTTCTTTATTACTTTTTACCGATCATAAGAATGATTTCTTGCTTGTCTCTTCCCAGTGGGTGCCCAAGCCTTAGGCGGAGTACGCTGGCGCTCCTCCTTTCGTGGCTGAGGTCCTTCGACCTAGGAGCTTGAGCCAGTTGATGTTGAGGATGTCGATGGGTCATGTGTGGTACTTGGACGAGCGCTTGGCTCATCAGTGCTCTCGGGATGTCTTGACGGTTCCCATCGATCCTCCTAGGACGATGTTCAGGGAGCCTTCTGAGGCTGAGAGGAAGGCTGACTTGGCTGGCGTTGGTGGTGACGCCCTCGTGCTTCCTGGTGAGGTCTACTCGGCATTCCTCTACGGGAGGTTGGCGTACTGGCCGGTTGTGGTAAGTGCTTTTATCCTTCTTTATTTTTGATTTTTGAGAATACGATGAAAGATCACCAATAAACGGTAATCATTTGGCTTTGCAGGAGGTCGATGCGGCGGGCATCGAGCCCCCAGAGTACCCCGAGACCCTTGAGTACACTGACGCGACCGGGAGGACGACGATCTCCGAGCTGCGTGACTTTGACGTGGTTGTGACGGATGTTGGCTTGGACGATTGGCAGCATCTGATTCGGAGGGTGAGCCTCTAATTTGTATGATTTTCTTGTGTAAGAACACGTTTGATTGAACTTATCCAATTATTAAGAACTTCTTATTTGAAAATGCAGGTTGCGCCGTCCCGGTTTGTGGCGTTATGGAGGGTGACCAACCGGTTGCGAGCTACTGTCGTCGAGGCACTTGTCGGCGGTCGAGATCGTCAGGTATGAACCTTTCTTTATTTTTGAATTTTCTGATTTTCTAACTTTTCTTATATTTGTTTGAAATGGTTGACATGAGCCAATTTTGTTGGTTGCATAGGGAGTGTGAGCTGGAGCGAGAGCTTGTCCAGTCTCGGGAGGAGACGGCTCGTTTGCTGAGAGAGCTCGAGGTTCGCGACGCCGAGGTTGCTGCTCTCGAGGCGAGAATTGCGGAGTTAGGCGGCGACCAGCAGTAGCCTCGTTGTTTGTTGTTTTTTGTTGGCTGTATTTTTGTACATTTGTACATTTAGGACCTACATTTTGGACATTTTGGATTTTGCTTGGGGCTCGAGCCCCCAGTTTGGTGTACGTATCCCTTTTTGGTTGTATATACGACGGCCTGCGTGCCTTTGCTGCTGGGTTGCTTTGTTTGTACCTGCAGGTTAGCTTTGAACAGGTTTGGTAGATGACGGTTTACGCCGTCATGCTGCCGAAATTTACATAGAAATCACATAGAACATGTATGCATACATATGGCCTAAATTAGCGCAAAACACATGACTTGAAAATGCAAAAATGCAAAAAATTGGTCGGAAATGACCGGATGGTAGGGAGGGTTACCCCCTAAAAAAATAAAACAGTAAAAACGTATAAGTTTGAAATGGAAAGTGAAATGATTTCCTCAAAAGAAGATTAAAAGAAATGTACAAGTGTGGTAAAATGATGCGAGTGTCGATATCGTCTCGAAATGCGTGCCCGCGAAATTAGAAAACACGAAATATGGTAATTTTGACGTATTTACCAAAATAATAACCCGTATGAATAGGAAATTATTCGCTAACGAATTTAGGAAAGATCCAACGCGAAAATTCACATAAACAATGCTGAGGAAGAGGCGCAGCAGGAGCTGTGTCCCTTTGAAGAGGCGCAGCAGGTGCTGCGCCTGTTCCCAAGTGTTTCCGTCCTGGCGGATTTTAGGAAACATATTTTAGTATAAATAGAGACGTTGATAAAGGTTTTATTCAGACAAATCTTCCGTCTCTTCCTCGTCTCATTACATAAAGTCCTCAAAATAAACATTCATCATGAATACTTTAGAGATTCGCCTAAAAGAGTGGACCAACGAGTTTTCTAGCATGGAGAAACACGACATGGGTGCTTATAATCTTGGATCATTGTTGAGTTTGAAGCTTATCAAGGTGGTCAAACCATTCCTAGATGCTTGTCTTGATTATTGGGACCCAAATTATCACGTCTTTGTTTTCCCTGGAGGTGACATTTGCCCATTTCCTGAAGAAATTGCTGTGATCGGTGGGTGGGACCCAGAGCACTTGCCTGCTATTCCTTCTACTTCACAAGGTTATAATAACAAATTTAGAGACTTGCTCGGATTGACAAGAATTGAGGTGGACCGTCTAGTGACCTCGAAAGGAGTGCGAATGTTGGACTTTATTGACCGATTCATTAACAAGGCCGACCCCACCGTCTCTTATGTTGCTAGGCGAAGGGCACTTGGATTTTGCTTGTTGCACGTATATGTCCTTCAAGGGCATGTTGATGAAGATTTGAGAGGTGATCCCCGTCTCTTGGGCCTAGTTGAGCAAATGGAACTGCGTAGGAGCCCAGCTTGTTTATGCTTAGGAGAGATCTTATTGGGTTTGGATAACAGGAAAGCCAATCGCGACCTACCTTACTTGGGAAGTCCCGTTATTCTGCAGGTAAAAGAACACCTTTCTTTTTCTCTTTTGTTTTTTGTTTCGTCTTCTTTCTTTTTTTTTCGTTTCGTTTTCTTTTTTTTTTGTCGTTTTTGTCTAATACCCACTTTTGGTAGGTCTGGCTTATGGAGCGCCTTCGATTGATCGAGCCCCTAATTCATGTTCCTTCTTATCATGCTCGCTCGATTGCAATGAGGACCAGGCTTTACATGGTGGACTTCACTCGGGTCTGTAATTACTGGGAAAACAAACTGAAGAGTGACGATGGCCCCTTGATTAGATGGGTTGTACTGTGGTGGCATCTCAAATCTGTCACTGGAGTATCTTCCTTGGATCCTACCCGATCTGTGCGCATTCCTGGCTTGGAATTCATGGTATGCATCTTCCCGGAGAGGTTGATGAGACAGGTTGGACTGAAGTAGATGATCCCGAAGCTTGACACTGTCCCGCAGACTGCCGTGGCGTTTACTACTGAGAGTCGAAGGGAGTGGACCATTAAATGGACTCAAATAAACGTGTGGTTCTTGAACTCTTCTGTTAGTGCCTTATGGGTGTCGGACTTCTATCTGCAGTGGAGGAAAGCTACTACTCCAGAGGAGCATGAGAGATTGAGGAAGCGCGAGCCCGTTGACTACAAGGTGCGCGAAGTAGAAAAGGAGAAAAAGAAGCATATGACTGAGGGAGAGGAAGAAGTCGGGTTTTGAGTTGTTCATTCTTCGAAGAAACCGAAGACCTCTCCTGTCGTAGACAAAGTGATTGACAAGAATGGGAAGGCTAGGCCTCGAGAAAGACCGTTGGTGATTAGGTCCGAAGTGGCGCAAGAGCGTCCGGCTCGAGGTCGTGACAAGAAGTATGACAAAAATGACAAGGGTAAAGGGAAGATGGAGGAATAGCCCAAGTCTTTATTATTATTTATTATTATAATTATTGTAATAAGAAGGTGGGGTTTTTAGAATCCTAGCCTATTTTTTTGCATTATTATTATTATTATTATGTAACGTATTATTATCATTATTAGAAATGAATGAAATATAGGAGGTTAATTGGTTATGAAACCATTGTGATTTTCTATTCATTATCCTTGTCGAATTCCAAATGCAACTGCCAATGTCCTTCTATTTACATTTTGAAAACTAATGGGTTGTATCCTGTGAAGGATTGCCTACGTATTCATTTAAAAATGAAATCAAACCCTTGCGCGTAGTTCGAGTAAATGTAAAAGAATAATTGTTCTAAGCAAGAGCTTGTAATGAACTTTAGAATCTACGCATGAGCTTTTACTTACTCTTAAGGTACAATTTAGTTTATTTGATGATATGAGGATGCCAAATTGTCAAAATGCAAGAGCAGAGTGACATTAGCTTATTTCAGCTTGGCCAGGGGCCTTTTATTTTAGTGCCACAAGAGCGACACGTGAGGTTACGCGAGGCGCGTTTTTGTTCCTATTCTAGGCATAATACCGTTTTAGTTGGTCAAGGTTTGTCGGGTTGGCGAATTCATTCTCATCTAGGTCTGTGATTCTAACCGCGCCTCCTGGGAGTATGGACTTGACTAGAAATGGCCCGGCCCAATTAGGTTTGAATTTTCCCCGTGGATCGACAGGTAAAAGAGCTCTAACTGACTTGAGTACTAAGTCTTCTTCCTTGATGTTCCTTGGCTTGACCCTTTTGTTGAAGGCTTGTTTGATACGTGCTTGATATGTTTGGACATTGTGTAATGCGCGTAGCCTACGTTCATCCAAGAGGACGAGTTCTTCGTATCTATCCCTCTTCCAATCGGCTTCCAGGATTTGACTTTCGAGTAAGATACGCAAAGATGGTATTTCTAACTCGACTGGCTGTACAGCTTCCAAGCCGTAGGTCAAATAGAAAGGGGTGGCCCCAGTGGGCGTCCTAACTGATGTGCGATATCCCCACAAAGCAAAGGGTATTTTCCTTGGTCAATCTCGATAGTTGTCAATCATTTTCTTCATAATTGTGACAATGTTCTTGTTTGCCGCCTCTACCGCTCCATTAGTCTGTGGTCTATATGGCGAAGAGTGGTGATGCCTAAATTTGTACTTGGCTAGCAATTGCTCAGTCTCGGCTTGGAAATGTGATCTATTGTCACTAATGATCTCATGTGGGCAACCGTATCGACAGATGATGTTGCTCTGTATGAACTTTGCCACGTTTTTAGCTGTGAGACTAGTGTAGGAAGCCGCTTCTACCCATTTGGTGAAATAGTCAATTGCCACCAATATGAAACAGTGACCTCCTGTTCCGGCCGGAGTTATCTTCCCGATTATATCAATTCCCCAGGCAGAAAATGGCCAAGGAGATGTCATCGTATAGAGCAATGAAGGAGGGACATGCTGTACATTCCCGAAGATTTAGCAGTTGTGGCAATGTCTTACATATTTGATGCAATCGGATTCCATTGTGGTCCAATAGTACCCCAAACGTGTGATTTTCTTTGCCACCATGGGCCCACTCATGTGAGGACCGCATTCTCAGTCATGGACTTCTTCCATTACTTTCTGTGCCTGTGAATGATCAAGGCAACGTAGGATTACACCAAGAGGTGTTCTTTTGTATAGCTCTCCTTGCATGAGAACGTATTGGGAAGCTAGTAGGCGTATAGCACGTTGTCCCCTTTTGTCCATATCTGGTGGATAGGTACCGTTGAGTTTAAAATTTAGGATTGCTTGGAACCAAGGCTCCTCTGTGACTTCCTCTTCGTCGGTGATTTGGTGGACATAAGCTAGCTCTGATCGTCGTTCGATGCACAAAGGCATTTCCACCATGTCATCTGGCATATTAATCAAAGATGCTAGTTTTGCAAGAGCATTCGCAAATTGATTTTCTTCCCGAGGTAGGTGTAGATAGGTCACGTGATCAAAGAATTGGGCGACTTGGTCTATTCTGGCTTGATAAGGTGCTAAGCTTTCGCTTCGGATTTTCCAAGATCCCGTAACTTGATTGATGATCAGGGACGAATCCCCATGCACTCGGAGGTTTTTAATGCCTAAGCTTACAGCCGCCTGTAGCCCAATGAGACAAGCTTCGTATTCTGCAGCATTGTTCGTCACCTCGAAGTCGAGTTTGACAGAGATCGGTGTATGCTCGCCTTCAGGAGAAATGAGCAACACTCCTGTTCCAAATCCTCTTAAGTTTGATGCTCCATCACAGTAGAGGTCCCAGGAGTCTACATCGGTTTGGAGTATACCCTCATCTGGAAATGACCAAGTATTTATTGTTTGTGCATCATTGATGGGGTTCTGGAAAGAATTCGGCAACGGCGCGCCCTTTTATAACTTTCAGGGGCACGTATTTGAGATCGAACTCTGAGAGCATCAAAGTCCATCTTGCTAATCGTCCGTTGAGAACGGGTTTCTCGAAGAGGTATTTGACTGGATCCATTTTGGAGTATATTTTGACGGAGTAGCTAAGCATGTAGTGGCGTAGCTTCTTCGTTGCCCACACAAGAGCGAGGCATGTCTTTTCGACTTGTGAGTATTTGCACTCGTACTCCAAGAACTTCTTACTAAGGTAGTAGATAGCCCTTTCCTCTTTTCCTACGGTTTGAGCTAGCATGGCGCCCATGGCTGTTTCGGTCACTGTGAGATATAAACCAAGAGGTTGATCTCTTTGAGGTGGCATGAGCACGGGTGGTTTAGCTAATATCTCCTTGATTCGGTCAAACGCCTTTTGACATTCATCATCCCACATGGCGTGATCTGTTTTCTTGAGCTTTTTGAAGATAGGTTCACAGATCATGGTGAGTTTCGATATGAATCGACTTATATATTGCACTTTTCCCAGGAATCCTCTGACTTCTTTCTCCGTTTGAGGTTACGGCATTTCGATCAGAGCTTTGATTTTGGAAGGTTCTATTTCTATACCTCGTTGGCTAACGACGTATCCCAGGAGCTTGTCAGATGTTACTCCGAATGTGCACTTCTGAGGATTGAGCCTCATGTTGTACTTTCGTAGCCTTAAGAAGAATTTGCGAAGGTTCGCAATATGCCCCTCTCTATCCTTGGATTTGACAATCATGTCGTCTACGTATACCTCAACTTCTTTGTGCATCATGTCATGTAGGAGTGTAGTTGTGGTGCGTTGATATGTAGCTCCGGAGTTGATTAACCCAAACGGCATGGCCGTATAGCAATAGGTTCCCCATTGAGTGGCAAAGGCGGTCTTATGCATGTCTTCTATGGCCATCTTGATTTTGTTGTATCCCGCGTACCCATCCATGAAGGATAGTAACGCGTGATCTGCGGTATTGTCCACCAATATGTCGATTTGTGGTAGAGGAAAGTCATCTTTAGGACTTGCTTTGTTTAAGTCTCTAAAATCAACACAAACACGGATTCTCCCATCCTTTTTGGGTACGGGTACTATGTTGGCTACCCAGTCAGAGTACTCGGAAACTTTGATGAACCCGGCTTTGAATTGCTTATCGACTTCTTCTTTAATTTTGAGGGCCCATTCTGTCCTCATTCGACGAAGCTTCTGTTTCACGGGCTTGAAACCTGGCTTAATTGGGATTCTATGTTCGGCGATATCCATGTCGATCCATGGCATGTCTTTGTAGGACCAAGCGAAAACGTCTTTGAACTCGTTTAGGAGGTTTATGAAACTGGCCTTTTCGGTGGGGTTCAGGGTTGTCCCTATCCTAAGTTCTTGGGGTTCTAGTTCAGTTCCTACATTGATGGGTTCGGTGTTCTCTATTATTGGCCCCCTTCCCCTTCTTGTAGTATTTCCTTGGCTATGTAGGGAGGTATCTCAATTGAGTCTGGGTCTGGGTCATCCTCAGTATCATCGTAAACAGAATTGTATTCAAGATAACACACAGAGTAAGCAGAACCTGATTTATTCATATTAAAGTTTGAGAAAAGTTGAAACAAAGAAGCCATCCGATCTGTGGTCGTCGGTAAAGGGACAATTGTTGGGGTATTTCCCGAACTATCACATTACTATTTGAGGCTAAGCTAGGAGAAACAAAGGGAATGGGGATGATGACGGAGAGAGACTCCTTAGTGACTTCTCTAGACTCGACTCGACTCGACTCGACTCGACTCGACTCGACTCGACTCGACTCGACTCGACTCGACTCATCTTCTTCTGGTTCTCCTTTGAACATCTCTCCTTCTCCAGTGGTGAGCTTGAAGAGTCTTCCTTTATTGTTGGTCCACTTGATTGATTTTCTCCATCCTTTCTGCTGATTCGCTTTTGTTTCTGTGATTAACGCGGTGGGCTTGAAGTGGTTGTCTTGAAGTATCATAGTAATGATCTCATCCTGCGCGGCTCTAACAAATCGATCCTCTCCAAATAGTAGACTAACAGCTTGTTCGTCTAAGCAAGGTGCTTGACGAGTTTTGACGGTAGGAACCGTTTCTGGAGGAATGAAGTAGAAATTGTGAAAGATCTCGATTCCGGCTAGCTTCCTTTCGAGATAATGCCAAGATTCGGGAAATCCGTGAAAGAGTTCTTGACTTCCTTCCTTAACAAAGTATCCATTTAAGGTAGGGAGATAGGGTCGCATTTGGACTCCTACGTACTTACGGTTTTGAACTTGAACGAGTATCTCAAGAACTTCCTCTTTAGTGGGTTTGTATCCTAGACCAAGTGGTATCCTTTTTTAGTTGCCTTCCTTGTAGGGTGCGAAGGTGTTTCTACGGATAGGGTTCAAAGGCATTCCTGGGAAGTATCCCTGGGATTTGAGTATGTGGTTGACCACCAAGTTGGAGTAGGGATCGTTGTATAGGGGTGCCAACTCGCTTTCTATGACACTTATGCTTTGAAAGCCCCCAAGTTCATGTACTGTATCCGCAAGGACTTGATTATTTGACATCTTTTCGATTATTGCCTTGATGGGCGACGAAGTGATCGTCACCACTTTGCCGTTTAGTGGAATTTTGATCTTTTGGTGAAGGGTGGATGTTACCACTTTGGAAGCGTGAATCCAAGGTCTTCCCAGAAGTATGTTGAAGGAAGCTTCGATGTCCACTATTTGGAAGTTGACCTTTCGCTCAATTGGCCCTGTGGCTATGGTTAGGTTAACGAGTCTTACTACCTTTCGTCGTGTACCATCATATGCACGAACACCTTGATTGGTAGGGGTCCAATCCGACTCTTTCATGCCTAGTTTGTATGCCGTTTTCAGGGGTGTGACGTTGACCGCGGAGCCTGTGGGAAATAATCTGTATACTTCCCTTAAACTAGAAGGATTATAACGAATTTTAACAATGATGATTAAAGGTCATAAACAAAATACATCAACAAAGTATAAGGATTTAGAATTAACCTTCGGTCCTAGCAAATATGGCCTAAGAACAATATCAAAATTGATATTCGCCTATTAGTTGCACCCAACATGATATGAGATATGCCTTTTGATTATGCTAGAAATCAACCTAAAATTTTCTGTAAAATTTAGTTGTTTTTGTGTTTTTGTGATGAGAGAGAGGAGGCAAGGTCAAGAAAAAGCATTAGGGTAGAAATAATTCTCTACCTTTCTTTTTATACAGACCGAAACTTGGAGTCAATTAGGAAAGTAAAAACTCTCCTAATTTTCGGCCAAGTAAACCGAAATAAGGAGTGTATAATCCATATTTTTGGTCTTTCCAAAAATATATAATATGTATTGAATTATCATCTAGTGAGGATCGAACCCATGACCTCTTGGTATGTGTACCCTCACTATTACCACTATGACACATTCAACTTGTTCATATTAAATACAACTGATTATATTTAATTTCGAATTAACAGATTAATTCGTCCAAGCTAACATTATATAAATTTAATTAAATATAACTTATTATATTTAATTTATATTTAATTTACGAATTTAATTCGTCTCAACTAATATTATTTAATTTTCATTAAATAATTATCTCATCAACACATCGACTAACTTTTTAGTCATTTTGGGCATCAATGTGATTATATTTCAATAACCACATTTCTCAAACACATCCTATAGGTGTGACCTTTAGGGACCAGTTGATCACCGCCATCTGTATGATAATAACGTCAAACTTTCTAGCAAGTCAACCGTTATTAGGTAAACGTTAATCAACTGATTAAATATACAAAGTATACCCTTGTGAACATGTAAGAGATTTACAAATGTTATCACACTAATTTGTGGAGGACACAAGCTCCAACAAACTCCCACTTGTCCTCACAAGTGTATGTGCGATAACCTATTCACATATCCTATAAAATTTCTCCCACTCAATGTAAAACAATTTGCAAATCCGAATTCACAAAGGTCGTATTTTACAAGCGATCAATATCAAGAGTGGTTTCCCCGACTAGAGAGTAACTTAACTGATAAACGAATCAACATTCGAGCATGGCCATGCATTTCAGTTACAACTCCTCGAGTGGCCCTGAGAAATAACTATACCTGATCAGGGTTGGATATTTTCCTCAACTCGAATCCTGCAGATGTAAGCACAGTATGAAATGACCCAGAAAAAATCTACCTAGCCTCCGATTCACGGCAGACCGTGAGAAAGAAACCAAAGTCACCCAAAAACTGCCTTAATCTAAAGAGACAGTCGATAGTCAAAAGAATCGACTCTAGGAACACAATGGATGTCCTATCCACGACCTGGCACCGAATGTTTATTAAACATTTAGGACTCCATTACGTTGTCACAAAAAGTTGTCCTACGAGGTATCGTCATAATCTCGTATCTCGTGATCGATCGATCAACCGTTTGACTTATGGCTCGTTGAACCCACCATCAATCGACTGCACAATATAATAGCCGGAGTTATCAGCTCACATTGGCGATTACGGACCAAAACAAATTATAATGTAATTCAGTTCACTTTGTGACGTTCAATGTTGTCAATACAATCCACATGAAAAACAAAATATTATATATAAAACGATGAAGTTATAAATAGTATATGAAAAAGATAATGTATCAAATCCATAATCAAGTACTACAACTCAGGAACATGTTTAATTCCCATGGAATTTACATGCCCTACATGCTTATCATAATTCAACGGTTTGGTGAGAGGATCCGCGATGTTATCATCCGTCGCAATCTTGTCAATCACTATCTCTTCTTGCTCCACGTAATCACGGATCAGGTGAGCCTTCCGAAGTACATGTCTAGATTTGTTGCTAGACTTTGGCTCCTTAGCCTGGAAGATGGCACCTCTATTGTCACAATAGATGGTGATCGGGTCATTCGAACTAGGAACTACCGAAAGCCCTTATAAGAATTGACGCATCCATATCGCTTCCTTTGCTGCCTCCGAAGCGGCATAGTACTCGGATTCAGTAGTAGAATCTGCTACAACACTCTGTTTGGAACTCTTCCACCGACCGCAAAGACCATTAAGAGTGAAGACGAACCCGGACCGAGATTTTGAATCATCTCGATCCGTTTGGACGCTAGCATCTGCAGAATCGGTTGCGCATAGCTTAGTATCGCCTCCATAAGTCAATACCCAATCCTTAGTCCTCCATAGCTACTTGAGGATATTTTTGACGCTATCCAAAGTGTTTCACCCGAGTCTTTTGGTACCAACTCGTCATACTCAATGCATATGCCACGTCTGGACGTGTGCATATCATGGCATACATGATCGATCCTATTGCAGATGCATAAGGAACACGACTCATGTGCTCTATCCCTTCAGGCGTCGTGGGTGATCGAGACTTGCTCAACCGCATCCCGCCGTCATAGGAAGGTTCCCCTTCTTGGAGTTGGTCATGCTTTGAACCTCTCAAGAACCTTATCCAAATAAGACTCTCGACTAAGTGATAACGTCCGTCGTGATCTATCTCGGTAGATACGGATTCCCAAAATACGCTGTGCCTCACCCAGATCTTTCATCTGGAAATGGTTCTTCAACCATTCTTTAACCGAAGATAGGAGAGGAATGTCATTCCCAATCAAGAGTATGTCATCGACATATAATATCAAGAATACAATCTTGCTCCCACTCGACTTGATATATAAGCATGGTTCTTCGACCGATCGAGTGAAACCATACTCTTTTATCACTTGGTCGAAACGATGATTCCAACTCCGAGAAGCTTGCTTAAGTCCATAAATGGAACGCTTAAGCTTGCATACTTTCTTAGGATGTTTAGGATCTATGAAACCTTCGGGTTGCACCATGTACAACTCTTCCTCCAAATAACCGTTTAAGAAGGCGGTTTTCACATCCATTTGCCAAATCTCATAATCATGAAATGCGGCAATCGCTAAGATTATCCGAATGGAACGTAACATGACTACAGGTGCAAAAATCTCATCATAATGCAATCCTTGCACTTGAGTGAAACCTTTTGCCACAAGTCGTGCCTTATAGATATCTGGTTGCGCGTCTAAAGAACGCTTTATTTTGTAAAGCCATTTGCACTGTAGAATTTTTACCTTATTAGGTAAATCAACTAGATCCCATACCTTATTCTCATACATGGAGTCCATCTCGGATTGCATGGCTTCGAGCCATAGCTTTGAGTCGGAACAGGCCATAACACCTTTATAGGTTGCGGGTTCATTACTTTCTAGAAGTAAAACATCATTCTCCTCGACCATACCAATGTATCTGTCCAGAGGATGAGAGTCTCTACCCGACCTCCTAGGTTCCTCAGGAATATTAACCGTATCATCAGTTGGAGGTACAGCTTCCTCCATCTGTTCCTCGGTTGTTGGTTCTGGAATCTCCGACAGCTCGAAGGTTCTATTACTCGACTTGTTCTCGAGAAATTCTTTCTCTAAGAACGTCGCACTAGCCGCAACAAAAACTCAATGTTCGGTAGGCGAATAGAAGTAATGACCAAATGTTCCTTTTGGATAACCTATAAAGTATGTCTTGACCGATCGCGGGCCGAGCTTATCCTCGTGTCTCCACTTGACATAAGCCTCGCAGCCCCAAACCCGAATAAAGGACAAGTTAGGGACCGTTCCCTTCCACATTTCATATGGAGTCTTGTCGACAGCTTTAGACGGACTTCGGTTAAGTATAAGAGCGGCTGACAAAAGAGCATAACCCCATAATGAATCAGGCACTACCGTGTGACTCATCATGGATCGAACCATATCAAGTAAGGTTCAATTTCTCCGTTCGGACACACCATTCAATTGAGGTGTTCCGGTGGAGTTAACTTCAAAACGATTCCACAGTCTTTCAGGTGTTGATCGAACTCATTTGAAAGATATTCGCCACCCCGATCTGAACGGAGTGCTTTAATCTTTCTACCCAGCTGGTTCTGTACCCATTCTGGTATTCCTTGAATTTCTCAAAGGACTCACTTTTATGCTTCATTAAGTAGACATATCCGTATCTACTCAAATCGTCCGTGAAAGTGATAAAATATCTATAGCCATCTCTAGCGGTAATTGACATAGGTCCACATATGTCCGTATGTATGAGTCCTAATAGGTCACTAGCGCGCATTCCAACACCTTTGAAGGAAATTCGAGTCATCTTGCCAATGAGACATGATTCACACGTGCCATATGCAGAAAATCCGAATGAGGGAATAGTCCCATTATCGACGAGTTTCTTTACGCGTTTCTCATTTATGTATCCCATTCGACAATGTCATAGATAGGTTTGATCTTTGTCACCAACTTTTAATTTCTTATTATTCATGTGTAATACTTCCGTGGTTTGATCTAAGATATAAATTCCATTCATGGAAACTGCTTTGCCATAAATCATTTCATTAAAAGAGAAAATACAACTATTATCCTTTATTGAAAATGTAAAACCGTCTTTAGCAAGTATGGAAACAGAAATAATATTCTTAGATAAACTGGGTACATAGTAACAGTTATTTAAAGATAACTCAAAACCACTAGGGAGTTGGATTACATATGTTCCCTTCGAGGCAGCAGCAACTCGTGCTCCATTCCCGACTCGCAGGTCCAAATCACCTTTTTCGAGAGGTATGATGTTCCTTAGGCCCTGCAAATGATTACACAGATGAGAACCACAACCAGTATCTAGTACCCAAGTTCCGAAACTTGCATGATTAATCTCAATCATATGAATATAAGATGACAAACCAACAGGAACGACGCGGCCTACCTTGATGTCCTCACGGTAGACGGGACAGTTCCTCCTCCAATGTCCAGTCTTGTGACAATGGTGGCACTCTATGTCACCGCCCTTGCTCTTTGTCTTGCCCTGTGAGCCACTAGTCTCACCAGGCGCACTCTTACCGTTTCCTGGCTTCTTGAACTTTGGCTTACCTACAGCTAGGTCGCCATGAGCCTTGCCCTTACCTTTACTCTTGTTGTGAATCGTAAGAACATCCTGCTTCATGCTCCCACTCAATTTCATATCCTTCTCGGTCTGTACGAGAAGGGAGTGTAGCTCATGAGGACTCTTTTTAAAGTCATTCATGTAGTAGTTTGCCCTGAAAAGGGCAAAACCATCGTGAAGAGAATGAAGCATTCGGTCAATGACAATGCTCTCACTGATTCTACAATTCAGTGTCTCCAGCTTCACGACATTCTCAATCATGTGAAGAATGTGTGGGCTAACTGGTTGCCCCTTCTGGAGTTTCGCATCAAAGAAGCGACAGGTATGCTCATATGTAACGATTCTCGGTGCTTTTGAGAACTCGTTAGTGAGCTTAGTGAAAATCTTGTTTGCACTTTGGGCAATGAAGCGTCTCTGTAAATTGGTTTCCATTGCAAAGATGAGTACGTTCTTTATCACACCCGCTTCCATAACGAAGTCACTATAAGCGAGTGACTCGTTGACTCCTGCATTTGGGTCTGGGTTGACCGGTATTGGCTCAGTTAAATATCTGAGCTTACCGTCAGCAATGGTAGCATTTCGTAGTGCCGCCTCCCAGTCCGTAAAGTTGGACCCATAATTCTTCAGTCGCGTGGACTGATTCATTTGGTCCATGAACACTTTTAGCCAGGATGAACGATCTAGTGTGCCACTAGGCATTGGGATTGCGTTATTTCCAGCCATTTGTTGTAACAGTATTACTGATAATAAACGTGTTCTACACTGCAAAAGAAGAATAAAATAATAAGCATGTGCATCGTTTTTATTTTAAGTCTAATGAACTAATGTCATAACGCGAAGACTCAAAAACATTTATACAATTGACCTCCCTCAAGAATTATATAAATGACCCCAAGACTCAATTCTCTGTAAATTGATAAGCTAACCTTTTAGCTAATTCTACCGTTAGAATTCTTGGTCGATAAATTTCTGTAAATTCTATCTATAGTCCATCATAATCACGAGAAACTCTTCGGACTATGATGTTGAGGTAAACTAAGTCAACACAACTACTTACCCAAAGTAGAAGGGGTCATATTAGGCCTACCGATGATGAAGGGATTCATAGATGTTTGCCCTTATAAAGACCAATCTCAATTTCCGTTTTAGAGGAGGATCCCATCAACTTTATTTTAATTCATTTTAAGTGAACTATTAATCTAGCATGCGAGAATGATTAAACTAAAGTGATGGCTTAAAGACTGTGACATCTGCATGTCCATGAAAACTAACATACAACCTATATGAGTCAATTTTCATGCATGTTAGTAGTAGATGGTTTGGTTTTAGGCGGAAAATGATGCATAAACTAACATGTGAATGAAAAGCAATAAGAATGAAAAAAAACGTAAAAACAGTAAAAGTCCTAGTGTGGCCTATCCTATCAAAATGAACAATAAATACAAGTTTGGAATCCATCCTTGGACCCGAGAAGCTTGTCTTGATGTTCCATCTTGATCCATGTAGCGGGAGTGAGCTTCAATCTCCTTCTTTAGCCTTCTTTGAAATTACAATAAATAATATTACATAATAGACCTATTAATTACATTCTAATTTCAAAACCCAAAACTAAAATAAAGGAGATTCGAGATCTCATAATTACATAAGAAATCATGTTTCCTTCATTACGAAAACATCATTTGACTAAGGCCACACTAAGTATTACAAATTACAACCGATTGCAAAAATAAATACGTAAATAAAATTCATTCATCCGATTCATTCAACAAAATTATAAGCATCAACTAAAATAAATTAAACATACATAACACAATACATTAATTATGTTGATTAATTTATCCAAACCACCTATTTAAATTAAATTAAGTGACAATTCCGCAATTTAATCACGTTAATTTCATACTTAATCCATATTAAACTTGTAATATGAATTCTATCCGTCTAAATTTTAAACCGCTTTAAAATAACTCGGTATCTTTAAATTGTGAACCGATTCACAATAACTGATTGGCCAAAATAAAAATAAAAATAAAAACCAATTAAAATTGGTCTCGGCTGAAAATTAACAACAAAAAAATTTTTTTTATTTATTATTTCAGCTCCTAACGGCCGAAAAAAAAAACTTTCTTTTTTTTTTAAATTTTATGTGGCAAATTAGGAAAAAAAAACTTACCATATTTTTATTCTCGGCAATATGGCAAAAAAAAAACAAGAAAACAAAACTTTCTTTTTTTTTTTCTTTCTCGGTTTACCAAAAACAAAAACAAAAAAAAATTTTTTTTTTTTTCCGGCAAACCCTAAAATTTGTCCTCCCCTTTATTTTTTTTATTTCTTTTGCGGCAATATGCCCTAAAACAAGATTTGATGACTAAATTGTTTACCTTTGCTAGTAGAACATGATTAGCATATGAAATAATAAACATGATTAATTTATATGCCAAAAACCATATAGCAAAAACAATCTTTTTATCATAAACATGACGATTCCATTTAATTTTAACTTAATCTGCTTTAAATCAAAAACTACCAATTCTTCATATGATAATTTTAACTGATTATAAACTATAATATGAAACATAAAATGGAAAAATATCATCAAACTGAAAGAAAAAAAAGCGGCAGAAAATGGCACAAAAAAAAAAAAAATTCCGAATCACAAAAATTCGAAACCCTAAATTTTTTTCTCGAAAATCCTATTGTTCACATACAAATTTATGAAAATCATCAAGATTAAAATCGTGGCCTATTGCTCTGATACCACTTGTGGGAAATAATCTGTATACTTCCCTTAAACTAGAAGGATTATAACGAATTTTAACAATGATGATTAAAGGTCATAAACAAAATACATAAACAAAGTATAAGGATTTAGAATTAACCTTCGGTCCTAGCAAATATGGCCTAAGAACAATATCAAAATTGATATTCGCCTATTAGTTGCACCCAAGACGATATGAGATATGCCCTTTGATTATGCTAGAAATCAATCTAAAATTTTCGTAAAATTTAGTTGTTTTTGTGTTTTTGTGATGAGAGAGAGGAGGCAAGGTCAAGAAAAAGCATTAGGGTAGAAATAATTCTCTACCTTTCTTTTTAAACAGACCGAAACTTGGAGTCAATTAGGAAAGTAAAAACTCTCCTAATTTTCGGCCAAGTAAACCGAAATAAGGAGTGTATAATCCTTATTTTTGGTCTTTCCAAAAATATATAATATGTATTGAATTATCATCTAGTGAGGATCGAACCCATGACCTCTTGGTATGTGTACCCTCACTATTACCACTATGTCACATTCAACTTGTTGATATTAAATACAACTGATTATATTTAATTTCGAATTAACAGATTAATTCGTCCAAGCTAACATTATATACATTTAATTAAATATAACTTATTATATTTAATTTATATTTAATTTACGAATTGACAGTTAATTCGTCTCAACTAATATTATTTAATTTTCATTAAATAATTATCTCATCAACACATCGACTAACTTTTTAGTCACTTTGGGCATCAATGTGATTATATTTCTATAAGCACATTTCTCAAACACATCCTATAGGTGTGACCTTTAGGGACCAGTTGATCACCGCCATCTGTATGATAATAACGTCAAACTTTCTACCAAGTCAACCGTTATTAGGTAAACGTTAATCAACTGATTAAATATACGAAGTATACCCTTGTGAACTTGTAAGAGATTTACAAATGTTATCACACTAATTTGTGGAGGACACAAGCTCCAACAGAGCCATCATCTACCAAGGTCATTGGCACATTCTTCTTTAAGCAAATGACGGTGATGTAAAGAGCCAAGTTGTGACTAGCGCCAAAGGGTGGCAAATCTTCGTCTGAGAAAGTAATATGATTACTTAGCTTTGGTGATTCTTGGAAGACCAAGTTCACTACATCGTCGGGTGTGGAGTTATGTGCTACATTTAGCTTGGCCAAAGCTTGCAGCAAAGCTTGGCGATGTGGGAATGAGCTTGCTACTAATTGCCAGACTGAAAGATCAGCCTTTGTGTTCTGTAATTGCTTGAGCAAATATCATTTGGTGTGATAACGTTGGTTGGACCATTTTGAGTAGTACTTTGATATGGACGCCCCGAACGAGTTAGGTGGTCCACATCTTGGTCTTCACCATTTTGGACTATTTCCTTGACTAGGGAGTGTTCAATGAGATACTCGTCTTCATCATCATCGGCCCATACTCCATTGATTGTAGCTAGTTCCCTCATTCTCATGATTTCGTCCTCTAATTGTGTGATTTGGTCGACTAGTTTATCAACCACGGCGACTATTTCTTGCATAGTGGCATTTTGAGAAAAGATTAATGGCGCATGTTCTTTGGGTGTCGCATTGGGGTCATGTAAAGTTGTCACCACATTTTCCAATTCCCAAACTTGCCTATCCACACTTCTTGCCCATGCGATGAAGTCGGCAATGGTAGGGGAAATGGTAAAGTAGAACCCTTCATTCTCGATCGCGTGGATCTTATCTTCGACTGGAGAAATGAGGTGTGAACAATCTAAGGTAGATTATTCAATTGTGATCACTATAATTCCAAGAGGATTCTGAGTGTTGTTAGGCTTACCTCCCGGCGGTATTGGTAGTCGACCATCCTCTATCATGTCTTGAAGCACATTTTTCAATTTGTAGCATTTTTCTGTGTCATGCCCCTTACCCCTATGATATTCGCAGTATGAGTTCTCGTCCAAGAACTTGGACTTCTTTTCAGGTTCGGGCGTAGGTCCTATGGGTTGGAGTTTGCCTTGTTTCATTAGCCTTTTTAGAGCATTGGAGTAAGTGTCCCCAAGATTTGTAAATTTCCTTGGTGGGGCACTTTTCTTGGATGGCTCGAGGAGGTTAACTTCATCGGTCTTGCTAGTGGAGCCGTAAGAACGACTTGTTGAGCCTTGATATCCTCGACCTACCATTTTGGACAAGGGCCCTTTACGGATGTCGTCTTCGATCCTTGTTCCTAGTATGGTTAAGTCCTTGAAAGTTTTAATGTTTTGGTACCTCAAATGATTGGCATAGATGGGCTTTAAGTTGTCCACGAATTTCTCCACAAGGGTAGCCTCATCCGGACGTTCAACTAGTTGGGTACTAGTCTTCCTCCACCTACTTAGGAAGTTGGTGAAACCTTCTTTGTCATTTTGGGTAAGAACCTCTAAAGTGCGCATGTTAACTTGGATCTCAGCATTATCCGCATATTTCTTAGCAAACTCGACCGCGGCGTCTTCCTAAGTAGCGATCTTCTTGTGTTCTAGAGAGTAGAACCATTGCTTTGGAATGGTGTCAAGAGATGAAGGAAAGATCCTTAAGAACATCTCGGAAAGATCCTTAAGAACATCTCGGGTTTGATGCCTTTGATAGACATATAGTCCTTGAAAGCACGGATGTGGTTCAAAGGGTTTTCACACCCCTTGAATTTAGGGATATCCGTCATGTTGAAGTTGGTTGGAAATTTGGAACTCACGGCCTCATACTTGCGATTATTCTCCCTATAAATGTCATCCCCTTTAAGATACATCAATTGCTCCTCTAAGTATTGGAGTCGTTTCTCAGCTGCAGTCATACCCATGGGAGGGTTTTCATCCCTGAAGTCATTCACGAAGTCATCAACGACTTCACTTTCTCGAGGAGGCAACCTCGTTTCTACGGTATAGATTCGGCCCTCGATGGTGTCAAGGCGATCATACACTTGGTCTTGAGTAACTTGGAGTTGAGCTAGCGCGGTTGGGATTCGATCATTACTATCTTGGAGTTGATTGAAGTCGCTTGTTTCAGGCATCTTGGAAACTGGATAAGAGATCGACGACGAATCAAAACACGATCGACCATTCTAGCACACTTACTAAGAAAGAAATGTTTTAACTCGTGAGGTGGGTGTGTGCCACTTGTGTCGGTGAGCTTTTGAAGAAATGACAAGATTTGAAAAAAGTTGGTCCTAGTCAACTTTAGTGTAGTTGTAGGAGTGGACTCGAAGCGAGGTTTTAAAATGGGCTTGGGCCCGAAATTTGACTCGACAAATGGACAGAGTTTTGACTCGGTTTTGCGCTAATCATTGGCCTTTTCGAAATTTACTTTTTAAAAGGGATTTGATTTTACAAAAATCGTCATGGTTTCGTTTAGAAATGGTGATCACGTAAGGTACAAACATTTATACAAGCATTATAACGGGATGCTGAGTGCATTTAAAAGGGTTTTGGTTTAAAGGGTGGGTTGCCATACCGAACAATCAAACCCGAAGTCTGTGGAGAGGCTCGTACCAAACAAGAGTACGGCCGATTCCGAGTCCATTTCCTCAAGTAGTGAAAGTCCTTGATACAAACAAGAGTAAGTACCATGGTATGGATGACGTCAATCGTATCCATCCTTAGGCCCAAATAAGAATTAGGACCGTCTAGACGGGACGATTGGTCGAATGGGTTGGGTTGGGCCTAGGAAGGCCGAATAAAACGGTCTAGGAAGACCGAGTTATGAAAACCGACAATTGTCTTGTACAAACTATTCCCTAACCTTGTTCAAGTTTCACCCTTTTGGCTACACGTAAGTGTATTATCCCCAGCGGAGTCGCCAAACTGTGGACAATGGGGGCCACGGGGGCGCTTGGGAAACAAGCGTTTGCATTTGTGGAGTCGCCACCAATTTTTATGGGAAATTGGAACCGTTCGAATACCTCGTGTCATGTCAAGACACAAAGTAATGACATAGACACCAAGAACTCGTTACCCTTAGCATTCTATGTCTAGAATGACTCTCGTGGATGCCAATGAACACGGATGTGTGAGAAATAATCTGTATACTTCCCTTAAAAAGAAGGATTATAACGAATTTAATTAAGACGATCACTAGTCATAAATAAAATACATAAACAAAATAAAGGATTCATAAATAACCTTCGGTCCTAGCAAATATGGCCTAAGAACAATATCAAAATTGATATTCTCCTATTAGTTGCACCCAAGACGATATGAGATATGCCCTTCTGATTATGCTAGAATCGATCCAAATTTTCTGTAAAATTTAGGTTGTTTTTTGTGTTTTTTCTGATGAGAGAGGAGGCTAGGTTAAAAAGAAAATTAGGGTAGAATAATGATCTCCCTTTCCTTCTTATTCTAACCGAAATATGGGAGTCAATTAGGAAGATATAATCTTCCCTAATTTCGGCCCATATAGCCGAAATAAGCCTCTTGGTTTGTGTACCCTCACTATTACCACTATGACACATTCATCTTGTTGATATTAAATATAACTGATTACATTTAATTACGAATTAACAGATTAATTCGTCCAAGCAAACATTACATACATTTAATTAAATATAACTTATTATATTCAATTTACGAATTGACAGTTAATTCGTCTCAACTAATATTATTTAATCTTCATTAAATAATTATCTCATCAACACAGTGACTAACTGTTTAGTCATATTAGGCATCAATGTGATTATATTTCTATAACCACATTTCTCAAACACATCCTATAGGTGTGACCTTTAGGGATCAGTTGATCACCGCCATCTGTATGATAATAACGTCAAACTTTCTAGCAAGCCAACCGTTATTAGGTAAATGTTAATCAACTGATTAAATATACGAAGTATACCCTTGTGAACCTGTAAGAGATTTACAAATGTTATCACACTAATTTGTGTAGGACACAAGCTCCAACAAACTCCCACTTGTCCTCACAAGGGTATGTGCGATAATCGATTCTCATATCCTAAAATTTCTCCCACTCAATGTAAAACAATTTGCAAATTCGTATTCATAAAGGTCGTATTTTACAAGCGATCAATATCAAGAGTGGTTTCCCCGACTAGAGAGTAACTTAACTGATAAAAGAATTAACATTCGAGCATGGCCATGCATTTCAGTTACAACTCCTCGAGTGGCCCTGAGAAATAACTATACCTGATAAGGGTTGGATATTTTCCTCAACTCGAATCCTGCAGATGTAAGCACAGTATGAAATGACCCAGAAAAAATCTACTTAGCCTCCGATTCACGGCAGACCGTGAGAAAGAAACCAAAGTCACCCAAAAACTGCCTTAATCTCAAGAGACAGTCGATAGTCAAAAGAATCGACTCTAGGAACACAATGGATGTCCTATCCACGACCTGGCACCGAATGTTATTAAACATTTAGGACTCCATTACGTTGTCACAAAAAGTTGTCCTACGAGGTATCGTCATAATCTCGCATCTGTGATCGATCAGTCAACCGTTTGACTTATGGCTCGTTGAACCCACCATCAATCGACTGCACAATATAATAGCCGGAGTTATCAGCTTACATTGGCGATTACGGACCAAAACAAATATAATGTAAATCAGTTCACTTTTTGGCGTTCAATGTTGTCAGTACAATCCACATGAAAAACAAAATATTATATATAAAACGATGAAGTTATAAATAGTATATGAAAAAGATAATGTATCAAATCCATGATCAAGTACTACAACTCAGGAACACGTTTAATTCCCATGGAAATAACGTGCCCTACATGTTTATCATAATTCAACGGTTTAGTGAGAGGATCTGCGATGTTATCATCCGTCGCAATCTTGTCAATCATTATCTCTTCTTGCTCCACGTAATCACGGATCAGGTGAGCTTTCCAATGTACATGTCTAGACTTGTTGCTAAACTTTGGCTCCTTAGCCTGGAAGATGGCACCTCTATTGTCACAATAGATGGTGTGGACATGGCCCACTTGCAGGTCCGGTTTGATCTGCGGACATACAACGGTCTTTTTGAAAGCCACGCTCGGCGGCGTAAAGATGCTTTCGACCGGATCGTTTTTAGATCGGTCGGTTTCGTCTCGGTAAGGGTCTCGAAACGATTAGAGATGTTCGGAGTCGCCACCAAGCATTTGTGGGATGCTTGGAACCCGTTCGAATTCCACTTTATACCTCGGTCAAATCGAAGCACAAACCAGAGTTTTGACATAGGTACTAAAGATAAGGAAATCGTCCCTCTTTAGCATCCTATCTCTAGAATGACTCTCGTACGCCCTGGATAAGGTCGTCCACTATCCAAAGTTTCTGAGTAAGAGGTGAAGGTACGTATTGGGAAGCCCTTTAATCAGACACCCAATACCGCCCGCGTTTAGCGACCTCTACTGATCGATCATGGTTGGTTGAATGCAAAAGTTGATAAAATGGTTTAAATGCATGAATGCGCATCCAATGATTTAAACCTAACATGTGAGAGCTTTCTAAGTCGGTTGATTTAATCCAAATATCAAGTATAAGATGTCGAGTTGGATTAATGATTGATTTGCATGCAAGACGGAAATTAAACATCCATTTACCGTATTAGGTTTAGGGTGCATAACATGATCCATTTGTCTTAGTAAGGCGTTTTGCAAATATGGTTTTGAATAATCGAATAGTCGTCTGATCCGTCCTATATCCGGGTTAGCCAGAGTCGGGATCGTCCTAGACTAATGCTGGAAGGGAACAGGCCCTGTACCAGACGACTATAAGAGGCGCGAGCCAGCCGGCGGTGTAAGGGGCCTCCCTCTGGTTTTGAAAATGAGAAAGAAAAGGCATGCTTGAGGCGCGGGTCAGCCAACGGCTATATGTCGTGTTCTGACTGTTTAGAAAACGTTATGAAACGTGTTGAAAAAGGGTATTTGAACCCGGTTTGATTTTGAAAGGGCCGTTTAGACCGCATTTGTCGATTTGAAGAACTAGACTCGAATAATCATCATTGTTTGATAATATTCGGTGTCGGGTTCGGTTTTGACAAGCTTGACATGAATAGTTTTGAAAAATGGTTATGGACTAATTGTTTTAAGTCCATTTTGAATGTAATTAGTCGATACTCATCATCTTGCCCGGGTTAAAATCCGGCATGGTACGTATAACCAAGGATGACTTTGTGTTGGTGACTAATATGTTTGTTTGAAAATGTAAAGAAATGAAATAAAAGGCTTTAAAATACCTCTTAAATGTCATTAACCAAATATTATCACCGAAACACGGATTTAACCGTCATGGTATGAAGAACCAAGGGTGAAAAATGCTTTATGGTTAAAACATGTTAAATGAAACAAAAAGGTTTCGAAAATACTTGAAATGGTAAAAACCGATTACAAATATGAAAAATGAATTAAGGGAAATGACGAGAACAAACACGGTTGATCTATGGTCTGAGTAACCCATTTAGGCGCGAGCCTGTTGGCGACCTAAGGGCTTTTGCCTCAGACCAAAAATCAGTTTTGGCTCGTTTATTCCATGTTTTGGTTCATGTTATGCATGTTTTAGCATGTTAAAGTCATAAAACAAATGAAAACATAATAAAAGATGATTTTTACACCCTCATACTTACATGTTTGGTTATGGCGAGTGACCGACGTAAGTGTAACAACTTGTTTGATCGGAAAAAACTCGGTTTAAAACCGTTTTGGTAAGTAAAAGAGTGTTTTAGAAGTTTAGTGATGGTGTAGTGGTCAAAGTGGTCGGACAAGTGATTTAATGCACGATGACGGTACCAAACAATGTGTAAGGCTCGTATTTACGATCGGTAGGTCGTAAATACGCGTCGGGTTGTGACTTTAGAAGTCGAGTCGAGAATTTTAAGGGAGAAAAGAGGGGGCGGACACTCGCGTAAGTCTCAAATGGGCGACATTTGAGGGGTATTTATAGGAGAATGAGTGGTTGTGTGAGTTTTGAGCGACGTGGCCACCTGGGCTGCTCAAAGAGGCGCGAGCCATGCCGCGGGTCTTCGAGTTGTGTTGTCGCTTTCACAACAAACGCAATCATGATTTGTTCTATCCTAGGTTTTGTAGTCACATGTTTGGTACTTGACCATTCATGAATCCGGGAAAACTTAGCATAGAAGGCTTGAGATATTTTTGGTTTTTGTGTTTGACTCGGTTTGACTCGTTGTTGGACTCGGGATTTGAATTTTTGAGTCGGTTTTTGGTCCGGTGTCGGTTTTGACTCTAGTTAGTGTCATTGCGACCCCGTCGTCGTGCATTAAACACTCCAGGTATTTTTAAAATGTTTTAAAATGTTTTGTTTTCGAAATCGTTTTAAGTTTTCGGACGTAAAGTTGTACACAAACTGTCGACCAAACGCTGCGATCCCAAAACATGTTGTAGTCCGATAATCATCGGGTGTTTGTTGGAGTCTCGGCGAGATCACGGGTATCTCTGAGCCCCCACTTTGACTGAGGCTTGGACAGGGCGAAAGTCAAAGTAGAGTCCCCAGGTCAATCGAAGATTACAACCTGAAGACCCAAGCGACGTCGAGGCGGCTCGAAAGGATTCGGGCCAAGCACCTACCGTCGGGAAGGGCGACGCCAAGGCGACTCGTGGGTACGAGCCAAGGACCTGTCGTCGGGAACAGTTTAGAGTCTGTCGACTGTCCGTGCGGGTCGTTTAAAGTCCGTTAGACTACGTACAAAGGCTCGCCAGCCATAAGAAGGAGCCATACCTGAGGCATCTTCGGATATGTCCTTGTGTGTTTGCGGATAAATGCTCGCCAGCTGTGGTGCGTACGTGAGGAGGGCTCGCCAGCCGCGGTGCGGTTTAAGACTCGCCATCCGTGGCAAGGAAATGTACCCGAGGCATCTTCGGGATCTGTCCTTGAGAGGGTGCGGACAAAGGCTCGCCAGCCATGGTAAGGAAAATGAACCTGAGGCATCTTCGGGATCTGTCCTTGAAAGGTTGCGGACAAAGGCTCGCCAGCCATGGTAAGGTCGGTTAATGGACCATGGGAGTAGCCGCGTCGAATGGGCTTGTTTTGAAACGTAGCGAACTCGTGATGTCATTGGGGAAATAGCGAGTATGGAGTCTCACTATCACTATTTTTGGAATGAGCGGGTTTCGCGAGGAAGCCCTCTGCTGGCATTTGAAGGAATAGCGAATTTGGAATTTTCACCATTCGGTTTGAATTTGCAGTGGCGGTCTCGATCGCCATTTTTTTTTCAATTTTGAAGGAAAATAGCAATTTTGAGTTTTGCTATAGCGTTTGAAGTGACAGTTTATGTGCCGCCGTTGACGTTTGAAAGAAATAGTGAATTTGGAATCTTCACTATTGATTGAAGTGACGGTTTATGTACCGCCGTTGACATGTTGAAGGAAATAGTGAATTTGGAATCTTCACTATTGATTGAAGTGACGGTTTATGTGCCGCCGTTGACATTTTGAAAGAAATAGTGAATTTGGAATATTCACCATCGATTGAAGTGACGGTTTATGTGCCGCCGTTGACATTTTGAAAGAAATAGTGAATTTGGAATCTTCACCATCGATTGAAGTGACGGTTTATGTGCCGCCGTTGACATTTTGAAAGAAATAGTGAATTTGGAATCTTCACCATCGATTGAAGTGACGGTTTATGTGCCGCCGTTTGCTCGAAATTTGGAGAAAAATAACAAATTTGAGTTTTGCTATTATTTTTGAAGTTGGCGGTTTTGGTCGCCGTTTGCTTGAAAATAGCGAGTTTTAAATTTTCGCTATTTGTTTTTGTTTGTTTTCGAGGAAATGACGACATTCATATCGTCAACGAAAATTTTGAAGTTTGTTGTGGGAAATTGGGCCAAAGCCCAAATTTCGCTGGAAAAGAAAAGGGGAGGCCTGGTTTAGGCGCGAGCCACCTGGCGATGCAAGCCGGCTTCCCTATTTTCTGTTAAAAAGACGCGAGGTTGAGCTGCGGATGAATATTCATCTTCAACCTCAAAATCGCCATTAAAGGACCTTCTAGCTTGCTTTTGCTTGTGCCATTACCAATAAATGTCATCTCAAGGTAAGTATTTCCTCTTGAATCCTTTCAAATTTGTCGATTTTAGCTTGATTAAATTAGGGCGAAATTTTGCCCTAACAATCGAATTGGGCGTTTGATGTGACCATAATTAGCGCATTTTTAGCCCCCGAATTAGCCTTGTTCCCATGCTTTTTAGTGAATATTTGGGTCATTTATTATCTTTAGTTCTTTGTTTTGCATATTCTTTGAGATTTTGATCCCTTGGTAGGAAAGGAGTAGGAATCTTGCATTTTCATGGCAAAACGAGACTAAATTGATCGAATTCAATGACCAAGCATCAAGGAGAGACAAGATTAGAAGGCCTTTGTATATATGATAGTAGATGAGCAATGTTGAGAAAGGATCCTTGAGTCCCCAAGGAAATCCCCAAGGAATTTATGAAGAAAAGGGAAGAAAAGAAGAAGAAGTCTCGCTGAGGCACAATCCGTGCGGATTGTCTATAATCCGGCCGTCCTCCACCTGCACAATCCGTGCGGTTTTCCACCAAGATGCTCGGATTCCATCACCACAATCCGCCCGGATTCTCTTGAATCCGCTCGAGTTCCATCGCCAGAATCCGCCCGTCCCGACCCTAATCCGCTCGGATTCCTCTACAGCGCGATTTCCTCTTCTCCAAGCTACAAAGAAAGAAGCCCTTCCTTCGAAAAATACCGGCTCCTCCCTGCTCAATCTAAAAAGTGTAATTACTAGTTTAGCCCTTAGATAACCCTAATGCATCCCCCTAACTTCCACTATAAATACCCCATTAGTCTAATTAGAAGAGCATGTTCTTCTTATCAATAATTAGAGTAGTTAATATCAATCAAATCTCTCTTTAGTTTTGTAATCAACAATTAATCAAGTTCTAATACAAGTTTTATTTCCTTAATCTCTCTTTTGTTCATCCTTTATTTTGGGTAATTGAAGATTATTTGGGTTATTATTGGGAGATTGACAACCTCTCAATCAAGCATCAAGTACTTCTTTTATCTTTGCTTTATTATTGGAATCATTAGTAGGTATAATTCTCTTAATCCCTTTTTAATTATTGTTAATTGCTTTCATTTATTTATCATGTTTCATTTTGTTGGTATGATTGACAACCTTGCTAGCATGATCAACATGATAATGAGTGAGTAGTCTCTTAGCTAGGGTTAATGGGTGATTAGGGGAAACCAACATGGGGAATGATTCATGCTTAAATTAATATGCTTTCATGTTTTATTTGCTTGCTTGTTTTGATCTCAACTCATGCACATGTTATATTTGATGAAATGCTAAGCCTATGAATCCTTGCATTTACCACCATCTCCTATCTTTTCAATGAGACTTGTAAGACATAACCCAACTCGAGTCTCATTAGACCATGCATGTTGTTGAGTAGGGAAGATTAAGTCGACTTGTAGGTGTTGTACAATCTAATCGATTCGGCTCCGGGACCCAAACTTTCTTAGGATTGTAAGATATAACCCAACTCAATCCATCACAACAATAATTGCTTGCTTATAATTTGAGAACATGTTTGTATGATCAATTCCCATGATTCCCCTATGATCCCATGACACCCTAGTGCTTTTTAATCAATTGTTTACACCCCTTTTAATTCATCTTGCTTGTTTATTTTCATTGCTATTTTAGTTAGTGACCTTCTACATCAACCCAAATTGTGACACCCCTAAGACATCACTAGTTGCAATAGAAATCTCATTTCAATACCCGTCCCTTGGGATCCGACCTTTACTTGCCTCTTTACTAATTGTAGAGTTGTTTGTGAAGCTATAAATTGTGTTTTGTTTCGGACGTGACCCAACGACCACACCTTTAATTGTGAACACGAAATGGACCGATCAGCGTTTTTTTATTGAGCCAATTTCGAGTGAAATTGATATTTGTATTAGGTTAGAAACCTGTTTAGGAGTATAGGGGTGCTTTTAGTTTGCATTTTGGTCCCCGTTCCCGCTCCCTAAGCTCGAAAAACGTGAGTGAGACGAGAAACCGTCTCATTTCATAATGCCAAGTTTATTTGCTTGGGTAGTGGGTCCCATTAGGTTGCATTGTAGTTGGGAAAACCCGTATTTGCCATTTAAGGACCTTCGTTGGATGTTTGTGGGCAAAATTGAATTTTTTCCTTTTGCGACGGTCTTACGTCTGACCAAATAAGCGCCTGTCTGGGCTTGAATTGAGTCAGTTTGCCTAGAAATGGACCTTATTGGTATTTTAGGTCACCTTGAGGCGTGATAAAATCACGTTAGCCTTTTTGCGGTCGTCTTTGAATTTTGACCGGTTTGGCGCTCAAATTAGCGTATGAATTGCCTTTTTGAACCGTAGAAAAATCCCCATTGTGTCGAGAATGCATTTTGGGTTGTTGGCAGACCTTGTATGGGTCTTGAAATGCCGTTTTTGTGATTTTGACTCGTCTTTTGCTTGAAAAGAGGGGCGAGTCGTTTTTGTTCGTTTGTTGTGAATGGTTTGGGGTGGGATTGCCCCTTGTTTTTTGTATTGCAGGTTGTTTTTTTTTTGGTTTTTGGGTTTATCCATTTCATGCCGTCGTAATGCCGAAATTTCGGCTGACGTTTTTTTTTTGTTGTTTTTCTTTTTGATCGCAGGGTATCGTCTGGGACCGATGGGGTCCGTTGTTGAGTCTTTGGAGGAGGAAGTCGATCTCGGAGGGGAAGTAGCGGCCGAGGAGGCTGTCGTATTCGAGGCGGTGGTGGAGGATGCTTCTGTAGAGGAGGATAGGCGGTTGTTATGGCCGGTTTGTCCTTTTCGTTGTGGCTCATAGATAGGGTGGCTGATGAGTGGGGTTCAGTATCGGAATGGTGCATCGCATCATGGTTCTTGGCCTCCTCATCATCCGAAGTCTGCAAGACACTGTCTTCTTTTTTGTCATGGAGCAGGAGCGGAGGGTTATCGTCATGGTAACCTCCTCTACTTTCGCTGTGAAGGGTAATATCCGTATAAAACCCATAAATTGAAGGATTATAACGCAAATTTTATACGTGATTAATAGTCATAAAACGAAAAATACAATGAAACGATAAAGATTAAGTAATAACCTCCGGTCCTAGTGCAATTCGGCAATGAGAGATCAAAGTAGATCTCCTCCTAATTGTTGCACCCAAGATCGTCTGAGAAATGCCCTTGTGCTAGAATGAATCCTCTAATTGCCTTGCAATATTGAGAGGATTGTTTTGTGAGTTTTCGTTGGATGTGAGATCCGAATTTTGAGAGGCAATTTTCTCAAAACCCTAATTATTTTGCAAATGATTATCATTAGGTTACAAAAGAGAGAGAGCTCTCTTTTGTCTATACCATTCGGCCGGCCATGGGCTACCTAGGGAAGTGGGCTTCCACTTCCTTTTAGTTTTAGCTCATGGTCTGGTTCGCAAATCGCTAAAATGTATATGACGCGGTTTTGTTATAAATCGTCATCGGTTATCGGTTATTAAAGCATCAACTAATAATACGGATTAGTTGAAACATTAATACATGTCCGACAAAGACGATATTGTATAATTATATTCAATATACATTTAATTAAATATAAAACGCTTATATTCAATTTACGAATTAATTGCTTAATTCGCCTTAGCCGTTATTATTTAATCCGTATTAAATAAAATATCTCAACATCACATTTTCGACTAATTATTAGTCAAATAACTCAGACTAACTGGTTAGTCAAATTTGGCATCTACATGACTGTATTTTCATACCGTCACATCTCTCAAACGTATCCTATAGGTGTGACTTTTAGGGACCAGTTGATCACCGCCATCTGTATGACAATAACGTCAAACTTATCTAGCAAGCCAACCGTTATTGATAAACGTGGACCAACTGATTATGATACAAAAGTATACCCTTTGATCCTTTTAGAGATTTATATGTCCTTGCACTAACTGTAAAGGACACCAGCCCCAACACGCTGTTGCTCCTCTGTTTCCCCTGTTGCTCTCTTTCTTTTCCGTTTGAGTGGATAGAGAGTGCTTAGTTCGGTAGGTGGCGGATAGCCCCCAGTTCGTTGTCTTAGGCCAGTGTCTGTATGATAGACATTTGTTTTAGGCCAGTGTCTGTATGATAGACGTTTGTTTTAGGCCGATGTCTCGTATGATAGACGTTTGTTTTAGGCGATTATGTCCGTATGATAGACGTTTGTTTTAGGCCAGTGTCTGTATGATAGACGTTTGTTTTAGGCCAGTGTCTGTATAATAGACGTTTGTTGATGTATTTTGCGTAAGGCGGTTTGTATATATGTGTTTTTGGATTTTGGCTTATTTTGTGATTTTTGGCTTTTTGTGTTGTGTTTCGGAGAAGCGTTGTCGGCTGTTTGATTCTCCTTTTGCCTTGCACCAGTTCCTGCATCGTTAGTGTAGAAAACAGGAAACAGATAGCATATACGCATAAACGCACACACGTAGAAGCATTTGATTGAAAACATGTAAAGCATTTGTTTGAAAATCAAAATTAACCAAGATAACTTGAAGTTAAAATTTGAAATTTTGAAACGATTTTTGAAAATTCTGTGACAAGTCGTCACGTTCGGAATTCAAAATGAATTGATTTGAAAATTTGAGCAATTAACTCGTGTCGTGAATTAAATTGCATCGAAATTTTTGAAGATTGACTCGAAAAATTCAAACTCAAACCGTCAGGAAAGAATTTTTAGAAAAGAATTTTTGCGAGTATATTTGGCTTTTGAGGTCAAGACTCGAATTTGTGAGTGCTTGAATTTTGAGGAAAATTGATGTCATGTTATCAATTTTCGATTGTAATTTTTGTTTTGCGAAAAAGCGAAAAAATTTCGGAATTTCGACTGACATGGAAATGATCCATCGCGGATCGGGGCGACTAGCCCTTCCCCCCTTAAAAAAAAAGAAAGAAAAAACCGTATGTTTAAAGCTGCGTCATGGAAACCGTGTCGGATTTCGTAAAAACGCGAAAACAAGGAAATGTGAGTGTGAAGAAACACAACATTTCCCGGATCATCCCGAAGAGGCGCGAGGTTCCTGGCGGGAGGTTTGAGGTGTCAGGAGAAAACACATGTTGAAAGAGACAAGTCAACAGCAGGAATCCTGGAAAAGCCTCAAAGAGGCGCGAGCGTCTTGGCGATGGAAGCCAGCTCTCCTCTTTTTCTAAAAGATGCGCTGATCATTTTGTATAAATAGGGATGTTTGCGCTTCATTGTTTCATCATCCAAAACACAAAAACATCTCTACAAAACCTCTTCTTCTTCCACAAAAATATTTCATGGATGCTTTCGAGAACGCCTTGCGACAATGGTTCCGGGATTTGTCACCCCCCGAGAAGTATCAACTCGATTGCATGGGAGTTGGTCAATTGTTTGTGCTTCGTCAAGTCAAGGTGCAACCTTCGTTTCTTGAAGCATGTTCTCGGTTTTGGGATTCGAAACATCATGTTTTCGTTTTCCCGAAAGGTGAGCTTTGTCCTCTTGCCGAAGAAGTCGGAGCCATTGGTGGGTGGCCAGGTTGTGTTCCGGTGCTTCCTCCGACTCGGTTGTGCTACAAGGAGAAATTCCGTTCCATGTTGGGCTTGTCAACAAGCCAAGTCAACTTTCTTCTTGCTCCACATGGTGTGGATATGTTGGCTCTTATTAACATCTTTTCAAACCGATTAGATGCTAATGTCTCGGAGGTGGCTAGGAGAAGGTCTCTTGCATTTTGCCTTGTCCATGTGTACCTCTTTGTTGATGTCTTGAAGAAGGAGGGGCCGGGATGCCATGGTAGCATGACCCTTATCCATGTGATTGAGCAAATGGAGCATGGTAGAGATCCATCATGGTTGGTGCTTGGAGAGATTATCCAAGCTTTGGACAAGGAAGTCTCTTGTGGAGAAGCTCCCTCTTTCGGATTGCCAAGGATACTCCAAGTGTGGCTATTGGAGAGGCTAAGGTATGTAGAGCCTCCGGTTAATCCTTCCTCTTACTCCTTCCGTCACCTTACTATGAGGAAGAAGTTGTACCCAGATAGTTTTGCTTCCACCGAGGCCTATTGGGCCGCAAGATTGGCGGAGAAGGGTGGTCCTCATATCCGTTGGGTGGTGCCGTGGTGGCACTTGAGGTCCTTCACGGGGTTACCCGCTTCAGGTGCTAGTCCTCGTTCTTTGATGGTGGTGGGCTTGAAAGTTGTTTCCTTCATTTATCCCGAAAGGCTCATGAGGCAAATGGGGCGTCAACAAAAGGTGCCCGCTCAAGATACTCTTGTCCAAGAGAATGTTTTCCGGAACTCCGAGCTTGTGGAGTTCTTTGAAAGGTGGTGGGCCACTCGGCCGCTTTGAGAGGTGCCAAACCCCGCTGCCACGGCATGGGTGACTCCCGCTTATGTCAAGTGGTCACGTGCTCCGTCCTTGGAAGAGAGATCCAAATTTCGTAAGGACGAGGTTGTCGACTTGAAGTATCGAGAGGTTGGCAAGGCCAACCGTGCCTTCTTTGAGGAGTATGTTGATGGAGCTACCCCCGATGTGATGAGATCACCGAAGAGGAGAGTTCCGGCCCCAAGAATATGGTGGGCCGTGCATTGGCTCGTCTTGGGTCGAATATGGGGTCTTGTGCTAGACCGGAGGCCATCGCCGTCTTAGATCCGTTGAGGATCCGTTCCGAGGAGGAAATCCATGTTAGGCGGGCCAACAAGAAGAACAAGGGGAAGATGTACCCCGAGGGAAAAGGCAAGGGTAGAATGGAAGAGTGAAGACCTCCATTACCCACTTTATTATTATGTTGTATTATTGTTGTGAGTTTGTATTATGTTGTACTAGCTAGTTGTTGTGTGTTTTGTGCTAGTTTTATTATGTGAGGTGTGTTAGTTGACACCGTAGCTTTGACAAGTTGTAGACTCGTCGAAATTTATTTGTTGTTGAAATTGTAATCCCTCCCATTATTAATTAAATAAGAGGATTGCCCGTGTCGAAAATTGTGAACGCTTGTTTCTTCCATCCATTTGGTAAAGGCAATTCGATTTGAATCGTCCTCAGCATTTGAACTTGGGAAAGTGGTATTTTGTGGAAAGGGAGAAAGGCTCATTTTGTATTTTTGTGGGAAAAAGGGAACGGTTTTCCCTTTCTCTTTTTGTTTCTGGAGGTTGTTTGTATGTGGGGATTTTTGTATGGGGATGGTTTTTTTGATTGGGGGGATCGTTGTATCCTCCTTGTGTAAGGAAGGACTGCCTACGTATTTACCTGAAGAGGTGAAATCAAACCAAGATCGTAGTTCGAAGTGTTTTATGAATTTGAATTGGGTTTTGTGGTTGTATCCCTCAAGCATAAGAGGGACTGCCTACGTATCCACCTGAAGAGGTGAAATCAAACCATGCTCGTAGTTCAGGGGGGTTTGTTTTTGTAGTGCAAATGGACGTTGCCTTTAACGGATCAAAGGACATTCGAAACGGGCAAGGTGCCGCAGCTTAGACTCAATAAAACATGCAATTTCAAATCAGAACATATTGAGGAACTTGACTTGAAAAGGGTTGAGGTCGATGCTAGTTGCAAAACTAGGCTAGGTTGTTGGTTGATAGGGCTCAAGGGTAGTATTTCTTGAGTTGGTCTAGGTTGGTCGGGTTTGTAAAGTCCTCCCCGTCTAGGTCACTCAGTCTCACTGCGCCCCCCGAAAGTATTTTCTTGACCAGTTATGGCCCGGCCCAGTTGGGTTTGAATTTTCCCCTCGGATCGACGGGTATTGGTGCTCGAACTGACTTGAGGACCAAGTCGCCCTCCTGGATGTTTCTAGGTTTTACCTTTTTGTTGAATGCCCGTTGTATACGTCGTTGGTATAGCTGGACGTTGTGAAAGGCGTTGAGTCGTCGTTCGTCTAGAAGAGTGAGTTGTTCGTACCTTCGACGGGTCCATTCCGCCTCAGGGACTTGACTCTCGAGTAGGATGCATAGAGGAGGGACCTCTAACTCCACCGGTTGAACCGCCTCCATACCGTATGCTAGGTAGAAGGGTGTCGCGCCTGTCGGTGTTCGAATGGAGGTTCGGTATCCCCATAATGCGAATGGGAGTTTGCACGGCCAATCGCGGTAGTTGTCTTGCATTTTCTTGATAATAGTAACAAGAGTTTTGTTCGCTGCCTCCACCGCTCCGTTGGTTTGGGGACGGTAGGGGGATTATCGATGTCGTCTGATCTTGTATTTGTCCAGCAAAGCTTGAGTTTCCGCTCGGAAGTGAGAGCGTTGATCGCTGATGATTTCATGGGGTGCCCCATATCGGTAGATGATGTTGTTTTGAATGAACTTGGCCACTTGTTTGGCGGTCAAGACTGCATATGACTGTGCTTCCACCCATTTGGTGAAGTATTCGATGGCGACGAGGACGAAACAATGCTCCTTGGTGCCTATCGGGTTGACTTTCCCGATGATGTCGATGCCCCAGGTTGAGAATGGCCAGGGTGATGTCATGGTGTATAAAAGGGATGGTGGTATATGTTGTATGTTGGCGAAGATTTGGCAATTGTGGCAATGTTTGACGTAGTTACGGCAATCGGCTTCCATGGTTGTCCAGTAGTAACCTAGCCGCATGATTTTCCGTGTAAGCATCATTACACTCACGTGAGGGCCACATTATCCGTCGTGAACCTCTCCCATGACTTTTTTGGCTTTGTGATGGTCAATGCAAAGGAGGAGAATTCCTTAGGGTGTTCTTTTGTAGAGCTGATTTTGGTTTATCACGAATTGTGATGCAAGTAAACGGGTGGCTCTTTGTCCTCTTTGATCAGAGTTGGGAGGGAATTCGTTTTTGGTTTTGTAATTGAGGATGGCTTGGTACCAAGGTTCATCATGGCTTTCCTCGTCGTTGATAATGGCACAAACGTGAGCTGGCTCGCTCCTTCTCTCGACACAAAGGGGCATCGATGTCATGTCGTCAGGTATGTTGACGAGCGCGGCAAGTTTTGCCAGGGCATCAGCAAATTGATTTTCCTCTCGCGGCAAGTATAAGTAGTCGACTTGGTCGAAGAACTTGGCCTCTTGACTGATCTTCGCTTGGTAAAGAGCTAGGCTGTCAGATCGGATTTTCCATGATCCGGATACCTGATTGATGATGAGTGAGGAATCGCCATGGACCCTCAGTCTCTTGATGCCAAGTGTGATGGCAGCTTGTAGGCCGATGAGACATGCTTCATATTCAGCGGCATTGTTGGTGACGGCGAAATCCAGCTTGACCGAGATCTGAACATGTTCTCCCTCTGGTGATATTAGAAGGATTCCTACCCCGAAGCCTCTCAGATTAGATGCACCATCAAAGTATAGGTCCCATGCGTCGGAGTCGGCACAAAGGATGTCTTCGTCAGGAAGCGACCATGTGTCGGTCGTTAGATCCTCGTTGACGGGATTTTCTGCTAGGAAATCGGCGACTGCTCTTCCCTTGATAACCTTGAGGGGTACAAACTTGAGGTCAAACTCGGACAGCATGAGTGTCCATCTAGACAGCCTTCCGTTTAGTATGGGTTTTTCGAAGATGTATTTGACTGGGTCCATCTTGGAGTAGATGTGGACCGAGTAGCTGAGCATGTAATGCCGCAGCTTCTTTGTTGACCATACTAGGGCAAGGCATGTCTTTTCCAGTTGGGTATACCTCGTCTCGTACTCAATGAACTTTTTGCTGATGTAGTAGATGGCTCGCTCTTCGTTGCCAACTGTTTATGCTAGCAGTGCTCCCATGGTTGTGTTAGTTACAGTCAGGTATAGGGATAGAGGAATCCCCGGTTGAGGTGGCATGAGGACAGGAGGTTTGGATAGGATTTCCTTCATCCAGTCGAACGCCTTCTGACAGTCGTCGTCCCAATCGGTGTGATCGGAGGCGCGAAACTTCTTGAATATCGGTTCACAAATCATAGTGAGCTTGGCGATGAACCGGCTGATGTATTGGACCTGACCGAGAAATCCCCGAATCTCCTTCTCGTTCTTAGGCCGAGGAATTTGTTGAAGGGCTTTGATTTTGGTTGGATCAATCTCAATGCCTCTTTTGCTAATGACATGTCCCAAGAGTTTTCCGGAGGTGACCCCGAATGCACACTTCTGAGGATTTAGTCTCATGTTATATTTCCGCAGACGAGCGAAGAATTTCCGGAGGGCATTAAGGTGGCCGTCCCGTTCTATTGATTTGACAATCATGTCATCGACATATACCTCTACCTCCTTGTGCATCATATCATGTAGGAGAGTGGTAGCGGTTCTCTGATAGGTTGCTCCGGCGTTGATGAGGCCGAAAGACATGACCGTGTAGCAATATGTACCCCACTGCGTCGTGAACGCAGTTTTGTGCATGTCTTCCTCAGCCATTTTAATCTGGTTGTACCCGGCATACCCGTCCATGAATGATAGGAGAGCATGTTCGGCAGTGTTGTCCACCAGAATGTCAACATGTGGCAAAGGGAAGTCGTCCTTTGGACTCGCTTTGTTCAGATCCCTGAAGTCGACGCAGACCCGAATTCGTCCGTCTTTCTTTGGTACCGGCACAATGTTGGCCACCCAATCCGAGTATTCAGATACTTTGATGAACCCGGCTTTGAACTGTTTGTCCACCTCTTCTTTGATTTTTAGGGCCCACTCAAGACGCATCCGGCGTAGCTTCTGTTTCACAGGTTTAGCCCCGGGTTTGATGGGTATCCGGTGCTCTGCAATTTCTCTGTCAATCCCAGGCATGTCTCTGTAAGACAAGGCGAATACGTCCTTGTATTCGTGGAGGAGGTCAATGAACTATTTTCTTTCCGAGGGGTCCAGGGTTGTCCCTATCCTAAGTTCTTGAGGTGTATTGTCGGTTCCTACGTTAATAGGCTCGGTTTCCTCAATGATGGGGGTTCTAGTTTCCCGTTTGTCAAGTTCTTTGGCAAAGTGAGGTGGGTAGTTACTCGAGTCAAATTCCTCATAATCATTCAGAATTGCATTGCAGTTAAATTGAGACGAGTCATAAGCAAACTTAGCGTTCATTAAGTTGACACGAGCGAAAAGCTCGGAAAGGACAGACATCTCGTGGTCAGTCAGAGGCGACACAACAGAGGAAGTGGCCCCTGGAACAGGCTCCAGGTTGTCACCTTTCATGGGAGTGGGGGTGACCTTAGTAGACTCAGCCTCTAAATCAGCCACGGCCTTGTGATAAAACTGTGGGAAGGGGACCTTGACTGGGACCTCATGAGTGTTAGGAGCTATGACAGACTCTGACTCCGACTCGGACTCAGACTCGGATCCTTCATCACTTCCCTCCTTGAACATAGGGCCTTCTCCAGTTGTTATCTTGAGAATGCGGCCTTGGCGATCGGTCCACTTGATGCTTTTCTTCCAGCCCTGGGTGGCTTTCTCCGGGTCAGTATCGGAGATCAAGGCGGTTGGATCAAATTGATTGTCTTTCAGGGCGATGTTGATGATGTCCTCATAGTCGAGGCGTTTGATGTTATCTTCCCCAAAGAGTAGTGTGACAGCTTGTCCGTCGAGGCACGGTGACGGTTTGGACTCAGTTGATGCGGCTTCGATGTTGTCGGGGATAAAGTAGCAGTCCTGGAGGACTTCCACTCCCGGGTATCTAGCCCTGGCCACAGAGTCATAGATTGGCTCCGGAAAGCCATGGTAAAGTTCAGACTCCCCCTCAGGGACAAAGTATCTGTTGAAAGTCAGGTGGTAGGGACGGAGGATAACTCCGTGTTTTTTGCATTTTCGGATTAGGAGGTTCATCTCCTGGATATCTTCATTGGTAGGTTCGTATCCCAGCCCAAAGGGAATGTTGGGGACTTTAGCCTGTTTCAAGGGAGGCAGTGGGTCCTTTAGTGGATTGAGCGGCAAACCCGGAAAATAACCCTGACGCATCATGATACGGTTGATCGTGAGGTTGGTGAACGGGTCACACTCGAAGGGTGTTGACTCATCAGTTATGGCGTTCACGACTTGGAAACCCCACATTTCATTGTCGTCCTCCTCAATGGCTTGGGAGGCTACCCCTCTTCTCATGATTGCTTTGATTGGGGAAGCGGGGATCGTGATCGTTTTCCCGTTGAAGGGGACCCTGATCTTTTGGTGGAGCGTTGAGGTGACCGCCTTGACGATGTGAATCCATAGACGTCCCAGGAGCATGTTGAAAGATGCGTCGATGTCGACCACTTGAAAACTGGTTTGTCTTTCTAGTGGCCCGGTTGTGACGGTCAAAGTGACTAGCCCTGCGACCTTGCGATGAGTGCCGTCGTAGGCGCGTACTCCTTGATTCGTTGGGATTAAATCTGATTCTTTGATACCCAGCCTGTGGGCAGTTTTGAGAGGAATGACATTCACGGCGGAACCGTCATCCACGAGGACCATTGATACATTCTTTTGGAGGCATTGCACGGTGATGTACAGGGCCAGGTTATGGTTGGCTCCGAACAGGGGGATATCCACGTCGGAGAAGACGACCGGGTTGCTCAGATCAGGGGCGTCACTTGTCATGTGTGCCACTATTTCTTCTGGGGAAGAGGTGGAGGGCAAGGTTAATTTTCCCAAGGCCTGAAGCAGGGCCTGTCGATGCTCAAAAGACGTTACGATCAGTTGCGAAATTGAGATCTCGGCCTTTGCTTTCTGAAGCTGTTTCAGTATTGAGTTCTCAGGAGCCTTTGGTTGAGTGTCCGCTTCCGGGACGATTTGGTCATTCGTTGTTGGAACGACCGCTGGGTTGCTCGGATTCTGATAGGGATGTCCAGACCGGGTGAGATGTCCGATTTCCCTCGTCCGCTTCTCCTTTCCTGGGACGACATAGACATCCTCAACATCATCCCGCCATATGCCGTTAATTTCAGGGTCTCGAGGATACCTCGAAGGGGTATTCCTCGGTGGGTAGTTCTTGTGGGGAATATTTTTGTGAGGGCGATTCTTGTGGGGGTAGTTATTTTGGGGGTAGTTATTTTGAGGGTAATTATTGTAAAGGTGGTTATTTTGTAGGTGATTTTCGTGGGGTCTATGCCAGAATGGTCGCGGGAGCAATCCATCCTGGGATGGGTAGTTTTGAATGCTTGGGGAATTCTCCCTCGGATGTGGTGCCGGGGGATTGAAGATGAGTCGACGGTAGGCGTCGTCGAGTCAGGTGATTCTCTCAGAAAGGCTGGCAATGGCCTCCTCAACTTGCTGAAACAGAGTGAGCATAGTGGCAGCACTGAATACGAACACTCCGTCTGAAGGATCCTTTTCCAGAACATTCACTTCGACGTCAATTGGCAAGATAAGATGAGAGCAGTCTAGGGTCGGCTCATCGTCAGAGATGGCGTGAATTCCCAGAGGATTCGTCTTGTTGTTTGGCTTAGTTGGTGGGGGTATAGGCAAATCTCCCTTCTCAATCATGTCTTGAATGAGGTGCTTGAGTTTGAAGCAATTTTCGGTATCATGCCCTTTCCCTCGATGATACTGGCAGTAGGCGTTGGGGTTCCAAAATCGGGATTTCTTGGCATCAGCCGGGTCCGGGGTGGGCCTGATAGGTTGTAGCTTCCCTTGGTCCATGAGCCTCTTTAGGGCACTTGCATAATTTGACCCTATGTTGGTGAATACTCTCTGGGGGCGTTCAATTTTCTTGGCAGATGGTTCGACGAGGTTAACCTCATCAATCTTGTTTGTCTGACCGTAAGGGCGAGATCCGGTTGATGTGGATCCTTGATAACCCCTGCCTGTGGTCTTTGCTAAGACGCCCTTTCGGAGGTCGTCCTCAATACGTGTCCCCAGAATCTGCAGATCTTGAAAGGTTTTGATGTTTTGATACCTCAGCAGGTTGGCATAAACCGGGCGGAGGTTGTTGACAAATTTTTCCACCAGAGTTGATTCACTCGGCTTACTGACCAACTGAGTACTCACCCTCCTCCAACGGGTTAGGAACTCAGTGAACCTCTCCTTGTCGTTTTGGGTTAACACCTCGAGAGTACGGGTGTTAGCCTGGATCTCGACATTGTCGGCATACTGTTTGGCAAACTCAACTGCGATCTCATCCCAGGTGGTAAGGTTTTTCGGGTCCAAGAAATAGTACCATTGGCGAGGAATTGGCTCCAAAGAGGATGGGGAAGATCCTGGTAAAAAGTTCCTGTTGGACCCCCTTAATGGCCATGTAGTCTTTGAAAGCACGGATGTGGTTGAGTGGGTCCTCCACTCCCTTGAACTTAGGCACGTCAGTCAGGGTGAAGTTGTCAGGTAACTGGTCCCCGACAGGTTCGAACCTTCGGTTATTTTCAAGGTGGATGTTGTTACCCCGGGCTAGGAGTTGTTCTTCCAAGAGTTTCAGCCTCTTTTCAGTCTCAGTCAGAGGTGGGGTATTATGTTCCCGAATTTCCTTGTTCTCCAGGGCGTCGATACGGGTCTCGACGCGATCCAGGGTGACCTTAAGAGCGGTAAGCAAAGGTAAAAGAGGGCTCAGACAAGGAGATCCACTCTCACCTCTTTTATTTACTATATGCATGGAGTATTTGTCTAGGATCCTCAATGTTATTAGCTCTCAAGACGACTTCAGATTTCACCCTTTGTGTGGCTCTCTTAAGTTAAATCACTTGCTTTTTGCGGATGACTTGCTTCTCTTTTCAAAAGGTACTGCTGCCTCCATCATGTGGATGCTGAAGGCATTTTCCACTTTCTCTAAAGCCAGTGGTTTATGTCTCAATAGGGAGAAGTCAGATATGTATTTTAATGGAGTTCCTAATCAGGTGATTGCGACATTCTTCAAGTATCGGCTTCGGACAAGGGGTCCCGCCATTTAGATACCTGGTGTTCCTATAATCGCTCATAAACCGAGCAAAAATGAAGGTATGCATCTTACTGATAGAATCACTGCTAGAATTAGATCTTGGGGTTCTAGACAGTTATCCTATGCTGGCAGGTTAGCTCTCATCAATTCTGTCCTTGCTACTCTGCATTCTTATTGGTCAAGCATATTTCTCATTCCCAATGGCATAATGAACAAGATTGAAGCAATTTGTAGAAATTTTCTTTGGAGTGGTAAGGATTCATATCAAAGAGCACCTAATGTGAGTTGGGATACGTGTTGTAGTCCCAAGGATGAAGGTGGTTTGGGTATAAAAGACTTGAAAACTTGGAATAGAGCTCTGTTGGGGAAATACACTTGGTGGCTTGCAAATAAAAAGGATCATCTTTGGGTTCGTTGGATTTCTCATGTCTATATGAAAGATACTCACTGGTCTAACTATGATCCCCCACCTGATTGTAGTTGGACTCTGAAGAAGATAGCTCACTCTATGATTCTTTTTAAGCAAGCCTACACTAATGACTTGTGGTTAGCATCTGATAAGGAATACACTGTCACTGAAGGGTATGCGTGGTTGAGACAATCTAAGCCTAAAGTTCTGTGGAGACATATTTGCTGGAGTCCTATGAATGTACCTAAATGGTCTTTTATCTTTTGGGCTGTCCAGTTGAAGAGATTGCTCACGAAAGATCGTATGATTCAGATGGGATTTGGACATGATCCCTGCTGTTACTTGTGCTCTGCTGCTGATGAGAGCCATGATCACTTGTTTTATCAATGTCCGTTTAGTACCCATTGTATCAGCTATTTGCAGCAGAAGTTAGGTGTACATTTTTCTGCAGACAGTTTGGCACGTTGGGATTCAAATGGGAGAGCTAGAAGTAAACTTCAGAGAAAGATTATTAGTTCCTGCCATGTTGGAGTCACCTACTGCATCTGGAATTCAAGAAACAAAGCTCGGTTAGATGCTTATGTACTGAGACCTGAAAATATTGTTAGGAATGTCATTAAAGATGTGTTAGCACGATTTTGGGCTAAAAACTCCTCTGTTCTGTCTACTAGGGATGTTAGATGGATTCAGGGCCTTAGCTAGAATACATTGTATACGTTCTAGAATACTCACTCGATCTTGATGTAATTATTTTTTGATATCAATATACTTACCTTTTACCAAAAAAAAAAAAAAAAAAAAAATAAGAGCGGTAAGCATGCTGGCTAGCTGATCAGTTGTGACATCTCTGTTGTTATCATTGTTGTTGTTGGACGAAGCTGAAGACGGGGCCATGGCTTTGAGGCAGAAAAACGGCTCACATTACAACTCAATCCGACACGGTTCCAAGACTGAACGCAGACAACATAGAGGACGAGACCAAGATCGACTCAACAAGACGGGGTGACCGTGTGTGGTACCTCGGTGCCGACTCGATTTATGACGTGACGGTGTTTGACCGAACTTTTGACACGAGTCCAATCATGATGGTGCGACGCCATTGGACGGGTCTCGTGGTGAGACGACTCATAAGTAAAGATCCGTAAGTACGCTTGCTTTGACTCGATAGACACGAGGCGGAATTGGAATGGTGGACTGAAGTTTTCGAAAATAGAAATTTTCAAAGAGATTCATTTGTCGCTTTAATAGGCGGCTTCCGAAGATATAAATCTCTGCAAGTCGATCAGTTGAAAGGGGTCGATTTAAGTTTATTTGCAAAAGACGGTTTGAGTTTGAGTCGGCTCGGAAAGCAGTGTATTGTTTCCCAAGACGGTTTTGAAATTCAAAATTGTATGTTTTGAAAATCGAGTTTGAAATGTTTGAAGAGGTCTCGGGGACGGTGTACGGTCCTCGGGATCCCGAAAGTGTTTCGAGAAAAGGGTGTGTGCTTTTCTCGGGTTTTGAAAGAGCCATTGTCGGCGCGAAACGGGTTAAAATCCGTGTCTAGACGCGGCGATTATAACGGCGTAAAAAGGTGATTTTGAAATGGTTATACAAAACCGGGTTTGAAAATCGTCATTACGACGGCCTAGAAAGGCGTGTTGAAATGGTTATACAAAACCGGGTTTGAAAATCGTCATTACGACGGCCTAGAAAGGCGTGTTGAAATGGTTATACAAAACCGGGTTTGACAATCGTCATTACGACGGCCTAGAAAGGCGTGTATCGGTCGGCGAAAGACCGAGTTTTGAAATGGCCATTATAACGGCGCGAAAAGGGTGTTTTTGAAAGTTTGAAAATGACACGGAAGGACTTATGATCAGATAGCACATAAGCACTCACAGTTTCATTATATTATGCATTATGCTGACACGAGTTTTGGCTTAAAAGGGTGGGTTACACACCAAGCAATCAAACCCCGATTTGCGAGAGGGTTACCAATCCAAATAAAATGTGTAAGGAGGGTGCCCTAGCCTCGTGCTCGAAAGTGATGAAAGCTCTTTGACGAAACAGAAATGTGTAACGTCAATGGTATGCTTGACTCAATCAGGATTCGAAACGCATTCCAACCAAGACCTCGTTTGAGTCTCACCATCTAGGGATCACAAAGACGTAAGTGTCCTAGTTATCCCCGGCAGAGTCGCCAATCTGTGGACATGGCCCACCTGCAGGCCCGGTTCGATCTGCGGACATACAGCGGTCTTTTTGAAAGCCACGCTCGGCGGCGTAAAGATGCTTTCGACCGGATCGTTTTTAGATCGGTCGGTTTCGTCTCGGTAAGGGTCTCGAAACGATTAGAGATGTTCGGAGTCGCCACCAAGCATTTGTGGGATGCTTAGAACCCGTTCGAATTCCACTTTATACCTCGGTCAAATCGAAGCACAAAGCAGCGTTTTGACATAGGTACTAAAGATAAGTAAATCGTCCATCTTTAGCATCCTATCTCTAGAATGACTCTCGTACGCCCTGGATAAGGTCGTCCACTATCCAAAGTTTCTGAGTAAGAGGTGAAGGTACGTATTGGGAAGACCTTTAATCAGACACCCAATCCCGCCCGCGTTTAGCGACCTCTACTAATCGATCTTGGTTGGTTGAATGCAAAAGTTGATAAAACGGTTTAAATGCATGAATGCGCATCCAATGATTTAAACCTAACATGTGAGAGCTTTCTAAGTCGGTTGATTTAATCCAAGTATCAAGTATAAGATGTCGAGTTGGATTAATGATTGATTTGCATGCAAGACGGAAATTAAACATCCATTTACCATATTAGGTTTAGGGTGCATAATATGATCCATTTGTCATAGTAAGGCATTTTGCAAATATGGTTTTGAATAATCGAATAGTCGTCTGATCCGTCCTATATCCGGGTTAGCCGGAGTCGGGATCGTCCTAGACTAATGCTGGAAGGGAACAGGCCCTGCACTGCACGGGCTATAAGAGGCGCGAGCCAGCCGGCGGTGTAAGGGGCCTCCCTCTGGTTTTGAAAATGAGAAAGAAAAGGCCTGCTTGAGGCGCGGGTTAACCAACGGCTGTATACCGTGTTCTGACTGTTTAGAAAACGTGTTGAAACGTGTTGAAAATGGTTATTTGAACCCGGTTTGATTTTGAAAGGGCCGTTTAGACCGCATTTGTCGATTTGAAGAACTAGACTCGAATAATCATCATTGTTTGATAATATTCGGTGTCGGATTCGGTTTTGACAAGCTTGACATGAATAGTTTTGAAAAATGGTTATGGACTAATTGTTTTAAGTCCATTTTGAATGTAATTAGTCGATACTCATCATCGTGCCCGGGTTAAAATCCGGCATGGTACGTATAACCAAGGATGACTTTGTGTTGGTGACTAATATGTTTGTTTGAAAATGTAAAGAAATGAAATAAAAGGCTTTAAAATACCTCTTAAATGTCATTAACCAAATATTATCACCGAAACACGGATTTAACCGTCATGGTATGAAGAACCAAGGGTGAAAAATGCTTTATGGTTAAAACATGTGAAATGAAACAAAAAGGTTTCGAAAATACTTGAAATGGTAAAAACCGATTACAAATATGAAAAATGGATTAAGGGAAATGACGAGAACAAACACGGTTGATCTCTGGTCTGAGTACCCCATTTAGGCGCGAGCCTGTTGGCGACCTAAGGGGCTTCTGCCTCAGACCAAAAATCAGTTTTGGCTCGTTTATTCCATGTTTTGGTTCATGTTATGAATGTTTTAGCATGCTAAAGTCATGAAACAAATGAAAACATAATAAAAGAGGATTTTTACACCCTCATACTTACATGTTTGGTTATGGCGAGTGACCGGCGTAAGTGTAACAACTTGTTTGATCGGAAAAAACTCGGTTTAAAACCGTTTTGGTAAGTAAAAGAGTGTTTTAGAAGTTTAGTGATGGTGTAGTGGTCAAAGTGGTCGGACAAGTGATTTAATGCACGATGACGGTACCAAACAATGTGTAAGGCTCGTATTTACGATCGGTAGGTCGTAAATACGCGTCGGGTTGTGACTTTAGAAGTCGAGTCGAGAATTTTAAGGGAGAAAAGAGGGGGCGGACACTTGCGTAAGTCTCAAATGGGAGACATTTGAGGGGTATTTATAAGAGAATGAGTGGTTGTGTGAGTTTTGAGCGACGTGGCCACCTGGGCTGCTCAAAGAGGCGCGAGCCATGCCGCGGGTCTTCGAGTTGTGTTGTCGCTTTCACAACAAACGCAATCATGATTTGTTCTATCCTAGGTTTTGTAGTCCCATGTTTGGTACTTGACCATTCATGAATCCGGGAAAACTTAGCATAGAAGGCTTGAGATATATTTGGTTTTTGTGTTTGACTCGGTTTGACTCGTTGTTGGAGTCGGGATTTGAATTTTTGAGTCGGTTTTTGGTCCGGTGTCGGTTTTGACTCTAGTTAGTGTCATTGCGACCCCGTCATCGTGCATTAAACACTCCAGGTATTTTTGAAATGTTTTGAAATGTTTTGTTTTCGAAATCGTTTTAAGTTTTCCGACGTAAAGTTGTACACAAACTGTCAATCAAACGCTGCGATCCCAAAACATGTTGTAGTCCGATAATCATCGGGTGTTTGTTGGAGTGTCAGCAGATACTGGGTATCTACAGATGGTGATCGGGTCATTCGAACTAGGAACTACCGAAAGCCCTTGTCAGAATTGACGCATCCATATCGCTTCCTTTGCTGCCTCCGAAGCGGCATAGTACTCGGATTCAGTAGTAGAATCTGCTACAACACTCTGTTTGGAACTCTTCCAGCTGACCGCTGCACCATTAAGAGTGAAGACGAACCCGGACTGATATTTTGAATCATCTCGATCCGTTTGGAAGCTAGCATCTGTGTAACCGATTGCGCATAGCTTAGTATCTCCTCCATAAGTCAGTACCCAATCCTTAGTCCTCCGTAGGTACTTGAGGATATTTTTGACTGCTATCCAGTGTGTTTCACCTGGAGTCTTTTGGTACCGACTCGTCATACTCAATGCATATGCCACGTCTGGACGTGTGCATATCATGGCATACATGATCGATCCTATTGCAGATGCATAAGGAACACGACTCATGCGCTCTATCCCTTCAAAGGCGTCGTGGGTGATCGAGACTTGCTCAATCGCATCCCGGTCGTCATAGGAAGGTTCCCCTTCTTGGAGTTGGTCATGTTGAACCTCTCAAGAACCTTATCCAAATAAGACTCCTGACTAAGTGATAACGTCCGTCGTGATCTATCTCGGTAGATACGGATTCCCAAAATGCGCTGTGCCTCACCCAGATCTTTCATCTGGAAATGGTTCTTCAACCATTCTCTAACCGAACATAGGAGAGGAATGTCATTCCCAATCAAGAGTATGTCATCGACATACAATATCAAGAATACAATCTTGCTCCCACTCGACTTGATATATAAGCATGGTTCCTCGACCGATCGAGTAAAACCACACTATTTTATCACTTGGTCGAAACGATGATTCCAACTCCGAGAAGCTTGCTTAAGTTCATAGATGGAACGCTTAAGCTTGCTTACTTTCTTAGGATGCTCAGGATCTATGAAACCTTCGGGTTGCACCATGTACAACTCTTCCTCCAAATAACCGTTTAAGAAGGCGGTTTTCACATCCATTTTCCAAATTTCATAATCATGAAATGCGGCAATCGCTAAGATTATCCGAATGGAACGTAGCATGACTACAGGTGCAAAAATCTCATCATAATGCAATCCGTGCACTTGAGTGAAACCTTTTGCCACAAGTCGTGCCTTATAGGTATCTGGTTGCGCGTCTACAGAACGCTTTATTTTGTAAAGCCATTTGCACTGCAGAGGTTTTACCTTATTAGGTAAATCAACTAGATCCCATACGTTATTCTCATACATGGAGTCCATCTCGGATTGCATGGCTTCGAGCCATAGCTTTGAGTCGGAATAGGTCATAGCACCTTTATAGGTAGCGGGTTCATTAATCTCTAGGAGTAAAACGTCATTCTCCTCGACCATACCAATGTATCTGTCCGGAGGATGAGAGACTCTACCCGATCTCCTAGGTTCCTCAGGAATATTAACCGTATCATCAGTTGGAGGAACAACTTCCTCCATCCATTCCTCGGTCGTTGGTTCTGGAATCTCCGACAGCTCGAAGGTTCTATTACTCGTCTTGTTCTCGAGAAATTTTTTCTCTAAGAACGTCGCACTAGCCGCAAAAAAAAATCGATGTTCGGTAGGCGAATAGAAGTAATGACCTGTAACACCCCCATACTCCAAGTGCCTTACCAAGACCACTCAGGTATAAGGATGCCACCATCTCGGTTACCCGAGGCATGATACTCATAAGACAATAACGAAACAACTTTAAATGATATAACTTTAGTGAAAAGTACAACTGAAACCAAATCCCAAAATACGGGTACAAGTTCTTAAAACAAACTGTTTACTGAAATACTGAAATGTCATAAAACTAAAAGACTACAGCGGAAGACTTCTATCGTCAGACGGTGGCACATCCCAGCTATCCCAGTACTCAACTCAAACCTGCTCAATTACTGCTCACCATCCCCGAATGGATCACCGCAGGTTTACAAAACAACAACCGGGGTCAGTACTAATCACACAACTCAATATGTCAACAATAAGATAAACAGACAGCTTAACCGTCACACACACACACAACCACACCAATCCCAACAATCTCAATCACCGACTGTCCACTTTGGACCAGCCACCAGTGGGGGACCGCAGCCGTACCCACCAAATCCCCGCTCCTCATAATGAGCGATAACCCTGTCCATTAATGTGCACATCCCCTTCCGTGGCGGTTTCCACGAAGGGCGAAACTAGGGCGTGAAGCCACTCCCGCAAGTGACCCCACTCAGCCGAGGACACGCCTCGAGAACCAGAGACAAACAATCATAATCAACAAACCGTCACAATACAATTACTATATTATTCAATCAACCACAACACATCAACAATCATCCCATTATGGGACTAATACTGAGTAGGAAATCCTACCTGGAAAGCACAACAATCAGACGGTCTCTACAGCTGTATCAAAAAGCCTCTTCTACAAATCCTCCTCCTATCATACATACATATAATTACTACCAAATCACAAACTACTCAAAAACCCCCAAATCCCTAGATTAGGGTTTAACCAACTTAAAGGAAAGACAACAAAAAGGGTACATAGATCTTACCCTTGACGCAAGGATCTTAACGGTATAACAAACGATGAAAACCGACCTTCCAAACTCCGGGATTTGCTAACAATGCGATTAAGATGATGAACGTACTTGCTTTCTCTCTTTGACAGTAAATTAGGTTTTGCAAAAGTGTTTAGAATGATGACGGAAAAGGTTATATATCTTAATCGCATAATTAACAAAACCCGAGAAAAACTCCCCGTAAACCAGCTACTCGATCGAGTATCTAAGGTACTCGATCGAGTACCCCCTTACTCGATCGAGTATCCTAGTTACTCGATCGAGTACCCAACAGGTCAGAAACTATTTTAAAACGCAACTTACCCTTACTCGACAGAGTAAGGCCTACTCGATAGAGTACCCAGAGACTCATAAATACGGAGTATTACAGTCTTCCCTCCTTAAAAAGAACTTCGTCCCCGAAGTTCAACCCATGCTCAAAAACAAACATACTAACTCGATCAAGACACAACAACGTGACTAAGAACTCTAAACAAAACTCCAACCCAAACATGAACTTGAAAGAAATGTAGATCTATATACATAAACATACTCATATATGTTATAAATTAATTTGTCATAAAATTAAATATGGATTTTATGCATGCAAACAAATGATAAAATAGAGGAGAAATCATGTTCTTACATTGGTGATTTCGGTTTTATGGGCACAAAAGAAATCTCCTTTTCTTTTGTTCTTGTGCTTTCCTATGATGGAAGAACCAAGATCCAAGTGTAGGATCTCTCCTTAGGATTAATACCCAAAGCTTACCCTTAATTTAATTAATATTACATGAACTAGTATAATATTAATCTAGTAGTAAAATGACCCAAAAATATTACAACACACTTAATATTTTCGGTTTTATAGAGAGAAGAAGAGGAGAATTATTTTTCTCTCTAGAATTAATTTTTGGATGAGTAAGTGAATGAATGAATGATCTACAACATTTTGTATGTTATTAGGTTAATTAGATGAAAAACCATGATGGTTTTGTCTTCTCAAAAACCGGGTGGAAGGGGGCTTATTAGGGGAGCCAATGCATGCAAGTGTTGTTCTTTACAATACATAATAGGCTTGCAAGGCTAAAATAGTAGGTAATCATTGTGTTTACTAATAAATTAAACAACACAATATTAGTCTAAAACCCCTCCCTTATTTCGGCACAATTATAATATGGAGTCCATATTATTTTTTGTCAATTTGTCAATATGTAATATGTCATATGTCACATAAATTTGTTATGTATTTTTAACATATTAAAAATCAACGTATTAATAAAAATACGTCATATACAAAAACGACTTAGTAATTTCATAATTACTTGTACCAAAATATTTTACGGATTATAAATCACAACAGTTTGCATTTATAATAATTCATTCAAATTCAATTGTTTCTATAAACAATAATTTCATCCGAGTAATTATACATTTGATTACTCAGACCGTATCTCATTTAATCACATTTCAATTTGATACGTAAATTTTACTTCCAAAATCGTCCGTCATTTTCAAGTAATTTAATTAACTCGTAACATTATACGATTAATTAAATAATCAATTAAGAGTGTTGCCCTATAGGTATGATCTAGGGGGTCAACTGATCACCACCGTCGCACGACAGTAATGTCAAACTCTAGTCGACCAATCATTACCGATATATGTTGACCGGTTAGCGTAACAATATTACTTCCCAATTGTATTCTTTATAATGAGATTTAAACATGTGATCATCATGATCAACAGTCGTGATCGCATTATTGTCGGAGGACACATATTCTAACAATCTCCCACTTGTCCTCGACAAGTGTGCGTCACCAATTCTCTTGTCCTATTACTATCTCCCACTCAATGCAAGGTGTCTTTCAGGTCGTACTTGCAAGTGATCATATCGAGAGTGGTTTCCTCGATCTGGAGAATAACTGATTGACCGGATTTATCTATCATAGATACATTCCGAGCGTGGCCACGCATTTCCAGTTCATTACTCCTCGAGTGGCCCTGAGATATTGTTATAACCCTGACTAGGGGTGGACAATTCCTATCGCACTCATTCCCTTCGACTAGCCACAGCCATCATAACCCAAAATATGCCCATTTGACCCCATTTACGAAGGTCGTAGTAACACAAATCAAAGTTAATCTGAAACTGTGCCATCTTAGGCGAATAGTCTTTAGTCAAAAGAATCGACTCATTCGAATACTATAGTAGCTCTTGCCACGACCAGGCTATATAAATTTGCCAGAACTCTATAAGCGGTCATTAGGCCCGACAAAATGTTCCTAACAGTCTGCCTATGTGATCGACTAGTCATCTCACATGACTCTATGGCACTTGAACTTGCCATCAATCGCATCACACTCTAGTCACTTCGAGACGTCACCTCATACAAGTAACTATGGGCAAATACAATGTTAATCCATGTTCACTTTAACGGGGTTCAATTGTCTCCACAACCCGTTTGGATAAAACAATGTACAAGGTGAGTTAATAATAACTCAAACGACAAATGTCGACATCACACTCGGGTAGTCAATATCATATTACAACTTTGTGATGTATATCGTTAGTGTAAAAACTTATTGATTGCAATAGAAGTTGAACATCTCATGTGTCCATGTGTTCAAACTTCTTACACTTGCATTTTCCTTTACATTCATGTTCTCTCTCATAGCATGAACTTTACCAAGTACACATCAAGGTTCCCGACCTCGGTTTTGGTTCTTTATCTTGAAAGAACTTCCTTATCGATTATCACATAACGACTGAATTTGTGATGAATGATATAACTTGTACTGATCAAGTACCCCATCCACACACAATGCACTAGGTATATGTTTTGTAGAGTCTTGCAACAATTTGCCAAGACGATTGGCCTAGCACTTCTCACAAGTCCTAGCATAGTTAGGAAAGATTAGTATTGAGTAACTTCTTATTCAATTAAGTACCTTTCCAAAACTTCTTATTTCTCCTTCTAGCTTGAAAGGTTAAGGATTCTCATAAATCCTCACATGTGCTCGGATTTTCATTAATATGCGCAACCTCTTGACACATATAAGAGCATTCTGACAAACACCGAAATCGCTCATCGGATTCTACTCGAGAATTCATGACGTTTCTATTATGGCTTACCAATGATCATCATGCTCTAATGCATATGATTCATAATTGGACATGTGCATGATTATTCTAATGGCGGAAACATTAGTAGCTAATAATCATGAGACCAACCGTTCTTAGGTTCAATGAACTACCATGAATGCTAATGGTAATCCCATTTTCATTCATATGAATAACCTATGTGTATGTTGATACAATGAGTATATCTTAATACAAATCCAATATCTCTCAATGTAATTGGATTCATCATAGTCCATGTTCACCCAGAATTGAAAACTCAAATACTTCTTTGTGAAGAAGATATTAGCTCGTCATTCCTTAATGAGTAATGAGTTTTATACATTCAAGGATGATAGCTCCCACTAAATTCCATGTCTTCACATGATAATTTCTAAACTCCCACTTAATTCCAGGTGTTTCGAAATTTATTACTTAATCGAAAACATTTCAAAATTGGAATGTATGTTGCTTTGCAAAGTCATTTAGATGAAGCCTTATATGTTCATATCATATCCTTTCAAAATTCCTATTTTGAAGAGGTCTTATCTAAACCTTATGGAAAGAGATTTCAATCTCTAACTTGATCATGTCATAATGATTCGGTGCAATGTCATTTGTTTAAATAAAATAATAATATTTAATACACATCCTTCAAAATACCCTTTTAGAAGGAGGTTTAACCAATTCATATCATAATGAGGTTAAGTAATGACTTTTGCATGGTTTAACTTTTAGCAATTGAGGATATCGGTATATCAAATCTTGCAACCTCTAGTCATAAATGTCGCTTATTACTAGGATGTTACTATAATTCATTTAGGCTCTTAAGTAAATCTCGGTTGAAACTATTGGTCAAAAATTTCATAAACTTAGTCAAAAACTTGTTAAGACTTTTAATTAGTCATTTTTCTTCGAAAACTTTCTTTTGGTCTCCTCGTGTAGTTATCTTGAGAATATACTCTTATGATTACTTCACTTGGTCTCTTTAGTCATATAGAACTAACTTGAGACCATAGACCTCATCTATTCGGCATACTATGTAAATAGATATACCTTCATTCAAATCATTCTCTCTTGCGTAGATCTTCATTTACACAAGTACACAATTTTATCTTGCCTTGTGTGTTGTGTCCTCATTTTTCTCCCACTCTATCTTTAGAATAAATACACTATAGATTCAAAGATAGCATATGAGACACAAATTAATGATGTTGAAGTATAAGGAGAACTATATCATAGATAGGCTCTTAAGTAAATCTCGGTTGAAACTATTGGTCAAAAATTTCATAAACTTAGTCAAAAACTTGTTAAGACTTTTCATTAGTCGTTTTTCTTCCAAAACTTTCTTTTGGTCTCCTCGTGTAGTTATCTTGAGAATATACTCTTATGATTACTTCACTTGGTCTCTTTAGTCATATATAACTAACTTGAGACCATAGACCTCATCTATTCGGCATACTATGTAAATAGATATACCTTCATTCAAATCATTCTCTCTTGCGTAGATCTTCATTTACACAAGTACACAATTTTATCTTGCCTTGTGTGTTGTGTCCTCATTTTTCTCCCACTCTATCTTTAGAATAAATACACTATAGATTCAAAGATAGCATATGAGACACAAATTAATGATGTTGAAGTATAAGGAGAACTATCTCATAGATAGACTAATAGTTATTGATTTCATATGTGTACTTGGTGATTGACATTCCTTTAAGAGAGTTCATAGACTCAAAATCGCTTTATAAATGATCATACACAAGCCTTAAGCATGTGGACATATAATGAAACCCGTCATTATATTTGTCTATTAGATCACTTTAAGTGAATAATCTTATGTTTCAAAATGCAAGCATTTAAAGATGAATTTTAGAACATAAAAGGATAAATGATAAAACGGGTGACTTGGGTTGCAAACCAAGTCACCATTATCCAAAATACAAACCATTATCCAAAACACCTTTCCATGTCGAACACGGAAACTTAAAGTTCTAAAATCCAAAACATAACTTAAAATAAGACAATGAAAAGCAAAGCTCCATAAAAGCTATCCCTAGCTTCTCGATGGTTTCTTATGCTTGCTTTTCCTTTCCCTTGTCTTTGCTTGGTGGAGGCCCTATTTACAATAAAAAGGGAGATACATTATCACAACTTTGCATCATAATACCATAGTTGAATTAGAAACATAAAAGAAGGATAGTCATTTACCTACTGGAGTTATCTTTCCAGTCTTAATATCACCAAGGTATTTGGAACAATTTCTTTTCCAATGTCCCATACCATTACAATAATGGCATTTATCAAGAGGACCCTTCTTGATCTTTGAGGTGCTAGCTTCATTAGGCTTAGCTTTGGTGAATGTGGGAGCTTGCTTTTTACCCCTTCTTCCACTCTTCTTGAATTTCCCCTTACTCTTAGTGCTTATGTTAAGCACATCCTTTGGTGGGTTCACATTTAACCCCATGTCCCTCTCGGCTTGCACAAGTAACTTATGCAATTCTTCGAGAGACACATCCTTGTCTTGCATGTTAAAATTCACCCGGAATTGCACATATGCCTTGACTTTGGACAAGGAGTGTAGAATCCTATCTACGATGAGTTATTTGGGGATTTCAACCTTTTGAATTTTCAAGGTCTCGACAAGCTCCAATAGTTTGAGCACATGAGGGCTAACCTTTTGGCCCTCTTTGAAGTCGGGATCAAAGAATGCCGCGGCCGCCTCATATTGGACGATCCGCGGAGTTTGTGAAAACATGGTCACAAGTTTGGAGTAAATCTCATTAGCATTGCCCATTTTAAAGGCTCTCCTTTGGAGGTCCGCCTCCATTGCAAATATCAAGACATTTTTCATTGCGGCGGACTCCTTTTGGTAAGCCTCATATGCTTCCCTAGTGGCCGCGGTGGACCTAGTGGAGGGTTCGGGTGGAGAGGCCTCGGTAAGGTAACGAAGCTTGTCGTCACCTTCGGCGGCTAATTTGAGTTGGGCATCCCAATCGGAGAAATTTGACCCATTCTTTTCAAGTTTACATCGATCCATAAAGGATCGGAGCCATAACGAACTAGCGAGAGGTGTGGCGTTAGGAGTTGGTGTTGCCATTTGTTATGAGAAAATAAGTGGTCTACAAAACAAAATAGAAGGAGTAAAACAAATGTCGTTTTAATAATAATACTCGTAAAAGTATGATTTAAACAAGTTTTATGCATTTTTCTAGTGACCTCTACCCAACTAGATAAATGATTCCAAGACCCAAATTCATATTAACTTGGGCACGGTGTGGCCGATGAAACCCTTATCAATATAACTCGGTGGATTAACGTTTAATCGATTCTACTTTTAGAACTCTTGGTCGATAATATTACAATTAACATATATCTTTAGCCCAAAACACATTCAACAAGGGGACGGTGTGGCCGATAAAACCCTTATCGAAAAACTTTTGTTGAGTTCAATCCAAATTTCGAATAAATGTGTCCATGATCCAAACCCATATTTAACTTGGGCACGGTGTGGCCGATGAAACCCTTATCAATATGAATTCGGTGGATAGACATTTATCACCCACTTCGCCTACGTAACAAGGTTTGTACCCCGGTGTGGCCGAGTGCACTCCCTCACGAAATAGGTTTTCATGGTTTCTACTCTTTGGTAAGGCTATGTCTCAATTAATTGTTTTAGCGAGAGGTCATGTCAAAATATTATCTATCACGTTTTAAGTGAACTAAAGCGGTGAACTACGATAATTATATTTGACACGGTCGACGAACTCAATAAGAAGATAATGCATGTTTTAGTTATGGCGATTTAGCGATGCATGCGACATAAAATAAAATGCAAGCATAAAAATAAACAAATCCTAGTATGGCCTTTCCTAAAATAGAAAAACTATTTAACTATTACATATTCGGAAACCAACTCCATTGGTCCCTTGAACTTCGGTTGTGGCACGCATCTCGAGGTAACACCGTCTTTATGTATCGACATCTTGAAGAAATCCGTCTTTGGGAACTCCGAGATAAATAAAATTACATAATAAATTACATAATTTCCTATTATACATTTGTAACTAAAATAAAATAAATCTATTAAATTACAAAACGGTGATACGAGATCACAATAAATTACAACCGAATCGATATTCCCATACATTTCGGGAAATACCAATTAAAACTAAGGCCATACTAAGTAAAATTACATAATTCAAAATTACATAAATTAAAATTATGACAATCATAAAGAAAAATGCAGCATTATAATATGTATGAACATGCCCAATTTTATGCTAAATCGCCTTTAATTAGCCAATATCGTATATTATTCGGTTTTTACGGATTTGCGTGATTTCAACATTTTTATAATCACAAAAATACATAAACTCATATTTATGCATAAGTTAATTACCCTAACCTCTTAGGACTCAAAATTTAGTCTTCACTAATAATTTGACCATAACTAACCCATATTTTATAAAATTGTTCATAAATGGACCAAAAATTACAAAAATGAGCTATAAACTTCAAATAAATCACAAAATTTCAAATAAATTCAAAATTTGAAATTTAAACTCATGAAAATTCTGGAAAAATACCATGACACTCATAATGTTCAAAATCTTAGGTTAAAAATTTCGAAATTTTTCCGGAAAAACAATGTTGCGGTTTATCGATTTTTAATAAAATAATCATAAAATCATGGAAAAATTATATTCATTAACTTATCAATTTTAGATCTGAAAAAGATAATAAAAAGCAACATTAGACGTTTTTCCTAAGTCATAGATTATGTTTTATTAATTTTTTACTAATAATGTCACTATTTATGCTATTTTTCTTCAAAAATCCATAAATCATGCAAAAAAACTTCTTTATAGCCAATTATTTTACACACATCTTGTAAAATTGCATGTGACAACATACTAAATTTCTATGACCAGATTCGAAATTTAACTCATATTAACCTATTTTTCACCTAAATCCGAATTTAATAATGAAAAATCCATTTTTCGAGCATAACAAGTCCAAAAATTATGACAATTTACAGGTTATCTCAAAATAATATATGTGACAACATATCCAAAAATCACTGGAAAATTCGAAGTATAGCTAATTTTAGACCAAAATGACATTTTTACTCATAAAATCATATTTAAATGCCATTATTGTATAATATGAACAATAAAAATCTGTAAAATTAACCAAAATATCCTAAAACATTTTAGGACCAGAAATATTAACATGCATGAATTAATTTCGTGATATATCATAATAACACAAAATTTACAAGTTTTATATGTTATTCTTATAACTCGGAAAAACTTTTAACCGATTTGCATGCAAACAACCGTGGCTCTGATACCGATTGAAAGAAATGTAGATCTATATACATAAACATACTCATATATGTTATAAATTAATTTGTCATAAAATTAAATATGGATTTTATGCATGCAAACAAATGATAAAATAGAGGAGAAATCATGTTCTTACATTGGTGATTTCGGTTTTATGGGCACAAAAGAAATCTCCTTTTCTTTTGTTCTTGTGCTTTCCTATGATGGAAGAACCAAGATCCAAGTGTAGGATCTCTCCTTAGGATTAATACCCAAAGCTTACCCTTAATTTAATTAATATTACATGAACTAGTATAATATTAATCTAGTAGTAAAATGACCCAAAAATATTACAACACACTTAATATTTTCGGTTTTATAGAGAGAAGAAGAGGAGAATTATTTTTCTCTCTAGAATTAATTTTTGGATGAGTAAGTGAATGAATGAATGATCTACAACATTTTGTATGTTATTAGGTTAATTAGATGAAAAACCATGATGGTTTTGTCTTCTCAAAAACCGGGTGGAAGGGGGCTTATTAGGGGAGCCAATGCATGCAAGTGTTGTTCTTTACAATACATAATAGGCTTGCAAGGCTAAAATAGTAGGTAATCATTGTGTTTACTAATAAATTAAACAACACAATATTAGTCTAAAACCCCTCCCTTATTTCGGCACAATTATAATATGGAGTCCATATTATTTTTTGTCAATTTGTCAATATCTAACATGTCATATGTCACATAAATTTGTTATGTATTTTTAACATATTAAAAATCAACGTATTAATAAAAATACGTCATATACAAAAACGACTTAGTAATTTCATAATTACTTGTACCAAAATATTTTACGGATTATAAATCACAACAGTTTGCATTTATAATAATTCATTCAAATTCAATTGTTTCTATAAACAATAATTTCATCCGAGTAATTATACATTTGATTACTCAGACCGTATCTCATTTAATCACATTTCAATTTGATACGTAAATTTTACTTCCAAAATCGTCCGTCATTTTCAAGTAATTTAATTAACTCGTAACATTATACGATTAATTAAATAATCAATTAAGAGTGTTGCCCTATAGGTATGACCTAGGGGGCCAACTGATCACCACCGTCGCACGACAGTAATGTCAAACTCTAGTCAGCCAATCATTACCGATATATGTTGACCATTGTGACAAGAATAATATTACTTCCCAATTGTATTCTTTATAATGAGATTTAAACATGTGATCATCATGATCAACAGTCGTGATCGCATTATTGTCGGAGGACACATATTCCAACAGAACTCGTAACACCAACTCCACTAACTATTCCTACCTCCACAACATGGCTCACGATATCGTATCAACTCCATTATATCTCTCTCAACACTGACTCCATACACTACAAACTAGCTCCGTAATATATCATCCAGAGCCAATCCAATATCAAAAGACCCATAACGTCCAACGGAATGTTACATTCTACCACCCTTAAAAGGAACTTCGTCCTCGAAGTTTACTCAGACTCATAACATTATCCTCCAACTGTCAACACTATATAAAATATTCTCACACTCTGAAGCATCACACTACTACAAGCACGGCCATGGCCTTTTATAAGTATCATCCACAAAACAAATCCCTCTTTTACGCTACATACGCTAACACTCTACTTCCAATTATATTAGAACATGCACTACCATGAAACTCTCTTTTATCGCATCCTACTCCTCTTAAGACAAATGTTTTGTCCTCGTAACTCACTAATACTAAATCCTTAGCTATATCATCTCATTATCCTCATCACCACCGCATGTCAAAGATAATCACCTATAATCTAAACACTCGCCATGTATATATCCAAGGCTCTCTTACTTAAACATTTCTCATACCCCAACTCATTCGGCACACCACCTAACCTATACCATAAAACTCGTAGCAAAAACAACATACTAATTCTCCATTATTACTGCAAAACAACATACCTCTCTATGTAAAGCACCTATCTCCCAAAAGCATAACTCACGATCCACACTCGTTACGTACACTCACACTAGACCCTCAAGTTCTTTCCTTCATTACCGCAAAACTCATACACAACTTAACATGACACTAATACCCAACACCCTACACTCACTGTCCCAAAAACTGATTATGAACCACGTGCAGCTTCCAGATTAGTATAACACATGTTCCACTAGTCACTTACCATGACTATGTCTAACGCCTCATCTTAAAAACAAGGTCAAAAGTACCGTAACAACTTCTGACAACTGTGTCCCATCAACAGAATGTCACTATAACATGACAACAACGAAAACATATACAACTCTCTTTCATATCATACTCTACCCTCATTCCAAAACTTAACTGGTAAAAAACATTGATAACAAAACAACTGTCTATCTGTACAAACTGAAACTCACAGGAAGCAACATCAATAAAATCAACAATCTATGTATGACTAGTATGTACTTTCGAAACTCGAATCATAATCATCCCGCCTACTCCACCACAACCAGTGACGGCATCACAACACCGCCACCAACAGCCACACCGCAGTGCGAAAATACCCGCATCACAACACTAAATATCGTGCCCGGATCACCACCTGAGGCACCACAACCACATCGATAGTCATCACAACTGCATACAACTCCCATAAACACCGACTCAAAATAACTTCTCAGACAAGGAAAACTTACTCAAATCCACTTTACTAAATCACAACGCAATATATTTTATGAATTAAACAGATAATAACCTCATGAATATCATCCCCTTACCATATCACAGATTGACATGTATCATGAATATATACAGGTATAACCAGTCATGCCAGATCACTCAAATTATTACCTTTTTAATCATCATTCAATTAGATTAGCGTACCCAACATGCATTACAGAACATTCAAATAACAACTTTATGATAATCACACCATATCACGTCTTGTGAGGTCAAAACCTCACACAAACATTTATATATATATATATATATATATATATATATATATATATATATATATATATATATATATATATATCATCATGAACCGTAATCACATCCAACCACCAATCCCGATCACGTAAGTTACCACCTTATAAAAGTTACCTCTCACCCGAGCTTAACTCGTATGCCCCTCATAACACGTTCTCCCATTCGCATAACCATCAACTCATGCCAAATATAACCATACTAGTAATACTCAGCTACTAACAACCGCCTCATATAACCACACCTTATACTGTTGGACCATATAGCTTATATGTTTATGTTTTGATGATGTCAAGGTGCCTTACATGTTTTATACTTGTTGCGTGTAATTGTTTGTTAAGTGTTTTAGCATTAACTTATTACGAGCAACCAAGAAGATTGTGATGTACACATGAGAAGTTCAAGTCCTTGTTTAAAGATCAAACAATTCGAAGGTTCGTTCAAGCGTTATGTGAAGACGGAGTTCTTCTAGAAGATTAATCAAGCTTGGATGATGACGTAGCCTATACTCGAAGATCTCTCTGAAGATTAGAATAGTATAGGTGATTATCTCGTAGTGGTAATCAAGAATGAGTTTCTTAATTAGTGAAGTTATAGCTTTGCAGCTATAACATTACTAGTAAAAGAGCTCAATGTTATAGCTCTTCTACTATAACATTGAAATGCTGAGTTTTTATACACGACTTTTAAATGGTTCGAAAATTGTTTTACAATTTCTTAAAGACTATTTTATATGTTTTAATGAAAGTATTTATTTTGTAAAGCCCGGTTTAGTGAGGAGTCCGGTTTTATGGTTGGCGTTAAATGATAGCTTTTGGGTCGACTTATGAGTTGGACTCTACTATCAATTAGGGTTTCCATCTAGCCTCTCTTAAAACCTAAATTCTAATTATATAACAAGATTAGGGTTTGCATGGATTCACGAGCCCATGAGCCGTGTTATCTTTGTTTGCCTAAGAGATTAGGTAAAGATTTTATTCTATAAAATAATCTTTACATATCTTGTATATCTTACTTATATATTTGTTTATGGTAAAAGATTTTCTTGTTTCAGGAAATCTTATCATAATCTTAGAATTTATAGTAAAGATAATATTAGAAAGATTATATTCTATCTTTTAGAATATTCTTTATTATCTTCTATGGCTTTTAGGTAAGAGATAATAAGAAGATATAATTTATAATTATATCTTATTATTCGGCTATTAGGGTTTCCTTGAAACCGTGTAGCTCTCCTTCTCTTTGCCTATAAATACTTTGTCATTTGCAACATCTAAAATAGAGACCTTAAGCATAAAATTGTTTTTCATATTTTAAAGAGCAAACCGTGTGTTTTTAACGAAAACCGATTTGCTAATTTCGAAAGGTCGTGTCTTTACAAAAACTCGCATACTTGTTCTTCATTATCGTTATAAGATAATAGTGCTATAATTGATTGCTTACTTGTTCATTAACGTGAACTATTAGAAGAATCATTAGTGCTTTCTTATTAGCGTAAGTTAGTCACTCGAGTATTTAACGGTACTCATTGAGTTACAGCTAGAGTTAGTTGTACGAGTTGGGTTAGTAAATTTGTAATCCGGAGAAAGGTACTAAATTTATTAATCGAGAATAGTGGACGTAGGTTTCGACTTGTGAAACTGAACCACTTCAAAAATCCGTGTGTCTCTCTTTCTTTCGTTTATTTGCTTTGTTTTTAATTCGTTAATTAGTTAATTAGTTAAAGTTTAATTAATAAACTTTAAATAATTAATTATACATACATAATCGAAAAAGCTTTCATAAAGTTTTAAATCCTCAATTCCCCCCCCCCCCCCCCCCCTCTTGAGTATTTTGGATCAATAGACTCTTCAATTGGTATCAGAGCCTCGTGCTCTTGATTGCCTAACCGCAAAGAGGCTGATCTATCTTGTTTTTCATTTATCTTATTGTTTTATATTCCGCTGCCTATCACGTGATAAATGGATTCCAAATATCTCAAGTGTCCCGTCTTTGATGGGAAGAATTATGGATTATGGAAAAACATGATGACTCACTATGTGAAAGGACACGATTGGGAGTCTTTGGAGGATTATTCAAAACGGACCGCATAAAATTCTTGTGGCATCCGAGGAAGGCACTACCTATGAAAAGAAAGAAGAAGACTATGTCGAGGCCGACTACAAGAAAGCCGGAAAGAACTCCAAAGCAATAAGTCTTCTGCAAAACGGAATGACTTCCACAGAGTTTGATCGGTTCTCCTCTTGTTCCACGGCCAAGGAGATATGGGATGGGCTCGAAT